>NC_141079.1:1474327-2154327 GCF_041138505.1 Cibotium barometz
GTTGCAACGTTAGCATGAAAAAACGTCATACTTTACTTGAGTGTACTTGAGTCTTGGAATTTGCAGGTTTATATGTGCTACAGTGACCAGTCTACAGAGGTACGTTTTTTCTGAATGTTGAGAGCACATCCCAAGGCATTGGGAGCATTGAAATTTGAGCTCAAGACACTCTCTCTCTCTCTCTCTCTCTCTCTCTCTCTCTCTCTCTCTCTCGTCTAAGGCTCTAATCTCTCTCTCTCTCTCTCTCTCTCTCTCTCTCATAATGCCTCCTAAGGGGACCAAGAGAGCCAAGAAAGCCGATGCATGGTCATGGTGGGATGAGGTGGATGTCCTTGAGGCCAATCAAGGTGGCGGAGCAAGAAAGTGGAAATGTCGCTATTGTGGTGTCACCAAACACGGCAAAGTCAACCGAGTTCATGGTTACTTAATCCTACTCCACTTCATTACCTTAAAACTAAGTTACCACTCGAGAAAATAATTATACTTGCTCACATCCGCGTTATTAGAGGATTGTAAAGTTATTATTGAACTTGTTACAGTTATTGTTTTTACCAATTTCTTTTTTTTTTTTTTTATAGCAAACAACTTCTCAACCCAAGGTAACTTTCTCCAACTTCGATATCAATAACCAATTTATAGTTTATTTTTATAATGTCAAGTACTTGTTGTTTCTAGTATTAGTGCAATAGCAAGTTTTTAGTTCTAACTTTAATTATTATTTTCACTTATTCTTCAACAATTTATTTTGAATTAAGAAGTTTATATTTCTTATACATAGAAAAGCATAAAGACTCACATGTCTTCGGAGTGTTAAAATTGTTTTTGCCATATAATTTCAACGACACTACAACAATAAGATATATATTTTCTACCGCTATTTTAAAAAATAGAATTTGAAATGGGTGAAAACAATAACTATAACAAGTTCAATAATAACTTTACAATACTCTAATAATGCGGATGTGATCAAGTATAGTTATTTTCTCGAGTGATAACTTAGTTTTAAGGTAATGAAGTTGAGTAATAAATTCCTCATTTGATATTGATGAGTCATCCTCTATACTATATCCACGAATGATGTTTATTTGTTCTATAATGCGACAAAAATGGATGTTCGGAGCAAAAACCGTAGTATTGCCAATGGATATCGACACAACATTCTTCATGATCACGTATCCAAATCTTCCACCATTCGTCATGTTGCTGATTATTGAAGATCCACAGTAAATGCTGAAATAGAATGTCATTCAGTTCATTCGGGTAGATAGGCTAAACGGCTATACTCTGCAATGAGTTATAACTTATAACAGTTCTAAAGAGGGATAAGGATCGTGAGGTGATGGCTGAGTCATAATGTTATAAACACAAAAATTTTGGCAATGAGAACTTCTCGATTTTTATAATAGATCATCTATGGGAATTTATAGTTTGGTTCGTGTAGTGTTTTAGAACTATTTTTTGTTTCATTCAGAAGGTTTTTGAGTGGATATGAGATTGTAAATAAACAATATACAGAATTGAGTTTTCAATACATCCAAAATTTAAGCATAAATATAAAAATGAATATAATAAAAAAACTAGCAGCAATTTTTAATAATCTTGATTGATAAAGAATGAAACAAATCTTCTAGAGTATATAATTTAAACTAGGTTAAACAAAATAAACTTACACATTTTTCGGCTAGAGCCAAAAGTACCAAAAAGTGACGAGAAAAAGTGTTTATGAGATTAGTAATGGCTATTATCAGGAATGCTGCTAAGTAATTGGGATGTGGATGCGTATTTCGGAAAACATAATAAAGAAGAATAAAATGTGTAATTTGGATAAGGCATCTGGAAAAGCATTATGGGTCACGGCTGTGATGTCAAAATCCACGACTTTTGTAGCCGAATCCCAAGCAATTCCACGTATCCATAAGTAAAGAGATCTCCATCCAGCAAGGAAAGTCCAAGGAGGAGGTTCGTGGTCGATAAGTTTCTCCACAAAAGGTAAATGTGAGATCCTGAGGTATCTCTAAGGACCAAAAGGAGTGACCACATCGAAGGTTGATTGGCCATTGTTGAAATAGAGTCCAAGCTCAAGTAAGAGAAGCGTTGTCTCCTGTCCAACCTTTTAAAAGATTGCATATGAAGTTTTGAGAAAATAAAAAGCATAAATCAAACTTAAACTCTTTCTTTATGATATGCTTTAAGCTTTAACTAATTTTGGTCGAAATTTAAGGGTCGTTGAAACATGCAAAGAGAACAAGAATAAAAGCCGAAAAAGGCTTTGCTAGTTTTAGAACTTAGAACAAGAGTTACTTTTAAGCTTTTAATCTAAAACTTCCTAATCAAAAGTTCTCCATAGTGAATCACACTTTAAGCTTTAAAGTAGAACTATATTTTGTTTTCTTTTTTCTCTCCCAAACCCTTTAGCAAGGTGTGAAGGTGAGGGTAGGTATTTGAAGTTTGTAAAAGCTTTCAAGTCTACAATGAGGATTGAAAAGCTTATATTGTAAGTTAAATCATAAAGCTTACAATATATCCAAGGTTTAGACTTTGCTACTTTAGAGAATGCACTATATAGCTATATTATAGGTTTAATACTTAAGCTTTTATGAAAACAATAGAGAAACAAGGCTTAAACTGAAGAAAACTAAAGCTTAACTAAAATTTGAATTAAGACTTTTTAGAAGCTTTTAAATAAAAGTCTCCTTGTAGAAGCCATGAGGGAGTATGAGGCTTATATATGTATGAGACTATAAATATAATTTCAACTTGTAGACATAACCCGATTAAGGTTATTTATTTATGAATTCTTCTAAACCTAACTAAGATTATATTAAACTATGACCTTAAAAGAAATAAAAACCTACACTAATATGGTCGAGTAGGGCTTTTCAGCATTCATTGGCTGCACTACAACCCAGAAAAGCATACTTCCTCTCCAACTTTGTTTTACACTTAGTTGATCGATGTATGGCATAAAGTACATTCTATATTGCAAGATTTCCAGCCGGTGCCTCCACTTGAGGATGAGGAAAGATTAAGAGACTGAAAATTTGATAGGCAACTTTCAGGTTACTCTCCTTTCTCTTTCCATCACCTCATGGCAACTAGAGCTTATAAAATTTTGCTTCCTCCACCTTGGAAACAAACACATGCAAATCAGTCGTGGCTGGTGGAAGACCTCTTTGATTACACTTTGGAAGAGCAAATTGCCACTTTTCTTGTGGAGATTGTAACCACCAAGAGTACCCACACTAGGCGCACCATCTCTGTGGCGTCACATAGCCACACCATAACAATGTTACACCTAACACTAGAACGTCACACTGTAACACCACCACAGTGGGTCAATCCCACAGGAACCATCCAGAAGCAGAGGTGCACGCACTGCACTAACACTCCAACCGGCATCTCCCAGAGAAAGGAGATTCTACCAAAGGCCGCCACTTCAAGGGCATCTACCAAAGATGGAGATGCCACCGACTCCACCACGCCTTACTGGCGTGCATATATGGTCCCTCGACTAATCTTGAAGGACATCCTCCATGCTTCATCCTTCATACCACTTTGTAGCCTTAGCCTAGATGTGTTGCAGTTACTTGTCATCGACTTGAGCTCTGTGTCGTCCTCTTCACTGTGACCTCAGCTAAGTGTGCACGATACAATGAAGGACATGTAACAGTGTTCTTGGAGTAGTGCAAGTGTTCTTGTTCCTCTTGCAATCTTGTCGCTTGTGTTGTGTTCCGCTCCATCGTGTCTACTAGTACGTGTGTTGTGTGTCGCACTATGAGCATCGAGAACTCCGGACATATTGTCCAAAGAAGAGCCATCATTTAGTGTGCCAGGCAACCAACCCTACTACGTATACTAAAATTTGGCACGCTCAGTGGGACTCTCGAAACTATTAGCCCACCCTTAGCTTTGTGTCCTCTCTGGATGCCCAATACACGCTCGTGGTAGTCCCGTCAACCCATCCAAAACTCCTCTCTCAATACACTGCTACAATCGAAAGAGGTTCAATTACGTACCACCTAGGGGCCCTCTTTCACCTCTCCCTATGGCAGCTAACCTTGGTAATCCCACTCTTGATAGCAATGTTGGAGGCCAAGCCAACCCTGCCAGTCCAACCAACCCTCCTAGTGCAGAACCCCTTTCCACGGTATTGGGCCGAGTCAATGTCAAGCTCCCAACCTTCAAGGCTCTTCCACTAAAGACGTGGATGACCACATATGGCAGTTCATCTCCATATGCAAGCGCCAGGGCCTTGAGCGAGGGGATGCCTTCTTGGTGTCAAAATATGCAGCGGAAATGATAACCAAACTTGGGTCCACAAGAGCAAGTAGAATGCAGAAAATAGACAGCACAAGATACACTGAGAGATAGGCGTGTAAACTCTTCTCTATACACAAGATCACGTACAAAACTGAATGATACAATGGTGAGGAGCATGGGGCCTATTTATATGCCCCATGGATGCAATCGGCCAGCGCATGAGGCTCTCCACGACTGCTCTAGCCAGCAGAATATCTCCACAACTGTGTAAAACAGGTCGGCCAGCATAGAATATCTCCACGACTGTAGCATAGGCAGTCGGCCAGCCACCAGGAATAAACATGCTGATGCAGTCGGCCAGCAACTGGATCCTCCTGCCAACTCAGGGCTGCCTCCCAAGCCACAGAAAAATGGGAAAAAATAGGGGAAAAATACGGAGAGTGGGGAAAAATGAGAAAACACCTCATAAGGGCGGGCACACCCACAACAAAGGCCCTGGTGTATAAAAATAGACAGGAGATGACTTCTAACACCCCCTCTTAGCTCCTGGCTGTGAAACCAACCACAGGAAGCTGGGGTGCCGCCTGAGCAAATCCTGAGATAGCGACTTCGTGAAGAGGTCCACCGTACTGTCCTCGGTCGAACAGAACTCTAGCAAGATGTCATCAGCAACAATCTGTTCACGAACAAAGTGCCTCTGGATGACCATGGGTTCCTCCAGTGGAAGCCCAATCCTGCAATGCAACCTCTGCATCCTCACCACCTCACAAGCAGCATCACAAGCAACTCTGCCTCTGTCCTCGACAAGGCAAAAGATGACTGCCTCGTACTGCTACGTAAAACTGCTCCTGGGCCGGAAGTAGATCTCCTCGTGTCCCGATCTCCTCCCCAAACTGAGTCACTCCAACCTTGGAGTCGGACTCCATCAATCAATCCCCCTCCTGTGTACAAGAGTCCATGATCCTTCGCATGCCGCAGAAACCACAGGAAACGCAATCCTGCCTCCCAAAGAGTCATCTGCAACCATGAGCTCAACTGCCTCATCAGGAAGCTCCCGTCCAATCTGGTGTCCATCAACCAGATCAATGAACCATTCTGCTTCTGAGTCAAAGAGGTATCACACTGCCCACAAGGATCAACACCTGTTACGGTGCAAAACCAAGTCCTGGAAACCTGCTGAAGACCACGCAAGGCCTTCTGAAACCTATCAACCACCCCCTCTGAATCCGGAACCACAAAGCTTGGAGTATGCACCTCCTTCTGCAAGTAATCAGCTGCCACCTGCCTGGCTTTTTGAAAGGTCCCTGTGGAAAGAACATCCTCATCTACAGGAGGTTCTTTGTTCCGAATACTACGAGACATCAGAGCATAAGTTACCTGTCCAGTTTCCTCTGACTGACAAACACAAGAACTACCAACATCAGTACTGGAGAGTTCCTGCCAACTGCTGCCATCTACTGGTAAGCTATCCACCATCTGGTCCCGGAAAGCCTACACCTGCAGCGTATCCACACTTAAGTGGCCATTACCAGACTGCCACTCATCACAAACCTGAGGACCTGGGAGAGAGTGCTGAAAGCTTGTAAACTTCATTCTCCACTCCGCCTTCACAAACTACCTGGCCTGTTGCTTTGTCCCCCCGGAGAGCAACAAAATATGGACTTGAAGCAAGGGCAGGAAGGCCTGTCGGCTGTACCAGAGATAAGCAAGAGCTGTCGGCTGAGATATAAGGGTCTGTCGGCTGAATCCAGACCAAGGCGGCAACAAGCGCTTCATTTATGGAAGGAACAAGCCCAGTCGGCTGGCCGACTGCAGTCAGCCAGCTCTTCTAAAGTTCAAGAAGCCTATATAAAGGCGTTTGTGCTCATTGTAGGATTCATTTAGTCCTTTAGGGATTGGATCCTTAGGGTCCAGATTTAGGACCAGATTTTGGGTGTTTATCACCTTTTGATTGAGGCAGCCTAGGGCTGTAGAAGAGTACCCTTTTTCTCTACTCTCTCTCCATATCTGCGTTTTGCCTCATCATGTTCCTAGGAGTGTTTAGGGCTGAAAGAAGACTCCCAGAGCTTCCGCGTGTTACATTGGTATCAGAGCATCAGGCTCAGCAAAGCTTAACACTGATTCAGTCCCATATGATGGTGTACAGGTCCAAGGTACATGAAAGTACACGGATACAAAGCCCAAGGCAAGGAACACAGAATCGGGTAGAGCTCCCAGGAGGTTTGTTGGTGGTGTTCCACAGAGCCAGAGGGGATGGCAGTCCTGTGAGCCAGATAGGTTCTCAGGCAACGGTGAAACCGATCCCGTCAAGTGGGAATAGACTCCGTTGGACACCCACACGCGTAATAGCACAACTTAATATCACAATTTGAAATGGACAACTTAATAACAACTTGAAATTGAGATGAAATGAAATGAGATAGATGGATACCAGCACTGGGGCCGGAACGGGCCAACCCCCCCTTCAATATATGATATATTTATTGGGAGTATTTAACAAATACAATGCTCCATGGGTTCAAAGAACCACATGATGTCCATGTACAAATGAATACAAAACCAAACAAAAAGGCTCGAAGTCGAAATTCAAAGTAGAGCGACTACTTGAGTGGTCCAGTCTCTATGGTCCTATGCGTTCACTGGACTCCGCAGAGAGCGCCCCACTGGTGTTCCGGACCACGCACAAATAGGCGCTCCCGTACTAACGCCTGGCTCTCCCGATCTCAGCACCTTTGGACCGTGGTTCTCCAAGAGCTTGGACTCACCGAACGGGTGTTATCCGTAGGGAGAATCCCTTATCAGATTTATCACAAAGTACTTTACTTAAATCTGAAAATTCACTTACTTGTAGATGGAAAACCAATACCCGGATGTGTCTGTCTGTGTGCAGCCATGAGTGGAGGCGACCAAGACACAGTAGCCCGTCGAAGAGGAGGAGGAGGAGCTGCCTGTGTTGAAGATGTAGCCACTTGAAGAAGGAAGACGCCGCCTATGGAAAGGAGGCACAACCGCCTACAAAGGGAAACAACCACCCGCTGTGCAAGACACAGCCACCTTCTTGTGGGGAAGGAAAAGTAGTAACCGCCACTCTGAAGAGACGCCGCCTGCAAAGGAGATGACCATCCGCTGTGCAGGACAAGACACGGCCGCCTACTGTGGAGGAAGAGAAGACGTAGCCGCCTATGGAGAGGATCAGCAGCCTGCAGAAGGTGGAGATGTGGCCGCTTGTTTGCAGAGTACAGCCACCGGCCGCCTAGCTGTAGGAGCACCGCTGCTGGAGATGAGCACACAGCCGCCGTGTTGTGGAAAGCGGTGCAATTTGTATGGTCCCCTGGCTGTAGGTGCACACACACAGTTGCCTGGCTGTAGATGTACACACACCGTCACCTGGCTGCAAAGAGCAGATGGTGTAGGCGTCTGCAGTAAACAGGCGCAGCCTGCTGGACAGAGGTGAAGCAGCTGCCTTGTTGAGAGGTGTAACACCTGGCTGCAGCCTACGCAGCCGCCTGCAGGAGAGGAGGTGGTGTAGGCGCCTGTAGTAAACAGGCGCAGCAAGTACAGCCGCCGCCAGTATGCAAAGCACAGTAGCCTGCTGGAGATTCAACGCAGCCTACTGAACAGAGATAGTCGTAGACTGCTGAAAGGATGAAGCTGGCGCAGCCTAAAGCGAAGAAGATGATCGCCGGGCTGCTTACGATAGAGATCTGAGATGGAGGTTCCCTTTTTTAAAGGTTGGAGGGAGAGTTGCACGACTAGAGCTGGCTGGCTCCCCACGTTTGCATGTGGGCGGCCAGCTCTATGGTGGTGTGGGTAGGTGACCATGCACCCACCCCCACACACACACGATAAGTGAGGCTCCCCACCTTGGCCCCTAAGTGGGTGCCCACTTTTAAGTGAGTGTGAACATATAACCTTATAAAATGGAAGGTTAGAGATTAAAGTATTAAACCAACATGTGCAATACACTTACCACCCGTTCACATGCAACAAAACTCGTCAGAAGACAGAGCAAACTTCACGACTCACTGGCACGCGTCCCTGCTCAGTAAGTAACACGACAAACAGGCAAACACAAAAATACAAGTCATGCGAAAACAGTTTCAAACATGCAAAACATGAGTGCATGTGCAAATAGTATCATGGACATATCTCCCGTTCATGGAACAAGTACATGTTGGGGTAAAGGCATTATGCCCACCCTTATAGTGTGTACAAGCCCATAAGTTATAGTACATAGTACACTTAGTACTTTTAATGTACTAAGTGCACTATGTGTACTAGTGCAATATACATGTGTGATAGGGGAGTCACACACTCACACTTGATGAGTTGACTTATCCCCACAACTCTCTCTCTCTCTCTCCCTTCTTCTCTCTGTGCATGTCTCCCACATGAAACTCTAACCCTAATTCTCCCATTCAACTGGTATCAGAGCTTTGGCTACAGGAGATCCCTGTGGTAGAGAGTGGTAGGGTTTCTACATCGAAGGTCAGCTAGGGTTTGTGCAGTGTGCAGTGACTGTGTATCCCTGCTGTTGAACCAGTCGTAGGCAGTGTGAGCAAAGCAAGGCGTTGGTGGCCACAAGGCGTAACAAAGAAGCGAGGCAGGAAGTCACCTGGGTTCAGCTTTGTGCGAATTCTGGTCGCCTGTGCGCCAATTGTTCTCAAATTGCAGTCGTCCGCAGGCGAGAGCTCTCCCGCAAGGCCGCAAGGGGACTCCCGTACTGGATTTTTTGGGCGCAGCTGGAGGAGTCGGGCGCCGTGCGTGACAGGCTCCGCTCCAATCAATAGCTGCAGCTCGTCAAGGAGCCCGAGAAGGACACGTGCATCCATTCGTGCTTCCCCGTGGCGCCGTGTAACGTTGGCCACTAGGCGAAGGCAGCAAGGCGTTGGTCGCTAAACGGCTGGCTACTAGGCGAAGGCGGGCGGCACTCAGCAGCGCGTGAACACGTTTGACTCCAACGCGGCTGGCGCAAAAGTCATCGCCGTCGACCATCAGTCGGGAGGAGTAGCCGGGACAGTTCAACAGCCGTGAGACGCCAACTCGATAGCCAACAGCCAGGCAGCTGAGTGGGTTGCCCAGCCAACCAGGCACAGCCAGGCGCCAGCAGCAG
Source organism: Cibotium barometz (assembly GCF_041138505.1). Lineage (NCBI taxonomy): Eukaryota > Viridiplantae > Streptophyta > Polypodiopsida > Cyatheales > Cibotiaceae > Cibotium > Cibotium barometz. The sequence continues at coordinate 1,483,701 of NC_141079.1, forward strand.
CAGCAGCAGCAGCAGCAGCGCCCGCAGCAGCAGAAGCAACACCTAGCGCAGCCAGCGCTTGCAAAGCAGCAGCAGCCATGCGTATCCGTACAACTGCATCAGCATCAGCATCAGCATCAGCATCAGCATCAGCATCAGCATCAGCATCAGCATCAGCATCAGACGTGCCCCCCCCCCTTCTCCTGCAACAACAAAATTCAGCCTGCAAATTGTAGAAAATCAGAAAATTAAGAGGTATTTGCCTTTAATTTTGGGATTTTCCTTGTCAATTATCATCAATTGAGCAGGTACAGGTTGCAATGGCTCAAATTTGAGCACAATTGGCAAAATTGGTGACATTGGTCACATTCTGGGTCAATTGGCAGGACATTGGCCGTTGAAATTTGGGGCTTTTGATGTAATTGTGCAATTAAGCATTCATACATGCTGTATGATGTGAGAAATTTCACATTCGGGCAAGATTGCAGCAAATTGCAGTGCAGATCAAAGGGCTTTTTTTTTTCTTTTTTCTTTTTTCTTTTTTCCCCCGAGAAAAGATCCTTTCATTAGTTATATAAAAACACCCGTAGGGCTAAAAAAAAATCTCTCCTGCTCATAAGAGAAAAAGAGCAGTGAATACATCATGGCAGCCCGGGAGACTCTCCCTAGGTGCTGCAAAATACAAGCATCAGCACAAAGGACTCAGAGGCTAAATCATACAATAGGGGGGGGGGGGAGAGCCAAACAGGTGGCCTGTAGTGCCAACGGGGGGAGCCCGTGTGTAAGGTGTAGAAGGGGCCACAGCGCCAAGTGGTGTGAAAGGCCTGGCGCCGCAAGATCGCCTCATCCGAGTCTCCCCGGATGCGGTCGTACTGTCCTCGCAGGGTGTGGATCAACTGCTGCCAAATCCCCTGTACAGTCTCTGCTGGTGGCTCCAATCTCCCCTCAAAGGCCGAGAAGCATCGGGCCCTCCAGGTGAACCAGATGGTGAGGCTACTGAGGAGCTCCCATCGTAAATCCCTCTCCTGTGTCCAGCTAGCGGATGAGAAATCCGGTGCCGGAACCAGGCGAGGCTGGCCCCTAATAAATCTGATGGCCTGACTGCCTTGCTCCATCTCATAGCCCATCGCAGGCCCTAACGAGGTCGACCAAGCAGCAGCACCCCACATAAACATACCCTCTGGAGAGAGGGGAGTCAGAATACGCAGCATCCGCAGCCAAATCTGCTGCGCCTGAGGGCAATCCCAAAGGCAATGTCTCTGTGTCTCCATAGGGTGGCCGCATCGGACACAGGCCGCCGGAAGACCGCTGTAAACAAGCCACGTGCCAACTGCTGAGCCCCTGTGGGCGACCAGCCACTGAAAAGTCGAGATCCTGCGGGCCTGTCGACTAGCCCAGAGCCGAGCCCAAAAATCCTCCAGGAACTCCTGTGAGAGTCCCTGCAGCCGCCAATGCCCCGCTGCCGCTGGAGAGACTGTCCTCCTCGCCGTCAAAATATGCCGCCCCAGCCGAACAGTATACTGGAAAAAGGTAATCTCTGTGGCATCAAGGGATGCATAAGGATCATGCCACTCGTACTCCCCGGGGTCCCACTGTAGCCGGGCCAAGGGGCGCGCTGCATATGCCCATATGCGCCAATCCGGGAGCACATCTGCAGGGTCGGGGTCAATATGCCACTTCCGAGAAGCGGCGGCCACTACCCGAATCCTCTGAAAGGTGCACTCTGCAACCAAAGGCGACTCCATCTCCACTCTCTGGAGTCTGCCCTCATCCTGAATCTCATAGTAGAGGCAACTCCCATCCTCAGTGCAAGCTCTGACTGCAATCAGGATCTCCAACTGTGTAAAGGCTCCCATCCACCGTGGAGCCACTGGCTCGAGAGGCGTGAACCACTCCTCTGTGAGTGCCTCCTGAATATCATCCCTCATAATCAATCCCCCTCTGAAGTGACTCAGCCTCTCCACCTGGATCTCCTCTGGGAGACTGCAGAAGGCCTGCCAGTCTCCAAAACTACGAGCTGGGCCTGCCGCTAAAGGCCCCCAGGCTAGACGAGGCCGAGAACCCAGCATATGACCCTGCTCCGTGCGAACCGCTGGGCTCCAGATGAGCGGCTGTCTGGCCCGCTCCTCAACACAAGAAGGAGGTCGCTGAGAGAGCCCCGGTCTCAGCAGCTCCCAAGCTCTCAGGATGCTCAAAGCAAATCTGTCCTCCCATCCTCTACTGAGGCCTGTCCTCCTCATCTCTATGAAGATCCAGCGAATCTCTGGTGCCCAAGTACCCCCTGTTGGGGGCGCCCGAGCCTGCAGCCGCTGCAAGAGGAGCTCTTTCCAAGGCTCAGCGCCTGGAAGCAACCCCCGAACAATAAGCTTCCCCAATAAGGCTCTACTCTGATCGACTGGATCTATAATGCCCAAACCTCCCTGAGCCAACGGAAGTGTAATAACTGCCCATGCAACCTTTGCCCGAGCTGGCTGACCGTCCCGCCCAGACCACAGAAAGTTCCTGATCAGCCTCTGTACCTGGCTGATGCAAGAGCTCGAGAAAATACAGCAAGACGTAATGTACCGCATGGTCGCTAACAGCACCTGATTTGCCACCACCACCCTCCCAGCCAAGGATAGTCGAGCTGTACTCCAATACAAAAGCTTCTTCCGAATGCTCAGAAGAAGCGGGGCAATCTGCTGCTTAGGTGACAAATCTAGGCCAATCTGGCATCCCAAATACCGCACTGCTGTGCCTAGAGGAATCCATCTAAAACCGCGGTCCAGGCTCCATGCCGGAGTGGGAGCACTACTGATCCAAAAGGCCACAGTCTTGCGCCAATTGATCAATGCTCCCGAAGCTGCACTAAAAACCTGGAGCGACTGCTCTGCCCGAAGAAGATTGGCCTCTTGGCCATGCAAAAATAAGCCCGTGTCGTCTGCAAACTCAGCATCAAGCAGGTCCTCCCCCCGGACTGGGAGCTGAAGTCCCCTCAAACCAACCTCCTCTGCCGTCAAATACATGCTCATAGCCTCCGCAAAGAAGAGAAAAAGAAAAGGGGCGAGGGGACACCCCTGACGGACTGATCTGGTCAGCTCAAAACTCGGCCCCCGTCCTCCTGCAATCAGCACCTGGCTGCGAGCTGTGGAATACAGAGCCGCCACCCCTCTGATCCATCCTGGCTCAAAGCCCAGGCGAAGCATAGTGCCCTCTAAGAAACCCCAATCAACTCTATCGTATGCCTTCTCAAAATCGAGAAGCATCACGACCAAGTCCTCGCCAAGAAATCTAGCTCGGGCCGTCGCCTCCCAGAAAGTAAAGATGTTAGTAAAGATGTTGTCAAGGATACTGCGCTCCTTGACAAATCCTGTCTGAGTAGCATGAATCAACTCCCCCAGGAAGGGCTGGATCCTCAAACTCAAGGCCTTTGCCAAGACCTTGTAGACAGTATTGAGGATCGTAATAGGCCTCCAATGCTGAATATCATCTGATACTCCCTCCCCCTTGGGGATAAGATAGATCAAGCCCTTTGAAAAGCTCTGCAGCATCACCCCAGTGTCCAAAACATGCTGAAAGCCCCTGCGGAGGCCTGGCCCCAAAAGGTCCCAATAGCGCATAAAAAAGGCCGACGTCAGTCCGTCCTCCCCTGGGCAACTATGTCGCGGTCGGCAGGACCCTCAAGGCCTCGGCAAGCTCAATCTCTGACAGAGGCGCACCTAGAACTGTACGCATATGGTCTGTGACCCTCCTCTGCACATGGGCCCACACAGTCTGTCTGCAAACATCTCGATCCTCAGTGGCTGGCTCCGCTGAAAGCAGGTCTCTATAAAATGCAGTGGCAATGGCTCTGATCTCCCCAAGCTCAGTAGCCACCGATCCATCCGGTCTACCAAGCTGGCGGACTCCTGCTCGCGCATGACGAGGTCCAGTGATCTCAAAAAACTCTCCAGTCACTCTATCACCAAGCTGCGTCCACTGAGAGGCCTGACGACGATAGTAAAACTCATGTCTCTGCTCCTCTACCTCTCTAACCTCCTGGCGTGCCTGGCTCAGCTGGGACGCCACCCACTCACATGCAGGCTGCTGCTCCTGAAGGCGCTGTAGCGAAGCAAGGCTGCGTCTCAACCGATGCTCCCGCTCGCGAATCTCTCCCAGCCGTGTCAAAGCTGCAGCGTGTAGAAAAGAGCTAAGATCGGTGAGTCCCTGGGCACATTGGCCCGCTGCATCCTGGTCAGAGGACTGACTATCATGCCAGATCCTCTCAATGTGCTCAGCGAGACTGGGATCTGTAAGTACCCTCTCTGGGATCCTCAACTGCAAGCTGGGCTCCCGTGTCCCCTCCTCCAATGTCAATATAACTGGCGCATGATCTGAAAATGAGGTGCCAGCGAGAATGCCGACGGAGCCCCCTCGCTCCCCTAACCAGTCGCCAACGTAAAAGCGATAAATCCGTGATAGATTAGTCCCTCCCTGCCGGCGATCCGACCGAGAGAAACTAAGACTGTCCTGAGACCGGGAGAAAGCCCCATGCTGCCATGCATCAGTGATCCTCAGTGACATGCAAAACCGGTCCCAAGCTGCAAGCTCCGTGCCGTGCACTGTGTCACAAATCCCTATATTCTAGGGACATGCGAATGAGTGTCAGGCCTAGAAACATGCGGATGCATGTATGTATTATACCTGGGCATGTGTATGGATCATATGAGTGGATGCATATGAGTCCAAGGACATGGCAGGACATTTGTGGACTTTCAGGCGGTGCCCGGCCATGCACACATGGTGTGTTATGATGGCAGGCGGAATATTTTCAAGTACAAGAATGATGATAGATGGTTCTCCAAGTTTACATGTGCACAATGCATAAATGATGCATGCCATAACTTTATTTTACTTTGTGTGACATTGTCTTGCTGCCTGGACAATGCTTGTTATTTTGGCTTGTGAAGTCCGAGGGACCGGGGACGCCCGGGCACCTTGTGGACGCGTGTGTGCACTCCTGTTTGGGCCTAAAACTGTGGGCTTATGGGTTTTGCAGGTGGTAAGTGCGTCCACACTCAATTTACAGCTTATTTCATTTACTACTAAAGTTTATTGGTTTGCAGGTCCACACTGATTAATAAGTGGCCGGACAACTTATAATGCGTTCGCATTTGGTTGGACCAAAATTAATGAAGTCCGGACAACTTATGGCCATTTCCCATTTGGTTGGACCTAAACTTATACAAACAGGACAAATGGAGCACTATGGGCTAGACACCTACCTGGACACCTTATGGGGACACTTGTCAGCCTGTATGTGTACCCACCAAGCCCCTTAGGTGGCACTGGAGAAAGGCGCCTCCTTCAAGAGGCCTTTTGGGCTGTTTTATTCATTACTCAACACATGGGAGAGCTGGTTGCAGCTTTTGGAGTTGCTACAGGGCTGGTTGCTTGCTTCCCGGACTCACACAAGCTTGGATATCGATCCCCACACTCTTCTAAAGGGCTGGTTGGTAAATTTCAGACCTGTAATTTCTGGTTATTGCGAGTTTTGGGCTGGTTACAGGTGTCCACAGTCAACTTGGACAGTACAGGACAGCTCTAGGGACCTCCACACGGCTGTAGGACCCCTTACAGGTGGATTTCTCGCGATAGAAAGTTGCTGTTTTGGACTGGTTATTGCACAAAACAGGCCGGACAGCAATGGAATATGTGAGCATGGATGTGTCTCAAGGATTTCTGGTATAACAGGTGCTTAGGGCAAGCATTGGGGACACTTGCTCGCGGAGAACACAGGTTTCTGGATCAGTTTCTCGCGTGGAAACAGGGCCTAAAGATCCATTTACATCTTGTGCAGGGCGGAGTACCTGTGAGGATTGTGATACTCTTGTGCAGGGCGGATGTACCTGTGAAGAGGCTTGTGCAGGGCGGATGTACCTACAGATTCTCTTGTTTGAAATGTATTCATTCATGATGTATTTGAAAGAATCAGGTGCAGGCTGGTGGTGAATCCCCAGGCACCCGTAATCTTGTACTTTGCAGACTCTTTTGGTAATATAACCTAAAGGGGGGGGGTCAGCCTATCATCGGCCCCTTTATGTGGTGTACTGTCATTTTCAGCTTTGTGGTTGTAATGCTCAAGTGTTAAGTGCTCAGAATCTTGTTCACATTTATACGATTCCAATACACGCGTCCACCTCCCGTTACATTGGTATCAGAGCTCAGTTTTTCCCCTCATTGGAAAACGGTCTGAGGCTTGGAATCATAAGTGGTGACCTGATTTGAGTGTCATGGACAGCCACATTTCTGACAGTGTGGAGAACACACAGGACCGTGAACTTCATGGTACAAGGGATGCAAGAGATGCTGCAGGCAATGATGTCTATGGAGATGCAGGTACTCATGACACTATGCATTCTGATTTGGAATCTTTGAGGCGTCAAGTGCGACGCTATAGGGCTGAAACCGAAGAGCTTAGGTCATTGAAAAATGACCCGGATGTACAAAGGGTGTTGGCTGCGAAGGCAAAGGCTTCAGTCCATGAAGTCACTTTTGAAGCAATTGCAAAGGAAATGGATGTTGAGAAACCCCGAGAGCTTGCACTTGCATACCTAATGGTTAAGGGTGATGTATACACTGAAGCAGATGGTAGTTTGGCTTTCAAGAAACCACCCCTCATGGCTGCCCGTGGTGATGCATATGATGCACAACAAGCAGAAAGAGCACAGCAAGTGCCAAATGCTGAAAGGACAAGAGTCCCTGGTGCTAGGCTTGATGCAGGTCAAGAGAAAAGTAAGGATGAGGGATCCTCTATTCATTCCCGCTTTGCTCCAAGAAGACATGTCTGTTCTCGTGTTGAGCTTTCCACTCATTTGGAGAGTGTGGCTCAAGAGAGAACGAAGAGGGATCGTGAATCTTCATCGCGGCATCATCATCATGCAGATGAACAGGATGTACATAGGGATGCATATAGAAGGAAGAAGCCTCGAGAGTTCAAGTCCGGTGACAAGGATGTAAAGTTTGAAAACTTTCAGGGACGGATGGACTCTACCAAAGCACTTGCTTTCATCAGACAGTTTGAGATAGCTTTTTGCAATGAAGACTTTTCGGAAAAGTCTATGCTCAGGCATGTGGGAATGCATCTCAAGGATACGGCAAGTGATTGGTGGCTTGCAAAAATACTTGATGGAAGTGCTGCCCCAACTTGGTCTTCTTTCAAAATTCAGTTTTATGATCAATTCTTACCACCAAACTTTGCAAAGGATGTACGCAAGGAGTGGGATTGGCTGTCCCAAGATGAGGGAGAGTCCGTTGCTTCATACATAGCAAAGTTTTGGAAAGTCCTTCTGAAGGTTACTCCCTTCATGAAGATTGGAGAGGACGAGAAGAAGAGAAAGTTTGAATCGGGGCTCCATCACATCATCCAACAAAGCTTGGGAGTGTACCCAAATAAGACCATACAAGAGCTTATACACTCAGCCATGATTGCGGAGAACTTGCACATAAAAGCACCCACAAATAAGCCATTTGCAGGTCAAAACAAGAGCAAATTCAGGGCTGGTTATGACCAGAAAAAGGGTGGACAGCCACCTAAGAATGCTCCCAAAGATGGCCGAGATGCAAAGGATGACTCCGAAAAGAAGCCGGGGGGTAAACGCCACAATTTTGGGCTCTCAAAACAGCAATTGGAAGAGTACAGGAAGGCTGGAAAATGCTTTAAGTGTGGCAGTAAAGATCATATATATATCCTAAATGCCCACATAATCCTAAGAATGCTGAGCCTAATGTGCAAAAGCATGTTGTGAATGTTGTACCCGATGTGCAGGGTAATACAGGGCATGAGCCCAAGAGTAGAGTCATATGCAAGGCCATAGTTGTCACGGTACAAAAATACGATACCGTACGGTACGATACCGTACGGTACGATTCGGTACGATATGAAATTTTGGGATACGGTACGATAAAATACGGTTTTTATTTTTTACACTTACAAGCTATGGAGCTTCAAGCTTGAATGTGAGGGAAGGTTGGGAGGGGAGGAGTCTACAGTGCTTGAGAAACCAGTACATGGATATGTGTCTCTCCCGGTTGGATCTCCCGATTGTCTCCAAAAAAGAACCTGGATGGGTAATGCAATACCAAAGGTCTCCCAGTGTAGCGTTTATGACTAAGGGACCGTCCTTGCACAAATACAAGGAGTGCATCTAGGGTGATAAGTTTAGGGACTCCTCTCTAGATCAAAATGGCCATGTCCAAATGTTCTCCCTTGTGCATAACTTGAGAATCTAATTGTCTAGCCTACCTATACCAGGGATCCCCAAGTGATGTAGCAAGATTCTCTCATCCTACCAATCAAGTGTACACTACCAGTCTACCTCGCCAGATTTTTTAGGTCTCTCCACAACCCCATATGGAATACTGAGTGGACACGAAAGTTGCGAAGTATTGCGAGCATTTGGGATCTTTGTAAAGCAGGGTTTCTATTTTTTTTTAGCATTTGGAATTTTTTTTTCAAGGGAAAAAAAAATTGGGGAAAAAAAAAAAACTAACTCGTACCGTACGATATCGTACGAATTCGTGCGGTATCGTACCGTACGACTCGTACGTACGAATAGGTTCGTGCGCGTACGAGAAACAACTATGTGCAAGGCTTGGGGCAAATTGAAGGATCAGCCCGCTTTGTTTCTTTTTGATGATGCTTCCACAGATAACTTTATATCCGTACAGATGGCTGCCGCCATAGGTCTCAATGTGGAAGACATGGGAATGCAAATGAATGCAGATGCCGCCTTTGAGGGCAAACAGGTTGATGTAGCTCCGGTCATTGGTAAGCTCCGTGTACAAATACACGACTACCTCGACTATGAGAGCTTTCTAGTGGCTCCTCTTACAGGTTGTGATGTTTTGTTGGGGATGCCCTGGCATCACCGTTTAGAGCCTGTTAAGGCTTACAAAGAGAAGAAAATCAATTTTGTACATAGAGGCCGTGAGCACTCTATAGATGCTGGTACTACTGGAAGTACCATACCTCTTGTAAGCCATGTACAAATTAATAAGGCAATAAAGAAATCAGCTTGTTCTTACTTGGTTTTTCTACGTGATACCATTGAACATTCTAGTGTTGATGTTAGTGCATTAGATCAAGACAAGCTTAACTTTTTGAATGAATTCAAAGATTGTTTTGCAAATGCTTTACCAGCAAGGTTGCCACCAGAGAGGCCGGAAGATCATTGCATAGATCTAATTCCCGGTAGCTCTCCACCTAATAGGCCACCATACAGGGTGAGTGCTAGTCAACAAGAAGAGATTATGGCACAAGTGAATGAACTTTTGGAAAAGGGTTTGATTCGGCCTAGTTCCTCGCCATATTGCTCGCCGGTACTTCTTGTTCAAAAGAAGGATGGTACTTACAGGATGTGTGTGGATTACCGTGCCCTCAATAAGATAACCATCAAGAATCGGTTTCCGATTCCGCGCATTGATGACATCTTGGACAAGCTTGAAGGTTCGGCATGTTTCAGCCGAATAGACCTCAAGAGTGGGTATCATCAAGTGAGAGTGGCACCTCAAGATGTACACAAGACTGCATTTAGGACAGCCTTTGGTCTTTATGAGTTTTTGGTGGTGCCTTTTGGCCTTACAAATGCACCCGCTACCTTCAACAGGATGATGGACAGGGTGTTCAGAAAACATAGAAAGTTCACAGGTATATTCTTTGATGACATTATTGTATTCTCAAAGAATGAAGCCCAACATCGTGAGCACCTGGCTATTGTGTTTAAAGAGCTTAAGGAAAATCAGCTCTACATAAATGCAAAAAAGAGTGAATTCTTTCTCCCAGAGATTCACTATCTTGGTCACATTGTATCAAAGGATGGTGTGCGCATGGATCCCGCAAAGATACAAGCCATGCAAGAATGGCCAGAGCTGAAATCAGTCCATGAAGTGAGGAGCTTCCTTGGTTTATGTGCTTACTACAGGAGGTTCGTCAAGCATTTTGCTTTCATTGCCGCTCTGTTACATGACTTAACGAAGAAGAAAGCAATCTTTAAATGGACACAAGAAGAGAGAGATGCCTTTCAAAAGTTGAAGAGTGCAATCATCTCGGGACCGGTACTCATTATTCCGGATTTGCACAAACCTTTTGTGGTGGAATGTGATGCAAGTGGGGACTGCATAGGGGCTGTTTTGAACCAAGAAGGACATGCCATTGCCTATGAGAGCAGACGCTTGCAACATGCAGAGCTTCACTTACAGGTTTATGAGAAGGAGTTGTTGGCTGTAATTCATGCCCTTACTATTTGGAAACACTATCTTTTAGGGGCTGATTTTATGGTCAAAACTGATCATCAAAGTTTGAGATACTTTTTGACTCAAAGTAAGCTCTCAGAGAAGCATATGAGATGGGCAAATTTCCTCTCAATGTTTCATTTTCAGATTTTACACACTCCAGGGAAAAAGAATGTGGTGGCGGATGCCTTATCTAGACGACCACAGGTTCATGCTATTACAGTTGCATACCATGAGGACTTATCGGATATGCGTAATACTTATCATCTGGATGAGGATTTTGCACATGTATGGGCTGATTTGCAAGAGGGTATTGCTGTCCCATCTTATGTCATAAGAGATGGATATCTCATGATGCAAAATCGTATGTGTGTGGTAAAGAACCTTCGCCATAAGGTTATGGATGAGTGTCATGCTCCTCCATATGCAGGTCATAGAGGCATTTTGGCCACAGCACAAGCTTTGGAGAGGTTTTCCTTTTGGCCACATATTCGCAAGGATATTGAAGCATATGTACGTGAATGTATGGTGTGTCAAAAGGTCAAGTTTGATCGACATAAAGCACCTGGATTGCTTCAGCCTTTGCCTATACCAAATGAAACATGGGAAAGCATTGCTATGGATTTCATTATGGATTTGCCAAGGACGCCACAGGGAAATGATGCTATTTGGACCATTATTGACAGGTTTAGCAAGCAGGCACATTTCATTCTCGTGCGCAAGACAATAAAGCCAGATCATATGGCTAGGATGTTTTTGGCACAGATATTCAAACACCATGGCATGCCTAAATCTATTGTGGGGGATAGAGATCCTAGAACCACAAGCTTATTTTGGCGCGCATTGTTTGACAATATGGGTACAAAGCTGAACTTCTCATCAGCTTACCATCCACAGACAGATGGGCAAAGTGAAATAGCAAATTCAGCCGTCCTCGACTTGCTGAAATCTTATGTATCTGACCGCAAATCGGATTGGGAGAAGTATTTACCACTTGTAGAGTTTGCCTACAACAATACGGTACATACTTCTACGGGCAAGGCGCCCTTTGAGATTATCTATGGCAAGGTAGTACTACCACCCATCCTTCGTACAAAGGATGAGATTTTTGCAGCAGATGAGTATGTCAGAGACTTGGATACTGCATTTGCACAGGTACGGACAGCCATAGAGAGGTCTCAAACCAAGATTAAAAAGGCAGCTGATAAGCATAGAAAGGATGTACAATTCAAACAAGGTGATTGGGTCTTGCTGAAATTTGAAAAGGCACGCCTTCGGAAGAGGCCAGGGAAAGAGGGAAAGTACCCTAAACTTTCCAACAGGTATTATGGACCTTTTCAGATCTTAGAGAAGATCAATGATGTTGCATTTCGGCTTGTACTCCCAGATCATTGGAACATGCATAATGCTTTTCATGTGAGCCTATTGAGGCCTTATGTGGGACCAACACCGTTTGAGCCGGTTTTGGAAGACCCACCCGAGGTGGATGAGCTGGAAGAGATTCTTCAACCTGAACAGATTGTTTTTCACAAGGAACGAAAGCTTGCGGGAGGCAAACTTGTTCGTAGGTACCTTGTGAAGTTCAAGAATTATTCAGCTTTGGATGCGAAATGGATGGATGAGGCCTACTTCGAGGATTACCCAGACCTTTTGAAGGCCTATCTGGAGGCTTTTCAGTTGCGGTCAACTGATTAGAAGCCGGGGGGATGTCACAAATCCCTATATTCTAGGGACATGCGGATGCGTGTCAGGCCTAGAAACATGTGGATGCATGTATGTATTATACCTGGGCATGTGTATGGATCATATGAGTGGATGCATATGAGTCCAAGGACATGGCAGGACATTTGTGGACTTTCAGGCGGTGCCCGTGTGGATTCCGGCCATGCACACATGGTGTGTTATGATGGCAGGCGGAATATTTTCAAGTACAAGAATGATGATAGGTGGTTCTCCAAGTTTACATGTGCACAATGCATAAATGATGCATGCCATAACTTTATTTTACTTTGTGTGACATTGTCTTGCTGCCTGGACAATGCTTGTTATTTTGGCTTGTGAAGTCCGAGGGACCGGGGACGCCCGGGCACCTTGTGGACGCGTGTGTGCACTCCTGTTTGGGCCTAAAACTGTGGGCTTATGGGTTTTGCAGGTGGTAAGTGCGTCCACACTCAATTTACAGCTTATTTCATTTACTACTAAAGTTTATTGGTTTGCAGGTCCACACTCATTAATAAGTGGCCGGACAACTTATAATGCGTTCGCATTTGGTTGGACCAAAATTAATGAAGTCCGGACAACTTATGGCCATTTCCCATTTGGTTGGAACTAAACTTATACAAACAGGACAAATGGAGCACTATGGGCTGGGGACACCTACCTGGACACCTTATGGGGACACTTGTCAGCCTGTATGTGTACCCACCAAGCCCCTTAGGTGGCACTGGAGAAAGGCGCCTCCTTCAAGAGGCCTTTTGGGCTGTTTTATTCATTACTCAACACATGGGAGAGCTGGTTGAAGCTTTTGGAGTTGCTACAGGGCTGGTTGCTTGCTTCCCGGACTCACACAAGCTTGGATATCGATCCCCACACTCTTCTAAAGGGCTGGTTGGTAAATTTCAGACCTGTAATTTCTGGTTATTGCGAGTTTTGGGCTGGTTACAGGTGTCCAAAGTCAACTTGGACAGTACAGGACAGCTCTAGGGACCTCCACAGGGCTGTAGGACCCCTTACAGGTGGATTTCTCGTGATAGAAAGTTGCTGTTTTGGACTGGTTATTGCACAAAACAGGCCGGACAGCAATGGAATATGTGAGCATGGATGTGTCTCAAGGATTCCTGGTACAACAGGTGCTTAGGGCAAGCATTGGGGACACTTGCTCGCGGAGAACACAGGTTTCTGGATCAGTTTCTCGCGTGGAAACAGGGCCTAAAGATCCATTTACATCTTATGCAGGGCGGAGTACCTGTGAGGATTGTGATACTCTTGTGCAGGGCGGATGTACCTGTGAAGAGGCTTGTGCAGGGCGGATGTACCTGTGTGTAGGGCGGATGTACCTACAGATTCTCTTGTTTGAAATGTATTCATTCATGATGTATTTGGAAGAATCAGGTGCAGGCTGGTGGTGAATCCCCAGGCACTCGTAATCTTGTACTTTGCAGACTCTTTTGGTAATATAACCTAAAGGGGGGGGGTCAGCCTATCATCGGCCCCTTTATGTGGTGTACTGTCATTTTCAGCTTTGTGGTTGTAATGCTCAAGTGTTAAGTGCTCAGAATCTTGTTCACATTTATACGATTCCAATACACGCGTCCGCCTCCCGTTACACACTGTAACGTGACCGCCTGCCACCCTATCTGCCGGGTCCTCAAGCATGTTGAAGTCTCCCCCGACACACCAATGTGCGGCCTCTGGCAATGCATCCGTAACCTGGGTCCAAAACTCTGCTCTAGCACTAGCATGATTGGGCGCATAGACGTTGAGCACACCCAATAGCTCATCATGCATCCTCAGAATGACATACTGTGCTCTACCAGGCACAATGATCCCTCGATCCACAATGGCCTGCCGCCATACATCTGCAATGACCATGCATACTCCTCCCTGTCCACCCAAAGGACCAAACCCTGCAGACCAAAAAGTGTCTCATCTACCAGGCATCACCGAACCATATCTCCGGATCCTGCTCTCACCCAAGTGGTGATCCTGCATCATCAAAATATCAATGCTGCCACCAACCAGGCATCTCTGAAGCTCCTGCCTCAAGCAACCACGATAGCGTATAAAGTGTGCTCCGCCAAGGCCCTGTACATTCCATGAGATGATCCTCATGGATGCCCTGCTCAGGTGGATGCTGTCTCAGCCGTACGGCGGGCCTTCGCAAGTGGCTTGGATGGAGAGTAGTCCCCATCCGAGCGGCTGCGAATCTGCCCACCCGGTGTACTGCAAGAATCCCGAATCAGGCGCCAGTGGCTGTGGCCCATGGCGACTGCCGCCCGCTCTGACAGAGCAACCTCGTGTATACACACATATCCAGGGTCGCGTGCTAAGTCTGCCACTATGCGCACGACCAAATGCCGGATCCCTGAGGTATCCACACTCCCGAGATCCAAGAAAAAATGAGCCAACTCCCAAAGTCGGCCTATCACATCTGTGACCTCCAGATCGCTCATGTGATGAGAAAACTCAACTGCCTGAGTCTTCAAAGTGCTGAGAGCGAGCTCTAGAGTCCACTCCCAGTCGCAAGGGCCACATAGAGGGAACGAGAAGGCCACCGCTGAGTCTAGTGTCTCCTCCCCGCGGGCCGGAGGTATCACTACATGAACTCGGATGGGTGCTGGCTCATGGGGGCCCTCTGCTCCAAAAAGCCGTGTGAAGGTATAATCAAAAGCCTCCGAGCGCTGTGTAATGCCAAGGCGACTCAGCCGACTGCGGATAGATGAAATCCGTGAAGCCCTAATCGGCATAGGTCTCCTCTGTGATGCTCGAGCGAGGTCAGTGCTCAGCGCTCTCCGGACTGAAGGTGAACGCCAGGGAACTGCCAGGGCCTCCCGGGAGGGTGAGGCGGGCGGAGGGGGAGGAGGGGGAGGCGAGGGGGGTGGAGAGGGAGCCGCTGCCGAAACCGGAGCGGAGACGGGAGGAGGCGATGGTGGAAATGAGGCGGTGGGAGGGGACGGGGGTGGGGGTGGGGAAGGAGGGGGTGCTGGCATCTCCTGGTCCTCAATCGTCGCCGCGGGGGTCTCCTCCTGGAGGGGAGAAAAGCTGTTCCTCACGGGAACCCAGTGAGGCTGAGACTGTGGCTGCTGCTGCAGCAGTCTCTGGGCGTGCTGCTGTGGCTGTCTCCCTCGGCGGCCCCCCTGTCCAGGCTGCCACTCCGAGGTCTCTGTGGCCTGAGCAGGTGTCCCGGAGGCAGCCTGCCGAGCCGAATCTGTGGGCGGGCCATTAGTAGCCTGCTGCTGTGGTGAGGGTCGGGGTCTCCTGCGAGGGCAGGCCTTGGCCAGATGACCGACCTGCCTGCAAATGAAGCACTAATTCGGGAGCCCCGAGAACTCCACTCTCTCATCTATCCATTCCCCCCCTATCCTAGGTAGCTAAATGACCTTAGGAAGGAAGGAGATGTCAGACACCAACACTCTGACCGAAGGTAACCCAGCTGCTCTGGCCACCACTGAAGCTGCTGAGGGGCCAGTCTCTAGTACCGAGCCCACCAATGCTCCGAGCCTGGAGAGGAGCGGAAGATACTCCCGGCGGAGTCCAGGGAAGCAAACTGTAACATGGAAGAGGCGCTCTCCCTGCTCCGCCGCTGCTGGGTCAAATCCATGCTGCCAAGGTCTGAAGAAAGCCCGAGCACCCCTGATGTCCAGGGGACTCATGGCAAGGACCTTGGCGACGCTCTGGGCGGCCTCGAACTCGATCTGATAATGTCCCCGGCCCAAGAGTTGTACATCCAGGATCTTGCCCACATCTGGAAGAAGGCGGGCCTGAAGAAGATCCTTGATCTCCCCTCTGCTGGGGCGAGTGCCGACTATACGGCAGATGGTGGAATGAGCCTGGAGGCGTTCCACCTCTGCGGTGAGGCTCGCTTTCTCTTCTGGCGAAAGAGAAAGCCTGATGGGGGTGTCCTCAGGGGCGGGCGAGGGGGCTGCGGATGAGTCCCTCTGAGGCGGGGCGGGAGGAGCCTCCATCAGAGTCTGAAGCTGTGGCAAAGGCGAGGCAAAGGCGGGAACCTGCTGGAACCGAGTTGCACACAGAGAGGCGGAATACGGAGCGAAAAAGGAAAACAAAACCCCCAAGGGACGGAAGCAAGAAAAGGAGGGAGGGGGGGGGGAGCAGGCGAAGGAGATAAAACCTAAAAAAAGGGGGGGGGGAGGGCGGGGGCTGCGCGCAAGAGGGATGGGAGGAAAGCGAGCTGGCGGAGGGGGGGGATGAGGCGCTGCAGAGAGGAGGAGGGCGCGAAGACAAGGGGGGGAGGCGTGAGGGAGAGGAAGGCGGCGAGCAAAGCAAAGGGCGGCAACGAAGGCAGGCGGAAGGGGGGGGCGCAGCAGCGAATGCAGGCGGGGGGGGGGCTAAACGAAAGGCGGCGGGGGTCAATGCAGGCGGCGGACAATGCAGGGAAGGCGGGGGGGCAAGAAGCGAGGAGGAAGCGAGGGGGCGAGCAGGCAGCGAAGGCGATGGGCGCTGTGCAGCAACGCGAGCAGGGAGAGGGGGCAGGAGCTTCAGCGAGCCGTTCAGAAGGTTGGCACTATCCACAACTTTTTTTGCAGATCAAAGGGCTTTTGTGCCGTTTGGGTTGATTTGCATGCAGGCACTCGCATTTGATGCTTCGGGCAATGTGTTGATGCCTGTCAAGCACTCAATGTGCCTGTAAATCAAGGGGCTTTTATGTATTGGATGTATACGTGGCCAGGGGAAAGCATCGTGAAGACTCTGGATGCCTTCATGTGCGTTAATGTACCATGTATGATCAGAAATTGATCTTAAATCAAGGGGCTTTTCAAGATTTTATGCTTGTTGAGCTTGGCAAAGCAGCAGGCAAGACTTTTATGCTTTGAATCCTCAGAAATCCACTTGCAGTCAAGGGCTTTTGCTCAATTTCAGTCCGGGACTGTTGTATGCAGTGGTGGGGACTGTAAAAGTCTGAATTTCACTCATTTGGACAGCAAGGAGAGCATTTATTGCTACTGTACCTGCTGGTACAGATTTTGGTACAGCTTTGTACAAGTTTTGGCATGGCTGCACATTGATTTGAGTGAGCAAAAATCTCAATTTCAGCTGCTGTACTTGCCGGTACAGGTTTGGTACATCATTGGTGAGCACTTAGTACTGCTGTACAATACTTTGGAAGGGGAACAGAGCACATTTAAGGTGCTGTCCTAAATCTGCAGCAACCAGATTTTGGTGATTTCATCACATACAGTGGGAGTAGAGTTGCATTTGTGCTTCCGCAGTGGGAGATAAACTTTGGGAGAACAACTGTGAGCACTTTGTGTGCTTTTGGTGCAGTGTTTGCACATTTTGCACGGAGTCAGGCATTGACAGGTTGCATATTGCTATGGCAACCACAGGTGAGAGCTCTTCATTGCTTCACATCAAGAAGCTTGAAGGCTCACATAACTATGACATTTGGCAAACCCAGTGCTATAATGTGTTGCTCCAGAAGAAGCAGCACAAGCCTATCAAAGAAAGGGGTGTAAAGCTCGCTTCTCTTACTGCTGAAGAGTGGGAAGATATGGATGAGCTAGCAAGATCCACCATCATGTTGTCTTTGTCAGACACTTTACTTTTCAGCATTCGTGAAATTCGTGAAGAGAAGACAGCTTGGGGAATGTGGCAAAGATTGCAGGACTTGTATGCCAGCAAAGTGCCTCAAGCAAAGTGTATTGGTTGAAGAAACTCATAGGTCTTCAGATGAAGGAAGGGGCGTCTATGACAGCCCATCTAAATGAGTTTAATGGTATTGTCAGCCAGGTCATTAATCAAAAGTTGGCAATGGACGATGAGTTCAAAGCCACTTTTCTCTTATGCACTTTGCCAGAGAGTTGGGACACATTCAGGACAGCCACTAGCAATTCGAATGCTATGCTGTTATATGCAGATGTTGAGGGTGCTCTTCTTTAAGAGGAGATGAACAGGAAAAACAACTCTGTTGGAAAGTCCAATGCAATGAATGCACGTGGGAGATCCCAGCAAAGGGGTAAAAGCCAAGAACGGGGAAGGAGCAAGTCCCGCTCCAAAAAGGACTTGGAATGCCATTATTGTGGCAAGAAGGGACACATCAAAAAGCAATGCTACAAATGGAAGAATGATCAAAAGGAAAAGGGAAAAGGCAAAAACAAAGACAAAGATGAAGCCAAAGATGTAAAGCCAAAGGGCAAAAGTGGAGTCAAGATTGAAGAAGTCAATGTGTCACATGCAGGTGACAGTGAGGATGAGGTCCTATTCACGTCTTCACTTGATGCCCATTCACTTCTTGCAGGAGATGGTCATGGTATGCACTCATGGATCATTGATTCAGGTGCCTCCTTTCATGTCACAGGTTGCAGAGACTTGTTTGTCAGGTATACTGCTGGCAATGAAGGAGTAGTTTATTTGGGTGACAACCATGCATGCAAGATTCTTGGCAGAGGTGATGTGAGGCTTGTGTTTTCAGATGGCTCACAGCTTATGCTCCATGATGTCAGGCATGTGCCTAAGATCAAGAAGAACCTACTTTCTGCTGGACAGCTTGATGATGCTGATTATGTTACCACATTTGGTCGTGGAAAGTGGAAGATTAGTAAGGGCTCACTGGTTGTTGCCAGAGGCTCTAAGGTGGACACTCTTTACTTCATGCATGCAGGTGTTTGTCACCATGCTAATGTAAATGCAACCGAGCTGCCGGAAATCTCTATCTGGCATAGCCGGTTGGGACACAAGAGTGTCAAAGGAATGGAGCAATTGTCTCGTTTTGGTTACTTGCCTTCTCTAAAGTTTTCAAGTTTTCAGTTTTGTGAGCATTGTATATATGGCAGGCAACTCCAGTGCCCCCATAAGAAAGTTCTTGGACAGAAAGATGCTCAGTTAGAGCTTGTGCATACAGATGTATGTGAGATGCCTCAGCTTTCTTTGGGAGGGGCAAAATATTTTGTGTCTTTTATAGATGATGCCACACGCAAGGTGTGGGTCTATCCTCTTCGTTTGAAGAGTGATACATTCTCAGTGTTTCAGAAGTTTGTTGCTCATGTTGAGAATCAAACAGGCAAAACACTGAAGGCTTTGCGTTTCGACAATGGTGGAGAGTATATGTCCAAACAGTTTCAGGACTTTTGTGATGCTGAAGGCATCAAGAGGGAGCTCTCTACTCCTTATGATCCTCCACAAAACGGGACAACAGAGAGGATGAACAGGACCATTCAGGAGAAGGTCCGTTCTATGTTGTCACATGCTGCATTACCTCATGGTTTTTGGGCTGAAGCTGTTATGACAGCCGTTCATCTTATAAACAGGTCACCTAACACGAGGCTTGGTGGGAAAGTGCCAGAGGAAGTATGGACAGGGAAGCCTCCGTCCTACAAGCACTTGAGAGTGTTTGGTTGCGTTGCGTACGTGCACATACGCAGGGAAATGCGCACCAAACTTGATCCTAAGTCTCACAAATGCATATTCCTAGGATATGGTGACAGAGGTGAAATGGGGTATAGACTTTGGGATCGAGTGAATAGAAAGATTATACGCAGCAATGATGTCATTTTTGATGAAACATGCATTGTATAAGGAGCCTGCAAGGCAACAGGAGCCTGGCAGAGTCATCTTTGATGATGATGGACATCATGGACAACCACCAAGGGCTGTAAATCAGCCATTACAGCAGCAAAACCAGCCCTTAAATGGTGCTGAAAATGGTCCAAATGGACAGCCAAAGATGGCAGAAGATATCCCTATGAATATCCCACAGTTAGAGGAGATACCGGGCATGATTTTTCAGCCTTATGGCATGGAACAGGAGCCACCAATAGGTGATATGCAGGCTGGACAGCAACCTGCAAATGATGGTCATTGGGTACGGAGGTCCACAAGACCCTCCAGAGCCCCTGACAGATTTGTTCCAAGGGTTGACTACTTGATGCTTACTGACTGTGGGGAGCCCTCATGTTATAAGGAGGCTTTACAGAGGGCAGACAAGGCTCTTTGGGAGCGTGCCATGAAGTCAGAGATGGATTCTCTGCACAAAAATGGAACATGGAAGTTGGTGCATTTACCTACAGGCAAGAAGGTTTTGCCATGCAAGTGGGTTTACAGGCTCAAAGTTGCACCAGATGCAAAGCCAAGATACAAAGCCAGGTTAGTGGCTAAGGGCTTCAAGCAGGAATATGGTGTGGACTTTGATGAGATCTTCTCTCCAGTGGTCAAAATGACCACACTTAGAGCTGTATTAGCTTTGGTTGTTCATGATGATCTGGACTTGATTCAGATGGATGTGAAAACCGCTTTTCTTCACGGTGATCTCCATGAGGAGATATATATGCAACAGCCAGAGGGTTATGCAGTGAATGGAAAGGAGAAGCTTGTATGCAAGCTGAAAAAGAGTCTTTATGGGCTCAAACAGGCACCAAGGGAATGGTATCATAAATTTGATACATTCATAAAATCCCAGGATTTCAGGAGAAGTGACATAGATCATTGCTTATACACCAAGAAAGCTTTGGATGGCAGTCTATTGATTCTCATCTTGTATGTTGATGATATGTTGATTGCTGGAAAATCTCGTAAAGAGATGGATGCCTTGAAAAAGAGGCTGCATCAGACCTTTGATATGAAGGATTTGGGTGATGCAAATCACATTTTGGGTATGCGGATACTTCGGGACAAAAATCAGCATGTGTTGTATTTGTCTCAGAAGGAATACATTGGCAAAGTTTTGCAAAGGTTCAATATGGATAGGGGGAAGAAGACTAGTACTCCTTTGCCTCCATATGTGAAACTCAATGCTATGGACAGCCCACAGTCGGATAGTGACAGGGCTGATATGGCCAAGATTCCGTATGCTTCAGCTTGTGGCAGTCTCATGTATGCCATGGTTGCTACTAGGCCGGACATTGCATTTGCAGTGGGAGTGGTTTCTAGATACATGGCCAAACCTGGCAAGAAGCATTGGGAAGCAGTGAAAGGTGTCATGAGATACCTGAAGGGCACACAGGATATGTGCAATTGCTTTGGCAAACAGGATGCATTAGTGCATGGTTACACGGATTCGGATTATGCCGGTCATCCAGATAACCGGAAGTCTACTACCGGTTATGTATTTACATTCACAGGAGGTGCTGTGTCATGGATATCCAGGATGCAAAAGTGCACTGCCTTATCTACTACAGAGGCCGAGTATATTGCAGCCACAGAGGCTTGCAAGGAGGCATTATGGCTATCTCGGTTAGTGGTTGATTTGGGTTATACAGGGGATATTCCATTGTTGCATTGTGACAGTCAGAGTGCCATCCAGTTGGCAAAGAACCCTGTCTTTCATGCAAAGACGAAGCATGTGGATGTGAAGTATCACTTCATCAGAGAGGTGATAGAGAACAAGCAAATTCAGCTTGTTAAGATTCATACGGATGACAACCCGGCTGATCTGTTGACAAAGAGTTTGCCTCCGGAGCGGTTTGCTCATTGCAGACACTTGATGGGCATTGGATGAGGCCAGTTTCAGCCTTGATATGGCCTTGTATATTATCATGTACATGCTGATTTTTCTTTTCCTTCATTTAAGGGCACGTTGCCTTTAAGTGGGAGGTTGTTGGGGTAAAGGCATTATGCCCACCCTTATAGTGTGTACAAGCCCATAAGTTATAGTACATAGTACACTTAGTACTTTTAATGTACTAAGTGCACTATGTGTACTAGTGCAATATACATGTGTGATAGGGGAGTCACACACTCACACTTGATGAGTTGACTTATCCCCACAACTCTCTCTCTCTCTCCCTTCTTCTATCTGTGTATGTCTCCCACATGAAACTCTAACCCTAATTCTCCCATTCAGTACAAAATGTCTGTCGGCACAAAAATGGCATGACGTAAAACATAAATCCTGGTCTTCCTATGGAGTGACAGTCCCATAGGTAAGACACAGTTCCAGGCACGAGCCTCCCTATGGAGTGACAGTCCCATAGGTAAGACACGGCACAAATATTGGCTCTTCCATGGCGTGACAATCCCATGGATAGAACACAGTCCAGGTCATACACGGGTGGCACCAGTCTGGCTCCCGTCCATACGACACCTTCCTGCTAACACACGGGTGGCACCAGTCTGGCTCCCGTCCATGTCAAGCAAAAATACTGGCCTCTTCACATGAGAGACTCGCCTCGCCTCAAGTGAACGAGACACAAAAACTGGAGATGGACCAAATGGTCGGCCAATTGGTGACATCCCCCCGGGCTTCTAAAGAGTTGTCCTCAACTGAAAAGCCTCAAGATATGCCTGCAACAACTGTGGGTAGTCAATAAAATAATCCTTATTTACCCACTTTGCATCAATAGGTGTTCCTATTGTATCAGCTTCGGCAATTTCATCAGTAATGAAAAAGCATCTTTCCGCGTACTTGATTTATGTAAAGGATGCAAAAGATGATGAGTCTAAGTCTAATGTGTCTATGTTAGATAAGGAAAGGACTGATTTCTTATGTGGGTTCCAACTTCCAAGATTGTTTTTCCGAGTCATTGCCAAGGGAACTTCCTCCGGAAAGGCCAGAAGATCATGCCATTGATCTAATTCCTGGTAGTACTCCACCAAATAGACCGCCGTACCATGTTAGTACAACCCAACAAGAAGAAATTATGAGTTAGGTGCAAGAGCTGTTGAATAAAGGGTTGATACAGCCTAGCTCATCACCCTTTTACTCACCTGTACTCTTAGTGCAAAAGAAGGATGGTTCTTGGTGCGTGTGTATTGATTATAGGGTGCTGAACAAGAATACCATCAAGAATCGATTCCCCATTCTGAGGATCGATGACATTTTGGACCGCTAACAGGGCTCCACAGTCTTTAGTCGGATTGACTTGAAAAGCGGATATCATCAGATACGTATTAGACCCGAGGATGTGCATAAGACAGCATTTCGAACCACGTTTGGGTTGTATGAGTTCTTGGTTATGCCCTTTGGTTTGACAAATGCACCTGCCACATTTAACAGAATGATGGACAGGATTTTCCGGCCTCAGAGAGCATTTGTGGGCACATTCTTTGATGATATGATTGTGCATTCACAAACTGACGAGGAGCATAGAAGGCATTTGGCCATTGTGTTTGCAGAACTCCGGACCCATAGGCTGGTTATTAATGGCAAGAAAAGTGAGTTTTTCTTGCAAGAGATACACTTCTTGGGACGTATTGCGTCTAAGCATGGAGTCCGTATGGATCCATCGAAGGTGGAAGCAATTCTTCATTGGCCAGATTTGAGGACCGTGCATGATGTACGCAGCTTTTTGGGATTGTGTTCCTATTACAGGCGGTACATACGGTATTTTGCTGAAATTGCTTCGCCCCTTCATGCCTTAACAAAGAAGGCAACTCCGTTTAGATGGGCTGATCAGGAAATTACAGCCTTCAAAAAGCTTAAAGAAAAGCTTACTTCGGATCCAGTATTGGTATTACCGGACCTCCGAAAGGCTTTTGTTGTCCAATGTGATGCATGTGGAAACAGCATTGGGGCAGTTCTCATGCAGGAAGGACATGTGATAGCCTATGAGAGTCAAATATTGCAGGATGCCGAGAAGCATTTACAGGTTTATGAGAAAGAGATGTTGGCTGTAATTCATGCTCTTTCTACATGGAAACACTATTTGCTTGGGGCTGATTTCACTATGCAGACAGATCATCAGACCTTGCGTTATTTCCTCACGCAAACTAAGCTTTCAGAGAAGCATATGCAATGGGCAAACTTTTTGTCTATGTTCCACTTCCAGATTGTGCATGTGGAAGGCAAAAAGAATGTTGTGGCAGATGCTTTGTCACGCAAGCCACAGGTCTCAGCAGTTTCACTTGCTTATCATCATGAGCTTGATGAAATGAAAGAGCAGTATGCCCATGATGAGGACTTTGAAAGATTGTATGATCCGATGTCTGAGGGTCAGCGGCATGAGCACTATACTCTCAGAGATGGGTTTTTGTTGATGCATGGTAGACTGTGTGTTACCAGGAAATTGCGACTCAAGGTTATGATTGAAAGTCATGCTCCACCGTATGCAGGTCATAGAGGAATTGACGCCACAGTAAAAGCAGTTGAGACTTTCTTTTATTGGCCAACCTTGAGAAGAGATGTTGATGCTTTTGTTAGGCAATGCATCGTTTGTCAGAGGTAAAGTTTGACCGTCAAAAGACACCAGGGTTACTACAGCCTTTACCTATTCCAGATAGACCATGGGAGAGCATTGCCATGGATTTTATATTTGATCTTCCACGGACACAAACGGGCAATGATGGCATTTGGACTATCATATGCAGGTTCAGTAAGCAGGCTCATTTCATTCCCGTGCGTAAGACGATCAAAGTTGATCATATGGTGAAGTTGTTCATGGCGAACATCTTCAAGTATCATGGCTTGCCTACGTCTATCATTAGTGACCGTGATCCACGGATGACAAGTTTATTCTGGAGAGGATTGTCTGACAACATGGGTACAACTCTCAAGTTTTCATCTTCATTTCATCCACAAACAGATGGTCAATCGGAAGCGGCTAACTCTACAGTGTTAGATCTTCTTAAGTGTTATGTGTCAGAGCACAAGCAACAATGGGAAAAGTATCTTCCTTTGGTGGAGTTTGCATATAACAACACTGTCCATACCTCGACGGGCAAGGCACCTTTTGAGATTGTGGAAGGGGGGAAGAAGGTACCACCCATTTTGCACACAAAGGATAAGATCTTTGAGGCTGATCAGTATGTGGAAAGTATGGATGAAGCTTATCGGAGAGTTAAGTTGGCACTCCAGAAAACTCAACAAAAGCAAAAGAAAGCCGCAAACCGTCACATACGTGCTTTAGAGTTTGCATTGGGTGATTGGGTTCTTTTGCGATTTGAAAAGGCGAGGCTCAAGAAGATGAAGGGTAAAGAGCGCTTATTCCCTAAGTTGAGCATGCGCTATTATGGGCCTTTTCACGTCAGTTTTTGTCTCACCAGAAGGTATTGATGGCTGACAGTACATTTGTTTATGGGACTTCTATGATATATGTGTACTAGTCACATTGGATGTTGTGGTTGTGTATGGTTCACAGTGGTATACAACTTGGACTACTACTACGCCATTGGTTTGCTGTGAATGTTGTTACATATGCATGGCTTAGAGAGATTGGGACGCTGATCTTGCCATATTGTATATTTCACTTTGGATATTTTGCTATATCACCAGATTGCAATCGAGGACGCTTGCCATTTTTCAAGAGGGGGGTATGTCATGACCCTATGAAAATGGAACAGCACAAGTGTGGGCATGGTGGTTGCTGAGCAAAATAAATATTTAATGATTATATTTGGGGTGCTCGAACAAAGGGAATGATGTGTGGACATCTTCAGGTGTGAAGGGGGACCAAGAACATTAATATTTTTAATGTTCTAACCATGGGTCGCCCCTAGGCCTAAGTGGCCCTTAGGAACTTTAATAAACATTAAAGTAAGGGCCTTAGGATATTTTTGGAGGGAGAAAACTCCACTTTTGGTAAACGCCTCTCTCATCTCTCTCTCTCTTGCTTTTGGGAAGGCGTGCACACGATACGTGCGTGGAGGAGAAGAGAAGCGTAGTCGACTGGTTGCATAGGGGACTGCTGGATAGGCCGTACAATGCACATGGAAAACAGGCCGTACAGTCAAGCGGCTGCAGTTCTAGTGCAGGCAGGAACAGTCGACAGCTGTAGGTACAGTCGTCTGCTGCAAGTACAGGCGGCGCTGGTAGGTACGGACAGCAAGTACAGTTCGTACTTTTGGCTGCAATACGACTGCAGGTACAGGGTTGCTGCGCACAGGCTAATTCAGGCGATGCTGGCAGAGAACGGACAGCAGCTAGTACAAGCGGAGAAATCTGCACATACAGAACTGTACGGACAAGTACATTAGGGTTTTACTGAACTGTACGGACAGGTACACCTGGCTTCTGTCCTGAACAGTTTGCAAGTGGTGCAACTCCAGGTGCAGGCGGTGCTTTATCAGAGCATAGTTGGTGCATCAGTCAGGTGGTTGCAGGGAGGAAAGTACAGACAGTCTTTCTCAAGTACAGACTGGTACGATCAGTCCCACGGGTGCAGAACCACGCATTGAATTGGTAAGCTCTGAACTTGTCCATCTTTCTTTCTTTCCACTGGCTTATGTCTACTGCAGAGAGTTGTCATCTGGCCCCTTGTGAGTGGAGGGGTATGGCAGTTTGAAAGGGTGGAAACAGAGACTGGACAGTGAATGTATATTTGAACTGAGTTGTGGAACCATGTACATGGAATATGCCAGATGTGTGCTCAAGGCTGCCCGGCTGATCTATCTTGGTTGATCAGAGGGAAGCACAATGTGTTGCTTTTGTGGGACAGAGATCTGTGTGTGAATCCTCTGTGCTAAGAGGTCTTGAGGGCTGCCAAATTGGACATACAGGTTTATTCTCCTGGCTGGCTTTGTTGTACTCAGTTTTACATCTCATTGAATTTGAATAAAGAAATACCGAAAGGGGCGCCAAGCTTTGGGGCCAACAAGTGTCGATTTCATTTCAGTTTTGGGGCATTCTAGCTCCAGTTAATTTTGTTTTTATTTGGACTACAAGTGGAAGGGTGACTGCTAGTCTACCGCACTTTGGTTTCTACCAGAGGCCGGTTTCATCAAGCGAGGTGTTTCTGAACTTCAGCTCTCCGTCGTCCCCCTCTTTGATGTCACCTTTGCGTAGGAGGTAGGCAAGTGCCAACTCCCTTGGCTTCTTGCCCACTTCCCGTGCCATGGACTCAAAAGTCACATCTACCATTGCATCGCCTTCCCTTGCTTCAATGGCACTTTGCACATGGGGATCTTCATGCAAAAATTTTAGCTCTTGCTCTTGTGCCTGCAAAAGCTTTCTCATATGTTCCATTTCAGCCCTCATTGCATCAGGCTCTTCTTCTAGCATGACTGTCTTTCCTCGAGACAGTTGTCCCTTTGATTCACTATCATTAACCCTTTCAAGGGGCTTGTGCCTTCCTCGCAGAGCATCAGAACCATGCGAGGCACTTGATGGGCCCCTCGAATTAGGCACTTCCAAAGGGTTGCCTTGGCTGTCCATTGTGTTAAGTGTGCTTAAAGCGGGGTGTCCAATACACAGGTTCGTTTCCCCACTAGGAAGAGGGAAACAACTGTGCTCTGATACCAATGAAACCGATCCCGTCAAGTGGGAATAGAGTCCGTTGGACACCCACACGCGTAATAGCACAACTTAATATCACAATTTGAAATGGACAACTTAATAACAACTTGAAATTGAGATGAAATGAGATAGATGGACACCAGCACTGGGGCCAGAACGGGCCGACCCCCCCCCTCAATATATGATATATTTATTGGGAGTATTTAACAAATACAATGCTCCATGGGTTCAAAGAACCAGATGATGTCCATGTACAAATGAATACAATACCAAACAAAAAGGCTCGAAGTCGAAATTCGAGGTAGAGCGACTACTTGAGTGGTCCAGTCTCTACGGTCTGTGCCTTCACTGGACTCCGCGGAGAGCGCCAAACTCGTGTTCCGGGACCACGCACAAACAGGCGCTCCCGTACTAACACCTTTCTCTCCCGATCTCAACACCTTTGGACCGTGGTTCTCCAAGAGCTTGGACTACCCGGCACCGAACGGGTGTTAGCTGTAGGGAGAATCCCTTATCAGATTTATCACAAAGTACTTTACTTAAATCTGAAAATGCACTTACTTGTAGATGGAAAACCAATACCCGGATGTGTTTGTCTGTGCAGCCATGAGTGGAGGACACCAAGACACAGCAGCCTGTCGAAGAGAAGGAGGAGGAGCTGCCTGTGTTGAAGATGTAGCCACTTGAAGAAGGAAGACGCCGCCTATGGAAAGGAGGCACAACCGCCTACAAAGGGAAACAACCACCCGCTGTGCAGGACACAGCCACCTTCTTGTAGGGAAGGAAGAGGAGTAGTAACCGCCACTCTGAAGAGACGCCGCCTACAAAGGAGATGACCATACGCTGTGCAGGACAAGACACTGCCGCCTACTGTGGAGGAAGAGAAGGCGTAGCCACCTATGGAGAGGATGAGCAGTCTGCAGAAGGTGGAGATGTGGCCGCTTGTTTGCAGAGTACAGCCGCCGGCCACCTAGCTGTAGGAGCACCGCTGCTGGAGAGGAGCACACAGCCGCCTTGTTGTGGAAAGCGGTGCAATTTGTATGGTTGTGTAACACGCGGAAGCTCGGGGGTCTTCTTTCAGCCCTAAACACCACTTAGAACATGCTGATGCAAAAACGCAGACAGAAGGGAGAGTAGAGAGAGAGAGAGAGAGAGAGAGAGAGAGAGAGAGAGAGAGAGAGAGAGAGAGAGCTGGAAATTCAGTATATTCATATGGTACAAAAAGGTACCCTAAGTCTACAGCCATAGGCTGCCTTCTTGAAAAGGTGGAAAACACCAAAACAGTCCTACACTAAGGACCCACTCCATAAGGGAGTGAATGACTTTCAACAATGAGCATACTTGCCATTTTATAGGCCCTAGGACGACTGGGCATCATTATCATCAATGCTGCGCCGCCTGTTCTCCATGCAACCGACAGCATCCCTCCATGTCTTCCATGCCCTGCTCCAAGTCCAACACTGGCCAAAACTGCTCTTCATGCTCCAAAACCTGGTTCTAGTCATCTTTTCCTTGGCTGCCCCTTCTAGACTAGCTCCAGAGAATGTCAATGGCAATTCTTGCACATGACAAGTTGCCTGACTGTAGGTGCACACACACAGTCGCCTGGCTGTAGATGTACACACAGTCGCCTGGCTGCAAAGAGGAGATGGTGTAGGCGCCTGCAGTAAACAGGCGCAGCCTGCTGGACAGAGGTGAAGCAGCCGCCTTGTTGAGAGGTGTAACGCCTGGCTGCAGCCTGCGCAGCCGCTTGCAGGAGAGGAGGTGGTGTAGGCGCCTATAGTAAACAGGCGCAGCAAGTACAGCCGCCGCCAATATGCAAAGCACAGTA
The DNA here is from genome assembly GCF_041138505.1 of Cibotium barometz. NCBI lineage: Eukaryota > Viridiplantae > Streptophyta > Polypodiopsida > Cyatheales > Cibotiaceae > Cibotium > Cibotium barometz. Next base: position 1,512,602 of record NC_141079.1, read on the forward strand.
GCCTGCTGCTGGAGATTCAACGCAGCCTACTGGACAGAGAGAGTCGTAGACTGCTAAAAGGATGAAGCTGGCGCAGCCTGAAGCGAATAAGATGATCGCCGGGCTGCTTATGATAGAGATCTGAGATGGAGGTTCCCTTTTTTAAAGGTTGGAGGGGGAGTTGCACGACTAGAGCTGGCTGGCTCCCCACGTTTGCATGTGGGCGGCCAGCTCTATGGTGGTGTGGGTAGGTGACCATGCACCCACACACACACACACACAAGATAAGTGAGGCTCCCCACCTTGGCCCCTAAGTGGGTGCCCACTTTTAAGTGAGTGTGAACATATAACCTTATAAAATGAAAGGTTAGAGATTAAAGTATTAAACCAACATGTGCAATACACTTACCACCTATTCACGTGCAACAAAACTCGCCAGAAGACAGAGCAAACTTCACGACTCACTGGCAGGCGTCCCTGCTCAGTAAGTAACACGACAAACAGGCAAACACAAAAATACAAGTCATGCAAAAACAGTTTCAAACATGCAAAACATGAGTGCATGTGCAAATAGTATCATGGACATATCTCCCGTTCATGGAACAAGTACATATCTGTCGGCACAAAAATGGCACGACGTAAAACATAAATCCTGGTCTTCCTATGGAGTGACAGTCCCATAGGTAAGACACAGTTCCAGGTACGAGCCTCCCTATGGAGTGACAATCCCATAGGTAAGACACGGCACAAATACTGGCTCTTCCATGGCGTGACAATCCCATGGATAGAACACAGTCCAAGTCATACACGAGTGGCACCAGTCTAGCTCCCGTCCATACGACACCTTCCTGCTGCTAACACACGGGCATAGAAACATGGGACGGGGAACGGGAACGGGGACGGGGACGGGGAACGGGACGGGAACGGGACAAAAGGCCGTCCCGGGGACGGTGGAAAAAACGGCAATCTGAAAACGATTGTTTTTTTGCAATTTTTTTTAACACACTTGATTTACACTTAGAAACCAAGACATTAAGCACAAAATTGCACCAAAAAGAGGAGAAATGCATAGTCGTATTAGCAAAAAACTATAATGGGGCGCCGATGGCGTGATAAACAAAAGTGAGTGTACAATGATCAATCTAAACAAAAATGCCAAATGGCATAATGAAAGGCCCAAGGAGGGTGTACACTCAAGGCAAAATGACTAAGTGCCAAGATACAAGACTCAAGAGACTAGGCAAGAGGCTGAAAAGGGTGAAGATCAATCGTGACCTCCTCGGTGAAGTCCTCCATAGGCTGGTCCTCAAGTGGGAGGGGAGGGGGAGGTGGGGGGGACAATGCCTCGGGCACAACCTCAAGCTCCTCTAAAATCTCGGCCCTCTGCTGATCAGAGAGATGTGGGTCCTGCTGTGCCTGCTCCCATTCGGTGAAAGGATCTGCCTTCTTTGTCAAGCCCTTGCAAAGCATTCGCAAGTTGGCACTGACAAACACCAAATCATTTGCACGCTGTACACCAAGGCGGTTCCTCTTCTTAGAGGCAATGTGGCTATAAACTGACCAGAGTTGCTCTAGGCAACTGCTACTGCAAGCCTGTGAGAGTACGCGCACAGCAAATTCCTGCAACTTTGGAGTTTCCGCACCATAATCCTCCCACCAAAGTGCAGACCCTACCTTGAAGCGGTCCGCCTGTGCATCTGCCAAACCAAAAGCCCCCCGCTTCTCTCTATAAATCTGCAATTGGTCCTTGATTGTCCGGCGATCCTCCTCACTAGTGTAAAGGCGATCCAAGGTTTGTCGAAGGCCTTTGCTCACCTCTTTGTCCTTGTGTTGCCCTTTGCCTTGAAACTCAGGATCAACAATGTAGGCAGCAGCATGGAGGGGAGAGTGGTAGGCTTGCCACCTTTTCAAACATAGGGATTTGACCTGTTTATAGTGAGGCTTGACTTTGAACATTGCTTTTAGCTTCTCTGTCATGCGATCCATTGCCTCGTACACTTTGCCAATGCATGGTTGAGTGGAATCCACCACCCTAAGGAGATCAATAATCGGTTGCACCATCTCCACAAGCGCCTTGGCCTCCTCCCACCATGCCGCATCATCCGCCCTTTCCCTGCAAAATTTGCCGACCGTCGTGGAAGCCTCTGAAGTGCGTGCAAACTCATCACTGAGGAAGAGTCCCCTCAATGCCCCGCTACATGTACACAAGCGGCCTAGCATGAGAAAGTTGAATGCAAACCTCGTCTCGGAATACTTAAGAAGAGAGAGGCTTGACTTCTTGGAAAACTCGTGCTGCACCCTGTGATGGTTGAGGACAAAGGTCACTATTTTGTTGGCACCCTCAATGACAGGTGCAACCCAATCCAAGGCCCCTATGTCTTTGATAAGGTTGTTGAGGCAATGGGCCATGCAAAAGCACACGGTGAAGCGAGGATAAGTTGCTTGGAGAATTGTCCCCGCCGCCCTATTTGCCGGTTCTCCATCCGCACATATGGCAATGACATTCTCCGCCCCCACCGTCTCTAGTGTTGTTGCCCACTCCGCAGCAAGTATCTCGGCACTCTTCCGCGTCCCGGAAGCATCATGGGAGTCGACAAAGTATGTCTCCCCTCGTGAGTAGGCAACAACTCCATGGATGGAGCGCTTTCTAGTGTCACTCCACCCATCAACGACGAGGGTAACACCATTTTCAGCCCATTGCTCTTTCATGTGGTTGGCCGCCACCTCCACGCTTGCCTTCTCCTTGTCAAGGAGAGAGGTGCGGATGGTCTCCGAAGAGGGGGGAACATAAGAGGGTCCATACTCCGCTATCAATTTGCACATGGCCCGAAAGTATGGAGATCTATCCAAAACACCATATGCAAAACACAAACAAAATTCAGATTTTTACCATCATTTAGTCTTTTAAGTTTTAAGTTTTAGTCTTTAAAGTTTAGAGCATGATATTTGAATTTTGAATAGTACATGAGCATAGTGCCAAGGACTTACCGTGCCGCCCGAAATGCTATGTGGTCATGAAAGAAGAATCGTGCCACCGCCATGTCCACCTCCTCTTTCAATTGAGGGTTCCAATTCTCATCAAGAGTACTTTGGCGTCCCCGGGAAGCGGATGCCTCTCTTGATGAACGAGGTACATGCGGCGTTGATGTCCTCACAAAGGATGTGGGGTCGACGGCCACTTGAGGATTGCGTTTTGCCAACTCGGCCGCCTCATAAACCACAAGCTTTTCAAGAAGCTCCTTCTTCTTCTCGGCCGAAACCTCCTTGCAAAATTGCACTTCGTTGCCGGGCTCATGCAAGAAGTGAGCACGCACTTTGTGGGCACCGCCGGTTCGCTTGTAGCCGCAAAGCTTACATACCCATGGTCTTGAACCACCCCCTTGACCGTATTGCGAGCACTCTACCTCATCCCACCAACTCCATCGATGTACGGCGGGCCTCCTCCTTCGTGATGGAGCGGGTGTTGAAGTGGTGGAGGCGGCGGCGGACCCGGGTTGAGGAGAGGAAGGGGTTTGAGAAGAGGATGCCATAGTGATAGAGACTAGAGTAGAGCTTGAGATGGATGGTAGAGCTTGAGAAAGAGTCAAGATGGAGAATTGGGATGGAGATGTTGGAGGAGAGCTTGGACAATGGAGAGGGTGAGCTTGGAGAGGGAGAGCTTGGATGTTGGAGAAGGAGAGCTTGAAGAGGGTGAGCTTGGAGAGAGAGAGCTTGGATGTTGGAGAAGGAGAGCTTGGAGAGGGAGAGCTTGAGCCTTGAGCCTTGGGTCTTGGAGAGGGAGAGCTTGGAGAGGAGATGGCTTGAGGAGAGCATGGAGGTCTCTTATATAGAAGATGGGGAGCCATGTGGGAGAGCTTGAGCCTTGAGGAGGAGTTGCGCATCACCAAACGGCTAGGAGAGACAGCCGTTGAAGCCCCGCCAACGGTCAAAAACTGCGCCAACGGTCAGTTTGACCGTCCCCGTACGGACAGGGAACGCCGTTCCCGGAACGTTCCCGGAACGCGTTCCCGGCGTCCCCGTTCCGCTGTCTGGCTGCCGTCCCCGTCCCTCCGTCCCGCGGACGTCCCGCCCCCGTCCCAGGCGTTCCCCGTCCCTAGGGTCCGTCCCCCCCGTCCCATGTCACTATGCACACGGGTGTGGCACCAGTTTGGCTCCCGTCCATGTCAAGCAAAAATATTGGCCTCTTCACATGAGACACTGGCCTGGCCTCAAGTGAACGAGACACAAAAACTGGAGATGGACCAAATGGTCGGCCAATTGGTGACAAACGGTCCCAAGGTAGGTTTATCCTCCAAGGGGTGATGTGAGAGTGCCAGACTCATTTCTCAGGAATGAAGACCAAGACAGTGTTCAGAGTCAGGGCAGGAATGGATTGTGGACTAGATGGTACAGATGCATAGATCTTGTTCTGAGATAGAGTGGTTTTGGAGAACGGGCCGGGCTTTCAGAGAAAAGGGTTGCCAGGGATGGATGGATGACAAAGGGACTCCGGGAATAGAGTGGGATGATGACAGTCATCCAAGAACAGGTTGGAATCCCGTCATCAAGTTTAGCAGAGGGGGATGTCATGTGCATGACATGCGCATGTACCTTCTCAGGTCTAACCCAAAAGGGGGCAGCCAGAAAAAGATCATTAGAGATAGGACTTGAAGCACAAGGTGCAGAAATGGCTAGTGTGGACTTGAAGCAAGGGCAGGAAGGCGTGTCGTCTGTACCAAAGATAAGCAGGAGCTGTCGGCTGAGATATAAGGGGCTGTTGGCTGAATCCAGACCAAGGCGGCAGTAGGCGCTTCATTTATGGAAGGAACAAGCCCAGTCGCCTGGCCGACTGCAGTCGGCCAGCTCTTCTAAAGTTCAAGAAGCCTATATAAAGGCGTTTGTGCTCATTGTAGGATTCATTCAGTCCTTTAGGGATTGGATCCTTAGGGTCCAGATTTAGGACCAGATTTTGGGTGTTTCACACCTTTTGATTGAGGCAGCCTAGGGCTGTAGAAGAGTACCCTTTTTGTACTATATGAATATACTGAATTTCCAGCATATCTCTCTCTCTCTACTCTCTCTCCATATTTGCATTTTGTATCGGCATGTTTCCAGGAGTGTTTAGGGCTGAAAGAAGACTCCCAGAGCTTCCGCGTGTTACAATACCTGGAATGCTCCTATCCCCACGAATTAAGACAAGCTCAAGAACACCATTAACAATAGTGACAGTGTCTTGCCTCCAATCAAGAATGGACGCATAATCCCTAATGCCGAGAATCATCATCACACCCCAAAAGAGGTGAGACAATGAAGTCTCATTGAAATGTGGCCTTCTCAACCATGAATGAAAATCATTGAGCCTTAAAAGATATGTGAGTGCGAAGACAGGGTGTTAATCCGTCTACGTCTAGATGATGGGGTACAATTGTACAGCTCATCTTTTTAGCCAACTAAGGAGAAATAGCAACCTCAGAGCTGCCCATATCAAAGGGAACAATGAACTATTGTCCCTTTGTTGTGCCATAAGCACAAATGAGGGCTTTCTTTTGCTCAGCAACCTCACCCTCCTGCTTATCGTCAAATACCACTGTGGGTACGGCATTTAAGGTGGGTAAGAATTGGATTGCATTGGTGGCCGATGCAAGAGGTGTAGCTGTAGATGTGGCGATGGCTACTGTGGAGGCAGAGGCTTTGGCGGCTTGTGCAGCCTGCCACTTGGTACCAGGGTTAGTTCCGTACGTCGTACGACTGAAACTGTACGTACCTGCTGTACGGTACGGTACCGTACGGATTCGTACGATACCGTACGATTTTTTTTTGCGGTGGTGTTGTTGTTGTTGTTGTTGCGTGGAGCAATTTCAGTCTTCTAGAGAGCCATTCTAGAGAGCCATTCATCGCCCTTTGCAGCCTATAGGGAGCTGTTTGTCAGGAGCGTGTGCACTTGCCATTGCCATATTAGGCAAGCGATCATATTGCCTGATGAGGAGGAGGAGGCAATCTTCATGGAGCTCTATAGTGAGCTTGTGGCAGCAGATACTCGCAGCACCAGGAGTCAGCATGGACGGGGCCGAGCAGTTGGAGTTCATAGGCCTCCGCCTTCGGTATCGGCAAAGGGTGGCCTTCGTACATATGTGAGACGGGGATCCTCGAGCTCCAATCCCCGCCTTCATGATGATATTCCATTGCCCCCTCATGATGATACCCCACTGCCTAGAGAGCCCTTGTTTGATGATGATGGCAACCTACTTAGCGAGAATGATCCCCATAGTGTCTCGTCCACCTTCGAAGAGTCCTCTTCAGAGAACTCTCTTGATGGACACTCTAGTAGTGATCATGTTGATGATCATGCAGATGTTGGTGATGATGTAGACTTTTGATATGTTATAGCTCTCTAGGCATTGGGCATCTATCTCCTTCTAGCCCATCGATGATGTATTGTAGTATGTAGTATCATGTATGTACGCATGTTGGCGGTCGCCCATGCCATGAGTTTTTGGCCTATCCTTTTGTAGCAATTTTGTACTCTAATGGCATGATGACATTATGTTCATGGTTCTACTATTTTGTAACTTCTTGTCTACAATTTTTAAGTTTAGGAAGTATTTTTTTTTAAAAAGCGTACTAATATCGTACCGTACCTCAAAAAATTTTAAGGTACCAATTAGTACCGTATTTTATCGTACCGTACCGTATCGTACCTTTCGTACTAACTAACCATGCTTGGTACAGTCCTTCTTACAATGCCCCACGGTGTGGCAAAAGAAACATATGTTCTCCCCCTTCTACCGTGTTTGCTCTTCTGGTTGGAGATATCCACCAGTGATGCCCTCCTTGGTCTATTCCTCGGGTGTTTTCTTAGGCGCAAAATTTTTATCCTTTTTGCCTCCTGAAGTGCTCTCAGATTCTTTCTTAGTGTCTTTGCTATTTTGAGCTCCCTTCCCTCCCCCAAGATGATGACTATTGGGTTGTTGATGACTACTATCAGGGTTTGGAGCTAGTCTGGGGTTGCTTGGGCTTACCTCCATTCAGGATCATTTCCTAATTCTAAGCAAGAGTGAGAGCCCCGTCATAAGACTGTGGCTCAAAATTACCTACAGTAAACCTAATGTTAATCCAGACCTCTAATGAATTGTTTCAATTTATCGTCCTCAGATATACCTAACTGTTGTGCTAACGTGATTACTTTATTAGAGTATGTCAACACAGGTGACCCATTTTGGGAGAGCTTGTAAAACTCATCCTCAAGGTTGGTCATGTACTATGGAGGTAGAAACCGTTTCTTTAGGTCGGACACAAAGGTGTCCCATACATACTGTGGAGCCCTTGTGAACGGGTCTACATGTAGACTCGACCAATGTTGCCACCAAGTGTCCGCTTCGCCGGCGGAAAGGTGAGGTGCCGCCAGGTGGACTCGATCTTGTAGATTGGAAAGCTTAGCCAATGGAAAATATGCTACAAACTGATGAATGAATTGCATTACTGCAGCATGATCACACTTACCATCATACTTACTAAACTTTGGTTGAGCTCGTATGACAGTGGTGGTTGGGGTGTGGGAGAAACTCGCTCCTTGGTTCGCCAATGTAGGGAGAGGAGACAACACATTCGCCTGCATAGCGGCTATTTACTGTTGGTTTTGGAGTTGCATAGTCTCACGTTCAAGCCTTTCTCGAGTAGCTTGGTATGCCCGTCTTTGGTCTTCTTCAGCCATCCTCGGCCCTTCATTCATCCTCAGGTCGAGCTTCTTTGGCCCGTCGTGCTTCCACCGTTTTGACGTCTTCTTTGTGCCATTGCTGCTCCATGAGATGGAATAATTTTCCTAATTCTAAGAGCTCTTTTGGCTTTTCTGCTTCTTCTTTGGCTTTCTCAGCCTCTTCTTTAGCTTTTTTTTCTTTGGCCACTTCTTCTTTGGCCTCGACTTGTGGCCTTAGAAACCTATTTTTCTCCAAGAGCAATTGGATGAAGTCTTCATTTCTTTGCGGAAGCGTTTTTGTAGTGGTGTTGTCTTCCCTGTAGATCTCTTCTTCAATATCTTCTTTGTAGCTTGCTGACAATGTCTCTCCTAACATTGTGGAGGCCTTGGTGGTTTTTCCTGACCACAGTTTTACCATCCATAGAATGCTCTCACTCTAGGGTAGCCAAGTTGGGTTACAACCTGCAGCTCTGATACCAATGTAGCATGCAATAGGTTGATCATCATAACGTGCAACAAAGCCTTCCTTATACCCGTGAGTTTGTGCAATTCCACTTTGACAGAGAAGAGAAGAGAGAGAAAGAAGATAGTCACAGTATTGGGTCCCAATTTACCCACTGAAGGGCTCCCCTTGCAAGCAGGAGTATTTGCTTCTGTTTCTTTGGAGAACTTTTACAATGAATATGAATGACAACTGAGGACTGCCAAACGCAATGACGAAGTAGACCGAACACAGGCTGATCAAGATGCTGTCCAAGCTCCTTTGAAATGCTCTTCAATGACACTACGCAATCCCAAAACTAAGGGATGCAAATATGCTGGCTGAATGCTAAAGAGGCTCTTCGTGGAAGCCTTGGGAATGCTGCTGAAAGTATGGTGGTTGTAGGCACACTGGAACTGCTGTAAGACTGATTTGATTGCTGGATACTGAATGCTGCGACTACTTTTATATGGTCCAGGCTGCTGGTTGGTTCATCCCAGAGGCTATCGGCCTGTTCTTATGGACAAAATATGCTGTTTTAACAGCATTAAATGCTGCGATTGACTGCCTTTCTTGTCCCTAGGCCTGGCCGACTCTCTGGCATCTGGCTGACCTGATACTGGTGCTCTTATGGCTTCCATTGCTGGCCGACTGTAGGTACCTGGTAGGGGCAGGTGTAGGGAGCCGACTAGCTGCCTATGCCCCTCCAAGGCCTTGATGTTGCCCTTATGGGCTGCCATGCTTATGGGCTGGCCTTTGGCTGTCCTATAGAGCAACTAATGCATCTATATGCTTGCTAATGCATGACTTAGACTATGGCTGACTTCTACATGATTTATCTTTGATATACTTGGGGGCGGAGGTGAGGGGGATTTTCATGTGTTGCTTGCTGCAAGGGCAGCAGCTCTTCAAGCAGAGAAAGAGTATTGTGTGGCAGCAAAGTTTGAAGGGCAATTCAATGAAGCTTCTAGAAGGGTTGCATTACTTGAAGCCCAGATTGCAGCCAAGGCAAACAGGATAAATGACTTGAATTGCGGATAATATCCCTGCAAGATAACCTCCTTGCTTCCCACTTTGCTGCTGCTAAATCAGAGAAAGAGGGTAGAGCAAATATGGAAAGTATGCTGGAGAGTGCTAATTCACAGAGGAGTGCCTTGGAAGAGCAGTTAGTCTATGAAAGCATCATTGTCTGAGATGGCAAAATAACGCCAACAGAGCTGACAGGCCAAAAGAGCATTGCATCTCTACAGACGCAATTGTCCTGTTTGATGGAGGAGAAATCTTCCCTTGAGAAGAAGGCAGAATCTATGAAACCCAGGTCTATGGAGAAGGCAGAAGCTGTGGCAAATGGTGAAGGAGACAAAAACATGGGAACAAAACCCAGAGAGCAAAAGTATTCCTAGATGAGAAAGCAAAGCTGGTGAGACTAGCTTTACCAGTGGTCCTAATATCTGCTACCAGCTCCATAGTATTTGCAGGCTTACAGTCTTGCATGCGAGGATTTTTTTTATTTAAAAAAAAAATTCACTCACTCTTGCTATCTATCTTAAGATTGGTGAATGCATGCAGATGCCTGTTTTGATCTAGTCTACTTTCAAGCGCAAAAGATCCTCTCTTTTTTTTCTTTTTTCTTTTTTCTTGGGTGGAGGGGGGGGGAGGGGGGGGGGGGTCTTTCTAGAAGTTGCAATAGGATTAACATTGGCAGTAGCTATCCTCTCATCAACACCTCTCGTAATTATATCCAAACTTCCAAATTCCAACCCAAATAAACACTCCCTCGCTTAATTTGCTCCCCTTCTCCTCCCGTCTTCTTGGAGGCGGTTTCTTTTCCTTCTCCTCACCGAGGACGGCGAGCGCTCTAGTGGTGGGCATCCTATAGCCACCAAGGGTGCCCACACTAGGCAGACCATCTCTATGTGGCATCACACCGCCACACCGTAACAGCGTCACTGTAACACTGTAACACCTCCCCAATGGGTCAACCCCAAAGGAACCATCCAAAAGCAGAGGTGCATGCACCGGCATCGAATGCACCTCACCAACACTCCAACGGGCATCTCCCAAAGATAGGAGATTCTACCAAAGGCCGCCACTTCAAGGGCATCTACCAAGCATAGAAGATGCCACTGACTCCACCGACTCCACCACGCCTTGCAGGCATGCTTAAATGGTACTTGAAGGACATCCTCCATGCTTCATTCTTCATACCACTTTCTAGCCTTAGCCTAGGTGTGCTGCAGTCACTTGTCATCGACTTGAGCTCTATGTCATTGTCATGTGCATAAAATGTCATGGACATTCTCAGATGCTGGTCTAGAAGAGGCAGCCAGAAAAAGAGTATAAGAACCAAATAGAACCAGGATTATGGAGCACAGAGTGCGGATCGGCTAGTGTGGACTTGGAGAAGGCAAGGATGATGTCGGTTGCATGAAGGGGTACTGTCGGCTGCCTCCAAGAGACGTCGACTGTACCAGAGACCAAGGCGGCTGAAGGACCATCATGACATGGCAAGGCGGCTGCAGGCGCAGTATTTTATGAATTATGTAGCCAGTCGACTAGCCGACTGCTGGTCGGCCAGCACTTCAATATTCCCAAGGGCCTATAAAAGGCACTCAAGGCTCATCATTGTAGTCATTCAACTCTTTAGGAGTTGGGTCCTAGTTAGGGACTGTTTTGGTGATGTTCACCTTTTCAAGAAGGCAGCCAAGGGCTGTAGATTGTAGGTACCTTTTTGTACCATCAGAAATATACTGAATTTCCAGCATCTCTCTCTCTCTCTCTAGATCACCTCATCAGCTCCAGATCCAGGACATGCTCCACCACATGCTCCACCGCCATCGAGCTACCTTTCCACGTGACATAGCTGAGGGAGACCTCTCGGCCATACTCGTCAACCCCATATTATCGCCGGTTTATTAAGCTCTTCGCCGAGATTGCTTCACCTTTGCATGATTTAACAAAGAAGAAAGCTACTTTTCACTGGGGTGACAAGCAAAGAAATGCCTTTCTTAAGTTAAAGGAAGAAATCATGACTGGACTGGTGTTGGATCATTCCAGATTTGCGTAAACCCTTCTCAGTGGAATGTGATGCATGTGGGAGTTGTATTGGTGCAGTGTTGAACCAAGAAGGCCATGCAGTGGCATATGAGAGCTGTTGGTTGCAACATGCCGAACTCCACTTGCAGGTTTACGAGAAAGACATTTTGGAGAGTGGTAAACCATCTACTCAGAGCTAATGTTGCTCCCATGTTTTTATGTTCTTAGTTTTCCATGACGAGTTTCCATGGACAGTTTTGTATCACCCCAGTGAGATAGCTACATTTATGTTTTCATTCTGTTTTATTTTCCATTCCATGATGAGATATGCCATGGACATTATTGTACCACTTTGGTCTCATAGGCCCATTGGGTCTTTAGTAGACGCTTAATATATCTTTCTTTCTTTCTACTCTCTCTTCATGTCTGCGTTTTGCATCAACATGTTTCCAGTAGTGTTTAGGGCTGAAAGAAGACTCCCAGAGCTTCTGCGTGTTACATTGGTATCAGAGCATCAAGCTCAGCAAAGCTAAACACTGATTCAGCCCCATATGATGGTGTACAGGACCAAGGTATAGTAAAGTGCACGGATACGAAGAAGCCCAAGGCAAGGAACACAAAATCGGGAAGAGCTCCCAGGAGGTTTGTTGGTGATGTTCCACAGAGCCGGAGGGGATGGCAGTCCTACAAGCCAGTAGGTTCTCAGGCAATGGTCCCAAGGGAGGTTTATCCTCCAAGGGGTGAACCTCCAAGGGGTGATGTGAGAGTGCCAGACTCATTTCTCAAGAATGAAGACCAAGACAGTGTTCAAAGTCAGGGCAAGAATGGAATGGGGACTTGATGGAACAAATGCAAAGATCTTATTCAGAGACAGAGTGGTTTTGGAGACCGGGCCAGGGTTTCAGTGAAAAGGGTTGCCAGAGTTGGATGGATGACAGAGGGACTCCGGGAAAAGAGTGGGATGATGACAGTCATCCAAGAACAGGTTGGAATCCCGTCATCAAGTTTAGCAGAGGGGGATGTCATGTGCATAGAATGCCATGGACATTCTCAAATGCTAGTCTAGAAGAGGTAGCCAGAAAAAGAGTATAAGAAACAAATAGAACCAAGATTATGGAGCACAGAGTGCAAATTGGCTAGAGTGGACTTGGAGAAGGCCAGGATGCTGTCGGCTGCATGAAGGGGTACTGTCGGCTGCCTCCAGGAGACATCGACTGCACCAGAGACCACAGCGGCTGAAGGAGCATCATGACATGGCAAGGCGGCTGCAGGCGCAGTATTTTATGAATTATGTAGCCAGTCGGCTGGCCGACTACTGGTCGGCCAGCAATTCAATATTCCCAAGGGCCTATAAAAGGCACTCAAGGCTCATCATTGTAGTCATTCAACTCTTTAGGAGTTGGGGACTGTTTTGGTGATGTTCACCTTTTCAAGAAGGCAGCCAAGGGCTGTAGATTGTAGGTACCTTTTTGTACCATCAGAAATATACTGAATTTCCAGCATTTCTCTCTCTCTCTACTCTCTCTTCATGTCTGCGTTTTGCATCAACATGTTTCCAGTAGTGTTTAGGGCTGAAAGAAGACTCCCAGAGCTTCTGCGTGTTACAGTCATCCTCTTCACTGTGACCTCTGCTGAGTGTGCACGATGCAGTGAAGGACATGTAACAGTGTTCTTGGAGTAGTGCAAGTGTTCTTGTTCCTCTTGCAGTCTTGTTCTCTTGCAATCTTGTCACTTGTGTTGTGTTCCACGCCATAGTGTCTGCTGGTACATGTGTTGTGTGTCGCATTGTGAGCATCGAGGACTCCGGACATACTATCCAAAGAAGAGCCACCACTTGGTGTGCTGGGCAACCAACCCTGCTACAGAGATGCATTGTGGGTGCATTCCCAGTTGGCACCTTCTTAGCTAAGAGAAACATTGTGCTTGCCTCTTGTAAGAGAGGTTCTCATCGCCAAGAGAGAGTTATTCGTTTGGTATGGGGATGCCTCTCTTCTCGTGCTCTCTTGGACAGGCTGTTAGGGTGCTGCTTGAGATTGCAATTTCCCAACTACAACTTCGCAAAATTCTTCTAGATGTTCAGCCGCCTTTTTGCCAAATTATACAATTTTCCTTTCTTGGACCAGACACTTAGACACTGGGCTTTGTGGACGATCTACCATGCACGAAATCAGCTAATTTTCTGTCATGAGGAGATCATATGCTTTCCTTTTTTTAGGAGGTCTCTTTACCTTTCACTCCCTGATTCTTTTGACCTCAGAGATCTTTCCTCTCAAGAGCTGGAAGTGTTTTTCCACTATTTCTGATATTTGAGTAGCAGTTATCCCACCTTGGGACAGCTATGAATATACCATAAAATCCATAATGACCCAGTGGTTTCACCAAAAAAAGGTGTGTATATACATACATACATGTGTGTGTGTGTGTGTGTGTGTGTGTGTGTGTGTGTAGAGAGAGAGAGAGAGAGAGAGAGAGAGGGGAACAAACCTTTCCTCGTAGGACTAGGGCTTCCTCAGTTCCTATTTCTTCGAGCCTTTTGTCGATCAAAGTATCAACCCTACTGACAAAGAATGACGCAACACTGGCTATCCTTGACAGATCCAAATTCACTGAAGCTTCCAATCCTTCTAGATAAGCTTCCATGACAGCCTCATACCTTGGCAATGAGAAGATAAGCTGGACAACATGGAAACATGATTTAATAACATGAATAATGATGGATTAACCAAGCCTTAACTGATGTAACTTATCCATCAATTAAAGCAGGCTAAAAACATCAAAACCTACTTACAGTAACGTTGACATTAATTCCCAATGATATAACTGTTTTGATGGCAGGAACACATTCTGCTGTTGCTGGGATTTTGATGTGAGCATTTGGCTGGTTCACCACCCTATGCAACCACTTTGCTGCTTCAACTGTCTCTTCTGTCTCATGTGCAAGCCTCGGTGAGACTTCCACTGACACATAACCATCTTCACCCTTGCTCTCTTCGTAAATGCCATGGAAAAGTTTACAAGCATCCTGTATATCCTTCACAACTAAGCCCCAGTATGCTTCTTCTACCCCTTTATTTTCTCCAATTAGTTGCCTGCAAGATGCAAGAGGAAAGATAAACATGCATGATCACATAAAGCGTCATGAGGACCAAGTATTGGCTATGTTGGGATCTGTGTGCTTGCCTTTGGAACGCAACTAACCCTACGACCTGCCATTGGAATCTGTTTTCACTTTACAGTTTTTCCATTTTAAAAAACGTTTTGGGGGTATCCGTTTTCATTCTGTTGGGATGTTTCAACAAATACAGATTAATTTGACATATGATTCAGGTCCTTCATATGTAAAACGCATACAGAAATAAACTGAAACCTACCTGAATTGGTCATCATAAGCATCTGACGAAGATATGGCTTTCTGGAAAATCTGTAAAATCATATCACAAACATCACAGGATCAAAACCAACACCTTCAAGAAAAAAACTAGAGGAGGGAGAAAAGAGTGGTTGTTTGCTTCTTTTTTTTTGTGTGTGTGGAAGGGAACCGGGGGGGTGGGGGGTGGCGGCAAGGGGGGGGGAGGGAGGGATAGTATTTGAAAAAGTTTCAACAAACCATCCAAATCAAATTTTAACATGGGTACAGAATACATACCGTAGGATTGCTTGTGACACCTCGGACTCCACTTTCAATCAAGGGCTTCAGATCGGTAACAGGCCGCCGAAGGTTATCATACCAAGGGCTTTGTTTCTGCTCATCATACAACTCATGTAGCAGTGTTCTTTTAGAAACTTTTGCTTCTTTCTCGAGAATAGCACATTGCACCCTGAGCAATATCACATGCATCAGCTGTTGAAGTTACGTTCACATTATCCTAGTCTTCCATCACAACAGCTAGTGCCCCTTCTACACTTTTTTTTTTAGAATTGCAGTGTTTCTTCTACAGGTTTTAATAAGAGAAAAGCTTATAATTATGGCATTAACTAATTTGTCTTGTTTAACTCAAAATTGCAAAGATGTTCAAGCATAGTGACTAATGCATGTATGTCCAGTATAAACGTATGTACTTATGTATGTATGGATAGGTGGATGTTTGTATGTATTTATGCATGTGTATATTTCCATGTAAGTATGGATGAAAGGTGGGTGGATATGAATGGAAGGACGGATAGACGTAGTTATGTATGTATGTATTTATGTATTACATGCACATGTATGGTGAAAGTCAACAACTATGCTAGGAAGGGGGTGGAAAGTTTACCGTACCTTAGGTTTTTGAATCTACTGTCTTCGCTTTGAGTGCTCGGTAGTGAAAACTTTCCGTCACTAGAACCCTTAAGTCGAACAGGTCCTCCCTTGAGAAAAGGCACAGATTTACGAAAGACATCAGATTGTTGAGCTCCCCATCTGTCTGTGCAGAAGGCACTACTTCTGAAGCATGCCATTGTTAATCAAAATAACTGCAATAAGAGAAAAAGGAAAAATCTATCAGATTAAAGGGAGGGTCAGATGGCAAACAAGTACACCGTCATTAGCCAACAACTTGATGTATGTATGTATGTATGTATGTATGCATGCATCCAGGTCATTAATGGATACCAGGCAGACATGGTACAGGTCATCCTATGGGTTAAAATTACAATATATCTACTATGCCAGTGAGATGTGGCTTTACATCATTTGACCATAAGAGCGTAATTACATAGAATGCAAGCTGAAAATGGGAATTTTCCTAATTTAATTTGAAATTTCACAACAACGTTTATTTGCCCCCAAAAAAATGACTTAATCACGTTTGAACTTTTTTTCTCCTAGAATATTGTTTATTCCGAGGAAACTGATTTTTATGATGATTTAATCATGAGTAAAATTACAGGCCAAGCAAGCGGTGTTCTCTACTGTTTTGTGTTAATTTCTTTTAATAAATCAAATCAAGAAGATATTTCCCCTAAATCATTCTTTCAGACCTTTTTTTTAATTAAAATAATATCAGAAAAGAGAAGAATATTCTTTGTTTTCTTTCTCCAGCTGTGCAATTTTTTGGGGCTAATTTTTTTCCCTCGTCTGATATAGGAAATGGGTTTTCAAAAAAAAATCATTCAAACAAAAAATTCGCAGAGCATACTTGATCAGAGGCTATTTCGTTACTAGAAAGAGAAGACGAAAAACTATTGAAAAAAAAAACACTTGATTAGAAAACGCTTAACCAACCTAACAGCGCAATTAGTAGGAGCTGGCTGGCTCTTCTTTGTTTCGATTTCTCAGCGGCTGTACCAGATCGTTTTTAGTTTAAATATAGGGAGTTTTATACAGCATCGATTAAGATGTTAATTTTATCTTTTGGGTTTTGGGGCCCGCGGACTCCGCCGGTCACCATTTAGAACCGATATATGTGATTTATTTTGTAGCTTTGGCCAAACTTTGTAAAAGGCCTAAGTAAATAGTTGATATTGGTAAATAGCTTTGGCCAAACTTTAATATTAAACACTGGTGGGTGGGACCCGTGTTACGCCGTATATAATTCCCAGCTTGATATTTTTCAAATTCTACTCTTCTTTGAACCTCCAAATTACATCCCGAACCTCAAATTCTTGTCGTGAGCTAGCTTCATGAAACTCTTCCTTTATATAATATATATAGAGAAGACTTATATCTAGATTCCCAATCATGCCTATTGTCACTTTTCACACTCAAGTATGGTATAAAATAGTACAATCATCGTCTCTAACCATCCACGAGCATAGTTGTGCAATGGATAGGGCTTTTGAATATCCCAACTAGGGCCTAAGCTCGACCCACTTGTGAGATGTTGCAAAAATATGGTGGTAGAGGTAGGACCTTCATAGGGCCAGCATAAATTGTGACAAAGGAAGCACGTAAGAGAACCCTAATCTCCAATAATCTCCTGATGACTTTCTCAGAGAGTGTGTTTTCCTCTTTCTTAAGAAGGCTAAACAAGGCTTCAATAAGCCTTGGACTAAGATTCCTTAAAGTTTTTTTGTAATATTATGAAGAGACACATTACTCACACCACCCCATCTTGCGGAGAAAGGGGAAGGGGGAGATTCGAACTGGCCCCATCCTTGGCTAGAGTCTTTGGCACTAGCCAAGATGGTAGACACCCCACATTAGGATATCTTTTGGGTCTTGTAAGAATTCCTAATTTTTAGAGATTAAGACTAATTTTGAGCATTCTTAAGGAGACAAGGGCAATAAAGAGGCCTACTTGGAGCCTATAATTTTAGGGTCTAAAGTAGTCATTTTCTTTCTCTTGTACCAACACTTTCCACATCACCAAGCTCGTAACTAAGGGAGGCCCAAAATAGTGATTTTTTTTTCATTTTTGTAAGTTTTTTGGCTTTAAAACTTATCTCATACCCACATATATATCAAAAATTCAATTTTCAACCTCCATTTCCCCCTAAAACCTCCTCTATCCCCTTAAATGTGACATCTTTTTCTCCCTCATTTATTGCCTCCAGTTCCCCACCAAATCACCCTCATTAAATGCCTCCAGATTATCCTATCACTTTCCATATCATCATTCTTACAACTAGGTGGGGGCCAAAAATAGTTTTTAAAAAAATCATCTTTTTTTAATTGTCATGCTTTAAAACTTAACCCAAACCCATATACATATATAAAATTCATTTTTTCAAACTCAATGTCCACCTAAAACCATCTCTACCACCTACCTTTTTCCCTCCAAATCAGCCTTTCCTCTCTCTCTCTCTCTCTCTCTCTCTCTCTCTCTCTCCCCTCTCCCTCTCCCTCTCTCTCTCTCTTTCTCTTGATGGGATCTCCTTCATTGTGATACCTGATGTGCGGGGTTTCACGATTTCCAGTAGGCCCATTGGCATAGCAACCGATCATGCATACCTGAGTTTCACATTAGTAGGTAGATCCTCGAGAGATGGGCCAGTCACTCATCTACCTAGGTACCCGAGATATCAGTTTACACGTAAGACAGTTGGGGTTTACCGAGATGTAGTATATCTGATGGCTTGTTTGCTTTAGACCCGCATAGCCCTCTGGACGAGATCACGAGAGGATTGGCAGGTGTACTACATGCATCCGCCTCATATGCGTTTCCTTGCACTATGATCCCTTCCACCCACCCCCGCAGACTGCCCCACAAAACAGTTGGTATGATGATGAGTGTCGTGAGACACGAGCACAACTACAGCGTGAGATTGCCATTGGGTCTCACACGCATAGATAGGCCAGGATGATCTTTCAGCGCCTTGTGCGGAGGAAGTAATGAGCCTATCTGGCTAAGCTAGAGGAGGAGATCTACCAACTCTTCTTGGGGAAGGACAGCTAGAGCGCATGGAAGATGTTTCAGGAGAGACAGCGTGGTACTCCGATTACTGCACCTGAGGCATACTTATGCTAGAGAGCTATATGATGCACCAGGATAGCCCCCCACCCCCCCCTCCACTAGGAGCTAGACCGGCTAGCAACACCTTTTTTATTATGCGGATGGTGCTATATGCGATAGACAGGTTACAGAATGGAAAGGCACAGGATCATGATGGGCTAGTTGGAGAACACTTCTCATATGCACGAGACACTTTGGCTCCGCTCATCGTACATGTGTTTAATCGTGCCATTTGTGAGGGTTTCCTGACAAGCTCGATCGAGCATATCATTGTATGACTCTTTAAGAGTGGGGACCCCATGGTACCAAGTAACTACAGGACAGTCATGATTGGTCATTACTTGGCCAAACTATATGGCTCTATATTGGAGTCGGAGCTGAGCTGATGGGCAGAGAGGCATGGTCATCGAGCACATGGACAGGGTGGCTTCAGGAGAGGATTTACTACCTTGGATCACATACTAACACTTCGGGCACTTATTGAAGAGGGCAGGTCACAGAAGAGAAGGATATATTGCTGCTTTGTGGACTTCGATACCATACCACGTGCCAGGCTTATGCACAGATTGCAGGTACCCGAGGATATACAGTGGGGGATATATGCTTTGTATGAGTCTGACAGGCAGAGTCCGAGCTCCAAGTGGACTATCTGATAGGGTGACCAGCACGATAGGGGTGAAGCAGGGATGCACGCTATCGCCCACCCTCTTTGGACTGTACATTGATGCGGTCTCTGATTATGTAGACAGATTGGGAGGCCCATGGGCATGCCTGGCAGGGGTGTTGATACCCATCTTGCTATATGCTGATGATATTGTTCTAATCTCAGACTCTCCGGAGGGATTACAGAGACACATGGATGCATTACAGGCTTTCTGTGTGGATAGAGATCTGACAGTGAACCTTGGGAAAACCAAGGTTATGGTGTTTAACACCACACAGGCATGGGTGACGAGATCAGAGCCTCAGTTCACTTTCCGAGGGGAGCCAGTAGAGTACGTCAGGTCATATGTCTACTTGGGAGTTACTTTCACAGGACCGTGTTTCTCCCTGAAGAAGGCAGCAGCAGCAGCTAGATTAGCTCGAGGGTAGCAGAGCAGCAGCTAGATTAGCTCGAGGGCATGCAGCCTTGGGGGCACTTGAGAGGCAGTGTGCACACATACACTTTCAGGAGCCATGCACCAAATTGTGGCTATTTGTTGATACGCTTGTCACACCGACCCTCCTGTATGGAGCTCCAATTTGGGGGCCCATTATACATCACAGATCTCAGAGAGGGATAGATGAGGGATGGAAGCAAATGGAGAGACCACTAATTATGATGATTGCCCGCATGATTCGAAGCAAATCATCAGTACCACATGAGATTGTTCGGGCTGAGCTGGGTGCCCCACTAGTAGTAACCGAGGCCCTATTCTAGGCAGTTACCTTTTTACAGCGGCTATGGGAGCTCCCTCAGCGGAGGTACTCCCGACTCGATTGGCATTGACCTCATCCATACAGTTGGTAGAGGATGGAGATACTCATTGCTCGTATGCTCAAATGAGATCATGGTTTGACCTACATTTGCTCGGCATCCGGAGGCGCCTACCTCGCTTCTACGACCTCTCCACTCTAGACAGCCCCATGGCGGAGATACTTGATCTAAGGAGAGGGCAACACTTTAACTGATCAGTATACATGGATCTACCTGATATACATTTTTTAGTATTTTCCAGTATTTTCTACTCAGTATCATCTTGGAGTCTTACAGTTCTGTTATAATTGTAGGACAATCAGTTTATTGTACTTTTTAATCTCATTTAGTTGTTCTCTTTGATGAGACACCAACTTCAGATGTACTCCCAATTTTGGTCTCATAGGCCATTATGGCCTCTTAGAGACGTTAATATATCATTTCATTTCTCTCTCTCTCTCTATCTCTCTCTCTCTCTCTCTCTATATATATATATATATATATATATTGTGAGCTTATGGCCTGCATACTCACTTTCCCTCTCTCTCTCTCTCTCTCTCTCTCTCTCTCTCTCTCTCTCTCTCTCTCTCTACTATGCTTTCATGCCATTGTCACTCTCTCTCTCTCTACTGTGCTTTCATAGCTTAACATCAGCATAGAGCTGTTAATCCAACATTACTTGGCCTATTAATTCTTTTCTCCACTGGGAGCTCATCTGGTTGTGCGACTTGTCACCTAAGTAGAATCATGGCCTTGCGCGAAATTACCAATGCAAATGCGCCATCGCATCAACGTAAGGTGGATTTGCATGTTCGAGTGTTGGAAGAGTATGCATCTTTGGGCAAGGGTCATCTCACAGAACAAGAGAAGATTGTACGAAGACAAGATGGTCGCACAAATGTGGATGTGTGGGTTAATGGAATCTATACCTAGTGGACCCTTCTACGCGATACCCACCAACTTTCAAAGACTTGCCCTCATTTATTCAGTATGTGGGAGATGGTAACAATGGGATGCTCGGGTAATGCAAGAGATTATCAATAAGTAATGCTGCTAGAGTATTCTACTTGTCCTCGCGCAATCGCATGCTCTTCAGGTGGTTTGCACCAAGCCCTAGTTTAGTCTCGCGCTAAGGTTAAGGAGCTCGAGGATGCATATCAAGAGGGTGCAGCATGCATTGAAAAGCTAAGGTAGACCATCGACCAAATGAAGAGAACCCTTGTTGGAGGCAGGAAGCGTAAAAGGCCACTCAACCACATCAAAACACTTGCTATGGGAGGGGGTGCTTGTAAGCGAAGAGTTCACGGCAGTGCGGTATGGCTCTTAAACATTCCACTGGTAATGTCGATGCATTGTCAGTGCACTTCCAAGTTTGAAATGTCAATGCTTTCTTTTTGCTTTGTAGGGTATTCCTCCAAGATGTTTCAGATGTTGATAAGTATGGGGACTATAATGAGCTCTTGCACTCAATCACAAAACGAGGAATGATCAAGGATCCCCGTGGCAAGAAGATACGTTTGGCGGTGGCCAATGATATTATGTCCGAGGTAGCCTAAACTATTATCAGTGCTGAAGATATTAATGCGTATGATGAGGTAGGCATTAACACCAAGGGCTATAAGGCATTAACACCAAGGGCTATAAGGCACCTCATCAGTTTCTAGGAGGCACCCTTTGCAAGAAAGGTATCATGTAGAAGATGTCAAATGTAGAAATGGTGAGTACTATCACATCCACGACACCCTCTCCATTGCAACATAGGGGAAAAACAAGACCGCACATGATATGGTTTCGTTCCCTTACAACGAATTCAACAACATATTTGTGGACGTGTAGATGCTACAAAAGGCTATGATATTATTCTATGGATTGCCTGCAGGATGTGAGTGGGGTTTGTAACATTATAATGTTTTTGTTCGCGTGCATGTTTTCACAGAGCGTAACATTGTGTTTGTTTGTGGATTTCATAGGTCAAACAGTCTCATTCGTTTTGAAGTTGGATGAGTTGTGAAGGGAAGGAGGCTAGAGAGAGTGAGTATTACACTCATGAACTACGCTATGGTAGAAGCCTTTAAAGCTCCGGTGACGGTCATGATGAGGAGCTAGAGAGTGATGGAACTAGTGATTGGGAGATTGATGGAGCTAGTGAAGAAGTTACTGGATGAAGCTGGTGATAAAAGCAGAATAAACACTAACATTTTATTTAGTGTTCAATTAGAGAAAAAAATATGGTGGTTGGGAGCCTTTGAGGTTCCTAAGGAGATGCACGAGGTGCTAGCATGGGTCTTTAAGATATTGCCTTGGATTAGTAATGTGATTAAGGCACAAATAGAGGGGGAGCACTTGGATGTTGAGGGTCTAGGAAGTTGATTGGCATCTAGGTGGGGACCTGAAGACAATCAAGTGTATGCTTGGTTGCACTTAAGGTGCAAATACTGCTCATATATGCCCTTGGTGCATACGAGGAGTGAAACAAAAAGGCAAGAAGAAATGCAAGGGGAGGGACATTGGTGAAGAGGAATGTGACGAGATGGGTAGTTGCGGGGTGAATGAGATGGTGGTGTACTTTCATCACCTATGTTGGCGCCTCCAACGAGGGATTTGCAGGATAATAGTTGGAACCCCATTCTTCCTTTTCCTCTCAAGAATGTTCACTTCTGTACTCTACATGCTTTCATGGGTATCTTTGACTGCCTCTTAAAGTGTCACATAGATTATGTTTTTCACTATGCCTAGTAAAGCTCAACAAGATGAGGCGATTACAAAAGTAGAGAACATTCTTAATGAGATTGGTTGTCATGGTGGTAACGTGGAGATTCGAGTGAACCAAAAGATCTCAGGAGGTTCTCATATGGTTTCAAAGAAGGTTTCAATGAGTGGCGCAAAGGCCATAAGGTTTCTCCGGTGGCCTGCAAACACAGGCAAGAAGGTTCTAGCAAATGCACACAAGGAAAGTGTGGAAATCATAGCTCCAAAGAGATGGGAGCTGTGGAAAGACCTTTGTGCTTGCACTACCTCGGACTGTTTGGATGCAAATATTGTTGTCTTGCATGAGCAGGTGTGGGCAGATTTCAACAAGTTTGTGTGGTTGATGAATCTAAGTAGCACAACAGAGGAACAATGCAAACAATTTTAAGCGGAGTTGCAAAGCTTCATTAAAGTGGTGGTCAACACACGGGGTGAACTGAATATCGTCCATTACATGGTATTTCATAAATTTCTAAGCTTTGCACTAAAGATATCTTCCATCAATGCATTTTACAAAAATGTGGTTTTGTTTCTCTGACTACAGCACATATTGTATGCTCATGGTTCATGAACACATATGGCTCCCTTGACATGTGGAGTACCCAAGGAATGGAGAAGAGTCATTACTGTGCAAGAGGAGTGTACTTCAAGAACACACGACATGGAGACAGTAAAACTCGCACACAAACTATCTCAAGGAAATGTTTGATTCGTTCTTTTGATACACCTTTGGCATAAACATTTCAAGGGAGAGGGCTCAAAGGTCCAAATTGGCCTAGCTTGCCAAGCGGACAGGCAAGGGGAAGAAAGTACCATGGTGGAGAGTGGGGACAGGCTTCGCATGCCATGCTGCATAGAGGATAACACGAAGGAGAGTCAGGAAAGTTTGGGCCCCTATTGACATCTAAAGTTTTGGTTATATGGTCTAGGGTTTTAATCTAGGGTAATTAGGTTACAGGGTTGGTTATTCCAATGCTTATAAACAGCCTCCCTGGGACCCCCCTCTCATTTTCCATTCCATTGCGTCTCTGAGCGCTCCTTGTCATTGGCAACCATAAGTGCTAAGGACCTTGCACAATATTTTCTTGACCTAGAGCTACCCATTCTAACTGAAGAGGAGGCCACCTCCCTATCCTAGGAAGCATGCTTAGAGAGAGGGAGATTGCGTTCCCACATCTAAGATTTGCAAAACCTTGGCGACCGCGTTGGTCATACTACTTGGGTAAGTAATGTGTAAGACCCTTAGAGCATCATTTGTTTCATGGTGTAAATTTTTAATGATTGAAAAACTTGTTTTGCAGGTTTGCAGTGTAAACTGAAATGCATTCCACCACGTCACACAGGTGGTAGAGCCCCCAATGACTCCACAGTGCCGCAAGAAGACCAAGCCTTGGCCTTGCACTATGCCGCAAATATTGCACAACACTGGGAAGCTATGGTGCATAACATTGTCCAAGTATTGGAATCCCCTGCTGTTTCAAGCACAATTAAATCCAGTGTAGCTCTAAGCCTGCTCCAAATGATCTATTTCCCTAGTTAGGATCATGTAAGGCATGGAATTAAATTTTGGCTTGTAAAACTTCTACCCTCTATGTAATACGATACCAATAAATGATAATTTTGATTTTTACTAATTATGGAGTGAAGTGTCATTTTGCTATAATTTTTGTTTTTAGTTTTTTCAACTATCATTTAATGTTAAAATTGTGGATTATCAAGCGACGGAGATTGTCAAGTATTGTAGAATTGGCTTTTTTTTAAACAAAAAAATAAGCGTTCCTAAAGGGTATGAAAATGCCCTATGCAAGGAGCATGGATTGGGCATTTTCCCACCCTAGTAGCCCGTGTGAAATGCCTCCTAAAATTAGGGTTTCTTGCAATGATAAAATATTTTTGAGCTCTATATAAGGAGATTTCCCTCTTTTGGCCATTTCATACATTTGAGAGAGTACATCCTCTTTAAGCCGTTCATACATTTGAGAGAGTACATCCTCTTTAAGCCTTTCATACATTCGAGGCCATGGTGGACACTAAGCAGACTGTGAAGAAACTCACAGACGAGGAGATAAGGAGGAGGGAAGCAGCTACCAAGGACATCGCAAAGGAATTTAACGCCTCCAACATTAAAAACAAAAGGAGGGTGCTTGTCGATTATGACAACACTGATAGCAGCAATGACAGCATGCAGATGAGTGACTCCAATTCAGAGAGGACTTAGTCGGAGATTCCAACACTTGGCAGTAGCGTGAGACTCTGCCTAGAGGTCGTGCCCCTCCTAGACAGCTAGAGGCCACCGAGACTCCCCAAAAAGAGGCTGCTCCGCAACACCACCGCCGTAAGAGCATGTTTTTCAGGCCCCCACATGCATGGCCCGGTCGACCCCCCCAAGATCTTCTACATGGTCCACAACGCAAAATGCACTTCGACAATGCACTTCGACTTTTGAGTATTCCAAGAGATACACCACTACCAGAAGTCGATAGAGTTGCTAATCCGGAGGGCTTTCCTTGCATGGACATGCAAGGAAATTCTATGGGATTACAAGATGGAATGTTGCATACAGTCTGTTGCCCTCGAAGCGTTGCAAGAGGTGGTGGAGGCCTACGTGTCAATTCTATTCATATTCCCAAAATCTTAGGTTTAAATACATGTCCCTTCATTGAGAATGGTTTTAAAATTTACTTTTACTATAAGGGTTCATTCTCTCTCTACAATTGACTAGGGATCATTGGTGTTTAGCCCTTAATTTATTCCAAAAATTATCAAATTTAATCTAAGTTCAACGATTTGTCTTTAAGAATATCCCCCTTCCTTTAGCCTTGAATATTCTTGAAAGCTTTAGGCCTTTAAGAGGGATTTTATCTCTCTATAATTATAACATCCCTCTTAAAGTCCTATGTGCATAAGTTGCACATGCACACCTTAACTAAATTGACCCAAATTTAAAGAATATTATTGATTTTTAGAAATTTTGGAGTACATTTATTAGCATAATCTTAATTCTACAATTCAATTCAAATTAGGGTCTTTACAGGCATTAAATTTCAAAAACACAGACACAGACTTAATTTTTACAGTATGACTAATTTAATGGATTCACCCAAAAAAATATGAGTTAAATAAAGTTAACAATTTCAACTAATTAAATCAATTTGTATGGTGTTTTGATCAACCAAATATCAAATAATTGAAAGAAACAAGTGGGCCAGAAGTGTGCGAAAAAGGCCTATGCACATGAGGCCCACACAGGGCTTTTTAGCACCCCTTTGGCCCTATGGATTTTTACCTAAGATACACTGTTAATGTTTAGATATATTTAAACCTAATACACAAACTGCTAGTTTATGAGAAACTAAAAATAACAATTTAAACCAATTAAATCAATTTATATGGTGTTTTGATCAATCAACAATCAAATAAATGAAAAAAACAAGTAAGCCAGAAGGGTGCGAAAAGGGCATGTACGGGGGGCTCGCACAAGGCATTTTTATACCCCTCTGGCCCCTTTATATTTTAACCCGACACACTGTTAATTTTTAGAAATATTTAAACCTAAGAGACAAAATGTAAATTTTATAGTATGACTAATTTTATTGATTCACCCAAGAAATTGAGTTAAACTAAAGTAAGCAAATTAACCTAATTAAATCAATTTGTAGGTTGTTTTAAGTAAACAAATATCAAATAAATGAAAAAACAATTGGGCCATAAGGGTGCGAAAAAGGCCTATGCGAAAGGCCTGCACAGGGCCTCTGGCCCCTTTGGATTTTGATGTTTTGTGTAATTCGAAGGCACGGAGAAGAGAACATAAAAAGACGATCTAAAAAACAAACTCCACATAAGACGATTCATAGAGATTGCAATACAATTGGACAACGATTCATAGAGATTGCAACATAATAGTATGAAGGAGATTGTTTACATAAAAGTTTACATATGAGATGGTGGGATTTAGGATACAAGGGTTGTCTGCAGCTATGGGTAGCTCCCCTGTTAAGACAGCTTCTACTATGTCCGTGGGCGATTTTTGGCTTGCGGATTAAGCAATTCCTATTTGGGCCAACGCCTTGCCTCTATAGTTTGTACCAAAAGTAGTCATTTTAGAAGAGACTTCTTAACTAATATGATATAGCTGACTGAATGGCCTAAAGTGGCCATGCACAGCTGCTTTGACAACGCTTTCAATGTAAAAAGTGGGAAGTGGCAGACAGGGTGAAGTCCTCATGGATTATAAGAAAATCATCCACAAGGAGATGGGGAATGTAATGGTTCAGGACTGGGTATGGGCCAGTGGAACTATGCGACCCCCCACCTCACGCGGCCCAGGTGTCGACCTCCACCATAGCTTCCTGCTTTTCATCTTTGTCTTCGTTGGGTTTGCATTCCAAATCAATCTTGGACCTCATCTCATCCAAATATGCCCTCTTTGGACTTCCGCCACCCATCTCCTGGCATGGCACGTCCACAAGTTGGAGATTTTTATGTGTAGTCTGAAACTCCTCCTCAGTTATGTGAGCTTGTTCCGCGCTCTTCACTGCCTCTAGTGCGAATCATCTACAGGGAATTCACATTTCACTTTGAGCATGCTAAGGTACTCATCCATGCGAATCCCACAATATTTTTCGATGTCATGCAAAAAGAGAAAGAGCTCCCCCCAACCACTACTAGACATAAACTTTCGATTTCTATTTATGGAATGGGGGTAGAGTCATCTTCCTCTTCAATTGCCCTGCCAGTAGCACTTGCCTTGAAGCATCAAGGGTTCTTCGCCAACCCCATTGCACCCTCCGGGAAGTCTTTTTGGACGTGCACTGATTCACTGGGATTGGCAGTGGCTTCCCTGTCTTGCTTACCCTTCTCTGTGACAAACACCCCAAGGCTTAGCTAGGGGGCTCAACCTTACCTTCCTCCGTTCCTTCAGAAATGTGGAAGACAAAACATGCCAACCATGAGATGAAGCACTAGCCAATATCCCCTTTTCCGAGCTTGTTGTTTGTTTTCAAGCTCTATGAAGTGATCTGAGAGTGCCGCCATATGTTCAAATCTTTTAAGCCATTTTTTGAATGGTTTTTCATTTGTGGGCTATGTGCTCGAGTAGTTTACATGGCACCCACAAGCCATTATCATCCCGTAATGCCAGTGAGTGTGGCATCACGTGGGTCTCCATGTAGGTGAGCGTGTCAGCAAATAGATCTACGTGCAGTCAGATGATGGAGGTCTAGTCAACCATGCGAGTCAGCAAATAGATCTGAGTGTGCAGTCAGATGGTAGTCAACCATGCGAGTGAACATAGCGTGTAGGTGTGTGGCTTGAGGGATGTCGGTCTCACGTAGGAAGTCCATGAATTGCTTTAGGGGTGTCATGATGAGGAGGATTGTTTAGGTACTTTGGTGCTTTGGAGAGTGCAAAGAAAAAAATGACACATAAAAGGGGCCTTGGGTATTTATAGAAGGTTTGTGTCCTATCACACTGGACCAAAAAAACCCTAAAAGGGGCCCTGGGTATCTATAGAAGTTTTGTATGAAAATAAACCAACCATACCACAAAACCACAATTTCAATAAACCAAAATGTCTATTCATTAAACCAAAGTACTGTAGGAAATAAATATATTTATAAAATTATGTAATAACGGAGTGAGATTAAAGATGAACTCTAAAATGGAGTGAGATTACAAAACCATCTGCCCAAATAGGAGTGAGATTACAAAATGGACACTTATAGCTTAGTTCCCTTGAGCCAAAGTGACGTCATCCTGTTCCCAATCTGAGGACACCTTAGTGCTTGCTTCTAGCCGCCTTCCAACCTATCCAGACACACCTCATTGTAAGTAAACTATGATAGTTATGAGCAAATACATTTGTTTAAAGAGAAAACAACCCTTACCTTCCTTCCTTGCAAGTTGAAGCAAGCATTGTTGATTCCCTCGTATCCCAAAATGCGTAGGTGATCTCACGAACATTCGATGCTCCAATGCTTGCTTTCTTGGACAATCTCTACCCCCACATTTGGTAAGCATATCGAGAGAACTATGGGCTCCGCAACCTCCTCTTGAGCTTGTAAGGGAATCCATGCCCCCTTCTTCCTATTCCACCGCTCATAACAAAATCGAATGCACAAAGTGGCACGTGCTTGCAAGAATCAAAAGGAGACATTGGACTATACTACATTGCACTTAAAACTCTTCCCTTTGTGCTCCCCCTTCACAAGGTCTCACCCTTGGTCAAGTAAATTGACCATCTCTTCAACACTCACAACCTTGCACATGTACATGGTGGGCATTTGTGTGCACTCAAAGGCCTAAAACATGTGGGCAAACACATGCATAGGGCATGCCCAAGTAAGACCCACTGATCTTGAGGCCTTGGTGTACTTTAAAGAGGCTTGTATATCACTAGCCATATTTTCCTTAAGAGCAATCGTAGTCCAAACATCAGGCGTTGGCCATTCAGTGCTAGAGAGAGAAGGGGTGGGGATTTCTTCAAGCTTACCAAGCCCGTTGGCTTGTGTGGGCACTACATGAGTGTGTGTGTGTAGAAGAAAACTTCTTGAGACGAGCAAGGTGGAAGGGGCAATGTTGGAGAGTATTCCATCCCCCCTATATGAGCATGAATAACATAGAATTTCCCTTAGATCTCATCATATCATATTTACATCACATCACATCCATTCAGATATCATCACATCACATTTACATTCATTCACATCTGCTCCTCAATGAAGTTGGAAGGGGAAATATTTGGAAACAAACAAACCCATCAAATGAGGTTGAAAACAAGAGCCCATGTAAACCAACCTACTAGAGAGAAATCCATACAGTTACAAGGAAAAAGAGGAGTGTGCCATTGGGGGCGCAATGAAATATCTGTTGTAGTTGAGTACACATGTACAAGGGCCACCAACCCATCATGCCTTGAGTCCTTGAAACCTAGTAGACACTCCTCCTTCCAATGGTGCTCAACTACATCTCGATGTCAAACTTGATGGGGTCCAGTGGCACTCGGTTTTGCAAATATACCCAATATCCCTTATGAAAATGCATCCCAAGCCAAGCATCGTGCTCATCCCTCACATTGTGCATAGACTCTATTGTGTCTCTTGGCCTTCTCAGAGACGAAGATGCACTACCCTCCATGGTTGCTTATGCTATAATAATTGGAGAGAGAGAGAGAGAGAGAGTGGCTTTACGTTGACTTAGAGGGTTATACACCCAATCGACGAAGAGACTTGAGTTCATGTCATCCCAAGGGCAATTCCACTAGCCATTTCTACCACACTTAGGTGATAGAAAGGTTGTGTGTGTGTGTGTGTGTGTGAGAGAGAGAGAGAGAGAGAGAGAGAGAGAGAGAGAGAGAGAGAATGAGGCGTGAATAAGTTGCAGGTCTAAGCATAGTAGAGAGAGAGAGAAAGAGAGGCGTGAATAAGATGCAGGTCTAAGCATAGTAGAGAGAGAGAGAGAAAGAGAGGCGTGAATAAGATGCAAGTCTAAGCATAGTAGAGAGAGAGAGAGAGAGAGAGAGAGAGAGAGAGAGAGAGAGAGAGGCATGAATAAGATGCAGGTCTAAGCACTGTAGAGAGAACGAGGGGTCTCTTGGCCTTCTCCTCGATGAAAATGCACTATCCTCCATGGTCGCATATGCTGCAATAATTGGAGAGAGAGAGAGAGAGAGAGAGAGAGAGAGAGAGAGAGAGAGAGAGAGAGAGAGTCTCTTTACGTCGACTTAGAGGGTTATACACCCAATCGATGGAGAGAGGTTCATGTCATCCTAAGGGAAATTCCACTAGCCATTTCTACCACACTTGGGTGATAGAAAGGTAGAGAGAGAGAGAGAGAGAGAGAGAGAGAGAGAGAGAGAGAGAGAGAGAGAGAGAGAGAGAGAGAGAGAGAGAGAGAGAGAGAGTTATGGAGATTTGAGGCTAGTTTCGGGGGTAATGGAGGGTAGGGTGATGCTGGAGGGGAGAATGGAGTGTAGAGAGAGAAGATGGAGGAGAAAAAAGCTCTTTTTTGATACAAAATGGTTTGGTTTGGGTTTTTAGGAGGGGAAAATCACTTTTTGAAATTTTTGAGAAAAACCATTTTTAGGGTTTTTTGACCCACGAGGAGGTCCACGACAATAGAAACACTGAAGTGTTTGCTTAACTTCTTCTTGAGCTATTTCTACCCTTTGGACTATTTCTGCTTGGTGCACAGGGGATGGAGGTTTTGAGTTAATTGTAGATGAATTGGGACATTGGGGTGTGTCGTGACCAAAGGTTTTGCAATATATGTAGTACAGATAAATAGGCACCTTGTATGCACAATGGGGATTGGGATGGATGTAGTGATTGCACTGAACACAAGGCATTTTGCCCATCACTTGGAGAGGTATTAAGGATGGTTGGTTTTGAAGGATCTCATCCTCTCTTAGAGATGTCGATTGTAAGCTTTTAAGTAAGGTTGCATAGAATTTGGGGAATGATAATTTCGAGATCGATTTTTCTTTACCCATTGCTTCGCTCGGTTTAGATAAGGAATATCTCATATCATGATCATCTTCCATCATGTTGTCATCTAACATATTGCTTCTTTACAACATTGATCAAATGTTTCCAGATTGGATACAATGATCAAGTTGTGTAAGCTATTATTCTTTAAGCCCATCATGAAACATCTCTTCAATTGAGCATCATTTAGTTTCTCCCATGGCTCACATTCGTGAGTCCAAGATTTTTATCTGAAGGATAAAATCTCTAATGTTTGTTTTTACGCTCAATTGAATAGAGTTCTTTTGCTGCACTTCACCGATTACCTTGTCTTGAAAAGCTGTGGATAAAGGCTATTTTCAAAGTCTTGAAGTTTGTCTTGATCGCAGGCATCAATGTGATGAACCATTGGCTAGCCTTTCCTACTAAGGTTCAACACATGTACCTTGGTGGGCAATTTGGATTTCCAAAGGCTTCGCATCGCTGTTCAAACATTTGTATGAATTGAACATGATCACTCGTTCCATCATATTTGCCCATGATTTTGGAAATATGTACGATTATATTTTTGTATGAGTCACTAAGGCCTTGTGTGGGTGCTAATGTGGATAGGGACTCACATAGATCTTGGGCGACCCCCCTTTCTAGATTAGTCACATAGTGTGGGTGCTAATGTGGATAGGGACTCACATAGACCTTGGGCGACCCCCCTTTCTAGATTAGTCAGTATGTCCAAGGTATGGTACCTATAGGATTTGTGGGAATGTTAGGCAAAGGACCAAAGCCCGATGGGATTGAAGTGATAGGGGGTGTAAAACCCTATGATACGCTTGTTATCAAGATGGCAAATGGTATTGGGAGGTGCATTTGGGGCATGGATCTCAATGACTCGAAGATGTCTATGAGACCCCTCTGCCCCCTCCACGCATTCCCTTGCTAGCAGCAGCAGAAGTAGCTCCCTCTTGCGCGGGGCAGGGTTTCCCACTCGGGGCCTCGCCCTCGAATGTCCGGACACGAGACTAATCTGGTGGTCATTCTGAAAACCGAAACCGGGAAAATTTTCCATGCCCGAAAAATGGGGACGAATCCACCTTTTTGATTTTCTTAACGAATTTTCTAACAGGGTCAAGAGACTAAACTATCCTTCACCTGAATAAACCCGATAGAAGGAAAACTATCATTGACTTAATTTGAAGAAATCAACGCTTTTTCCTAACCAAAATAAGGCACAACTGTTGATCTAATCATCTGAGGAATTCAACCCTTTTTTTTCTAATTTAAATCAGGCACAGCCGTTGATCTACTCATTTGAGAAATTCTTCAGGGTTTTATTTAACTACTCGAATTCTAAGCGTTTTCCTGTCATTTCCATTTAATTATTAAAACTCCACTGATTCCAAGCTACCCCATCCGGCCCATGGGTTAGCCACCACCCAACAAAGGTTGATCATCCCCTACTTCACGTGACACAAGGCTCAACAAATAAAGGACTAAGAACCAAGCCATAAATAGGGAGAGTGTTGAATGGGTGAGGAATAAAGCTACTTGTCTAGAACTATATAATGCCAATGTTGAAGCTTTTAGGTATTTAGGCCCCTCCTTTGTTGTGAAGATTTCGGTGTGAAACACTCCTCAATACTTCAGGGATATTGATACCTTATCCAGAGTGCACAAGGAGGTCAACGATAGAGTTATGAAAACTGTTTTAAGGTTTGCTATGTCCATGTTGATTGACTTTAATTTAAAGTGTTATGCTTTCTCAAAGTAATACAATGTGAATTATCTATGCAACCTAGTTTTATCAAGTCTCCCATGGGAAGCTCAACACAGAATATATGTTTTGGATTCTCTTATATCTACAGTTTTGGTTTTAGAGGAGACTTCCTATGTGGATGTATGTCCATGGTTTAGGCATGTAATTTTGGACCAAGCCCAGATCTTTGTAATGGCCTACCATGAAAAGTAAGTGTCATGTGACCTAAATTGTACTTTCAGTATTCTGACATAGATGCTAGATGTTACATATTATACTGTTTATTACCTTTTGTAGTGCACACATGAGTTTGATTGCTATAGATACTGAGCCAAAGTGATGTCGTCTTGCCGATTTAACTGCAGGATTTCATGGCAACATGAGGTAGTAAGTCCACATGTGTGTGTGTGTGTGTGTGTGTGTGTGGAGAGAGAGAGAGAGAGAGAGAGAGAGAGAGAGAGAGAGAGAGAGAGAGAGAGAGAGAGAGAGAGAGAGAGAGAACTCTTAGTATTAACAACTGAAAAATGGTGTGCAGATCTATTAGAAATTCAATAGCTAGTACATCATTAACCCATACTCGTATGCAGATTAAAATCACATTACTCGGAGAGAAAAAGTTGTAGTATTCCAAAAAATACAACTCTCTCATGCAGAGTTTTTCCAAATTTCTTTTGGAAAACATTCAAAAACGGGTTGCGAAACATGAAAAATCTTTTCTTAAAAAAATTCATCTTGAAATAGTGATGGAAAACAGGTTTTGAGACCTCCTCTTCTATCTGGGATGCTACTTGCATGCACTTTTTTTGAAAAAATATCTCTAAGAGATCGTTCACATGCGTATAGCGCCTAAGCTAATTAGGGCAAACGGACACTCGTTTGACCCAACGAAGAGTACGCCAAGCCTCCTGAGGCTGTAAAACGGGTTGTAAGAAAACCGAAAAAGTTAAAAAAAATGTGCTTTCTCATTTAAGGGAGTAATTGACAACGTCAAGATATGGCCATGATAGAGAGTCTACGTGGACCAACGCCCTCACTAAACCCAATGAGTGACATTGTAAGATTCCTCCCCAGTCTCTCAAGATGTCCAGTTTCTTCCCCTGTAATCAATCCCCTTTTCAGAATAATAAAAGATCTTGTTTTTACCTGTTTTGGCCTAGAGAGAGAAAATATTCTACAGAGAGGTACTTCAAATTTTAGATATTTTTGGATGGAAAAATATCCCTTCTTATTAAAATAAATTCCCCCAAAATAGAAGTTCAAAAAGAAATTCCTAAGGTGCATTAGAAATAAATTATAATGTGCACAAAAAAGACCTTAGTCTAAGGGTCCAGATTTTTTGAAAATTTTGGATTAAGGTTCCTATAGACCAATCAGATTAATCCAAATGTAGGGAGGAGATAAATTAAAGAATAAAAGAAAAACCCCCCAAAAATCAGTAAATGTTCACATAAGATGAAGAGTGGAGTAAGGACCAAAGAAGATAGTTAAAAAACTGATTTTTGACACCTCAGAGTGGGGATCCCCCTCATGAAGTAGGTGCCTTTTTCTCATCATTATCCCCCAATTTTAAATCAATAAAATTAGATATTTCATCTCTCTTCTCTCCTATTCAAAATTGGATCCAAAAAGTAAGCTAAATTGACCTAAAAATGGTCAAAATCTGACCAAACTGATCTGGAAAATTCTAGAATTAGTTTGCTTTGTTAGAGGCTCACTTTTTCTTGTAAATAGAAGCCTCCCCCTTTGTAAAAGCTTAATGGTGTTTATGCACTATTACTCTACTCCTGTCCTGAGCCATTTAACATTGAATTTCTTAATAATTCAATTATTTTTGGCCTAATCCTCTTCAAGTGAATTTGGTGGCCACTCTTGCTTCAAACAAGAGTAGAATCCTCAATCCCTCAAGCCAAAGGAAAGCTTACAAGCTCCATGTAAGTTAAATTTCTTACTTTTGAATTTTAAATCTATGGTTTTCTTAATTTCTATGCTTTACAAAATGTTTGAATTAAATTCTAATGCTATGCCTTGATGGAAAGGCCACCCCCTTCTCTTCTTTACATTTCAGCCTTTCTTAATCCTAGAAAGATTAATTAAACTCTTTTTTATTGTTTATTCTCTTGATTTTTGAAAATGGTGTAGATTAGAGTTCGTAGAATCTAATTTAGGTTAATTTAAGTCAAAAATAGAATGTTAAAATTGAGAAATGGTCAGCCATACAAAGGAGGTTATGGCAAATTTTTTCAGAATTTTGTGGAAAAAAGAGTTTGTTTTTTTAATGTTATTCCAAAAGAGTAATTCCCACCATTTTTACATCTAAAAGAAATATTCTAATTAGTCCATGTACATATTCATCTATGAATATGCATGGATATCACTTATTTTAATTATTAAATTAATTTTATGCATAAATAGATGCATAAAAGGATTTTCTTTTTTATAAAAGTGTTATTCCCATTGAAATTGATTTTATGCATAGAAAGATGCATAAAAGAAATTTTTTTATTATAAGTGTTATCCCCATTGAAATTGATTTTTATGCATAAATAGATGCATAAAGGACTTTTTATTATTATAAAAGTGTTATTTTGATCAAAATTTATTTTATGCATAGAAAGATGGATAAAGGAATATTTTTTATTATAAAAGCGTTATTCCCACTGAAATTGAATTTTATGCAAAAATAGATGCATAAAGGAATTTTTTATTATAAAAGTGTTATTTTCATCAAAATTGATTTTTATGCATAGAAAGATGCATAAAAGAATTTTTTTAATAAAGTGTTATTCCCATTGAAATTGATTTTTATGCATAAATAGATGCATAAAGGAATCTTTTTTATTATAAAAGTGTTATTTTCATCAAAATTAATTTTTATGCATAAAGAAATTTTTTTAATTATAAAAGTGTTATTCCCATTGAAATTGATTTTTATGCATAAAGGAATATTTTTTATTATAAAAGTGTTATTTTCATCAAAATTGATTTTTATGCATAGAAAGATGCATAAATTAATTTTTTATTATAAAAGTGTTATTCCCATTGAAGTCGATTTTTTAATGCATAAATAGATGCATAAAGAATTTTTATATCAAAATTAGAATTCTCTTAAATTCTATGTTTAAATCCTATGTGTAATTGAGAAAGGAATAGTTAAATACTCTAAGAGAAAAAATGCTTTAGTTTTATATTCACACAGTTTGTAAAAAGTAAATTCAAGAAATCTATCGAGATCGAATTATTCGGATAAATGATTAATCTATTCCTTAGAATTCATCTAATGTAGAAATCAGTTAAGTGTGTATATTCAAAGAAAGAAGCTCGATAAAATAATAACCGAATTATCAAACCTTTTTGAGAAAGATAGTTCAAGAAAAGTCTTATCAGACTCGAACCGTGAATCAGACTATGACCAAGACCAAACCCTTTCGCCAGTTTCAAGGAAAGAAGGTGTGACCAGTTTAGGAAAATACTCTTAAAACTCCCACCAAATCTGAAACTAAGTTTGAGACCCTTTGAATTGATCTATGGATCAAGGTTACAGAATTCGAGGAATTCTGGTATGAAATTCAAAATTCCGTTGAAAAAGTTTTGGGGATACTGATTCAAGAAACACTCATTGTATTCAAAAGAAAATCAAACTGAAAACTTGCATAGAAACCCTGTTTTCTTAAAGGACTGTCTTACGCTAGAATGCTGGAGGGAGCATTTGGTATATGTTTTTCTAAGGGAAGTTCGGTTACAACAGCTGGCGGCGGGGAGTGTTCAAAGGATGACTCACACAGCAAAAACCTACCCAGGTCTTGACCAGCCTCGGTATGGTTGAAAAATGGTGTGCTTCTGGTACGATGGGCGAGGGGTGATGAAGCGGTCCCTGAGTGAAGTGTCGGGACACCTGACCAGGCAATGCACGGGCTCGCAGTGCCTAGGACACCCATGCATATGTCGTGGAAGATATGTATGATGGACGAAATAATTATTGTAATCTATTATTGGATCTTGTTGGCTGACGAGTTGCTCTCAACGGAGAGTCCAGAGTGATACTGTTTTTTGAGAAACAAGGGACTGGATGGAAATTTTGAGTTATGATATCTGTAACCAATAACTGTTTGTCAATGGATTATTTTATATGTTAAAGTTTTAAAGAGGAGTGTGTGCGTATTTGTATTCGAAAGAAAAAGTTAAGAAAGGCATTCAATTATGGGTGGGTGAGTAATTGTCTGGTTCTACCGATTCCAGTGGTTGGGTGGTGGCTATGGGTGGTGGCTAACCCATGGGCCAGATGGGGTTAGACTGGAATCAGTGGAGTTTAAATAATTAAATGAAAATGATAGGAATACGCTCAGAATTCGAGTAGTTAAATAAAACCCTGAAGAATTTCTCAAATGAGTAGATCAACGGCTGTGCCTGATTTTGATTAGGAAAAAAGCGTTGAATTTCTCACATGATTAGATCAACGGTTGTCCCTGATTTCGGTTAGGAAAAAGCGTTGATTTCTTCAAATTAAGTCAGTGATAGTTTTCATTCTATTTGGTTTATTTAGGTGAAGGATAGTTTAGTCTCTTGACCCCGTTAAAAAATAAGAAAATAAAAAAGATGGATTCGTCCCCGTTTTTCGGGCATGGAAAATTTTCCCGATTTCAGTTTTCGGAATGACCACCAGATTAGTCTCATGTCCGAACATTCGAGGGCGAGGTCCCGAGTGGGAAACCCTGCCCCGCGGAAGAGGGAGCTACTTTCACTCCTAGCAACCGGGAATCCGGTGCGCGAAGGGGGCAAAAGGGTCTCACAGCTGGTATTAGAGCGCTGTTGTAAACTTACGAAATAACAGCTAAAATTGCTTAAAATTTTAAAGTAAATCTGGGAAATAATGTTTTCACTTGTTAGGATTATGTTTGGAAAAGAAAAGCTTCTTTTGGCTTGGTTTTAAAAAGGATGTACTTAATCATGTACGTCAATGCCTGATATCTCAGAAAGTCAAAGCCGAGAGAGTAAAAATGCCTGGGAAGTTACATCCATTAGACATCCCCCAGATGAAGTGGGAATGTATCAGTATGGATTTTATTACTGGACTACCTTCAGTGCAATCAGGTTACAACTCCATCTTCATGGTAGTTGATAGACTAACCAAAGTTGCCCATCTGATTCCAGTAAAAGAAACCTACACTGCAGTGGATGTGGCCAGAGTGTTCCTCAAGGAAATCTTCAGATTGCATGGCCTACCTAGGAGAATAGTAAGTGATCGAGATCCCAAGTTCACGTCAAGATTCTGGACTGCATTCTTCGAAGCAGTAGAAACTTTCTTGGATCTCAGCACAGCTTACCACCCCAAGATTGATGGTCAAACAGAAAGGGTAAACCAAGTAATTGAAGATATACTTCGGTCATGCTGTGGTGGCAGGGAACCCAAGAAGTGGCTAAGCTATCTGCACCTAGTCGAAGTATCGGGATGAGCCCTTTCAAAGCTCTGTATGGACAAGACTGCTTAACACAATTAACTTGGTCCGACCCATTGATTAGGGTCGAGATGTCCAGATAGATGCTTGACGACATGGAGCAACAGATGATGCAGTCAATCCACAAGGATATAAAAGCTACCCAAGATAGACAAAAGCAGTATGCAAATAAGAAGAGGTCAGACAGAAAATTTGAAGAAGCAGATATGGTCTTCTTTCGAGTATGCCCCAAAAGAAGTTCTCTATCTCTTGGGAAGTACAAGAAATTATCCCCCTGATACTGTGGGCCATATCTGATTACAAAGAAAATAGATGACTTAGCCTATGAACTTCTTCTGCCTCCTCATCTCATAGTACATAATTTATTTCATGTCAGCCTACTTAAGAAGTATATACCAAGCCCGAATCATGTGCTTAATATACTCTTAACTTCTTCAACCCAAGGGCAGATGGAACTCCAACTGGAAGAAATCCTTGATGTTCGAGAGAAGGTTCTCAAGAACAGAATTCTGAGAGAATTATTGGTCAAATGGAAGCTCTATCCTTTTGAAGACGTCACCTGGGAGAAAGAAGTCGAACTAATGCGGGATTACCCCCAGTTTGTGAGATGAGGACATCTCGTGTTTTTCAAGTGGGAGAGAATGTAAGATTCCTCCCCAGCCCCTCAAGATGTTCAATTTCTTCCCCTGTAATCAATCCCCTTTTCAGAATAATAAAAGATCTTGTTTCTACCTTTTTTAGTCTAGAGAGAGAAAATGTTCTAAAGAGAGGTAATTTAATTTTTAGATATTTTTGGATGGAAAAATATCCCTTCTTATTAAAATAAATTCCCCTAAAACAGAAGTTCAAAAAGAAATTCCTAAGGTGCATTAGAAATAAATTATAATTTGCACAAAAGACCTTAGCCTGAGGGTCCAGATTTTTTGAAAAATTTGAATTAAGGTTCCTATAGACCAATCAGATTAATCCAAATGTAGGGAGGAGATAAATTGAAGAATAAAAGAAAACCTCCCCAAAAATCAGTAAATGTTCACATAAGATGAAGAGTGGAGTAAGGACCAAAGAAGATAGTTAAAAAACTAATTTTTGACACCTCAGAGTGGGGATCTCCCCTCATGAAGTAGGTACCTTTTTCTCATCATTACCCCCCATTTTTAAATCAATAAAATTAAATATTTCATCTCTCCTCTCCTATTTCAAAATTGGATCCTGAACTGACCCAAAAATGGTCAAAATCTGACCAAACTAATCTAGAAAATTCTAGAATCAATTTTCTTGGTTAGAGGCTCACTTTTTCCTATAAATAGAAGCCTCCCCCTTTGTAAAAGCTTAATGATGTTTATGCACTGTTACTCTACTCCTATCCTGAGCCATTTAACATTGAATTTCTTAATAATTCAATTGTTTTTTGGCCTAATCCTCTCCAAGTGAATTTGGTGGCCACTCTTGCTTCAAACAAGAGTAGAACCCTCAATCCCTCAAGCCAAAGGAAAGCTTACAAGCTCCATGTAAGCTAAATTTCTTACTTTTGAATTTTAAATCTATGGTTTTCTTAATTTCTATGCTTTACAAAATGTTTGAATTAAATTCTAATGCTATGCCTTGATGGAAAGGCCACCCCCTTCTCTTCTTTACATTTCAGCCTTTCTTAATCCTAGAAAGATTAATTAAACTCTTTTTTATTGTTTATTCTCTTGATTTTTGAAAATGGTGTAGATTAGAGTTCGTAGAATCTAATTTAGGTTAATTTAAGTCAAAAATAGAATGTTAAAATTGAGAAATGGTCAGCCATACAAAGGAGGTTATGGCAAATTTTTCCAGAATTTTGTGGAAAAGAAAGTTTGTTTTTTTTTAAAATGTTATTCCAAAAGAGTAATTCCCACCATTTTTGCATCTAAAAGAAATATTCTAATTAGTCCATGTACATATTCATCTATGAATATGCATGGATATCACTGATTTTAATTATTAAATTGATTTTATACAGCATAAATAGATGTATAAAAGGATTTTCTTTTTTATAAAAGTATTATTCCCATTGAAATTGATTTTATGCATAGAAAGATGCATAAAAGAAAAAAATTTTATTATAAAAGTGTTATTCCCATTGAAATTGATTTTTATGCATAAATAGATGCATAAAGGAAATTTTTTTATTATAAAAGTGTTATTTTGATCAAAATTGATTTTATGTATAGAAAGATGCATAAAGGAATATTTTTTATTATAAAAGTGTTATTCCCATTGAAATTGAATTTTATGCATAAATAGATGCATAAAGGAATTTTTTATTATAAAAGTGTTATTTTTATTAAAATTGATTTTTATGCATAGAAAGATGCATAAAGGAATTTTTTTATATAAAGTGTTATTCCCATTGAAATTGATTTTTATGCATAAATAGATGCATAAAGGAATTTTTTTTTAAATTATAAAAGTGTTATTTTCATCAAAATTATTTTTTATGCATAGAAAGATGCATAAAGGAATTTTTTTATTATAAAAGTGTTATTCCCATTGAAATTGATTTTTATGCATAAAGGAATATTTTTTATTATAAAAGTGTTATTTTTATCAAAATTGATTTTTATGCATAGAAAGATGCATAAAGGAATTTGTTTTATTATAAAAGTGTTATTTTCATCAAAATTGATTTTTATGCATAGAAAGATGCATAAAAGGAATTTTTTATTATAAAAGTGTTATTCCCATTGAAGTTGATTTTTTTATGCATAAATAGATGCATAAAGAATTTTTATATCAAAATTAGAATTCTCTTAAATTCTATGTTTAAATCCTATGTGTAATTGAGAAAGGAATAGTTAAATACTCTAAGAGAGAAAATTCTTTCGTTTTATATTCACACGGTTTGTAAAAAGTAAATTCAGGACATCTATAGGCATCTCTTCAGTGAGACAGTAACTCTTTCTAGTTAGCGGTGTGAATTTTTGGGCAAGGCTCTAGAGTGTATGCTCTAAGGAGTAAATATTACTTAGCCTATACCACATACAGATAAACATGTGGGATCAGGGATCCCAAAATTCTAAGTGAATTTGGAAAAAGGGAACTATTTAGATTCAAAAAATCGAGAGTTCCACTAGTTTTATAGTTGCAGGATGATGCCAATCCATCTTTAAAGAGGACAAGGCTTCACGCACCAGCAGAGGATGCTAGTCGACATGATTAGGAGTAGTAGTAGAGTTCCATCTCCTATAAAAAATTAGTTTTTTAATATAATACAATGACACTTCAAGCTATGTTCATTTGTTTCTTAAGTAAAATTGTTGATTATGGATAAATGTGTATCATAATCCTTTGCAAAAAACAGAGTATGAGCAGTGACTTTTTGAATCGGCTCTATTGTTGTATCCTTAAATCTTGAATCTTGTCCATGTTTTTAATGTTTGAAAGGTTGAAAGTATCCAAGTTTATAAATGGCTTCCCTATGGAGGCCTGCTATATAAGATGGAGGTGGTGAATATAGTGAAGCATAAATTGAAATTTCAAGTCACCAATTTATAATTATGAAGCTTATTGAATAATCAATTTTTCTATATCCAAAGCACTAAGCCCTATGAATTCAATGTGTTCTATCGACAATGGCTTGTTTCTTCTCTATCCTAGCTGTAATCCTCCAGTACCACCACATGAGTAATTGCCTCAATGCACTAACTTCATGGATTCCACCGCCATGCGAGGTGGCCTTTTGAAACCCACAACGAGCTTGCCAATGTGAGTGCTCCATGCCTTGGGTAGACTAGATAGCTAAGCTTCCATGATTTGCAAAGTAGGACTCCAAAATGTGCTAGAATAAAAATGAGAGCAGCATATGCACATTGGTTATTTTCAATAAGCATCACTAACAACATGAGAACATACAAAATTAGAGATCTTACCATATAATGTGTTATTCTACTCGATGTCCATGCTTCCACCATGTACTTGTAAAGCATGGTCATAGCTTCTTTAAAGTCATCATCTTCTTCATTGAATGTCATTTTCTATAAAAGTGTAGCAACCTTATCAAAGGCAATTCAAACATTAGCCTTTGCAATTCTAGTCTTGCCATTATTACTACAATTTGTGACAACCATGTGTAACTTCCTCCATCATGCCTCATACTTCCGTGGTGGTGAACTAATAAATGGCCTTCGCCAATACTTGGTTTGGACGGCACATTCCCACTTGCACTTGACCTATTCTCATCTTTCTTGATTTCCATTTTGTATTTGTGTTGACCCACACATGAAAGAACCTCCTCCACTCTCTTACACATTTCTTGGGCCTCTGACATCAGTTTTCACAATTCTGCAGACAACATGTAGTGTACAAGAATGAACTTGTATTAAAGGAATGTTAAGTATAGGGTCCCACTTTGGATCCACCCTAACCATTGTTCTATCATTTCATATGAAACGAGTCGGTGCAACATCCTTTCTAGTATGCATATT
The DNA here is from genome assembly GCF_041138505.1 of Cibotium barometz. Taxonomy (NCBI): domain Eukaryota; kingdom Viridiplantae; phylum Streptophyta; class Polypodiopsida; order Cyatheales; family Cibotiaceae; genus Cibotium; species Cibotium barometz. The sequence goes on from NC_141079.1 coordinate 1,555,466, forward strand.
CCATGCCTTTTTTCCATGTTCTGCCATTGCATACGAATTGATCACGAGTTGGTGCACCATCCTTTCTAGTATGCATATTCCATGCCGTTTTTCCATTCTTATCCTTTTTCCTTGAGCGCATGAATACAAACAAGTGAACTCTTCATTTGCAGCATTTGAGACACTAAACATGCACTTTAGTGTCTTCACATCGATTTGCAAGACGCCATTCCATTGAGTAGTCTCCAAAACCATCCACATGTAGAATTTCATCTGCTTTTTACGTTGAACCACATTAGGAATCTTTGTTAGATAGAAAAACATAATTAGGATCTCATGATCCTCTTTTGGAACCTCAAATGCTGCGAGCCACCGAATTTCATTTTCAGATTGAACATTGAAGTACCGAGGATTACTTGGCTTTATGGAAGGATCCAATGTCCTATTCATCAATGTCAAACTTATTCTTTCTATCTTTAAATGATTTCACTCTCATCAAGTTTTAGTACAAACTTCAGTGTGCCACCACATTCTTAAATAGATATATCATAGAATTTTACCATTGTATCTTGTAATTTGTACACATCCAAGACATATCGTAGAACTTTACCATTGTAACTTGTAATTTGTACACATCCAAGACATAATTGTTGTTTAGATTTAGATTGAAGGTCACTTCTTTGGCAAAATTCTTGAATACATGCGAGTGAACTATGTGTTTAGGGTCACCAATGAGTTCAAGGACATTGTTATTCAATTATTGCCTTGCTTTTCTAACACTCAAAGGATAGGGTAGAGGAGTTACCCTTTTGTTTTGCAACACAAACTTATAACCTACATCCATTTGTTTCTAGATCATTGCATAGGATTCTCTACTTAAACCAACTTTGTCACAAATACCTTGAGCATCAGTTGCAATAAATGCATTCTTCACATCTTCCAATCATTCATACATGAGATCATCACTAATTGTTCTGAACTTTAAATGTGAAAGTATAGACTTCACCATCTGTTTTGACAAGACTTGTGAGAGTGCTACATTGTCTTGTTTAAGGTTCTTTAGCCTCTCAGTCTCGGCATGTACACGACATTTGTAGTTTCCACTATTTTTTTATAGTTCAATAAGTAGTCTTTGTTCCCTGTGGTTCACGTGCATCTACATTAGAGGTGGGCCCATGTTTGTGTGTCTTCTCTAATACCACTTCTAACCTATTATTCTTGGCCTCTAGATACTTTGCCTTTTGTTTTGAAGTTACATAATAAGTAGTCTTTGTTCCCTGTGGTTCACGTGCATCTACATTAGAGGTGGGCCCATGTTTGTTCCCTGTGGTTCACGTGCATCTACATTAGAGGTGGGCCATGTTTGTGTGTCTTCTCTAATACCACTTCTAACCTATTGTTCTTGGCCTCTAGATACTTTGCCTTTTGTTTTGAAGTTACATAGTTACTTATGTCATAAATATTCTCATACTTGTTTTCTTACTTTATAGAGTACTAACTTTTTACATTTATGAATTTGACTCACATTGGTTAAAGCTACATGGAATTTAAGCACATTATAATAAAATAAGCATTGAATCTCTTTAGAAAATATGAAAAATATGAATTTAGATTCTAAAAGAAGAGAGGGAAACCCAATATAATAATATTATTTTTGCACTTTTCCTAGATTCTAAGAAAAGAGAGAAAGCCCTTAAAGGGCCCATTTGGGAGCGTGAATTTCCCCTAATGCTTACAAGAAAAAGTAGGCATGAAGAAAGAGGCACATCACACATACACGAGCTCTCTGAAGCTTGCACATGCACACACACACACATACATGCATGCATGCATGCTCTCTCTCTTTTCATTGTGTGAAAAGTCATGTGTATAGTGCTCTACAGTAAAGTCACTTATATACTTGGCCACATGAATTCAAACTAGGGTAGGTACTTCTTAAAAAGTACCAAAAGTTAACTTGTCTTTATAATTTAAGCTAGTACAAAATGTAAGGATGAGGATTAATGACTCTTGGAAAAACCCTTTAAGATATTACAAAAGGTTTCACAATGGCAATTACAAATTTGGGCTCCAGAATGTGCCAACATATTACCTTATTTTTTTGAAAGTAGAAAGCCTAATAACATCACAAAAAAGAACAATTCATCACCACCTCCTAGTTTATAGTAGCTATAATAGCTCCATGATAAAGAATCACGATCTATAAAAATAACCTCTATTACCATCAAGATAGTGTTCTATTGGATGTCCTCCTTGGGGGAAGGCATTGTAGTTCTCTAATTTGAGCTTAAGGGGGGAATGTAGTTCTTTTATATGTTTGATTTACAAGAGTCCTTCATTTTTGTATGGTGTGTGGTTCAAAGGATGTTTTGTATCGTAAATATAGAAGGTGAATGTGAAGAGTCTTTATGGGTCACATGTAAAGTGCTAGCCTTATGTTGTGTGTGCTAGTCATATGGGTTTTGCCATGTTGTGTAAAGCATATATGCATTGAGAATGAGTTCTATATATTTATATCTTGATTAATTAAAAGTATTTCTTTTTCAATCTTATCCTTATGCTAGTTGTTAATTATTCTTCAAATGCATGCCTTACTTTGAATTTTATCATGTTCTCCGAAGTCATTACTTCCTTGCACCTTTATACCTACTCTACCTTGTTCTTAATTTAGTGCATACAATTGATAACCTCATAGCATAGGTTTTGATCCTCCATGTCCAACATGAGTTCTTGTTAACCACATATTGGTTAACACATTCCTATGAAAACTATGTCCATACACTTATGTAATGGGCATTGACACCATATATTGTAAATGCCATCATTTGATGAGGAAAATTGCCTAAAGACACTCCCAAGTATTGATCTTCGAAGGACAGACAAGAGGATCTTGGTCAGTTGGCCAATCCGTAGAGAAAAGCCTTGTAATTATGTTTTGGGCGCCCTGGGTCACTTACTCCCAGGTGGCCTAGTGGAAAAAGGCTTGGAACTATAAAAGCCAATTTCTCTTATTTGTAACTCATTGGCCCATTTGTGCAATAGAAGTAGAGTGTTCTCTCTCTCCCCCCCTCTTGCAACTCTAATCTCGCATGTGTGGTGTGCGTAGGGTTGGGGTTTGGGAGTGATTAGTGCTAATCACTTATTCCCTCTTGCTTCCTCTCTCTCTCTCTCTCTCTCTCTCTCTCTCTCTCTCGCTCTCTCTTTCTTGAGTGATTAGGCTAACCAATGCGATCCATTTCCGTAGAGATCTACACGATCTTTGCGAGAGAGCTTGCATCACATGTAGGATTAGAGCAATCGTCTCGGTGTGACAACAAGTGCGCGAGGACGACAGTGACGAGCGGCTACGGTGGAGCTCTTGAGCCTTGCTCGAGCTCAGTGAGAATCCTAGGCAACTTCCCATGGCACGTAGGGTAGGGTTTCCTTAACATCTTTGGCGTCGCTACTACTGGGGAGTGCCAATCTGCTACTTGTCTATGCCATCTTTGATTCGAATCCGACAGAGCCTCTAGAGTCTGGTGCTAGGTAAGCTCTTTGGCATGCAATTTTTTAATCTTTTGATGTTTTACATGGTTTTTGTTGTGATTCATGTATAGCTTTGTGTTTAGAGTAGGATTACTACTTGTTTAAGTGAAAAAACTTGAGATTTGGGTGATTAGAGAGCCTAATCAAGAGGGTTTTATTTAATCCAAGACTATTTTCTTAATTTTTAGCTTGATATTGCTTCTTTTGCTTAATTCCTTTACACACATAGGTAGGTGAGCATTGTTAGATAGAACACTAATCCATCAAAAAATTCAAAAAACCTCAAACTATCTCTTAATTTTTTACTAATTATCACTAATCGATTGGTTAGTGTGATTAGTAGACTTACAGAGAGCAAAAAACCAAAAACTTGAGCCTAATTGCTTGTAATTAGACTAATTGGAGTGGCATTAGTGTTCTAAACACTTGCCTTGACTCAAATCTATGTTTAGTCCACTCCAATTAGGCCTTAATTAGTAAGAATTAGCACTAATTTGGTCTCTTTTTTCTAATTTTCTCTTTTGAGTGGATTAATTAGAGACCTAATTAGTGAAATTATTTAGGAGTAATCACATCTTTGGATTAGCCTAACATTGCTAATCCACCTATCCAATCCCCATGCTTAAACTCCTCACCAATTAGGAATAATTTGAGGGCAAAGAAGAGGGTTAAGGAGTGATTAATAGTGGAATTAAGAAGATTAATCATTAGTTAAGTTAGAGTATCTCTAAACTAGTAGAAATCCACTAATTTAGAGGTAGCCTCTAGCTTTAGCTCTTTCCCACCTTCATAGCATTAATGAGGGGGTCTTAGTTGTCTCCCACTCACTTCCCTCCAATTTGAAATTCAAATTCAAATTTTAAAATTTAAATTCAAATTTCAAATTCACATTCCAATTTGCCAGGGCCATTCCATACTTGCCACGGCCATACCAACCTAAAGCCACGGGTGTACGCTTATAAGTGTACAGCTATACCAAAAAAACTTTTTTTGGGTTAAAAAAAATTGCCACAGCCGTACCAACCTAAAGCCATGCAAGCGTATGGCCATACCCAAAAAAACTTTTTTTTTTGTTCTATTTTTTTTAAAAAAATTACTACGGCCATTCCACATTTATGGCAACCGTACCAACCTAAAGCAACGGGCATACGACCCCACCCAAAAAAAACTTATTTTTTTCAAAAAAAACCATGGTCGTTTCACACTTGCCATGGTCCTACCAACCTAAAGCCACGAGCGCACACTTATAAGTGTACGGTCGTATAAAAAAACTTTTTTTTTCTCAAATTTTTTAAAAGTTTTTTTTTTTTGCCACAACCGTTCCACACTTTCCAACCTAAAGCCACGAGCATATGCTTGTAAGCGTACGGCTGTACAAAAAAAAACTTTTTTATTTTTCCAAAAATAAAAAAATAAAAAATTACCATAGTCGTTCCACACTTGTTGCCGGTTGTACCAACCTAAAGCCACGGGTGTACACTTGTAAGTGTACGGCTGTACAAAATTTTTTTTCCTAAAAAAAAGTTTTTTTTTTTGCGGGTGTATGCTTGTAGGTATACGGCCGTACAAAAAAGCTTTTTTTTGAAAAACAAATTTTAAAATTTTGAAATCCTTAGAGGTGCTTTTGGTCTACCTCCCCGACTCACTAGGGTCATTTTTTACCCACATAAAATGCCTCAAAAAACCATTTTAAACCTTAAGGATACATTCACGCACAAGGTAAAAGTGGGCTATTTTAGGCCCGTGCGTGCACTGTTGAACTTTTCTAAGCTTCCCCGCATACCATGGACACCTTTTAACCATGGTTGCATGCCCCCAATGTCTCCATTCCATTCGGTGGCACCCCAGCCCTAATTGCACATTCACATCACCCCACACATGTTTGGCTGGGAGGGCAAAATGATCTTTGAAGAGCCCTCATCTAGTGGGGCCCCTCCGTGCATGCACCTCAGCGTGGATAGATGTCCCGAGCACACTCACATACCATCTTCTTTATCCACCACGAATCTATTCCAACTCCCCACTGTTGCACCACCTCCCCTTGTGGCTGCAATGCTATTGCAAATCTCCCATCTCTGGCATGAGCCTGGTCACCAATGGTCTGTAGGCTCTGCCGAAATACGATGGTGAGAGACCTGAAGGGCTAGCCCTCCCCCATCCTCCTCATAAGCCCTGACTACCTCAGCCTTTGTGACCCAAGCAACAGTGCCCCTTGTAATGATCCGGGTCGAGGCCTTGTCCATAGTAAAGATGCAGAGAATCCGCTGCCAAATCTGATGAGCTTTCGGGAAATCCCAAAGACAATGTTGGGTTGTTGCAAGATCAGGGTGTCCAGTTTTATCCAGTTTATGCTGGACTGGGACAATGCTTGGAGAGTAAATTTTGGGAGGCAAGGTACTTAAAATGAGATCTAGAAAATAATAGAAAATACGCTTGCCCTTAAATTAACCCAATATAACTTAAATTAATATAAATTAGTCTAATTAATCAAAAATATGATGAAATGATAAACAAATGATCTTTCCATACTTAGAGTGATCCAATTTATTTTTCCATAGATGCACCATTAAAAGTACACTAGTTCCTATAGGTTTTAGATGATTCACATCAAAAATGTAATTTTACTAATTAGATTATTAATATTTGCAGGCCTTCTGATAGTCTGGAAGAATTTTGAAAAAGAGATCATTAAAAATCCAACCATTGGATTTGTAATTTTTACTAACCACCACATTCTACTAATGTCTCAGTATCTATCCACTCTTTTGATCTACAAGATTGAGGATTTTAAGTGGCAGCTATTGTGGGTACAAAAAGTGGAGTATATTATAACACTTTAAAGACCTTGAAATATTTAAAGAAAATAGACAAATATCTTAAAATTTTCTCAAAAAATCAAGTTAAGCTCCATATTATGTGAAGATCTAAGGTACAAAGTGGGAATCTCATATGAGTTTATATGTAAAAGATATTAGCATTTTATGGAATCAGCTCAATTTTGGGACGAGGTGTATACATTGACTTTATACCTAAGAAAATGAGGACTTTTGACTATGCTTAATCAAATTATGCAACTATATTTACAACTTTGAATATGATGTTCCAACAAAAGAACTTGAAACAAAATTCCTTCATTTACTAGGAGAGATTAGCCACTAAAGGTAAACAAATGCCTGTTTTTTTACTGTTTACAGCGTGCCTGAGTGGACAAAACTGGGCACCCTGATCTTGCAACCACCCTGTTGCTGCTGAGACTCCTGAGAGTGGCCGCACCACAGGCAAGTTGTTGGCTAACCTCCAACTGCGAGCCAAGTGCCGACCGCCAAGCTCTTGTGTGCCATCACCCAAAGAAAGAGGATGATCTTTCTAGGCTAAAAACTATCTGAAAGCCTCCTTAAAACATTTGAAAGGAAATGCTATGAGAGGCCTTGTGACTGCCAATGTGTTGCTGCTGGTGGTGGCGGGGTGCCATCAATCTCTAGCATCTGGATGTTGTGGCCTAGCCGTGCTGTATATGCAAAGAAGGGGGCATCCTCTTGTTCAGCAGAGTCATGCCGAGTCCACTCTCCCGGGTCCCATTGTAGGCGTGTGAGAGGTTGGCACTCCCATATCCATAGCCGCCAGAATCTCTGCCTAGCCACGTTGGCCGGTGGTGGGTCTATGTGCCACTCCCGTGCCTGAAAACCAATCACTCTCACCCTCTGCAAGGTGCAACCCACTGAAATCCTTGTGTTTTGCTTTTCCAGCTTTAGGGCCTTGCTTTTTGGCCCTAGAGTTGCTTTTTGAAAAAGTAACTTTTGCTTTTTAGTCCTGCTCAATCCCCTCTTGCCAGTGATGCTCCTGGCTAGCGGTCAACTCAATTTGACTTTTTACTTTTCTCTGCTTTTTGACCAAAGTTGATGCTTTCCATGTGCAAACTTTATGGTCCTTGTCCCCATTTCTTCCAGTAGTCCAATGTCCTACCAAGGATTCCATCATGTGATAAAGTGCTAGGAAGGCCAAATAGTTACATTTCCTCCCTCTTATATCACAGTTGTCCTCAATTGTGGAGTAAATGTGTACCAAGCATATCCATATATTCTAAGTACTAGCTCCATTTGGTGAGCTTGTGCATCTGGACATGCCCCATATCTATGATGTCATCTTCTCATCTGGCAACATCTCAATACCTTATCTTTGACCAATGGCTTGTCTTGACATTTCAAGCTTAGTAGAAGCTCTAGAAAGGGGAGTGTCACAACACTTGCACCCACAAACAACACATACAACACCTATGTGGGTGAAAATTTTTAAAATTCTACCAAAATTCCACGGAGTTGGAGACCTTATGTACCACATTGATGTCTAACCAAATCTGTCAGGCATTTGAACTTTTTGATGATGTAACCAAAGTCCATCTCCTTGGACTCAACCTTGAAGACAAGGCTGTGCAATGGTTCTAATCCTTGGACCCTCCACACAAACACACTTTCAAAGTAGTGAGAGATGCCTTCATACTTGGCTTTGCATCCTAGAGGCCCAAATGGAGCTCCATCATCCAACTGTTCCAATTGGAACAAAAACCTAAGGAAACATTCGCACACATTAAGTGCCTTGATTCGTGTTGCGAGGAGAGGGAAAGATTGAGTGACAATCACTTAATGGATTGTTTCCTCTTCGGGTTGCACAATCCAAGACTACACGACCACATGTTGGTCAAGGACCCCTCCAACTTTGATCAAGCCTGCAAATGGGCGATCTTTCTCGATGATAACATGTAAGAAAGTTATTCCATGCAATTGGTCACTGCGCCAATGCCAAACCAAAGCTCATTTGTAACATTACCTTCCTCTCCTCTCGGGCCCCAAGCCTTATTGGTGGCACCACCCCAAACTACCTATTAACACACAATGCCACAAAGACCTTCTCCAGTACCACTCTTTCCATTCTAGCCATTGCCTCTCTAGGCAAATCCTATTGCTCATGGGAAAGATCCCTACCAGGTCCATTGCTAAACCTGTGGAGCCCATGCGCTCCGCTATCCCCCTGAGGCACCCCTAACACGTCATCTCCCTTTGCCAGTGCCATACATGGACCCTAAACCCATTGTGCACACTATACATGCACCCGCAGGGAAACCACCTCTTATGTGTTTCCTTTGCCATGGACCCCATAGAGTGGCTGAATGCCCTCAAAAGAAATGCCTACCAGTGACACCCCAATGTCATGGATGTGGAATTGACCATTATTATAAAGATTTCCCTTTGCAATCAGTTTCTCACTCCACAATCAAAGGCATGCCATCCCTTAACGTGTTAAGAGCGTTCAACAAGGGAAGATTTTGCTTGTCCCATTGAATGTTGTCACACAGTTGTAGGCCAAGCTAAAGAAGGCCATATCCCAAAAGAAACAACGCTCTAATCATGTTGGCCACCACAGATAAGATCGGGTTAGCATCCACACTGGCTCAACAAAGACCACATGGAAAACGGCTGGCCACATATCCCAATGCCATCCTTGAGAAGCAATGTCTTTATTAGGAGGTCCAAGCACTGGTAGAGCAATACCAAACCACCTAGAGCCGCCTACCATTTTTGTAACCTTTGACCTAGTGCCTGAGTGCGTGTCATCCCCCATTGAACCTGAACTTCCGCACCAGGTAAGGCCGGAACCCCACCAACACTCAAGGCCGAGGAACATCCGTTCGCCAACATGATGTTGACAAACGATGATTTTTCCCCACATGCATTTCTTAATCCTCCAATGCCTATTCCACAAGCGGCCATGCCCAAATCCCACGTTCACAATCATCAGACAACTCGATGAGAATAATGACACAAAGTCCGATAGCGACTCACAAGGTCCACACACCAAATTTACAGAGGTGTTTTATCCTCCTACATCAACCAAATCTTGACCTCCACCCCTGTCAAATAAGGACCAAATTGAACTTCCCTATACCATTACTGGTCCACCCTCCTATGATCAAGGCCCCACCCCGCAGGAAGCTCCTACTCATCAACGTGACGTGGCTGGCCTCTCAGCCTTCCTCCCAAATCCAAATTCACATTGGCACCTTGTTTTAAAAGGTAGTACAACTTTATGGAATGACCTTCAGGATTGGATGGAAAGAAAACTACAGGCTTCTATGGAGGAGGAAGGTCCCTTAGATTCCTTGGATGAATCTGAGCACCATCATCTAGACTTACGCCATCACCACAACCCACAACCCAAAGGTGCACCAACAATTTGCGTAAATGTGTTGGGACAATACTTTGAAGGTGATGACACCAACACCACTTTGCCCATTTCGTATAATGGACATGTGGTCAAAGGCATCCTGGATGGAGGTGATGGCATAAGTATCCTCACACAAACATCCTGGGAAAACTGGGGCCAACCATACCTACATTGATGATCAAGCTTGCGGATAGAAAATCTACGAAACGCTTGGGCCTAGTGCATGACCGCAAGGTAAAAGTCTGTGACATGACATTCCATCTCACATTTGTTGTCATGGTCGTAATGCTACCTATGATGCCATATTAGGTCGACCCTTCATAAGACAAACCCGACTGATCTATGACGGGGACATACATCATGTCTATCTCCGCAACAAAGGGTCTCAAATGCTTAAGGTTAATTTATAGACCTGGCACTCACATCCCATGGCCAAAGCTCCCGTGTTGCTGCTAAAGACTCTGTGACCACCACTAGGACCAATGATCTCTTGGTTTTTGCGATGCTTGTCATCAAACCCTTGATGTCGTGCGGGTGCCATGCATGGTCGCTTCTGTCAATAGTGAGACGAAGTCGACCACGACTGGCTGAAGATCCTTGCTACACTTGACTCCCTCCCAAATCGCAAACTCGGCACACAATTCATCCTCCCAAATGGCCAGACCCTTCATGAATCCTATAAGGCCATTGCCTCGCTTAACACCCTCAATGTAAGTGTGGCTCCACATGCTGAAACAACCACCCTTAGAGTCTGGATAGATTTTCCCTTTAGCAGAAATATGCAATGGAAACGTGCCTTTTTGTCACCCACAGCTAGCCACAATCTTTTGCCATGCGAAACATGGGTCTCTCTAGGCAAACCATCTCTTAAAACTGCCCATGCCAAAGTTCAATTGCCTAGTGGGACAACACATACAAAGCCTTGGGTCTTTCACACCAGCTTTACATACTGTATCTAACCCATTGGCTTGTAAGTTTTATGTGGTTTCCATAGGAAAGATAAAAGAAACAGTCATCCTTGGAAGAAGTTGGGTCCAGAACGCTACAAGTACAATCAACCCAGCTGACAACACAGCTACCCTCAAGCTTCCCCAGGGCAAGGTAACAATGATTCTTTGGGACGGGGAGTGCCTCAAATTTGCCCCTCTTCCCCCACCAACTACTTTGACAAAGGGTATTCTCACTCCCCCCAAACTAACTGGTAAGTCTTCCACTGCCCCTAAACTACCACCATAACTAAACCCACTAAGAATATGGATTGGACAACAGACTGAGAATGGTCTCCAATGGGGGCAAGCCACATATATCCCATGGTCCACAACAATCTCATATTCTTGGAGGCATGGAAAACTCTTGGAAAACCCACACTAACAAAAGACGACATTTACGTTCAAATATCCCACGAAATGCGTCTAATGAGTGTTGGGTATTTCGTTCCTAAAATTTCTATTGGAACTAACCAATTGGAGTTTAGATTTCATGTCATAGATGCAAGAGCACAGTTCCAAGGATGGATTATCATTGGAAAAGAGTGGATTGATGCCACTCTACCAAATCAATTGGCGGAAAGAAACGGCCACCATGGAAATCAACAACAAAAAGGCCACTGTCCTCTTGTGTCCCCAAGAGGAGATCATCCACACACCCTCTCCTTGACTACCCTTCCCCTCACACCCCAGCCTCATCACTGGACATCTCCCCTATTCCCACACCACCCCATGCCTCACCAAAGCCGATTGATCGGCCACTTTTGACACCATCCACCAATCACAATCAAGTCTCATCGTCGACATTGCCCCTCAACTCTACAACCTCGACTACCCACACTTCAAGCACCCCAACCTCATATCTTTATCATGACAATCAATGGTGGGTGCCCAAGAATCTTCTTGTCGTGCTCAAGGATTCTACAATGGCTACACAGAACTATGGATCCCCAAACAGCCATCTCTAAAACCCAAGTGCAAAAGCTAACTAAGCCAACAAAAACCAGCCCTAAGCCAAAGCTTCAACATTGGCTTGTTGTCCCTGACCGCATGATACAAGCACAAGGCTACTATGAAGGCAATACTCGCCTCTAGCTTCCCGAGCATGTCGCTTGTGCTTATCCCCCACAGCCACTCCCTAGGAAGCCGTGACAATAGGTCCCACAACCATGGGTTCGACAATCCAAAGCACAACAAAGCCAAGAATGCTGGGTGCCTACTAATGTGCTCAAAGCACAAGGCTTCCATGAAGGCAACACACACCTGTGGCTCCCAAAGACACAATCAAAAGCCTCTCCTCCACGTCGATAACCACCTCATAAATCAAAGCCTCGTTGACAAAAGAGCCAGAAGCCTCGACAACCATAGACCTTCATCACAGTATTGGGTGCCCAAATGTCTCTTAGAAGTCTAAGGCTTCCATGATGGCAATTCCATCATTTGGCTCCCAAGGCATACCCCTCTGCACGTCGCCCAAACCACACCACCCAAGCTAGTACCCCTGTCCAATCGAGACGAAGATGGTTTGGCGACCAACGGCCAGGGAAGTCCCCTCCTCAACAAAATCCTATGGACTTGCCCACACCCAACCCATGGGCACTCCAAAGCTCAAATCGCCCACCCCTTTTTCCCAACAGAAACTCCTCACTCACGAAGCTCCACCCCGCCTCTCGACTTTATCACCAAACCAAGGGGCAGTGCTACAAATGGCTTCTTCAACCACTCAAAGATAAACTCAAAGGTAACCTCACAAATCTGGCCACATGGGTCCACTCAGTACAAAACCCTCTTTAAGGGTGCTGATCAATAAACCCATTAAAAAAAAAGTATCTAGGTGATTAGGACAATGAGGACACCTTTTGCCCTCGCCCATGCACAACCCCTGCAAATCTCACTGGCCTCTATCCTATGTGCACACACTGCACAAAGCTTCATCATTGACAACATCCAGGTACATCTTTGGATGGGGGGACCATGGTGGGCACAAGCCATGGTACGACCCATTGCCTGGATCCTCTTAATCACCCTTGCTTCACTTGAATAACTGTGCTTCATGTCTACTTAAGCATACCCTTAGCTTCTTCTTTGGCTCCACATCTATGGACATCAACTACCACTCCTATCCACACAAGATCCCAATTCTATGAGCTACCATGACCGAAGAAGATAAAGTATAAAAATAAAAAGAGAGAACACCACAACCCGCTAACTCAACAACCACAGGAGCCAAGATACCAATCACAGTGTCTTGACAAAGATGGTAGAGCTTCATGTACATTGCCATCAACATACAACATCTTGGAGTGCAAGCAATCTCCATGCGTGTTGCCTCCTTGTCCCTCCGGAATTCCCCCCTTGCCACTTGCTTACTAACACCATTGTTTTACTAACCCCTCCTTAATAATCCCACCTACCACTAGGATACTAGTCATTAAGTATTCCATGCTAGTCTACTCATTCAAGTACTCTGATTCCTCTAATGAGGATGTCCCGCCCGCAAAGGTGACAAAAAAGAAAAACACCAAAAATAAAATAAATAGTACTACTAGTACAAAAAGCAAACTCCTAAGCTCCCATCAGACTAGCTGGATACTTAATGTGGCCAGTACTCCACTAACTTCTTTCCATCTTACTAACTCCCCCACCCCCTCTCATTTTTGGAGAGACATGAGAACCAACCAAGTGCAACACTTCTCTATGTTCCTCGACCACCTCTCACCAATCACACGAGGATGCGATCAACTATTGGAAGGAAAGTATGTTGACCACATATTTGTTAACACATTCCTATGACAACTATGTCTGCACAATTATGTAATGGGCGCCGACACTATATACTGTAAATCCCATCATTTGATGAGAGAAAGCCCTAAAGATGCTCCCATGTATTGAGCTTTGAAGGATAGACAAGAGGATCTTGGTCAGTTGGCCCATCCATAGAGAAAAGCCCTGTAACTATGTTATGGGTGCCCCTGGTCACTTACTCCTGGGTGTGGCCTAGTGGGAAAAGGCTTGGAACTATAAAAACCAATTTCTCTTGTTTATAACTCATTCTCCCATTTGTGCAATAGAAGTGGAGTGTTCTCTCTCTCCCTCTCTCTTGTAACTCTAATCTAGTATGTGTGGTGTGCTAGGGTTAGGGTTTGGGAGTGATTAGTGCTGCTAATCACTTGTTCCCTCTTGCTTTTTCCTATCTCTCTCTTTCTTGAGTGATTAGGTTGACCAGCACGATCCTCTTCTGTGGAGATCCCACACGATCTTTGCAAGAGAGATTGCACCGCCCGTAGGATTAGAGCAATCATCTCGGTGTGACTATGAGTGCGGGAGGACATCGGTGATGAGCGGCCGGTGGAGCTCTTGAGCCTTGCTCGAGCTCGGCGGATAGGCAACTTCCCACGACATGTTAGGGTAGCATTTCCTTAACAGTTCTAGGATGTTCCATCTATAATTAAGTGCATACAGTTGATAATCTCGTCTATAGGTTTTGATCCTCCATGTCCAACATGAGTTCTATCATGTTCTAGGATGTTCCACATATAGATGCTCTACCTTATTCTTAGTTTAGACATATGTTGTTAATTTTGTTTATATGTGCATCCTATGCATTGAACCATAACTTTCCAATGGCCACTTCTATGTTTAAAACCAACCCTACCAAAATCATGTGAAGGGAAAAAAGCAAGTCCTTATGTTGTTTTGTGTGTAAGAATGTGCCACTATCCACATCGTGTAATAATGTGCCACCATTTACAATGTATAACTGGCAAATGTTTACTTGATGAAACTATAAGCATGTGCCAATACTTTCCTATGAGAACATGTCAATAGAAAGCATGCAAATGAAGTAACCAAATAGTGTTTAAAACGTTGATATTTTGAGTTTCAAAACCTTAATAGCAAGAAATTCCCTATATTCTTACTCCAAATCATCAAGAAATACTGGATATTATTTGGCTTTTCTAACGTGGTCACAACATTTCTTCCTTTGTGAAAAACAATTGTGTAATTGTGTCTACCACATTCTAAGATTCCTCCCCAGCCCCTCAAGATGTCCAGTTTTTTCCCCTGTAATTAATTCCCTCTTCAAAATAATAAAAGATCTTGTTTCTACCTGTTTTGGCCTAGAGAGAGAAAATATTCTAGAGAGAGATAATTTAGTTTTTAGATATTTTTGGATGGAAAAATATCCCTTCTTATTAAAATAAATTCCCTCGAAATAGAAGTTCAAAAAGAAATCCCTAATGTGCATTAGAAATAAATTATAATGTGCACAAAAGATAGCCTAAGGGTCCAGATTTTTTGAAAATTTTAGATTAAGGTTCCAATGGACCAATAAGATTAATCCAAATGTAAGGAGGAGATAAATTTAAGAATAAAAGAAAACCCCCCCAAAAATGAGTAAATGTTCACATAAGATGAAGAGTGGACTAAGGACCAAAGAAAATAGTTGAAAATTTGATTTTTGACACTTTAGAGTGGGGATCTCCCCTCATGAAGGAGGCGCCTTTTTAATCATCATTTCCCCCAATTTTAAATCAATAAAATGAGATATTTCATCTCTCCTCTCTCCTATTTCAAAACTGGATCCAAAAAGTAAGCTGAACTGACCCAAAAATGGTCATAAATTGACCAAACTGATCTGGAAAATTCTAGAATCAGTTTGCTTGGTTAGAGGCTCACTTTTTCCTATAAATAGAAGCCTCCCCCTTTGTAAAAGTTTAATGGTGTTTATGAAATGTTACTCTACTCCTGTCGTCCTGAGCCATTTAACATTGAATTTCTTAATAATTCAATTATTTTTGGCCTAATCCTCTCCATAGTGAACTGGTGGCCACTCTTGCTTCAAACAAGAGTAGAACCCTCAATCCCTCAAGCCAAAGGAGAGCTTACAAGCTCCATGTAAGCTAATTTCTTACTCATTTTTGAATTTTAAATCTATGGTTTTCTTAATTTTATGTTAAAAATGAGAAATGGTCAGCCATACAAAGGAGGTTATGGCAAAATTTTTCAGAATTTTGTGGAAATGGAAGTTTATTTTTATGTTATTCCAAAAGAGTAATTCCCACCATTTTTGCATCTAAAAGAAATATTCTAATTACTCCATGTACATATTCACCTATGAATATGCTTGGATATCATTGATATTAATTATTAAAATTGATTTTTATGCATAGAAAGATGTATAAAGGAATTTTTTAATTATAAAAAGGTTACTTTCATTAAAATTGATTTTTATGCTTAGAAAGATGCATAAAGGAATTTTTTATTATTATAAAAGTGTTATTTTCATTAAAATTAATTTTTAAGCATAAAAGATGCATAAAGGATTTTTTTAAATTATAAAAGTGTTATTTTCACCAAAATTGATTTTTATGCATAGAAAGATGCATAAAGAAATTTATTATTATTATTATTATTATAAAAGTGTTATTTTTATCAAAATTGATTTTTATGCATAGAAAGACGCATAAAGGAAATTTTTATTATAAAAGTGTTATTTTTATCAAAATTGATTTTTATGCATAGAAAGATGCATAAAGGAATTTTTTATTATAAAAGTGTTATTTTCATCAAAATTGATTTTTATGCATAGAAAGATGCATAAAGGATTTTTTTAATTATAAAAGTGTTATTTTCATCAAAATTGATTTTTATGCATAGAAAGATGCATAAAGGAATTTTTTTATTATAAAAGTGTTATTTTCATTAAATTTGATTTTTATGCATAGAAAGATGCATAAAGGAGTTTTTTTAACTATAAAAGTGTTATTCTCATTGAAGTTGATTTTTATGCATAAATAGATGCATAAAGAATTTTTATATCAAAATTAGAATTCTCCTAAATTCTATGTTTTAAATCCTATGAGTAATTGACAAAAGAATAGTTAAATACTCTAAGAGAGAAATTTATATCGTTTTATATTCACACGAATTGTAAAAAGAAAATTCAAGAAATGAATTGAGATCGAAATATTCAGATAAATGATTAATTTATTCCTCATTGGAATTCATAACTAATTTGGAAATTAGTTAAGTGTATATTCAAAGAAAGAAATTCGGTAAATTAGTAACTGAATTATCAAACCTTTTCGAGAAAGATAGTTCAGAAAAAATCTTATCAGTCTCTCGAACCGTGAAGCAGACTATGACCAAGACCAAAACCTTTTGTCAGTTTCGAGGAAAGAAGGTATGACCAGTTTAGAAAAATACACTCAAAACTTCCGCCAAATCTGAAACTAAGTTTGAGACCCTTCGAAATGATCTGTGGATCAAGGTTATAGAATTCGAGGAATTCTGGTATGAAATTTAAAATTCCATTCTAGAAGTTTCAGGATACTGATTCAAGAAATACTCCTTGTATTCAAAAGAAAATCAAACTGAAAACTCACATAAAAATCATGTTTTCTTAAAGGACTGTCTTACGCCAGAATGCTGGAGGGAGCATTTGGCATATGTTTCTCTAAGGGAAGTTTGGTTGCAACAGCTGGCGGGAGTGTTCAAAGGACGACTCACGCGGCAAAGCCTGCCTAGGTCTTGTGACCAGCCTCGGTACGGTTAAAAAATGGTGTGCTTCCGGTACGATGGGCGAGGGCTGACGAAGCGGTCCCTGAGTGAAGTGCCAGGACACCTGAGGAGGATCCTGGAGGGTTCTGACCAGGCGATGCACGGGCTCGCGGTGCCTAGGACACCCATGCGTATGTTGTGGAAGATATGTATTTTGGACGAAATGGGTGGGTGAGTAATTGTCTGGTTCTACCGATTCCAATGGTGGCTAACCCATGGGCCGTTAGGCTAGAATCAGTGGAGTTTTAATAATTAAATTGAAATAATAAGAATACGCTTAGAATTCGAGTAGTTAAATAAAACCCTGAAGAATTTCTCAAATGAGTAGATCAACGGCTGTGCCTGATTCCGGTTAGGAAAAAAGCGTTGATTTCCTCAGATTAAGTCAGTGATAGTTTTCCTTCTATCTGGTTTATTCAAGTGAAGGATAGTTTAATCTCTTGAACCCGTTAGAAAATTTGTTAAGAAAATAAAAAAGGTGAAATCGTCCCCATTTTTTGGGCATGAAAAATTCTCCCGGTTTCGGTTTTCGGAATGACCACCAGATTAGTCTCGTGTCCAGACATTCGAGGGCGAGGCCCCGAGTGGGAAACCCTACCCCGTGCAAGAGGGAGCTACTTCCGCTGCTAGAAATTGGGAATCCGGTCCGCAGAGGGGACAGAGGGGTCTCATAGCTGCGCTGTTGTAAACTTACGAAAACAGCAGCTGAAACTGCTTAAAATTTTAAAGTAAATCTAGAAAATCATGTTTTCACTTTTGTTAAGATTATGTTTGAAATGAACTTCATAAATTAAAAACTCACAAATTGAACTGGATTTTTAGATGGATACCCCAAATTTGTCTAGCATTCCTAGACTCTCCCTGAGTCAGGATATGATCGCCTTTGCCTTCAGAAATCTCATCAACTCTGCTACAACCCGAGAAAGCAGAGTGAGAATCGCTCGTCACTTTGAGGATTTATACTTTCCCGATCCAATAGAGCGACGTCAGCATATGTGGTTCTCTGGAGGGCGAAGTATTAACGTTAATACCAATCAACGTCAGAGACTTATGCAGAATAAAAGAAACACAAACGAGTAAATGTTCACATAAGATGAAGAGTGGACTAAGGACCAAAGAATAAAAGAAAAACTCCCAAAAATGAGTAAATGTTCACATAAGATGAAGAGTGGACTAAGGACCAAAGAAAATAGAACTGATTTTTGACACCTCAGAGTGGGGATCTCCCCTCATGAAGGAGGCACCTTTTTTCTCATCATTTTCTCCAATTTTAAATCAATAAAATGAGATATTTCACGTCTCCTCCCTCCTATTTCAAAATTGGATCCAAAAAGTAAGCTGAACTGACCCAAAAATGGTTATAAATTGACCAAACTGATCTGGAAAATTCTAGAATCAGTTTGCTTGGTTAGAGGATCACTTTTTCCTATAATAGAAGCCTCCCCCTTTGTAAAAGCTTAATGGTGTTTATGCACTGTTACTTTACTCTTGAGCCTTAGGAAAAAAGCGTTGATTTCCTCAGATTAAGTCAGTGATAGTTTTCCTTCTATCTGGTTTATAAAGGTGAAGGATAGTTTAATCTCTTGAACCCGTTAGAAAATTCGTTAAGAAAATCAAAAAGGTGGAATCGTCCCCGTTTTTCGGGCATGGGAAATTTTCTCGGTTTCGGTTTTCGGAGTGACCACCAGATTAGTCTCGTGTCCGGACATTTGAGGGCGAGGCCCCAAGTGGGAAACCCTGCCCCACGCAAGAGGGAGCTACTTCCGCTACTACTAGCAACCGGGAATCCGGTGCGTGGAGGGGACAGAGGGGTCTCACAGCTGGTATCAGAGTGGCGCTGTTGTAAACTTACGAAACAGCAGCAGCTGAAATTGCTTAAAATTTTAAAGTAAATATGGGAAATAATGTTTTCACTTGTTAAGATTATGTTTGAAATGAACTTTAGAAAAAGAAAACTCACAAATTGAACTGGATTTTTAGATGGATACCCCAAATCTGTCTAGCATTCTTGGACTATCCCAGAGTCAGGATATGATCGCCTTTGCCTTTGAAAATCTCATCAACTCTGCTACAACCCGAGAAAGCAGAGTTAGACTCGCTCGTCACTTTGAGGATCTATACTTTCCCGATCCAATAGAGCGACATCAGCATATGTGGTTCTCTGGGGAGGGCAAAGTATCAACGTCAATACCAATCAACGTCAGAGACTCAGGCAGAATATCTCGCTAGCCATGATCCTGATAAGGCTAGGAGTTATTCATTATGTCCAATTGTATAATCATTTACCCCGGAATTTTAGAATTTCTTGCCGTATTTTTAAACTTCTTAGCCACTTTATTCCTAGGAGGGAGTGGAATTACAGCACTATTATCAGTGAGATGAATCGTGTATATCATAGCATGTCTCCATCGGAGTATCGCCTTTTTATGCGTACGCGATTGAGGTAGTGACTTTTGGAGCCAAGACGCTCTATGTATATATCAAAAACTTTTGATAATAAATGATGTTTTGCAAAAGATTCCAAATTGTTTTTGTGGTTGTTGTGAATATTGGTTAATAAAATTATCAGAGTGAATCATGTTTTCAAGAATTATGATGGAATATTTAATTGTTTACAAAATTAATCTCAAGAATTAAATAGTCATAAATCTGTTGTCAAAGTTAAGTTGACACAAATTATCATTTTGTTAGAATCATGAGGCACACAGCCCGTGCTAGGCAGCCGGCAGATCCTCTTATCGATGAGGAAGAGTTAGATTTGGATGTTTGTAAAGCCCTACACCGATCCCAACCTGGTCCCTTCAAGGGTGAAGGGGAACAGTTAGGAGAAGTAGTGGAAAAATGGATCGAGGCAATGGAAGAGTATTTTGATGTAACCGGCTAAAACGAGAGAAGCAACATGGCTCTTGCCAGATTAAAA
Source organism: Cibotium barometz (assembly GCF_041138505.1). Taxonomy (NCBI): domain Eukaryota; kingdom Viridiplantae; phylum Streptophyta; class Polypodiopsida; order Cyatheales; family Cibotiaceae; genus Cibotium; species Cibotium barometz. The sequence continues at coordinate 1,575,659 of NC_141079.1, forward strand.
ATTGTGGAAACGGCCAGGGTCACATGGAGGAACCATTGCGAGACAAACCATCTTGACCGAAATACCCAGACCTCGTTAGATCTTAAAGCTTACCTCAGGAAGAGGTTCTGTCCTCCGAGCTTCCTGGAAACCAAAATGAATGAGTTCTTGGAATTGAAGTAGGATAGCCGGACGATTGAAGAAACCATCAGGCGCATTTGCCCTTCTCCTCAAATATTCTCCACTTTTGGATGAAGAGTAGCTGATGGCCAGATTCATTCGTGGGATGAACGAGCCATTGGACACTTTAGTGAAAAATGCCAAACCAGTCTCAGTGGTGGCCGAAGGTGTCAGAATGGCAAAGGACTTTGCTAAAGCATTTGTTGTTAAGGTCCCGCAGTACCCTCAAACTTTAAAAGATTCCAAATCAAAGTTCAAGGAACTGGAATTTTCGGATCCCCAAATCTGCAATTAGTAAAAGCTTCTAGGTTACTGAAGGGACTTAGAAAGAAGCAGCTCATTTATGTTGTCAAAATGAATCCGGTAGACACAAAGTTAAAGGCTAAAGAACCTGAATGGTTAAGTGAGTATGATGATTTATTCCCAGTAGAGCTAACTGAGATGCCTCCGATTCGGGAAGTAGATCATGAGATAGAATTGGACCCCATAGCTCAGCAAGTAGCCCAGCACACGTACAAAATGCCAGTCCCTAAAGCCATCGAACTCAAGGAATAGCTTACGCAGCTGTTAGAACAAGGGTTTGTAAGATCCAGTGTTTCACCTTGGGGAGTGCCAGTTCTCTTTTAGAAAAAGAAGGATGGAACATTAAGACTCTGTGTGGATTACAAAGGTCTCAATCAGCGACAGTTAAGAATAAGTATCCTATCCCCAGAATTGATGAGCCTCTGGACAGGCTAAATGGAGCCCAAATCTTCACAAAGATAGATCTCAAATCAGGGTATTACCAGATCAGGACTAATGATCAAGATATCTTGAAGACAACCATTAATACTCGCTATGGGCACTATGAATTTACTGTCATGCCGTTTGGATTGACAAATGCCCCAGCTACATTCAATCGCCTAATGCAGGACATTCTCAGAGAATACTTGGATGATTTTGTTCTTGTTTTCTTTGATGATATTTTGATTTACTGAAAGAATGCAGCTGACCATGAAGCTCACGTCCGTAAAGTTCTTGAGATTCTAAGGAAGCACCAACTCTTTGCAAAAAAGAGCAAATGCACTTTCTCTGTCGACCATGTTGAATACTTGGGCTTTCTCGTATCCAAAGATGGAATTCTCCAGATTCCACAAAAGTCCAAGTAGTCATAGATTGGCCTGAACCAAAGACAATGAAAGAAGTCAGAGGATTCTTGGGATTAATTAGTTGTGGTATATAATTTTTATACCTAAGTATGCTCTCATAGCTTCCCCCCTGACTAATCTTCTTAAGAAGAATACCCTGTTTCAATGGTCTGCCAGGTGTCAGAGCGCTTTTGATAAACTGAAGACCGCCTTGGTAACCAATCCCATTCTGAAGTTGCCAAATTTCTCTCTACCCTTTGAGGTAGTAATTGATGCCAGTGGTTTTGCCCTGGGAGGTGCGCTCATGTAGGAAGGTCATGCAGTGGCCTATGAATCCCGAAAACTCAGAACGCATGAGAGGAATTATGCTGTCCATGACACTTGGAGCTACTTTCAGTAGTTTATGCCCTGAAATTGTGGAGACATTACCTACTGGGTCAAAGATTCACTTTGATGATGACAGATCATCATAGCTTAAAGTGGATCTTCACTCAGAAGGATCTCAACATGTGCCAAAGAAGGTGGATGCAGACCCTGCAGGAATTTGATTTTGAAATCAAGTACCGCCCAGGCAAAGAAAATGTGATAGCAGATGTCCTCAGCAGAAAAGCCTCCTTGCTTTGCAATCACAGTAGTGTCAAATCCTTCGATTAATTTAATCAAGCAAGAGAGAAGATCATGCAGGATAGATTCTTTGGCCCTATTGCTACCCTACTTATGCAGGAAAGCAAAACTCCTCAGGAGTTGAACCGAGTTCAAGGGTACAACCTGGATGAAGGAATTAGTTCAAAAAGATTTTCAGAAGGTGCATTAGAAATTAAGTATAATCTGTTCAAGAGGCATTATCCTGGGGGTGAAGATTTTTTCAAAATTTTAAATTAAGGTTCCTATGGACCAATAAGATTCATCCAAATGTAGGGAGGAGATAAATGAAGAAATAAAAGAAAAATCCCCCAAAAATAGGTAAATACTCACATAAGATGAAGAGTTGACTAAGGAGAAGGTTAATAGTTAAAAAAGAGAGATATTTAGGTGAAATGATGCATTTTTGACACCTCAGTATGGGGGAATTCCCCTCATGAAGGAGGCACCTATTTCACATGCTTGAATGAGTTTTAAACTCCCAAATAATGAGATATTTTTATCTCTCCTCTCTCCTGTTTCAACTAGATCCAAAAAGTGAGCAAAACTGACCCAAAAATGGTCAAAAATTGACCAAACTGATCTGGAAAATTCTAGAAGTAGTTGGCTTGGTTAGAAGCTCACTTTTTCTTATAAATAGAAGCCTTCCCCTTTGTTGAAACTCAATAGTGTTTTTGCACTGTTACCCTGCCTCTCCCAAGTGCCAAAAACAATGAATTTTACTCATAATTCATTAGTTTTTGACCTTCCCTTTTCCAAAAGATTGGTGGCCACTCTTGTTTCCAAACAAGAGTAGAACCCTCAAACCATCAAGCCAAAGGAAAGCTCTTAAATTGTCAATGTAAGTTGGAGATTCTTCTCTTTTCTATTCTTTTATGGTTTTTATTATTTTTTTATGATTTTTGTCTTCTCTACATTGCAAATGATGTTATCCCTCATTGCAAAAGGCATTCCCCTCTCTTCTCTAGTAGATCCAACCATTCTTTATCCTAGGTGAATGATTAAGGAATAAAATCAAGTTTCTCATAATGTTTCTCTTAAATAAGTAGAAAAATGTTACTTTAGAATGATTTAAATACTCTTGATGCATTTCTAATTAATTTTAGAGACTTAAAATTGAAAAATGGTCAGCCATACAAAGGAGGTTATTGGCAAAATTTTTCAAAAATTTAGAAATAAGTATTATCTTTCATTATTCTAAAAGAGTAATCCTTATGATTTCTATATTCTAAAGTGTCATTTTCATGCATAGAAGATGCATTTTGATTATTTGTATAAAAGAAATTTAGTTTTATTATAAAAGTATTACTTTCATTATTATTGATTTTTATGCATAAAAGTATGCATAAAAGATTATTTTTTTATTATAAAAGTGTTACTTTTATTATATTTAATTTTCATGCATAAAAGTATGCATAAAAGATTATTATTTTTATTATAAAAGTGTTACTTTTATCATAATTGATTTTCATGCATAGAAGTATGCATAAAAGATTATTATTTTTTATTATAAAAGTGTTACTTTTATCATATTTGATTTTTATGCATAAAAGTATGCATAAAAGATTATTATTTTTATTATAAAAGTGTTACTTTTATCATAATTGATTTTCATGCATAGAAGTATGCATAAAAGATTATTTTTTTATTATAAAAGTGTTACTTTTATCATATTTGATTTTCATGCATAAAAGATTATTTTTTTAAATATAAAAGTGTTACTTTTATCATATTTGATTTTCATGCATAAAAATATGCATAAAAAATTATTTTTTTAATTATAAAAGTGTTACTTTTATCATATTTGATTTTTATGCATAAAAGTATGCATAAAAGATTATTATTTTTATTATAAAAGTGTTACTTTTATCATAACTGATTTTCATGCATAGAAGTATGCATAAAAGGTTATTTTATTATTATAAAAGTGTTACTTTTATCATATTTGATTTTTATGCATAAAAGTATGCATAAAAGATTATTATTTTTACTATTAAAGTATTACTTTTATCATAATTGATTTTCATGCATAGAAGTATGCATAAAAGATTTTTTTATTATAAAAGTGTTACTTTTATCATATTTGATTTTCATGCATAGAAGTATGCATAAAAGATTATTTTTTTATTATAAAAGTGTTACTTTTATCATATTTGATTTTCATGCATAAAAGTATGCATAAAAGATTATTATTTTTTATTATAAAAGTGTTACTTTTATCATATCTGATTTTCATGCATAGAAGTATGCATAAAAGATTATTATTATTTAATTATAAAAGTGTTACTTTTATCATATTTGATTTTCATGCATAAAAGTATGCATAAAAGATATTTTTATATTAAAAGTGATTTTCATCATAAATGATTTTATGCATAAATTAGATGCATAAAAGAAATTCTTTTATATTAAAAGAGTGATTTTCATCATAAATGATTGTATGCATAAACATATGCATAAAAGATATTTTTTTATATTAAAAGTGTGATTTTCATCATAAATGATTTTATGCATAAATTAGATGCATAAAAGAAATTCTTTTATATTAAAAGAGTGATTTTCATCATAAATGATTGTATGCATAAACATATGCATAAAAGATATTTTTTATATTAAAAGTGTGATTTTCAGACACAAAGTTAAAGGCTAAAGAACCTGAATGGTTAAGTGAGTATGATGATTTATTCCTAGTAGAGCTAACTGAGATGCCTCCAATTCGGGAAGTAGATCATGAGATACAATTGACCCCCGGAGCTTAGCGAGTAGCCCAGCGTACATACAAAATGCCAGTCCTTGAAGCCATCAAACTCAAGGAACAGCTTAGGCAGATGTTAGAACAAGGGTTTGTAAGACCCAGTGTTTCACCTTAGGGAGTGCCAGTTCTCTTTCAGAAAAAGAAGGATGGAACGTTAAGACTTTGTGTGGATTACAGAGGTCTCAATCAGCTGACAGTTAAGAATAAGTATCCTATCCCTAGAATTGATGAGCTTCTGGATAGGCTAAATGGAGCCCAGATCTTTATAAAGATAGATCTCAAATCAGGGTATTACTAGATCAGGATTAATGATCAAGATATCCCAAAGACAGCCATCAATACTCGCTATGGGCACTATGAATTTACTGTCATGTCGTTTGGATTGACAAATGCCCCACCTACATTCAATCACCTAATGCAGGACATTCTCAGAGAATACTTGGATGATTTTGTTCTTGTTTTCTTTGATGATATTCTGATTTACTCAAAGAATGCAGCTGACCATGAAGCTCACGTCTGGAAAGTTCTTGAGATTCTAAGGAAGCACCAACTCTTTGCAAAAAAAGAGCAAATGCACTTTCTTTGTCGAGACCATGTTGAATACTTGGGCTTTCTGGTATCCAAAGACAGAATTCTCCAGATTCCGCAAAAGTCAGTGAAAGAAGTCAGAGGATTCTTGGGATTAACTGGTTGGTATATAATTTTTATTCCTAAGTGTACTCTCATAGCTTCCCCCCTGACTAATCTTCTCAAGAAGAATATCCCGTTTCAATGGTCTGCCAGGTGTCAGAGCGCTTTTGATAAAGTGAAGACCGCCTTGGTAACCAATCCCGTTCTGAAGTTGCCAAATTTCTCTCTACCCTTTGAGGTAGTGGTTTTGCCCTGGGAGGTGTGCTCATGCAGGAAGGTCATGCAGGGCCTATGAATCTCGAAAACTCAGAACGCATGAGAGGAATTATGCTGTCCACGACCTGGAGCTACTTTCAATAGTTTATGCCCTGAAATTGTGGAGACATTACCTACTGGGTCAAAGATTCACTTTGACAGATCATTAGAGCTTAAAGTGGATCTTCACTCAGAAGGATCTCAACATGCGCCAAAGAAGGTGGATGCAGACCCTGCAGGAATTTGATTTTGAAATCAAGTAGGCAAAGAAAATGTGGTAGCAGATGCCCTCAGTAGAAAAGCCTCCTTGCTTTGCAATCACAGTAGTGTCAAACCCTTTGATTAATCAAGCAAGAGAGAAGATCATGCAGGATAGATTCTTTGGCCCTATTGCTACCCTACTTATGCAAGAAAGCAAAACTCCTCATCATCAGGAGTTGAACCGAGTTCAAGGGTACAGCCTGGATGAAGAAATTATGTATTAAAATAGCAGGCTATGCATTCCCAATGATGAGGGAACTAAGAGTCAAATTTTGAATAAAGCCCATGATAGCCTTATAGCAGGACATCCAGGTTTCATCAAGACCTACATGTCTGTAAAGAAAAGCTTCTTTTGGCCTGGTTTAAAAAAGGATGTACTTAATCATGTGCGTCAATGCCTGATATGTCAAAAAGTCAAAGCCGAGAGAGTAAAAATGCCTGGAAAGTTACATCCATTAGACATCCCCCAAATGAAGTGGGAATGTATCAGTATGGATTTTATTACTAGACTACCTTCAGTGCAATCAGGTGACAACTCCATCTTCGTGGTAGTTGACAGACTAACCAAAGTTGCCCATCTGATTCTAGTAAAAGAAACCTACACTGCAGTGGATGTGGCCAGAGTGTTCCTCAAGGAAATCTTCAGATTGCATGGCCTACCCAGGAGAATAGTAAGTGATCGAGATCCCGAATTCACGTCAAGATTCTGGACTACTGCATTCTTCGAAGCAGTAGGAACTTTCTTGGATCTCATCAGAGCTTACCACGCCGAGACCGATGGTCAACAAAAAGGGTGAACCAACAAGTAATTAAAGATATACTTCGGTCATGCTGTGGTGGCAGGGAACCCAAGAAGTGGCTAAGCTATCTGCACCTAGTCGAATTTTCGCCTACAATGCTTCTTATCACCGAAGTATCGAGATGAGCCCTTTCAAAGCTCTATATGGACAAGATTGCTTAACACCATTAACTTGGTCCGCCAGGGTCGAGATGTCCAGACAGATGCCTCACAACATGGAGCAGCAGATGCAGTCAATCCGCGAGGATATAAAAGCTGCCCAGGATAGACACAAGCAGTATGCAGATAAGAAAAGGTCAGACAGAAAATTCGACGCAGAAGTAGATATGGTCTTCATTCGAGTACGCCCCAGAAGAAGTTCTCTATCTCTTGGGAAGTACAAGAAATTATCCCCGAGATACTGTGGGCCATATCTGATTACAAAGAGATTAGGTGACTTAGCCAATGAAATTCTTCTGTCTCTTTAAAAGATTCCAAACCCCGGGAAGTGCTTTAAACTTTCCTTCCCCAAAGAGGCAGCAAGGCCCTAATCAGAATCAAGATGCTGGGAGATTCAAAAGTGAAGGAAGACCCTTCCCTCAGAACACTTTCTCAGGAGCCCCACCTCTTTCAAGGATTCAGAGGGGTGAGCTCAGAAGTGAGAACAGGTGTTTTGGGTGTTAGGGTTTCAGTCACCAGCTTAAAGACTGCCTGACTCCTGCCATGTCAAGAGGACGAGGAAGTCAAGGACCCAGAGTGCAAAGACCAGCCCCTTCGTATCAGTCACCGTCTCGCCAAAATCAGGGCAGTCCGAGGAGGACTCCAGCTCAACCATCTGCCTCTGTTCAGAGGAGTCTCAGAACTCCCTCCCAGAACTGGAGTAACCAAAGAGAAAGAGTTCCGCCCCAATCTGCAGCCAGAGCAGTTACCATAGCAGAAGTAGTGGAAGCGAAAAGTGGTCAGATTTATGCCGCAATTGAAAACCAAGGGCCAAATCGTCAATTCTCTGTCATCCATACTCCAGCTGAGTATAAGGGTAATCCATACTCCAGCTGAGTATAAGGGTAATCCATACTCCAGCTGAGTATAAGGGTAATCCATTTAAGCTTTTGATTGATTCAGGCAGTACTTATTCATTTATTTCCCTAGGATGCTTGCGTAAGCTAGTTTTAGAACAGAAATCAGGGAAATCTATGCAAGTTGAATTGGCCACCAGTGGGAAGACTCTTTTCACTCACCATGAGACAGATCGTATTCAGTTCAATCTAGATGATGGGAATGTAACCGACTGTGTGAGTTCAGAGTCTTACCTTTGTGAGTTTTCGACGGAATCCTTGGAATGGATTGGCTCCACAAAAATCAAGTTGACATTCACTGTCACAATGGAACCATTTCCTTCCGCGACCATCACGAGAACAAAGTTCAAGGAACTCGAATTTTCAGATCCCCAGATTTGCAATTAGTAAAAGCTTCTAGGTTACTGAAGGGACTTAGAAAGAAGCAGCTCATTTATGTTGTCAAAAAGAGTCCGGTAGACACAAAGTTAAAGGCTAAAGAACCTGAATGGTTAAGTGAGTATGATGATTTATTCCCAGCAGAGCTAACTGAGATGCCTCCGATTCAGGAAGTAGATCATGAGATACAATTGACCCCCCTAGTAGCCCAGCGCACGTACAAAATGCCAGTCCGTGAAGCCATCAAACTCAAGGAACAGCTTAGGCAACTGTTAGAACAAGGGTTTGTAAGACCCAGTGTTTCACCTTGGGGAGTGCCAGTTCTCTTTCAGAAAAAGAAGGAAGGAACGTTAAGACTCTGTGTGGATTTTACAGAGGTCTCAATCAGCTGACAGTTAAGAATAAGTATCCTATCCCCAGAATTGATGAGCTTCTAGACAGGCTAAATGGAGCCCATATCTTTACAAAGATAGATCTCAAATCAGGGTATTACCAGATCAGGTTTAATGATCAAGATATCCCAAAGACAGCCATCAATACTCGCTACTATGGGCACTATGAATTTACTGTCATGCCGTTTGGATTGACAAATGTCCCACCTACATTCAATCGCCTAATGCAAGACATTCTCAGAGAATACTTGGATGATTTTGTTCTTGTTTTCTATGATGATATTCTGATTTACTCAAAGAATGCAGCTGACCATGAAGCTCACGTCCATAAAGTTCTTGAGATTCTAAGGAAGCACCAACTCTTTGCAAAAAAGAGCAAATGCACTTTCTCTCTTGGGCTTTCTGGTATCCAAAGACGGAATTCTCCAGATTCCGCAAAAGTCCAAGCAGTCATAGATTGGCCTGAACCAAAGACAGTGAAAGAAGTTAGAGGATTCTTGGGATTAACTGGCTGGTATATAATTTTTATTCCTAAGTATACTCTCATAGCTTCCCCCTGACTAATCTTCTCAAGAAGAATACCCCATTTCAATGGTCTGCCAGGTGTCAGAGAGCGCTTTTGATAAACTGAAGACCGCCCGTTCTAAAGTTGCCAAATTTCTCTCTACCCTTTGAGGTAGTAACTGATGCCAGTGGTTTTGCCCTGGGAGGTGTGCTCATGCAGGAAGGTCATGCAGTGGCCTATGAATCCCGAAAACTCAGAACGCATGAGAGGAATTATGCTGTCCACGACTTGGAGCTACTTTCAGTAGTTTATGCCTTGAAATAGTGGAGACATTACCTACTGGGTCAAAGATTCACTTTGACAGATCATCAGAGCTTAAAGTGGATCTTCACTCAGAAGGATCTCAACATGCGCCAAAGAAGGTGGATGCAGACCCTGCAGGAATTTGATTTTGAAATCAAGTACCGCCTAGGCAAAGAAAATGTGGTAGCAGATGCCCTTAGCAGAAAAGCCTCCTTGTTTTGCAATCACAGTAGTGTCAAATCCTTTGATTAATCAAGCAAGAGAGAAGATCATGCAGGATAGATTCTTTGGCCCTATTGCTACCCTACTTATGCAGGAAAGCAAAACTCCTCATCAGGAGTTGAACCAAGTTGAAATAGTGGAGACATTACCTACTGGGTCAAAGATTCACTTTGACAGATCATCAGAGCTTAAAGTGGATCTTCACTCAGAAGGATCTCAACATGCGCCAAAGAAGGTGGATGCAGACCCTGCAGGAATTTGATTTTGAAATCAAGTACCGCCTAGGCAAAGAAAATGTGGTAGCAGATGCCCTCAGCAGAAAAGCCTCCTTGTTTTGCAATCACAGTAGTGTCAAATCCTTTGATTAATCAAGCAAGAGAGAAGATCATGCAGGATAGATTCTTTGGCCCTATTGCTACCCTACTTATGCAGGAAAGCAAAACTCCTCATCAGGAGTTGAACCAAGTTCAAGGGTACAGCCTAGATGAAGGAATTATGTATTAAAATAGCAGGCTATGCATTCCCAATGATGAGGGAACTAAGAGTCAAACTCTGAACGAAGCCCATGATAGCCTTATAGCACGACATCCAAGTTTCATCAAGACCTACATGTCTGTAAAGAAAAGCTTCTTTTGGCCTGGTTTAAAAAAGGATGTACTTAATCATGTACGTCAATGCCTGATATGTCAAAAAGTCAAAGTCGAGAGAGTAAAAATGCCTGGAAAGTTACATCCATTAGACATCCCCCAAATGAAGTGGGAATGTATCAGTATGGATTTTATTACTCGACTACCTTCAGTGCAATCACGTTACAACTCCATCTTCGTGGTAGTTGACAGACTAACCAAAGTTGCCCATCTGATTCCAGTAAAAGAAACCTACACTGCAGTGGATGTGGCCAGAGTGTTCCTCAAGAAACTCTTCAGATTGCATGGCCTACCCAGGAGAATAGTAAGTGATCGAGATCTCAAATTCACGTCAAGATTCTGGACTGCATTCTTCGAAGAAGTAGGAACTTTCTTGGATCTCAGCAGAGCTTACCACCCCGAGACCGATGGTCAAACATAAAGGGTGAACCAAGTAATCGAAGATATACTTCGGTGTCATACTGTGGTAGTAGGGAACCCAAGAAGTGGCTAAGCTATCTGCACCTAGTCAAATTCACCTACAATGCTTCTTATCACCGAAGTATCGGGATGAGCACTTTCAAAGCTTTGTATGGACAAGATTGCTTAATACCATTAACTTGGTCCGCCAGGGTGGTCGAGATGTCCAGACAGATGCTTGACGACATGGAGCAGCAGATGCAGTTAATCCGCGAGGATATAACAGCTGCCCAGGATAGACAGAAGCAGTATGCAGATAAGAAAAGATCAGACAGAAAATTCGAAGAAGCAGATATGATCTTCATTCGAGTACACCCCAGAAGAAGTTCTCTATCTCTTGGGAAGTACAAGAAATTATCCCCCAGATACTGTGGGCCATATCTGATTACAAAGAAAGTAGGTGACTTAGCCTATGAACTTCTTCTGTCGTCTCTTTAAAATATTCCAAACCCCGGGAAGTGCTTCAAACTTTCCACCCCCAAAGAGGCAACAAGGCCCTAATCAGAATCAAGATGGTGGGAGATTCAGAAGTGAAGGAAGACCCTTCCCTCAGAACACTTTCTCAGGAGCCCCACCTCTTTCAAGGATTCAGAGGGATGAGCTCAGAAGTGAGAAGAGGTGTTTTGGGTGGTGTCAGGGTTTTGGTCACCAGCTTAAAGACTACCCGACTCCTGCCATGTCAAGAGGACAGGGAAGTCAAGGACCCAGAGTGTAGAGTCCAGCCCCTTCGTAGTATCAGTCAAAATCAGGATCTGTCTCGCCAAAATCAGGGCAATCCCAAGAGGACTCCAGCTCAACCATCTGCCTCTGTTCAGAGTAGTCTCAGAACTCCCTCCCAGAACTGGGGTAACCAAAGAGAAAGAGTTCTGCCCCAATCTGCAGCCAGCCAGAGTAGTTACGATAGCAGAAGTAGTGGAAGAGGAAAGAGGTCAGATTTATGCTTCAATTGAAAACCAAGGGCCAAATTGTCAATTCTCTGTCATCCATACTCCAACTAAGTATAAGGGTAAGCCATTTAAGCTTTTGATTGATTCAGGCAGTACTTATTCATTTATTTTCCCAAGATGCTTGCGTAAGCTAGTCTTAGAACAAAAATCAGGGAAATCTATGCAAGTTGAATTGGCCAGTGGGTGGGAAGACTCTTTTCACTCACCATGAGACAGATCATATTCAGTTCAATCTAGATGGGAATGTAACTGACTGTGAGTTCAGAGTCTTACTTTTAGGAGTTTTTGACGGAATCCTTGGAATGGATTGGCTCCACAAAAATCAAGTTGACATTCACTATCACAATGGAACCATTTCCTTCCGCGACCATCACGAGAACAAAGTTCAAGGAACTGGAATTTTTGGATCCCCAGATCTGCAATTAGTAAAAGCTTCTAGGTTACTGAAGGGACTTAGAAAGAAGCAGCTCATTTATGTTGTCAAAATGAATCTGGTAGACACAAAGTTAAAGGCTAAAGGACCTAAATGGTTAAGTGAGTATGATGATTTATTCCCAGCAAAGCTAAATGAGATGCCTCCGATTCGGGAAGTAGATCATGAGATAGAATTAACCCCCAGAGCTTAGCCAGCAGCCCAGCGTACGTACAAAATACCAGTCCCATGAAGCGATCAAACTCAAGGAACAGCTTAGGCAGATGTTAGAACAAGGGTTTGTAAGACCCAGTGTTTCACCTTGGGGAGTGCCAGTTCTCTTTCAGAAAAAGAAGGATGGAACGTTAAGACTCTGTGTGGATTACAGAGGTCTCTGTCAGTTAAGAATAAGTATCCTATCCCCAGAATTGATGAGCTTCTGGACAGGCTAAATGGAGCCCAGATCTTTACAAAGATAGATCTCAAATCAAGGTATTACCAGATCAAGATTAATGGATCAAGATATCCCAAAGACAGCCATCAATACTCGCTATGGGCACTTTTTGGTTTACTGTCATGCCGTTTGGATTGACAAATGCCCCTAATCGCCTAATGCAGGACATTCTCAGAGAATACTTGGATGATTTTGTTCTTGTTTTCTTTGATGATATTCTGATTTACTCAAAGAATGCAGCTGACCATGAAGCTCACGTCCATAAAGTTCTTGAGATTCTAAGGAAGCACCAATTCTTTGGAAAAAAGAGCAAATGCACTTTCTCTGTCGACCATGTTGAATACTTGGGCTTTCTGGTATCCAAAGACGGAATTCTCCAGATTTCGCAAAAGTCCAAGCAGTCATAGATTGGCCTGAACCAAAGACAATGAAAGAAGTCAGAGGATTCTTGGGATTAACTGGTTGGTATATAATTTTTATTCCTGAGTATGCTCTCATAGCTTCCCCCCCTGACTAATCTTCTCAAGAAGAAAACCTCGTTTCAATGGTCTGCTAGGTGTCAGAGCGCTTTTGATAAACTGAAGACCACCTTGGTAACCAATCTCGTTCTGAAGTTGCCATATTTCTCTCTACCCTTTGAGGTAGTAACTGATGCCAAATTTCTGAAGTTGCCAAATTTCTCTCTACCCTTTGAGGTAGTAACTGATGCCAGTAGTTTTGCCCTGGGAGGTGTGCTCATGCACGAAGGCCATGCAGTGGCCTATGAATCCCGAAAACTCAGAACGCATGAGAGGAATTATGTTGTCCAACAACCCGGAGCTACTTTCAGTAGTTTATGTCCTGAAATTGTGGAGACATTACCTATTGGGTCAAAGATTCACTTTGATGACAGATCATCAGAGCTTAAAGTGGATCTTCACTCAGAAGGATCTCAACATATGCCAAAGAAGGTGGATGCAGACCCTGAAAGAATTTGATTTTGAAATCAAGTACCGCCAAGGCAAAGAAAATGTGGTAGCAGATGCCCTCAGCAGAAAAGCCTCCTTGCTTTGCAATCACAGTAGTGTCAAATCCTTTGATTAATCAAGCAAGAGAGAAGATCATGCAGGATAGATTCTTTGGACCTATTGCTACCCTACTTATGCACAGGAAAGCAAAACTCCTCAGGAGTTGAACCGAGTTCAAGGGTACAGCTTGGATGAATGAATTATGTATTATAATAGCAGGCTATGCATTCCCAACAATGATGAGGGAACTAAGAGTCAAATTCTGAATGAAGCCCCTGATAGCCTTATAGCAGGACATCCAGGTTTCATCAAGACCTACATGTCTGTAAAGAAAAGCTTCTTTTGGCTTGGTTTAAAAAAGGATGTACTTAATCATGTACGTCAATGCCTGATATGTCAAAAAGTCAAAGCCGAGAGAGTAAAAATGCCTGGAAAGTTACATCCATTAGACATCCCCCAGATGAAGTGGGAATGTATTAGTATGGATTTTATTACTGGACTACCTTCCGTGCAATCAGGTTACAACTCCATCTTCGTGGTAGTTGACAGACTAACGAAAGTTGCCCATCTGATTCCAGTAAAAGAAACCTACATTGCAGTGGATGTGGCCAGAGTGTTCCTCAAGGAAATCTTCAGATTGCATGGCCTACCCAGGAGAATAGTAAGTGATCGAGATCTCAAATTCACGTCAAGATTCTGGACTACATTCTTCGAAGTAGTAGGAACTTTCTTGGATCTCAGCAGAGCTTACCACCCCGAGACCGATGGTCAAACATAAAGGGTGGACCAAGTAATCGAAGATATACTTCGGTCATGCTGTGGTGGTAGGGAACCCAAGAAGTGGCTAAGCTATCTGCACCTAGTCAAATTCGCCTACAATGCTTCTTATCACCGAAGTATCGGGATGAGCCCTTTCAAAGCTTTGTATGGACAAGATTGCTTAACACCACTAACTTGGTCCGCCAGGGTCGAGATATCCAGACAGATGCTTGACGACATGGAGCAGCAGATGCAGTCAATCCGCGAGGATATAAAAGCTGCCCAGGATAGACAGAAGCAGTATGTAGATAAGAAATGTCAGACAGAAAATGTGAAGAAGCAGATATGGTCTTCATTCGAGTACGCCCCAGAAGAAGTTCTCTATCTCTTGGGAAGTACAAGAAATTATCCCCCAGATACTGTGGGCCATATTTGATTACAAAGAAAGTAGGTGACTTAGCCTTTGAACTTCTTCTATCTCTTTATCTCAAAGTACATAATGTATTTCATGCCAGCCTACTTAAGAAGTATGTACCGAGCCCGAATCATGTGCTTAATGAGATGAACTCTGAACTTACCCAAGGGTAGATGAAACTCCAACCTGAAAAAATCCTTGATGTTTGAGAGAAGGTTCTCAGAAACACAATTCTGAGAGAATTATTGGTCAAATGGAAGTTCAATCCTTTTGAATACGCCACTTGGGAAAAAGAACCCGAACTGATGCGGGATTACCCCCAGTTTGCGAGATGAGGACATCTCGCGTTTTTCAAGTGGGAGAGAATGTAAGATTCCTCCCCAACCCCTCAATATGTCTAGTTTCTTTCCCTATAATTAATCCACTCTTCAGAATAATAAAAGATCTTGTTTCTACCTGTTTTGACCTAGAGAGAGAAAATATTCTAGAGAGAGATAATTCAGCTTTTAGATATTTTTCATTGAAAAAATATCCCTTCTTATTAAAATAAATTCCCCCGAAACAGAAGTTCAAAAAGAAATTCCTAAGGTGCATTAGAAATAAATTATAATGTACACAAAAGACCTTAGCCTAAGGGTCCAGATTTTCTAAAATTTTTAGATTAAGGTTTCAATGGACCAATAAGATTAATCCAAATGTAGGGAGGAGATAAATTGAAGAATAAAAGAAAAACCCCCCAAAAATGAGTAAATGTTCACATAAGATGAAGAGTGGACTAAGGGCCAAAGAAAATAGTTAAAAAAATAATTTTTGACACCTCAGAGTGGGGATCTCCCCTCATGAAGGAGACACCTTTTTTCTCATCATTTCCCCCAATTGTAAATCAATAAAATGAGATATTTCATCTCTCCTCTCTCCTATTTCAAAACTGGATCCAAAAAGTAAGCTGAACTGACCCAAAAATGGTCATAAATTGACCAAACCGATTTGAAAAATTCTAGAACCAGTTTGCTTGGTTAGAGGCTCACTTTTTCCTATAAAAATTAATAAATAGATTAATTAAACTCTTTTTATTGTTTACTCTCTTGATTTTAGAAAATGATGTAGATTAGAGTTCTTGGAATCTACTTTGGGTTAATTTAAGTAAAAAATAGAATGTTAAAAATGAGAAATGGTCAGTCATACAAAGGAGATTATGGCAAAATTTTCCAGAATTTTGTGAAAATGGAAGTTTATTTTTATGTTATTCCAAAAGAGTAATTCCCACCATTTTTGCATCTAAAAGAAATATTCTAATTACTCCATGTACATATTCACCTATGAATATGCATGGATATCACTGATATTAATTATTAAAATTTATTTTTATGCATAGAAAGATGCATAAAGAAATTTTTTAATTATAAAAGTGTTATTTTTATTAAAATTGATTTTTATGCTTAGAAAGATGCATAAAGGATATTTTTTAATTATAAAGTGTTATTTTCATTAAAATTGATTTTTATGCATAGAAAGATGCATAAAGGAATTTTTTTAATTATAAAAGTGTTATTTTCACCAAAATTGATTTTTATGCATAGAAAGATGCATAAAGGAATTTTTTATTATTATTATAAAAGTGTTATTTTCACCAAAATTGATTTTTATTCATAGAAAGATGCATAAAGGAATTTTTTAAATTGTAAAAGTGTTATTTTCATCAAAATTGATTTTTATACATCAAAAGATGCATAAAGGAATATTTTTATTATAAAAGTGTTATTTTCATCAAAATTGATTTTTATGCATAGAAAGATGCATAAAGGATTTTTTTAATTATAAAAGTGTTATTTTCATCAAAAGTGATTTTTATGCATAAAGGATTTTTTTAATTATAAAAGTGTTATTTTCATCAAAATTAATTTTTATGCATAGAAAGATGCATAAAGAAATTTTTTTATTATAAAAGTGTTATTTTCATTAAATTTGATTTTTATGCATAGAAAGATGCATAAAGGAATTTTTTAATTATAAAAGTGTTATTCCCATTGAAGTTGATTTTTATGCATAAATAGATGCATAAAGAATTTTTATATCAAAATTATAATTCTCCTAAATTCTATGTTTAAATCCTATGAGTAATTGACAAAAGAATAGTTAAATACTCTAAGAGAGAAATTTCTATCGTTTTATATTCACATGGATTGTAAAAAGAAAATTCAAAAAATCTATCGAGATCGAAATATTCAGATAAATGATTAATTTATTCCTCATTGGAATTCATAACTAATTTAGAAATCAGTTAAGTGTATATTCAAAGAAAGAAATTCGGTAAATTGGTAACTGAATTATTAAACCTTTTCGAGAAAGATAGTTCAGGAAAAATCTTATCAGTCTCAAACCGTGAATCAGACTATGACCAAGACCAAAACCTTTTGTCAGTTTCGAGGAAAGACAGTATGACCAGTTTAGAAAAATACACTCAAAACTTCCGCCAAATCTGAAACTAAGTTTGAGACCCTTCGAAATGATCTGTGGATCAAGGTTATAGAATTCGAGGAATTCTGGTATGAAATTCAAAATTCCATTCTAGAAGTTTTGGGATACTGATTCAAGAAATACTCCTTGTATTCAAAAGAAAATCAAACTGAAAACTTGCATAGAAACCTTGTTTTCTTAAAGGAATGTCTTACGCCAGAATGCTAGAGAGAGCATTTGGCATATGTTTTTCTAAGGGAAGTTCGGTTGCAACAGCTGGTGGCGGGGAGTGTTCAAAGGAGGACGGCTCATGCGGCAAAGCGTGCCCAAGTCTTGACCAGCCTCGGTATGGTTGAAAAATGGTGTGCTTCTGGTACGATGGGCGAGGGCCGACGAAGCGGTCCCTGAGTGAAGTGCCAGGACACCTAAGGAGGATCTTGGAGGGTTCTGACCAGGCGATGCACGGGCTCGCGGTGCCTAGGACACCCATGCGTATGTCGTGGAAGATATGTATGTTGGACGAAATGATTATTGTAATCTGTTTTACTGGATCTCATTTTGCTGACCAGTGGGTCTCAACGGAGAGTCCAGAGTGATGCTGTTTTTTGAGAAACAAGTGATGGATGGAATTTTTGAGTTATGACATCTATAACCAATAACTGTTTGTCAATGGAATATTTTATAAGTTAAAGTTTTAAAGAGGAGTGTGTGCGTATCTGTATTCGAAAGCAAAAGTTAAGAAAGGCATTCAATTATGGGTGGGTGAGTAATTGTCTGGTTCTACCAATTCCAGTGGTGGTTGGTAGGTGGTGGCTAACCCATAGGCCGGAATAATAGGAATACGCTTACATATATATATATATGTTTTTAATAATCAAATTAAAATAATAAGAATACGCTTAGAATTCGAGTAGTTAAGTAAAACCCTGAAGAATTTCTCAATAATGAGTAGATCAATGGCTGTGCCTGATTTCGGTTTGGAAAAAAGCGTTGATTTTCTCAGATTAAGTCAGTGATAGTTTTCATTCTATCTGGTTTATTCAGGTGAAGGATAGTTTACTCTCTTGAGCCCATTAGAAAATTCGTTAAGAAAATAAAAAAGGTTGAATCGTCCCCGTTTTTCGGGCATGGGAAATTTTCTCGATTTCGGTTTTCGGAACGACCACCAGATTAGTCTCGTGTCCAGACATTCGAGGGCGAGGCCCCGAGTGGGAAACCTTGCCCCGCGCAAGAGGGAGCTACTTCCGCTCTGCTAGCAATCGGGAATCCGATGCGCGGAGAGGACAGAGGGGTCTCACACACATAGTGTGTCATGGAAGTAATGTGAACCCATATATAATCATATTATCATCACAAATCAAGATGGCATGCTAGCTATACTTAGAGACATAAAAGTCTTGCAATTGATAATGAAACCACTTTAGAAGAGTTCTCAAATTTTAAAAACCTAGAACAAGTACATTTTTATTTATTCATTCATGAGCATGAGGTTGAAAACTAAGACCATTTATTGTCATGTGCTTATCCGAAATCCTTGACATATCAAATTTTTTTAAAAGTTATTTAATTCAGGGGCAATGCCTAAAACATGACCATTTACAATGACTATATCTGTCGATTATTCATAAATTAATCGTTCTCAATCACTTGGTTGCATCTTAAACCAAACACATTTAGAGTAACAAAAATATTGAGGTCTACATACCAAAAAATGGGATTAGGGTTATGCACTTAACATTGTCGAAGGATCCATTACTATCGTCGAGAGTTTATGTATAGTTATGAACAAGGTCTCCCAGCTCACTACTTTTAAGGGTTCTTTTTTATATATAAATTGAAAAGATGCAAGGGGGAAGAGAGCTTGAGCTCTTGCAAGCACACACACACACTCACAAAACCCTAATAAAGAACACACAAGGTGAGAGGCTGAAAATCTTCTTCTTCTCTACTCAACACTCAACACACCATATACAAGATAAGAGTACACACAATATGAAAGGTACTCAACCAAATACATACACGGGTTCTCTATAGTGTGAACCCGACTAAATGAGCTGGCGCTATAACTATGCCAGTCTCTAGAGTGGCTGTCACACAGCCTGTCATCCCACTGGCCGCATATCACCCAAGATCTCACCAACCATGCCAGTGGTGTAAGTGTGGGGCCTATCCCCCAGGCGGGTCATCCGTGTCCACCGCCTCACTAGAGCTCGATATCTCAACACTCCCCCTCGAGCTCAACTCCATCTCATGTACACCAAGAGAAGCCCTGAATCTGCGGAGCTTCTCTGTACCCAATGCTTTGGTGAAGATGTCAGCTACCTGATCCTCTGTGCTGACATAAACAAGGTCAAGGTCTCCTGCCAAGACCTTCTCTCTGACGAAGTGGTAGTGAACCTCTATGTGCTTCGTACGAGCATGAAAGACTGGGTTCCTGGCCAACTGTATACTGCTAATGTTGTCACAGAAAATGACAACTTGTCTATCCACTGATAGACCCAAATCTGCAAGTAGCTTTCTCAACCAAGCTACCTCACATGCTGCCATAGCAGCTCCTCTGTACTCGGCCTCTGTACTCGATAGAGCAACCGTAGGCTGCTTCTTGCTGCTCCAAGTCACAGCAGCACTCCCCAAAGAAAACATGAATCCACTGGTAGATCTTCTATCTGAGATACTACCAGCCCAATCAGCATCTGTGTACCCATGTACACATATCTCTATCCCAGTCTCATAGAATAGTCCACAATGCAAAGTAGACTTCACATACCTCAGTATGCGTCTCACAGCATCCAAATGCGATTTCCGTGGAACCTGCATAAACTGACTCACCAACCCAACAGCATAGCTCAAATCTGGTCTGGTGATCGTCATGTAGATCAAACTTCCTACTATGCGTCTGTACATAGTAGGATCCTCCAAGATCTCTCCTGAATCTGCACTCAACTTGCCATTCTGATCCAATGGCACAGAAATAGGCTTACAGCCTGTCATACCATACTTGGACAACATGTCCAAGCCATACTGTCTCTGCAGTAATCCAATACCATGTGGTGACCTAATCACCTCAATGCCTAAGAAATATCTGAGCTCCCCCAGATCCTTCATCTCGAACTTCTGTCTAAGCAAGATCTTTACATCAAAGATCTCTGCATCATGGTCCCCCGTAATGATCAAGTCATCTACATAGATGACAACAAGCACAACCCCTCTATCACCATGTCTCACATACAATGAGAAATCTGCATTGGCTACATGAAAGCCAATAGTGACAAGATATTCAGAAATCTTGTCAGACCATGCTCTTGGTGCTTGCTTTAAGCCATACAAGGCTTTCTTCAACCTGCAAACATGCTCGGGGTGACCCACATCCTCATAACCAGGTGGCTGCAACATATACACCTCTTCTTGCAAATCCCCATGCAAGAATGCATTCTTTACATCCATCTGATGTAAAGACCATTGCTTTGACGCAGCCACTGCTATCACAACTCTCACCGTTGCCATCTTGGCAACTGGGCTGAAAGTTTCCTCATAATCAATCCCATATGTCTGCGCATATCCTTTGGCTACCAATCTAGCCTTGTACCTGTTTATGCTCCCATCACTGTTATGTTTAACTTTGTACACCCACTTGCATCCAATGGCTTTCTTGCCTTCAGGCAATTGCACTAAATCCCAAGTTTCATTTCCATATAGTGCATCCATCTCCTCATCCATAGCTTTCTCCCAACACACATTTCCAACAGCCTCATCAATGCATGTGGGCTCTACAACCTGCACAACCTTTGCCATATATGCATAGTGATGTGCCACATAACCATCATAGGTAAATCTCTGCACAGGATTTCTCACTCTCCCAGATCTTCGCAGCTTCTCATTCATGGCTTCCATAGCCTTCTTTACACCAGGTGTTCTCATAGCTGGGATCCCAAGCTCCTCATCAAGGCTCATATCTGAGCCACTAGACTCTCCATCAACATGAGAATGCCCTGCAGAAATGTCAGGCATACCAAGGGGCTCAACCACTTTCTCCTTTCCTTTACGTGATGTACTAATCACATTTGCAGGGCTGGTATTATGACGCAGCCTGCCACTCCATGGTCTATCAACAGACCCACTAGATGAGGACTCTCCTGGTCCACTCAAAGACTGTGATTGCTGACCTGCATTCTGTGCAACCACACTTCCACTCACATCAGCCCCAACAGCTTCTTTTCCAGCAGCATACCAGCTGCTCATCTCATCAAAGACAACATCCCTGCTTACCCTCAACTCACGTGTAGCAGGGTTATAACACCTGTATCCCTTTTGCTCAAGGGAATATCCAATAAACACACATTTTTCAGCTTTTGGATCCAGCTTAGTTCTCAGCTCATCTGGCACATGCACATATGCAATGCATCCAAAGACTTTCAGATGAGACAAATCTGGTTTTCTGCCAGTAAACTTCTCCTCTGGAGTTACATCATGTATGGCTGCAGTTGGAGTCCTGTTCATGATGTATACTGCTGTAGAAACAGCTTCAGCCCAATAGCAATGCGGCATATTCTTCTCTTCCATCAATGCTCGCGCAATCTCAGCAATGTGCCTGTTTTTTCGCTCAGCAACTCCATTTTGCTGCGGAGTGTATCTGCATGTAAACTGTCTCCGAATACCATTCTTCTTCAAAAATTCAGAGAACTCATTGGAGAAGTACTCTCCCCCTCCATCTGACCTTAGGCACTTTACATATTTCCCTGTTTGCTTTTCAACCAAAACTCTGAAATTCTGAAAGTGAGTGAACACCTCACTCTTCTCTTTCATGAAATATACCCACACTTTCCTTGTGTGGTCATCAATGAAAGTGACATAGTATCTGAAGCCTCCCATAGACACGGTCTTCGTAGGACCCCATACATCTGAATGCACAACATCTAGTGCATTTCTGCTCACATATCTGTTACGTGGAAACACATGCTTTGTTTGCTTCCCAAATTGGCATGCTTTTCTGCATACCTTCCACTTTAAATTTTGGCAGCCCTGTCACAATTCCTTTCGTTTGCATAGACTTCAATCTCTGCACATTTACATGTCCAATTCTTTTATGCCATATGTCTGTGTCTGCAACAACTCCTGAACCATTTGCAAACATCGCAGCACTCATTTCAGGCATGTCTACATTCAATGTAAACATTCTGCCCACTCTGTTGCCTTTTGCAACCAACCTGCACTTGTCTTTGAAATCTTCAACATAACACCCATCAGGGTTAAACCAAACTTGCAAACCCTGCTCAACTGGCCAACTGAAACCAGATTCTTTGTTATGTTCGGTACATGAAGTACATCTGCAAGGTACTTCACTTTGCCATCCTGCATGGACAATGGCACATCTCCAACGTGGGCAATTGGATGAGCAGTGTCATCCCCTGTTTCCACAAAACCTGGTCTTTCCGGGTTTTTCATCTCCTTGAACCACTCCCCATGACTCGTCATGTGGTTCGAAGCACCTGAATCCACATACCATACATTATCTTTTTGTGCTGCATCAACATTTTCAGACATGGCATTCACGACATGCTGCATCACAAACAACCTTTCATTATCCTCATTATTTCTGCTTGAGGATGCATAGTTGTTTTGCTGCACTTTCCCATTTTGCATGTCAGCCTGCTTCTTATAACATTCTGCCTGCACATGTCCAGTCTTACCACAATAATAGCATTCACGTGCATCATTGTATTGCCTTTGCCAATTTCCACGGCCTCTTTGACTCCCCCTGCCTCTGAATTTGCCTCTTCCACCTGCGTGTTGTTGTTGTTGTTGATTCTGGGACTGTTGTTGTTGCTGCTGCTGCTGGCCATAATTCTGATTACCTGTTCGGCCACCTCCTTGACCGCGTCCACGGCCTCCTCTACCTCGTCCTCTTCCTGAACTCGTGTAGAAGGCCTGTTGCTCTGAACTGTTTTTGCTTTATGAAGACTGTTGGTCTTCACCCAAGTTCTTCTCTTCGATAATCAGCATAGACACCAAATCTGTAAAGTTGGGAATGTTTTCCCGAGTCTGAATAGACGTCTTAAACGCCTTGTATTGTGGCCCGAGACCACGTAGACAGACTTCCACCTTGTCATCATCATCTACTGACACACCAATAGATGCAAGGGATTCCACAATACCCTTTATCTTCAACGCATAGTCATTCACAGACATGCTCTTTTTCTCCACAGTATGAAGTTCATTCTTCAACTGTATCTTACGTGCCTTGGTATTTGTTTCATAAAGCTTTACCAAGGTGTCCCACGCCTCCTTGGGGGACTTGGCATCCTGAATGTGCCCAATCATGGTGTCCTGTATACTAATGGATAGCCAATACATAACCTTCCTGGCTCCTTGGTTCCAGTCTTTAAACTCTTTCACATCTGCAGCAGTAGGATTTATGTCCGGTATCTCCGGTGCCTCTTCATGTTCACCTTCTATGTAGTCCCAATACCCTTTTCCCATCAGGAAATTAGTCAACCTGAACCTCCAAGCATGGAAGTTATTCTTATCCAGCTTCTCAGCCACAATCTGTGTTATGCCATCATTAGACATCTTGCCAAACACACAATTTTACCAGAAACTGCACTCTGGTTTTTCCTGCACAAATGCTGTATTTTCTGCACAGCGGTACTGCAGTCCACTTAAATGTCACAACCAGTGACCTCAATGTGCATACATACACCCAATGGCAACTGTAGACCTCTTTGCAGCACCCACAGTGTCTGCACAGTCAATCTGTCTTCCTGCAGTTCTTAAAACAGAGTTCTGCAGAGAATCGATGACTTACCCGCAGTGCTCGAAATCGCCTGCTTTCTGAAAAACGGAGGTCCAGACGCGCCCGAAACGCGTTTTCGGCCCGAAAATTGAAGTCCAAAGGACTGTATAGTTGCCCTTTAGCTTTACTCCCGCGAAGAAAGCTCCTCAATCAGAGATCGTTTGCCGGTGCCTCCTGTAGAGCTCCCGACAAGGGTGTAGTCACCAACACAATAGGGAAGAGTAGTTGAAGCTCTTACCCTCGTACCGCTTCTTGTGGTTCTCTTGCTTGCAGCTCAGCCCTTAGCACGAACCAGGCTCTGATACCATGAAAAGATGCAAGGGGGAAGAGAGCTTGAGCTCTTGCAAGCACACACACACACTCACAAAACCCTAATAAAGAACACACAAGGTGAGAGGCTGAAAATCTTCTTCTTCTCTACTCAACACTCAACACACCATATACAAGATAAGAGTACACACAATATGAAAGGTACTCAACCAAATACATACACGGGTTCTCTATAGTGTGAACCCGACTAAATGAGCTGGCACTATAACTATGCCAGTCTCTAGAGTGGCTGTCACACAGCCTGTCATCCCACTGGCCGCATATCACCCAAGATCTCACCAACCATGCCAGTGGTGTAAGTGTGGGGCCTATCCCCCAGGCGGGTCATCCGTGTCCACCGCCTCACTAGAGCTCAATATCTCAACATAAATATGAGTGAATAAATTGTAACAACAAATTTATGAATTCTCTAATAATATAATATTCTTGGTTGATTATTCTTTAGTACCCTATTCATCATTTCCAAAAAACTTGAGGAGGTTAGGAATACGTAAAGGAACATGTCCTAGGGAATTCAATTTCCATAGAAAGGGGACGTCACCTGTGTGCATGAAACTCATAAAAACCCCTATTTAAGTTTATCTAAAAAATAAAATATACCCCTTTCTAAGCATATGAGTCCCAATTATGAAATTCAAGTACTCCTTATTCAAGGTTTAAAAACCAAATAACATATATTAATGCTATACATGTGACAAGTTGTAGCCCATGTAAGTAGCATGGACATAAGTTCTAGAGAAGCACAAAGATGCACATGTACTCTCCAAAAATTGTTCCATGTGTGGTTAGCTTAAAAGAGTAGTAAACTAATCAAGTTTTCAAACTACACACTAGATCACATATTGTAAACTATAAAAAGAAATGAAACCCCTACTTTCATTCTTCCCTGCTCCCTTGTCCTCCACCCGCCACCATAAATCCCCCTCACTCCCTAACTTATAAGATTAATCCCCCCCTTCCAAAAACCCTCTCCCTTACACTCACGTGATACCATAAGATATGGCTTGTGAATGCCCTAGGGAATATGTATAGTAGGTCACTAGACTTATGCGATGAATCTTTTATGTGATTAAACATTGTGAATGTTTAATGTGTAGCTTCTCAAGTGTGGATTTAAGAGTGATTTATGTAGCTTAGTACATAAATTTCTCACAGTTTGCCATAGACCTTATTTTGTTATGTGCAAATGTTACTTTGTGGTGTGAACATAGAAGGTTAGATGGTATGTATTTATCATTTAATCATTGTCTACATATAATAAGTTTAATAAAATCATGACTAAATGTTTTGGTATGGATAAGTTATGGGCACGACTACTTTTTAATCGAGTGAAGTCCCATGCTCAAGTTATTATATCACAAATGGTGTATGTCATTTTAGAGCTTTTGTGAGATTTTGAAATGCTAATTCGATGTGGGGACTTGAATGAGGTGCCAACCTGGAGTTCATTATGAGGAAAGGAAAGATTGAAAGGTACAAAGCAAGGTGGTTAGACTATTATATCATGAAAGAGTTCAATAATGTAGGGGTTGTTGATTATAGGTGTGAGTCAGTGAAGAACAATAACTAAAATGGTTGCACCCTCCCTTATAACATGTCAATGCTTAAGGCCGATGCACCCAAGATCACCACAACTTATCAAAAACAATGTTGAATTGAGGTTTCTCCCTCTCCTACATTAATTTTGATCTCTTTATTACAAGTACAATATTTATCTTGATCTCTTTATCAGTTTTAATCTCTTTATTACAAGTACAATATTTATCTTGATCTCATTGAAATGCTCCGGCTCTTTTCACATGATTTGAAGAATTTGGATGGGGCATTCAAGAGCCCATTGAATTTCTTCAAGTAGCTACACAATATTTGACATGATATGGTTGCCATCCATATCCCCAAAGAAGAGACACCCTAACAAACTCAAGTTGTGAGGATTTTTGGAGCATACACTATGCATTTAGTGCTCTTGCTTGTTCATGGCAAATGGTCAATTTTCTGTTTAATACATAACCATTGATGAGTGCCTATGATAAAACCACCTCTTAGAGTCAAATGTTTAAATATGCAATTATGCATGCTTGTTAGCACTACATGTACTTCTCTCACATCCAAAATGACGTGTTGTGTCAATTTACTTTATATTTAAAACAAGAGAAGAAATTCTTAATAAGAGGCCCACAATTTGTGTGTGTGTGTGTGCGCGCGTGTGCGGTGTGTGTTTTTATGTGTGTGTGTGTGTGCACGTGTATGCAGGGTGGTGTGTGTGTGTAAGAAGAGAGAGAGAGAGAGAGAGAGAGAGAGAGAGAGAGAGAGAGAGGAAAAAAAGAGTGAAAAAGTAAAGAAAAAGTCAGAGGGGAAAAAAACAAGGGATTCTAATTACATATTCTAAATTCTGCCATCCCCTATGGTGAAAATCAATACCATCACTTTGTCCTATTTTTACAAAGGCAGGTCACGAACTAGAGCAAGGGAGCACGTGCTAGGAAAAATTGGTTGAGAAATTAAATGCTCTCTTTTTTTGGCAAGAAAAAAACACATTCATGTCTTGATCTAAAATTGCAAAATTGTACAGTTGGGATCAATTTACGGCCTCAATATTTTCTTCTTTTATATAGAGAAAGAGAAGATTCTAATAAGCAAAAAGTTTCTAAAACTACATGTAAGCCTTAGGCCTATTCCTAAGGCCTAAGGCCTATTCCTTAGGCCTATTCCTAAGGCCTATTCTTCGATACGAGGAAACAAAGTGCTCTTTTTAAATGTGAAAGTAGATGTAGATGCCAATACCTCCTTCTTGGTAGCTAGATAGATTCAATAGCAATACCTTCTTGGTAGGTAGATAGATTCAATCCCAATACCTCTTTCTCGAGAGGCACGGGGCACTATTGTTGTGCTCGAGGTTACCATTGGACAGGCAACACTGATTGTCGAAATTGACGAGACTTCCAAATACCATTCATGTGTGTGTGTAATAATGTATATTATGAGGGGCTTTTTTAGGTCGATTTACCCCCCCCCCCCCCCAAACAAAAAAAAGGAGTCAAAAAAGCAACCCTAGGCTCGTAGAGCAAGTGCTCTTTTAGCTGACGTCCATTTGATTTGGAGGATTGTTAGGGAGCTAAAATAGCAAGTTAATTTTAATTGGGGAGGTGTGGTTTTGGAAGTTGGTGGGTTGAAAGTCATGTGATTTCACAGAGCGTTGTTGTGGTAGAAGGTACATTTCGAGGCTTTGATTGGATAGACTAACTTTCAGCGTGCACCGTTGGATGGTTGAAAAAAAGGGCGGTGGCATTCAAGGGGACAGCAATACAATAGGTGGCTTAGCTCGACCACCATTAAAGAGAACACAACCCCCAAAAAAGGACCCCTTGTATTCAATTTATTGCCACCCTTTTATGGAGCTGCACCTGCACGGTCGAAAAAATAAATTTCCCAACCAATCATAAAGCTCAGATTTTCGATGTTCCTTATAAAGAAAGTGATTCTTTTAAAAAAAATGCCGTTTTTAAAAAGCTAAAATATCATTATTTAAAAAAAAATATTGTGACTAGAATGCCTCAATTTTTGTTAGATTTCAAAATTCTAGAAAATTTTTCTAGTTTTTTGAAGGCGCTTTTGAAATGAAAAAAAGTCAAGGTTTTGACGCTCTTTGTTAGCCTTGGATTTTTTTTTTTCAAAGCTGAGAAAAAAAAAGAAGTTTTTTTTGCAAACCCAGGAAGCAGGATTATACAGTTTGCAGGTTTCTTGTGACCACAAAAGGGGAGAAAAATTCAAGAACTTTAAATAGGGGGGCAGTTGGGAGGTTTTTACTTTGAGAAGGGCCCGGAGGGGTTAGCCAGGGCCCAGAATCAATACCTGGGGTTCCAGAAGCTCATTCACACACGGCTTTTTGCAGGTCTCACCAATAAAATCAGGGGGGGGAGGGGGTTGGGGAGGGGGAGATTCTGAGACGGGAGGGGGCGAAGAGGAGTTGGTTGGTCACAGTCAGCTGTTAGTCTTTCAATCTTGTTTACGCTCCTCCACACATGCTCTGCTGAGATAGCGCAATCAGACAAAGCTTGCCATCCTTCACCTTCAGATCTGTTAATAAAGGGTAGCGAAATAGTGGAAGTTGTGTGTGTGTGTGTGTGGTCTCTGCAGTCTTCTTCTCTGAGCACTTGAGATCATAGTGTAGTGGTTAGTTGCGTCCTTCTCTGTGTGGGTTTGTGTGTGTGTGTGTGCGCGCCCGCGCGTGTAGTGTTTGTGCTCTGCATCCTGCTTCTGTGACCGCCCCCACGTAGCTTCCATGGAGGGCGGCTGCGAGACGAAGGTGGCTAGCCCTGCCATAGTGAAGACCATGCGCAAGCTGCCCGATCTGCTTCAGTCCGTCAACATCAAGTATGTCAAGCTTGGTTACCGAAACTTCTACAGCCACGCCATGTACCTCGTGTTCCCGCCATTGCTGCTCTTCGTCGCCGCCGAAGTGCTGCGGCTGCGCCACCTGAACTTGGCGGAGCTCTGGGAGATGCTGCAGTTCAATCTGGTGAGCATAATGGCGTGCTCGGGCGCGCTCGTGATCGGAGCCACCATGTACTTCATCTCGCGGCCTCTCCCAGTCTACTTAGTAGACTTCGCCTGTGCGAAAGGAGAGGAGAAGCTCAAGTGCGCTACGCCGGCGTTTCTTGGGTATTCTAAAGGGACGGGCGCCTTCTCGGACACGAGCCTCGACTTCCAGCGCCGCATATGCGAGAGGTCCGGCCTCGGGGACGATACATACCTGCCGCCCATGGTCTTCAGGAACCCGCCCAACCCCTGCATGCAGGAGGCGCGCTACGAAGCCGACGCCATCATCTGCAACGCCATGGATAACCTCTTCCAAACCACAGGAATCTCCCCACGAGACATCGGCATTCTCATCGTTAACTCTAGCTTGTTTAACCCCACCCCCTCTCTCACCTCCATGATCGTCAACAAATACAAGATGAGAGGCAATTTGAAGAGCTTTAATCTGGGCGGCATGGGATGCAGCGCCGGCGTCATCTCCATCGACTTGGCGCGGAGGTTGCTGCAGGTTCACAAGAACTCTTATGCCCTTGTGATCAGCACGGAGAATATCACATTGAACTGGTATTGGGGCAACGAGAAGTCCATGCTGCTCTCTAACTGCATCTTCAGAATGGGAGGAGCTGCCATCTTGCTCTGTAACAGAAGGAAAGAGAAAGCCAGGGCCAAGTATGAGCTTGTCCACTCTGTAAGAACCCACAAAGGTGCAGATGACAAGCCCTTTAGATGTGTTTTCCAAGAACAAGACCCTACTGGTAGAGTGGGCGTTGCCCTCTCCAAGGACCTCATGGCTGTTGCAGGCGATGCACTGAAAACCAACATCACCACATTAGGCCCCCTTGTCCTCCCCATCACAGAGCAGCTCTTCTTCTTTGCTAGCTTGGTCATGAGAAAGCTCTCTCACACCAAGATCAAGCCCTACATCCCCGACTTCAAGCGCGCTTTCGAGCATTTCTGCATCCATGCCGGCGGCAGAGGAGTCCTTGATGAGATTGAGAAGAATCTACAGCTCTCTGAATGGCACATGGAGCCTTCTAGAATGACCCTCCACCGCTTCGGCAACACATCGAGCAGCTCCCTGTGGTATGAACTGGCCTACAGTGAAGCCAAGGGAAGGATCAACAAAGGGGATAGAGTGTGGCAAATTGCCTTTGGATCAGGCTTCAAGTGCAACAGTGCAGTGTGGAGAGCTCTCCAATCCATCCCCCCCTCCCTCTCAAGCAACCCTTGGAGCTCTTGCATTGATAAATACCCAGTAGCTGTGCCCACTATTAGGACATTGTAGCTTAATTAATGATGCATTACCATGTTAATCCATCGGCATAGAATATTCCCATTGAATTTCTCTGTGTAGTACTTAACAAGGTGATAACCTGTTAACAGATCTTGCTAAATAAGATTTCTTCCATTAGAAAGGGTTGCTCGTAGAACAGCCCTTGGGAAAAGTCCTTGAAAAATCCATAGAGAGCATTAGATGAGCTTCACCTGAGCTGGCAAACCATGGATGGGCAAATCAGCCGGATATAATATTATTATTGTTGTAGCGCAGCCTTGCGCCGTGTGTCCGTGATGTTTGTTCAACTAAAGTAATCTTCTTTTATTATGAATTCTTGTTGTGTCAATGTCTAGTGTATGTGAAATATTGAATTCAAACTGCACCGTTGTAAACGCGTCGCAATTAATGGCTGTGATCAAGTTACCTTCGTCCAGCAAGCTTACGGGAAGGTAGTAAAGATGTGTACTACTGGCCGTCACCCGTGGTAGGAACCGGCAGCTGCTGCCGTTTCATAAATAGGTTGGATTTCCAAAGTTTTTAAAGACCGTGAGTGTGCCATTCGTTGGTGCCTCCATTTGTATTTGTGTTGGGGGCTCTTTTTATTTTCCAGTTCCACCGTCTACCTGTGATCTTCCCCAATTGAGTCTACACGTGTATAATATATATAGAATAGAATGATAGTACCGACCTTTACTAAATGGCATAGACTGGGCCTATGGCGCCTTCGAAGCTCTCTAAGACATAGATTGGGCCCATGGCGTGGACTCTATTTTGGTCACCGCTTCCTCTCACTTCACAAAGAGGTGTTCACAAAGAGATGAAAGAGAGTGTGTTCACAAAGCGTTGCCCCTTAGGGAGAAGAAATAACCATAAGCATAGTAATATTAAACAATGATGGACAAAATATAGATTTTCACCCCTAGATACAAGAACTTGGCCAGTCTACCTATTTAAAATCTACCACTTTAAAAATCAAAGTTGCTAAAGTCCTACTCAATAATGCCTAATTATAGCCTAATAATGCCATGATAGATCAAAACATGAAGCTTTCAAAATAATTGATTATGCGTTGGTGTGCACAACTTATGGTTCTTTTGTGACTCTCCTTGTTGAGACCAAAAGGAGGGGCTCACAATTTTACATCCAAACTCGGATCAAATTTGTAGTCAAATTGAATGGCTTGGGCATTTTGCATGTACACACCTAAAATTGTTTTGGTTATTTTTAGTTTCTCCTTGAGACCAGATGGAGAGGTATGTACTTTTACCTTCGGTATTTGATCAAATTTATAGTAAAATTGAATGGTTGGGGCTTTCTCCATCTAGTGGTGCACTTGGAACTTCAAAATTTAATTGTTTAGAGAAACTTGACTAAATCCTCTCCCAATCACATGGGGATATGAAATAACGAAAACTATTTTTCTTACTATAATTCGTGTCTTTGTATACAATTGAATAAGGTCGAATCTTCTTGATATCTAATTATTCTTTGTTATTAAAATACACTTTTAAGGTTATGTAATATATACATTTTAAAGGTTACATTTATTAAACTATACTTTTAAGGTTACATTTTTTATGTGATATATAATAAATTATAGATTTATTATTACTGATATAAATATGATATCATTTATAAAAAACATTGATATAATTATCAATATCATGTCTATTATGAGTATTTATATTCTATATAAATATATAATGCTGTAAGGATACCATATGTATATTATGAATATGAAATATTTAACAACGGTTTTATTTTATATTAGATTTGAAAAAAATGAGATAAAAAACATATAAGGTTGAGACTAGACTTTGTTATAGTTGTATATGAAAAACCAAAGTATTGCAAGCTTGCTTGCTTGATCGATCATCATCGCTCAGTCGTGATTGTGGTCCTCGCTCGGTCCTACACCGGTTGGAGAAAGAAAATCCTCATCCCCATTGATTTAGATCTAGATCTAGGATATTAATTCCCTTTGTATATTATCAATGAAGATCCCTATTTCAATAGTTGAGGAGGTGGATCCATTATCATCATTGTTACCTCATGGCTTATTGATCTCATTTGATGAAATGAATGCAAGCTCTTCATCGGTGCAAGTTTGCTCATTCTCTAAGACAATTGCTCTGATCTTTAAAATATTTTAGTTTTTATTTTGATCGGATGTGTAAATGTACCCTTTAATGAATGTATGACATTGATAGGTGTATAAAAAGAGGCAACTTGATTCTTCACACTCCTTTCCTCCGTCCTCGTCATTAATATACATGGTGTGCCTCAGCTTTGGCCCCACCTTCTCATTGATTATCCTTGTCTATGCTCTCCCTAGGAAACCTGTCTCCTAAATTCATCCCTTATTAGGTTTATGTCTTTTTTGCCAATCAAATGGTCTAAATGTTTGGTGCTACATTCTTGAGGATGTGCGCTAGATCTCAAAGATAATAAATCCTCAACTTGACCCAATAATATGAAAGATAAAGAGGATTAAGTATTTCTCCTTTCCTTTTATCCCTTTCGAGGTACCAACTCTCAATGCAAACTAGATGGAGTGTGAGGAGAACTAAATGTTTATATCCCCAATTTAATATGAACTGTAAGGACACTTCCACAATAGCTTCTGGGAGGGTTTCAATCCTATATCATGGGGGTGATGTACTATAGAGATCAACCAAGGTATGGACTATACCTATACTAAGAGAGTAGTCACCATAGAGATAGACAACTAAGACAACATGCCAAGATGTGAGATCTCGCATATACGTCTATCGTTGATTCTTTGAACTTCACCATAGAGCCACAACCAAAAAGAGTTGGATTTAGAACCTACTCCTCAATGTAAGATTCCTCCCCCAGCCCCTCAAGATGTCCAGTTTCTCCCCCTGTAAATCAATACCCTTTTCAAAATAATAACAGATCTTGTTTCTATCTGTTTTGGCCTAGAGAGAGAAAATATTCTAGAGAGAGATAATTCAGTTTCTAGATATCTTTGGATGGAAAAATATCCCTTCTTATTAAAATGATTTTTCCTAAAACAGAAATTTAAAAAGAACTTTCCAGTGTGCAATTGGAATAAATTGAAAATAGGTAAAAAGGACCTTAGCCCGAGGGTCCAGATTTTTTGAAAATTTTGGATTAAGGTTTCTATGGACCAATAAGATTAATCCAAATGTACGGAGGAGATAAATTGAAGAATAAAAGAAAAATCCCCCAAAAATGAGTAAATACTCACATAAGATATAGAGTTGACTAAGGACAAGGTTTATTAGTTAAAAAAGAAGAGATATTTAGAGGAAATGATGCATTTTTGACACCTCAGTGTGGGGAATTCCCCTCATGAAGGAGGCACCTATTTCACATGTGTGGGTGAGTTTTAAACTCACAAATAATGAGATATTTTTATCTCTCCTCTCTCCTGTTTCAACTAGATCCAAAAAGTGAGCTAAACTGACCCAAAAATGGTCAAAATTGACCAAACTGATTTGGTCAAAATTGACCAAACTGATTTAGAAAATTCTAGAATCAGTTTGCTTGGTTAGAGGCATTTTTTCCTATAAATAGAAGCCTCCCCCTTTGTAAAAGGTTAATAGTGTTTATGCATTGTTACTCTACTCCTCCCCAGAGTCAAATACATTGAATTCAATTGTTTTTGACTAAATCCTCCCCAAAAGAACTGGTGGCCACTCTTGTTGCTGTAAACAAGAGTAGAACCCTCAATCTCTCAAGCCAAAGGAAAGCTTACAAGTTCCATGTAAGCTTAATTCTTACTTATTGTGAATTTTAAATCTATGGTTTTCTTAAATTTTATGCTTTGTAAATGTTTGAATTAAAATCTGATGCTATGCCTTGATGGAAAGGCCACCCCTTCTCTTCTTTACAATTCAGCCCTTCTTAATCCTAGAAAGTTTAAATAAAAGATTGATTAAACTCTTTTCATTGTTTACTCTCTTGATTTTTGGAAAATGGAGTAGATTAGAGATATTAGAATTCAAATTGGATTAATTCAAGTAATAAATTGGATGTTAAAATTGAGAAATGGTCAGCTATTTATTTTATTTCAAAAGAGTTATTCTGATTAATTTTGATTTTATGCATAGAAAGATGCATAAGGGAATTTATTTTAATTTCAAAAGAGTTATTCTCATTGATTTTGATTTTATGCATAGAAAGATGCATAAGGGAATTTATTTTAATTTCAAAAGAGTTATTCTCATTAATTTTGATTTTATGCATAGAAAGATGCATAAGGGAATTTATTTTTATTTCAAAAGAGTTATTCTCATTAATTTTGATTTTATGCATAGAAAGATGCATAAGGAAATTATTTTTATTCCAAAAGTGTTAATTTCATTAAAATTGATTTTATGCGTAGAAAATGCATAAAGGAATTATTTTTATTTTAAAAGTGTTATTTTTCTTAAAATTGAATTTATGCATAAATAGATGCATAAAAGGATCTTGTTAAAAGTGTTATTCCCACTGAAGTTGATTTTATGCATAAATAGATGCGTAAAGAAACTTTATATCAAAAATTAAAAATTCTCTTAAATTCTATGTTTAAACGAATGTGATGAAGAGAATAGATGTGATGAGAATCAGATAGATGTGAATGAATAGATGGATGTGATCTGAATAAAATCAGATAGATGTGAATGAATGGGTGAGATGTGATGAGAATCAGATAGATGTGAATGAATGGATGGATGGATGTGATCTGAATAGAAGTGACGAGAATGTGATGTGATGAGGTGCGATGTGAATCAGATAAATGTGAATGAATGGATGAGATGTGATGTCATGTGAATCAGAATGTAAATGAATGATATGGGATATGAGTGAATGTATGTGATGATAATGGATGTGAATGTGTATGATAAGAATGGATGTGAATAAGCATGTGAAAGAATGGATAAGGATGTGTATGAGAAGAATGGATGTGAATGTGTATGTGAAGAATGGATGTGAATGTGTATGTGAAGAATGGATGTGAATGAGTATGTGGAAGAATGGATGTGGATGTATGAGAAAGAACGGATATAGATGTGTATGTAAAAGAATATATGTGGATGTGAATGTGATGGATATGAATTCAATGTGATGTGATGGATATGAATTCAATGTGATGTGATGGATGTGAATGGAGGTGATGTGATGTAAAATGGATAGATGTGAATGGATGTGATGTCATGTGAATCGAGATGTGAATGGAAGTGATATTATGTGAATTGGGATGTGAATGAATGATATGAGATGTGAATAGATATGATGTCATGTGAATCGAGATGTGAATGAATGATATGAGATGTGAATGGGATGTGATGTCATGTGAATCGGGATGTGAATGGAAGTGATGTCATGTGAATCAAGATGTGAATGAATGATATGAGATGTGAATGGATGTGATGTCATGTAAATCGGGATGTGAATGAATGATATGGGATGTGAGTGGATGAGATGTCATGAGAATCGAGATGTGAATGAATGATATGGGATGAGAATGGATGTGATGTCATGTGAATCGAGATGTGATGAATGTGATGTGATGTGATGCGAATCGGGTTAATATGAATGGATGAGATGTGAATGAATATGATGTGATAAGATGTGGATATGGGTAAATGCGAGTGGATGAGATCTGATGAGGATATTTGAGGAAAGAAGTGATGAGATGGAAATTGATGCGATTGAATAAGAATGGGAATTTATATAAAATGAATGTGGATTAAGTAATGTTGATTAATGTGGAAAGACAAGAGTTCGTTATAGAAACTGTATTTATGGCCTGTTTTTAAATGACTGCTTTATGTCAAGAATGCTAGGAAAGCGTTTTGACCGTCTTGTGATTAAGGTCGTGGAGACCTAGTTGATAAAGTTGCAACAGCTGACGGAGAGTCAACGGAGGATGTCTCGCGTAGCAAGGTCAGCCAAGGTCTTGACCAGCCTCGGTTCGATTAAAATGGTGAGCTTCCGGTACGGTGGATGAGGGACCAAGGAAGCGGCCTATGAGTGAAGAGCTAGGTCACCTCTGCGAAGGATCTTAGAGGGTGCTGACCATACGGTGCTCGGGCTTTGGGTCGCCCCGACGATACCCACACGTGCGTCGTGGAAGATATTAGAACAAGGAGTAAGAGTTATTTGCTGAATTCGGGCATGGATCTGGTTGATTGACCTTGCTGGTCCATGGCCCTTTTATCCGTTGGTTGATCTTGCTGATTCTCAAGAGAGTTTCCATTTTGATATATGAATATATTACCGGTAACTATGAGCTAGGAACTATCGAAAAGGCCCCTGAGTGGTCAGGTGTGGTGAGCGTTCTAGTTGTCAATGATGCCATAGATACAACGATGAAGGAATGATCGGAAATAAGGATTAAATTGGAGATTTTGAGGATTATGATCAGTGAGACAATGGTTTCATTAAATGATTGTTTTTAAAGATAGATGATGCTGAGAAAAAGGCAATTTCATATTGGGTGTGTAAGTGGTGTGACTAGTTTTAAGTTTGCATGAATATCTGGCTAGGGAACCTGGGAACTCTATTCCCTAGTACCCGGGACAAAACCTAACCAAATTCTTAATTGGATCCCATCACTACAGTGGTTGGGCGGTTGGCTAACCCATGGGACTAGATGGGGTTAGGCTGGACTGATGGATCCCTAATTTGAGACTCAATTTTGTTATGGTACGATAGATGAAGTAAATCCCGAACAAAAATTGTTCTATGGAAAAGAATCAACGGCTGTAACTCTCAATGAGGAAAAAAGCATTGGTCTCTATGATCCAAGTGTAATCTTTTCCCTGATGTGACTATGGGACTTACGGGTTCGATCAGATCAGTTCTGTTAGATAAGACTTTTGACTACATTAGAGAAAAGTTATCCTGGAGGAATCTCCCGTGCTTTCCGGGCAAGGGAAGCTTTTTTGGGTTCGGTTTTGGATGAGCTGATGGATTAGTGTCTTGTTGGGATATCCATGGGCAAGGCTCCGAGTGTGGGACCCTGCCCCGCACAAGAATTGCTACTTCCGCTGCTAGCACCCCTGAATTTGTTACGCGGTGGGGACATGGATCTCACAGCTAGTATTAGAGCAAATTGGCTAAAGTGGATCAACCAAGAAGCCAAAAATGTCATAAATTGATGAAGTAATAGTAAAAGGTTGGAATGGTGTGATGAAACTCATACAAATCGATATTCAAATGAAATTCTTAATTTGATAACTGGGTCTTCAGATGGAAGTACTGCAATTGTATGAAATCCATGACCTGCTTGAGGCCTAGACATGATGGTATTTACCTTATAGTTCCAAGGATCGTGACTACCCGTATATACCGAGGGTATAACTGCAGCTCTTTATTGCTGGCAGTATATACGAGTAAATCTAAGATCTTGAAATTATAAGCTAAAATGCTATCCAGATGATGAATTCGAATGTGGTTGATATGATTTTAAAATTCTGATTGAGAACTAATGAGTTGAATTGGATTCTGATTGAAAAATGATGATTCCTGAATTTTTGGTTGAAAAGCGATAAACTGAGCAAAACCACAATGAGGATGAAGGGACGAGTCCCTGTGTTGATGTTCATAATAACTAGAATGATGATAATGACTTCAGCAAATCACTATGAGATTAGTGGATTGTGCTGACAGATTGCTACTGTTAATTCTTGACCCAGTGCATCAAGTTAAGGAATGACAAATTAAAAATCTATAAAATTGAAATCCCCCATGGAGTATTGGTTAGATGGAAATTTCGGTCTAATAGACCATTATTGTGTTAAAGATATGATGGAAATTTCGGTCTAATAGACCATTATTGTGTTAAAGATATGAATGATATGTTCTGAATGAATTGTTATCTGATAATACGAGTATCTTTATCCCACGATTTTGTGGGGAGCCGACCTATCTAAAGAACCCCAGAATCAGATGAACAAAAAATTGGATTTGAATCATAAATAAAGGGACTTAACAAGATTTTTTGTATTGATAGGAACATGGATCGAGGTCGTTATCGTGGTAGAAATGATAACCCCCAACTTGATGATGAGGAAGAGCTCGACTTGGATGTTCGTAAAACTCTTCATAGTTCGCAGCAGCCTGGACCTTTCAAAGGTCAAGGGAAAAACTTGGGCGAGGCTGTGGAGAAGTGGATCGAAGCAATGGAAGAGTACTTTGGTGTCACCGGGTACAATAAGAAGAGCAAAATGGCTCTTGCACAAGGCTGAAGATAGTAGAAACAGCCAGAGTGGCACGGAGAAACCACTGCGAGACAAACCGTCTGGATCAAAATACCCAGACATGGAATGATCTCAAAATTTACCTAAGGACGAGGTTCTGTCCTCCCGGCTTTTTGGAAACAAAGATGAACGAATTCTTAGAGTTAACCCAGGGGAGCAGAACTATTGAAGTAGATCACCAAGCGTTCGCTCTCCTCCTGAAATACTCGCCACCACTGAATGAAGAACAGCTGATGGCCACGTTCATTCAGGGAGACTGAACGAACCTTTGAATATTTTGGTGAAGAACGCCAAGCTAGTTTCCATGGCCGAAGCAGTGCGGATGGCGAAGGATTTCTCCAAGGCCTTTGATGTCAAGGTGCCACCAAAGCCAGCACCATCACATAGTTCCAGAAGGTGATTCCAACCTTCCACCACCTAAGAGATATCAAGGTCAAGCCCAGGATATGGGAAGTTTCAGAATGGAAGAAATGTCCTTTTCCCGAAACTCAATCCCCTCGAATTCAACTTCAGAAGTTCCACCCTTGAACAAGGGAGTGAAATGCTATAACTGTCAAGGATTTGGACATCACAGTATGGATTGTCCAACTCCTTTTGGATCAAGGTTTTCAGGGCGGCAGAGAAATCAGGGATCAAGATTCCAGACTCTAGCTCCTTCCTTCCAGAGTAATCAGGTTTCTATCCGCCAAAATCAGGGAAATCCCTGAGGTAGACCCTCTAACCAACCCGCAGTTTCAAACCAAAATAATGCAAGACCTCTACCTCAGAATAGGGGAAATCAAAGAGAGTTGTTCCCAAATTGGCCGTCCACTTTCAAGGCAGTAACGATGGAAGTGATTGAAGAAGAAGAAGAAGATGAAAGAGGACATCTCGTGTTTTTTAAGTGTGGTAGGAATTAAGATTCCTCCCCCAGCCCCTCAAGATGTCCAGTTTCTCCCCCTGTAATCAATACCCTTTTCAAAATAATAACAGATCTTGTTTCTATCTTTTGGCCTAGAGAGAGAAAATGTTCTAGAGAGAGATAATTCAATTTCTAGATATCTTTGGATAGAAAAATATCCCTTCTTATTAAAATGATTTCCCCTAAAATAGAAATTCAAAAAGAACTTTTCAGTGTGCAATTGGAATAAATTGAAAATAGGTAAAAAGGACCTTAGCCTGAGGGTCCAGATTTTTTCAAAATTTTGCATTAAGGTTCCTATGGACCAATAAGATTAATCCAAATGTAGGGAGGAGATAAATTGAAGAATAAAATAAAAATCCCCCAAAAATGAGTAAATACTCACATAAGATGAAGAGTTGAGTAAGGACAAGGTTTATTAGTTAAAAAAGGAGAGATATTTAGAGGAAATGATGCATTTTTGACACCTCAGTGTGGGGAATTTCCCTCATGAAGGCGGCGCCTATTTCACATGTGTGGATGAGTTTTAAACTCACAAATAATGAGATATTTTCATCTCTCCTCTCTCCTGTTTCAACTAGATCCAAAAAGTGAGCTAAACTGACCCAAAAATGGTCAAAATTGACCAAACTGATCTGAAAAATTCTAGAATCAGTTTGCTTGGTTAGAGGCTCATTTTTTCCTATAAATAAAAGCCTTCCCCTTTGTAAAAGGTTAATAGTGTTTATGCACTGTTTGTGAATGGATGTAATGTCATGTGAATCGCGATGTGAATGGAAGTGATGTTATGTGAATCGAGATGTGAATGAATGATATGAGATGTGAATGGATGTGATGTCATGTGAATCGGGATGTGAATGAATGATATGGATGTGATGTCATGTGAATCAGGATGTGAATGAATGATATGAGATGTGAATGGATGTGATGTCATGTGAATCAGGATGTGAAGGAATGATATGGGATGTGAATGGAAGTGATGTCATGTAAATCGAGATGTGAATGTGATGGATATGAATTGAATGTGATGTGATGGATGTGAATGGATGGAGGTGATGTGATGGATGTGAATGGATGGAGGTGATGTGATGTAAAATGGATAGATGTGAATGGATGTAATGTCATGTGAATCGCGATGTGAATGGAAGTGATGTTATGTGAATCGGGATGTGAATGAATGATATGAGATGTGAATGGATGTGATCTCATGTGAATCGGGATGTGAATGATATGGATGTGATGTCATGTGAATGAATGATATGGATGTGATGTCATGTGAATCGGGATGTGAATGAATGAATGATATGGATGTGATGTCATGTGAATCGGGATGTGAATGAATGAATGGATGTGATCTCATGTGAATCGGGATGTGAATGAATGATATGGATGTGATGTCATGTGAATCGGGATGTGAATGAATGATATGAGATGTGAATGGATGTAATGTCATGTGAATCAGGATGTGAATGAATGATATGGGATGTGAATGGAAGTGATGTCATGTGAATGAATGATATGGGATGTGAATGAATGATATGGGATGTGAATGGAAGTGATGTCATGCGAATCGAGATGTGAATGAATGATATGAGATGTGAATGGATGTGATGTCATGTGAATCGGGATGTGAATGAATGATATGGGATGTGAGTGGATATGGGATGAGAATGGATGTGATGTCATGTGAATTGAGATGCGATGAATGTGATGTGATGTGATGAATGTGAGGTGATGTGATGTGATGAATGTGATGTGATGTGATGCGATGCGAATCGGGTAAATATGAATGGATGAGATGTGAATGAATATGATGTGATGAGACGTGGATATGGGTAAATGCCAGTGGATGAGATCTGATGAGGATATTTGAGGAAAGAAGTGATGAGATGGAAAATGATGCGATTGAATGAGAATGGGAAATGGTAAATATGAATGGATGAGATGTGAATGAATATGATGTGATGAGATGTGGATATGGGTAAATGCGAGTGGATGATATCTGATGAGATGTGGATATGGGTAAATGCGAGAGGATGAGATCTGATGAGGATATTTGAGAAAAGAAGTGATGAGATGGCAAATGATGTGATTGAATGAGAATGGGAAATGATGCGATTGAATGAGAATGGGAAATGATGCGATTGAATGAGAATGGGAATTTATATGAAATGAATGTGGATTAAGTAATATGGATATGGGTAAATGCGAGTGGATGAGATCTGATGAGGATATTTGAGGAAAGAAGTGATGAGATGGAAAATGATGTGATTGAATGAGAATGGGAAATGATGTGATTGAATGAGAATGGGAAATGATGCGATTGAATGAGAATGGGAAATGATGCGATTGAATAAGAATGGAAAATGATGCGATTGAATAAGAATGGAAAATGATGCGATTGAATGAGAATAGGAATTTATATGAAATGAATGTGGATTAAGTAATGTTGATTATTGTGGAAAGACGAGAGTTCGTTATAGAAACTGTATTTATGGCCTGTTTTTAAATGACTGTTTTATGTCAAGAATGCTGGGAAAGCATTTTGACCGTCTTGTGATTAAGGTCGTGGAGACCTAGCTGATAAAGTTGCAACAGCTGTGACGGAGAGTCAACGGAAGACGTCTCACGTAGTAAGGTCAGCCGAGGTCTTGACCAGCCTCAGTTCGATTAAAATGGTGAGCTTCCGGTACGGTGGATGAGGGATCAAGGAAGTCACCTATGAGTGAAGCGCTAGGTCACCTCTGCGAAGGATCCTAGAGGGTGCTGACCATACGGTGCTCGGGCTCTGGGTCGTCGACGATACCCACACGTGCGTCGTGGAAGATATTGGAACAAGGAGTAAGAGTTGTTTTCTGAATTCGGGCGACAAGGATCTCACAGTTGGTATCAGAGCAAATTGGCTAAAGTGGATCAACCGAGAAGCCAAAAATGTCATAAACTAATGAAGTAGCAGTAAAAGGTTGGAATTGTGTGATGAAGTTCATACAAATTGATATTCAGAATGAAATTCTTAATTTGATAACTGGGTCTTCAGATAGAAGTACTGCAATTGTATGGAGTCCCTGACCTGCTTGAGGCCTAGACATGATGGTATTTACCTTATAGTTCCAAGGACATGATGGTATTTACCTTATAGTTCCAAGGACAATGACTACCCGTATATACCAAGGGTATAACTGCAGCTCTTTACTGGCAGTATATAACGAGTAAATCTAAGATCTTGAAATTATAAGCTAAAATGCTATCCAGATGATGAATTCGAATGTGGTTGATATGATTTTAAAATTCTGATTGAGAATTGATGAGTTGAATTGGATTCTGATTGAAAAATAATGATTCCTAAATTTTTGGTTGAAAAGCGATAAATTGAGCAAAACCACAATGAGGATGAATGGGACGAGTCCCTATGTTGATGTTCGTAACTAGAATGATGATAATGACTTCAGCAAATCACTATGAGATTAGTGGATTGTGCTGACAGAGATTGCTACTGTTAACTCTTGACCCAGTGGATCAAGTTAAGGGATGACAAATTAAAAATCTATAAAATTGAAATCCCCCATGGAGTATTGTGCAGATGGAAATTTCGGTCTAATAGACCATTATTGTGTTAAAGATATAAATGATATGTTCTGAATGAATTGTTATCTGATAATGCGAGTATCTTTATCCCACGATTTTGTGGGGAGCTGACCTATCTACAGAACCCCAGAATCAGATGAATCAAAAATCGGATTTGAATCATAAATAAAGGGACTTAACAAGATTTTTCATATTGATAGGAACATGGATCGAGGTTGTCGTGGTAGAAATGATAACCCCCAACTTGATGAGGAAGAGCTCGACTTGGATGTTCGTAAAACTCTTTATAGTTTGCAGCCTGGACCTTTCATGGGTCAAGGGGAAAACTTGGGTGAGGCTGTGGAGAAGTGGATCGAAGCAATGGACTCAGAATAGGGAAAATCAAAGAGAGTTGTTTCCAAATTGGACGTCCACTTCCAAGGCATTAATGTTGGAAGTGATTGAAGAAGATGAAAGAGATCATACTCCACCTGCGATATGAGGACATCTCACGTTTTTTAAGTAGGGTAGGATGTACTGTAATCAATACTCTTTTCAGAGTAGTAAAAT
This sequence comes from Cibotium barometz, assembly GCF_041138505.1. Lineage (NCBI taxonomy): Eukaryota > Viridiplantae > Streptophyta > Polypodiopsida > Cyatheales > Cibotiaceae > Cibotium > Cibotium barometz. Next base: position 1,618,909 of record NC_141079.1, read on the forward strand.
ATCTTGTTTCTATCTGTTTTGGCCTAGAGAGAGAAAATATTCTAGAGAGAGATAATTCAGTTTCTAGATATCTTTGGATGGAAAAATATCCCTTAGATTTCCCTTGAAACAAAAATTCAAAAAGAACTTTCCAGTGTGCAATTAGAATAAATTGAAAATAGGTAAAAAGGACCTTAGCTTGAGGGTCCAGATTTTCTGAAAATTTTGGATTAAGGTTTCTATGGACCAATAAGATTAATCCAAATGTATGGAGGAGATAAATTGAAGAATAAAAGAAAAATCTCCCAAAAATGAGTAAATACTCACATAAGATATAGAGTTGACTAAGGACAAGGTTTATTAGTTAAAAAAGAAGAGATATTTAGAGGAAATGATGCATTTTTGACACCTCAGTGTGGGGAATTCCCCTCATGATTTCACATGTGTGGATGAGTTTTAAACTCACAAATAATGAGATATTTTTATCTCTCCTCTCTCCTGTTTCAACTAGATCCAAAAAGTGAGCTAAACTGACCCAAAAATGGTCAAAATTGACCAAACTGATTTGGAAAATTCTAGAATCAGTTTGCTTGGTTAGAGGCATTTTTTCCTATAAATAGAAGCCTCCCCCTTTGTAAAAGGTTAATAGTGTTTATGCACTATTACTCTACTCCTCCCAAGAGTCAAATACATTGAATTCAATTGTTTTTGACTAAATCCTCTCCAAAAGAATTGGTGGCCACTCTTGTTGCTGTAAACAAGAGAAGAACCCTCAATCCCTCAAGCCAAAGGAAAGCTTACAAGTTTCATGTAAGCTTAATTCTTACTTATTGTGAATTTTAAATCTATGGTTTTCTTAAATTTTATGCTTTGTAAATGTTTGAATTAAAATCTGATGCTATGCCTTGATGGAAAGGCCACCCCTTCTCTTCTTTACAATTCAGCCCTTCTTAATCCTAGAAAGTTTAAATAAAAGATTGATTAAACTCTTTTCATTGTTTACTCTCTTGATTTTTGGAGAATGGAGTAGATTAGAGATATTAGAATTCAAATTGGATTAATTCAAGTCATAAATTGAATGTTAAAATTGAGAAATGGTCAGCCATACAAAGGAGGTTATGGCAAAATTTTCTTAAATTTTGTGGAACTAAAGTTTATCATTAGGGTATTCTAAAAGAGTAATTCCTTCCGTTCGTGCATTCTAAAAGAGTTATTTTTATTTCAAAAGTGTCATTCCCATTAAAATTGTTAAGAGTTGTTTTTTGAATTCGGGCATGGATCTGGTGGATTGACCCTGCTGGTCCTCAACGGATGAGTCCATGGCCCTTTTATATGGATCCGTTGGTTGATCTTGCTGATTCTCAATGGAGTTTCCATTTTGATATGTGAATATATTGCCGGTTATACTATGAGCTAGGAACTATCGAAAAGGCCCCTGATGAGTGGTCAGGTGGTGAGCGTTCTGGTTGCCAATGATACCATAGATACACCGATGAGGAATGATTGGAAATAAGGATTCAACCGGAGATTTTGAGGATTATGATCAGTGAGACAATGGTTTCATTAAATGATTGTTTTTAAAGATAGATGATGCTGAGAAAAAGGCAATTTCATATTGGGTGTGTCAGTGGTATGACTAGTTTTAAGTTTACATGAATATCCGGCTAGGGGGCTTGGGAACTCTTTTTCCTGGTACCCAGGACAAAACCTAACCAAATTCTTAATTGGATCCTATCACTACAGTGGTTGGGCGGTTGGCTAACCCATGGGATTGGATGGGGTTAGGCTAGACTGATGGATCCCTAATTTGAGACTCATGTACGATAGATGAAGTAAATCCCGGACAAAAATTGTTCTATGGAAAAGAATCAACGGCTGTGCCTCTCAATGAGGAAAAAAGCGTTGGTCTCTATGATCCAAGTGCAATCTTTTCCCTGATCTGACTATGGGACCTACGGGTTCGGTTAGATCAGTTCTGTTAGATAAGGCTTTTAACTAAGTTAGAGAAAAGTTATCTTGGAGGAATCGCCCGTGCTTTCCGGGCAAGGGAAGTTTTCCGAGTTCGGTTTTGGATGAACCGATGGATTAGTCTCTTGTCCGGATATCCATGGGCAAGGCTTCGAGTGTGGGACCTTGTCTCGCACAAGAAGTGTTACTTTCGCTACTAGCACCCCTGAATTCGTTATGCGGTGGGGACAGGGATCTCACATTCAAGATCTTTCTAGATAATGATATGTCAAATGAGCTAGTTTTGACAAAAGCTTAAAAGGGTTCACCATGCTCCTATTTTTTAAATCTTGCAAAATGGGAATTGGGATTTTCCCAAACTCCCTGATTTCTACCTCTAGAGACACAAACCTTTTACTCACTATAGCACCAAATCTAGGCCTCTACCCCTGGACATCTAAACCCTCTACTCTTGCTAGCTCCAAATCTAGGCCATTCCAAAGTACCACAAAGAGTGTCTCTCCCATGAATAGTGAACATTGCTTCATCATGTACATAGTTATAGGTGAGGATGACATGTAATGAGTCCAGATACTACATGAAGTTGATGCCAATATTAATGAATACACAATATTTTCATAGTACATTGGCCCTATTCTTCATAGTGAATTGGCCCAAAGACATGTACATAGTTATAGGTGAGGATGACATGTAATGAGTCCAAATACTACATGAAGTTGATGCCAATATTAATGAATACACAATATTCTTCATAGTACATTGGCCCTATTCTTCATAGTGAATTGGCCCAAAGACATGAGGTTTTGATGCCAATCTTAATGAATACACAATATTTACATAGTACATTGGCCCTATTCTTCATAGTGAATTGGCCAAAAGACATGAGCTTTTGATGCAAATCTTAATGAATACACAAGATTTGCATAGTACATCGGCCTTAGTTTACTTTTGGCAGCTTGTTTTTTTTCCCTTTTTCATGTTGACTTGACATCCATTTACTCATGGATCTCTCGTAGACTCTTTGGGTCTTTTGTATATGCTAATATAATATTCCTTTCTTTCTTTTCTCTCCCTCCCCCCCCCCCTCTCTCTCTCTATGAATACACAAGATTACATAGTACATATGCCTTGATTTGCTTTTGGCAACTTAGTTTTTTTTTCCTTTTTCATGTTGTCTTGACATTCGTTTACTCATGGATATCTCATAGACTCTTTGGGTCATTTGTATATGCTAATGCAATTTTTCTTTCTTTATTTTCCTATGTCGCTCTCTCTCTCTCTCTCTCTCTCTCTCTCTCTCTCTCTCGTAATATAAGATGTATATATCCACTTTTGCATCAAATATGAAGGCATTCCTAGTTAATAAGATATGCCACAAACTTGTCCACCTGAAAAAATGAAAGAAAACTGAATGTTTTGGGTTATCTAGCCCATTCGAAATCTTGCTAAAAATCCATTCTTTAACCTTTATGGGCTTATCTGTCAATGGAATCCATACGCGAGAAAGGAAATCCCACAGCTTCTTTGGCACCATACATGGGCCTATCTGTCTCAACAGAATCCATATGTGAGAAAGGAAATCCCACACCTTCTTTGCCACTGGATATGAAATAAAAAAATGCAGGCATGTTTCCAAGAATGTAGTACAAAACACACAATTACTAGAAGCAATCTCCCACTTTCATAACTGGTCCCCCAATGGTAGGCCTCCAACTAGCATGTGCCACAAGAACACCTTCCCTTGATATGGAATCTTAGACCTCTCGTGTTAACAATCCTAAAATGGGATTGATCATGGTTATAGACATAAGATTAAGCATAAAATCAAGGTGGGTTATACCACACTAAAACCTCCATGATTGGAGAGAGAGAGAGATTGCACACTCAACATAACTCTATTCCTTGCATTCACAATGAACCATACAATGATATTGGCTTTCTAGCCTTATCCCTCTTTACACATCATCATCCATGTAGTACTCCCTTTTTCACTTCTTCTTTGGTCAATACTCACACACTATACAATATCACATGTGGCATTCTTATCTTACCACAATATCTTGCACCTCTAGGGTGCTTTCCCACATACACACATCACTGCGATTATATCTCTCAACACCCCCTCTTAATCGAGGTGTTTCACAACTTACCCATCACCCATATCAATGTAGCATTACACAACCGCAATCGCTACCTCTCAACACTCCCCCTCAATGGCACTTCAATGATACATTGGAGTGCCCATCAAACGAAATATGTGCGTGTGTCTACCATCTTAGACAGTGAGTCCATTTTGAGCCGACTCGCTCACAAAACGGAACCACCGAGTCCGATTTGAACATAGAAGTTCGAGTGGGAACCAACCCATGCACATGCACCTCACATGTGTGCATCGCTCTGCACACATCATGACAACCATTTTGAGGTTCTCGGTGAGCTTAGGCAGGGCAACCCTCATACCAATGGGTGAGAACAAAAAAATACATATCTCGTTTTGAGCACGTAGGCTCGGGTACAGTTACCCTTCTCATACATGGGTGATAATCCAATTATAAATTACGTATCGGTCGAAGTTGGGCAAGGAACCGGAGTGAGAAATAAACCACTCCTTTTTCCCAGTGAAGGTGATATTTGGTTGGTATTTCAAAGGCGACACAAATTTTTGTTTGCATTTTCCAAGAATTACAACTCTCCTTTTGGCCACAACTAGGTAGGGTACCCATGTGTGTGAAGCTTTCCTTAAAATCTTAATTGAAGAGTTATTTAAAAAATTAAAGTTCCCCCTCGGCACGGCTTGCTCCTTGCATTGCTGCCCGCCCTTCACTGCACATGGCCTGCAGCTTGGGTCCCTCTTCCTCATCTACAATCTTCGTCTTCTTGCGCTATGTTGCTAATACTATTGCTTCATCGCTTGTCTTCTTGCACACTGCTATTGCTGCTGTGCTTTCTCTTCCCTCTTTGCTGCTCTCTATTGTTGGTTGTAACGACGTGTGTGTGCTACTGATCTCATCGACACAGAGAAGCTTTGGTTTCCATAACAGAAGTAAATTCTTCTGATGCTGAGCGTGGCCACCGTGTTCATGACCAGCACTTCACTCTGTAGCCATCAGCTACTGCCGCCTCCTTAGCGAAACACATGGCCTATGCCATCTTCAGTTCGGCACATGGCCTGCAGCTTGGGTCCCTCTTCCTCATCTACAATCTTCGTCTTCTTGCGCTATGTTGCTATTACTATTGCTGCGTCGCTTGCCTTCTTGCACACTGCTATTGCTGCTGTGCTTTCTCTTCCCTCTTTGCTGCTCTCTATTGTTGGTTGTAGACGACGTGTGTGCTACTGATCTCGTCGACACAGAGAAGCTTTGGTTTCCATAACAGAAGTAAATTCTTCTGATGCTGACCGTGGCCACCGTGTTCATGACTAGCACTTCACTCTGTAGCCATGAGCTACTGCCGCCTCCTTAGCGAAACACATGGCCTATGTCCAGTTGCCATCTTCAGTTCGACACGAGTTGTGCTACTCAATGCTCACTCTCTCTTCTTCTTTTTTTGTGTGTACTTGCTTGGTATCTTATCGCTGAGATAAGTGCCCGTTTATGGACTACTGACCATCACACGTTTCCATTTGTGGCTCTGTCGAGTCTTGCTCATTTGCCACTCGCAACTAATGTTGGGTATAGGAGGCGGCGTTGATCCTAGGCACAATTACTGTTTGTTACTTCGAGTTTCATCTCGGCTACTCTGCAGGTTTCATGGCAACATTGAATACAACTGCGTCCTTCTTGTTGATCTGTAGATCCTCTCCTTATCTTGTTGTTGAAGTCCTTCAAGATTTTCACATCGGCTCTCGTCAGGTAGCTGAAGTCGACATGGCTGAACACAATGGCCAAGCCTGTGAGGGCACCTCTCTTGCACCTCTTTATACCTCACCAAGTTTACAGCCTACTGCTGTTCGTCTACTGCTTGGTGCTCTTCTTGCCATAGCTTCACCAAAGCTTTCATGGCTTGGTGCAACCTCTCCTTCCCATCTACACTCGTGATGGAAAACTATGTTTTCTTTCAAGCGATGATTTGCTACTTCTCTTCCATGCAGTAGCTTCTTTCTGCCTTACAACAATGCCATTCCTACTGTATGAGATCTTTCTGAAGCTCTTGCCATGTAAGAGCTCTCTTCTCCAATGCTTAACCTTGTGTTACTTGCCGTAGTTTCTTTCAAGTAACCATCAACTTGGCTACACTAAGCTCTCCATTGAACTCCAATATTCATGCCTTTCTTTGCATGCATCCATTTCAAGGGTGCTTCAACACAAATATCTCGCAAGAAACCATAGGTGATATACCTTGTGAAAGCTTCCTCTTACTTCCACCGAACATTGCTCGTGAGCAAATCAGCACATCCCTCCATTTGATGTGAATATTCATGGGCTCCTTTTCTTGCCCACAATGCTTGCCCCCTCCTTGGACAAGCCTTTTACCTCCACACATGCTCTTTGCCAACTTGCAAAACAAGAGCCATGGGATTCACTCATCCCATAAATTAGCAACCCTTCTTTACATTGAGCATTCTTCCATGCTCAAACCAAAAAATTAATGAGGAAAAATCCAAAATACCTTCAGAAATCTTTTCTTGGCAGCTTCCTTGTTGACACCGAAGACTCCATAGCCTTCATAATTGCTAAAATCTCCATTTTCAGCTATGTTGGGTAGCACCATAACCTCCAAATCTTCATGGGCATAATCTCTCTCCAAATGCAATACTAATGACAATGAGTGTGCTAATTTTTTTTTCATAATAAAGTGAAAATAATGCTTAATCAATGAACTGATAACTAAGGAAAAATATACATAGATATTCACCATGACCAAGAGTCCACCCAAGCTTTGCTGATACCATGTTAACAATCCTAAAATGGGAGTGATCATGGTGATAGACATAAGATTAATCATAAAATCAAGGTGGATTATACCACACTAAAAACTCCATGACTAGAGAGAGAGAGATTGCACACTCAACACAACTCTATTCCTTGCATTCACAAACAATGAACCATTCAATGATATAGGCTTTCTATCCTTATCCCACTTAACACATCATCATCTATGTGGCACTCCCTTTTCTACTTCTTTGGTTACACTCACACACCATACAATATCACATGTGGCATTCTTATCTTACCACAATATCTTGCACCTCTAGGGTGCTTTCCCAGATACACACATCACCGCGATTACATCTCTTAACATCCTATAAGATTACTTCCTTTCACTAGGCCCTACTTTTCTTGATGTTCTATACTATATTAGCCTTCTTAGTGATCCAGCGCTTATCTTCCACCATCATATGGTACACTTGATTTATTGTATATTGGACAATGTCCCGAGGCTTTATAAATGCCCAATCTAACCAAGGTTTCTAATCCTCCAATTGAGGAATTTCACCAAACGGTGTAAGGCCTGTCCTCACCTTCTCCCATAACTATACATATCCACGTGGAACCCAAAAATATTGATGGATTTTTCAAAAAGACAATAAGCAGCCTCTATGTGGTGGCAACAAAGTATCCATAATTTTCTCTAGTCCCAATTGAGCCATTATATTGAATTTTGGATGCTCAACAAGTTTGTTAGGCCACTCCAGAAGTCCTGAGGTAGCCAACACCTTATCTGCCATAGAATTCAATTGCAACTGCCGCACTGATCTGAAGGCTTCCATTTAGTGTGTGCCAACACCTCCTTCCATGAGATCATCAAATGAGAAAGGAGAGGTGAAGCCACCACTCGAACCTATTGGGAACCATTCACTACATCCCACCATGTACCATCTATTATGGTATTATCATGCACAAGTGCGACCTCCTCTATGAGGGCCTTAGCCATTACCACCCATGGCTCTTGAGATACACATATATCTTGCAATAAAGGCCATCTCCTAGTGACCATATGTAACCTGCCATCATCTAATAGGGCTGCCCCTCAACTCCTCTTTGTTGGAGTAGTAACATGTTCCCAAGAAGGTAGTAACATGTGCCCTGGCTTATTTCTTCCTGCTCTTTTCCATAGCATAAATCTAATTGGCTATTGTATCTGATGTAAATCTTTTCCCATCCATGGCAATAAAGGCAAGAAAAAAGATATCATGCTAATCATAATGGATTGTGCCACTTTGAGCCGAACATGCATAGGCCAACCCTGAGAATTCCAATGACTTATCCTTGGAGATCCATGTCAACAAAGCCTGTGAATCAACATCAACTCCAATCAGATAACCCAAGTGGTGTGTGATGCATCCCCTTTGTATGACCTACCCATTCCATCCCAAACCAAGCAAATTGCTCTCGGTGTACAGCTTATCAGAGTAGATTTTTACATATTAATGTATAAACCTGAAGCAAGACCAAAAATATCCCAAATAGCCATAGCCTTCTGAACATTATCTCTTTGAGTGTTAAGGAACATGAAAGAATAATCTGGCAATGCCTGGCCAACCATATGCTCTCCCTTGGAGGAGTAAGCCCTGTAACTTCACTGTCCTCCTCCACTAGTTTTTGATGAGATAAGATTGGATGTGTAACAATTGCAAACAAGAGAGGGCTAAGTGGGCATCTATACCTGATCAATCTCATCAAATGAATGGGCTCAGTCACCTCACCATTAATCTCATAAGCCTAGCCAATGCATGTTGGCTAATAGTATAAATCAAAGAAGACATACGAGGGCCAAATCCCATAGCTTGCATAAGTTGTGAGAAAGAAAAGACCAACTAACGTTATCCATAAGCCTTTCAATATCCAGTTGAATCATAACCACCTTTTGCCTCCTCGAAGCCCTTGCATAATCAATTCCAATTTGTACATTCAGTATATTATGCAAAATATTCCGATCTTCAATAAATCTATATTGCCTTAGATGAATCAAAGTAGGAAGAAATCGTTGCAACCTGTTGTTGGCTGACCTTTGCAAATATCTTATATATGGCCCCCATTAATGTGATTGGTCTCCATTGACCTAGATTAACTGGGGATGGAACAATAAACGTACAATCCTAATCTTCCAACTTGCACGCGTGATACCTGTAGTCCACACCTCCTAAAAAAATATAAGTGAGAGGGACCTCAAACTCATCAGCATACTTCGTGAAAAGCTCATTAGGGGGGAGTCCATCCCACCTTGGACTTTTCTCTTTAGGAAAATGCTTCAGCACATCTTCCACCTCATCCACATAAATATCTCTTTCCAATTCATTGGCAAAAATTTATGATACTTGGTGAGAGGAACTAAGTGAAACAAAGACTCTCTATCTGCAATGACATCAAGAGATATGACCTCTTGTGGACCCAACAAATGGTGATAAAAGTCCATACACACTAGAACACAAGTAGGATCAGTAATCAATACTCCTTGCCTATCTTGCATCGTGACAATATTCTCACATGCATGCTTTTGTTGCAAACGAACAAAGAACGTATGTGACTAACAATTAGAATCCATTAGGGCATCCATTCAAGACATAAGCTTATATCTCACATATTGATTCTTGTGCAATGCTACAACCTGATGTGACAAATCAATCAATAGCTATCTCAATGTTAGGGCAAGAACCGTCCTCTCTTGAACCACCTGGTTCAAATCAACCAACAATAATTCTAGGTTCCTCAACTTCTCCCTAAAATATGATGCATTATGAATCCCATACTAGCGAGCAAGCTTTTGAAAATTGAACATACAATACTCCTAAGTTGACACCCCAACAAAGGTTACATGGCCTCGAAATGTTTGTGGCACCTGCAACATAAATTGATGGAAAAAAGTATGCTCTAAGAAAGTCTGGTTAACCTTAAGAGGAGCCTTTCCCAATAATGGTATAGAACCATCCACAGAATGGCTATGCATCTCCAATACCAAAGGGAAATAATCCAAACAAAATATGACAATATTCCACCTGCATGGACAATATCTCTGGCAGAAACAAATCATGCTGGCAAATATACATTTCGCCCAAACAAGCTCTTGTACCCACGCATTGTTGAGAGGCGTATGTAAATCCTCTCTCTCTCTCTCTCTCTCTCTCTCTCTTTGTGCGTTTTTGTGTGTGTGTGTGTGTGTGTCTTTGTCTCTCTCCCCCTCCCTCCCCCTCCCTCCCCCTCCCTCCCTCTCTTTATCTATCCCTCCCTCCCTCCCTCCCTCCCTCTCTCTCTCTCTCTCTCTCTCTCTCTCTCTCTAGTGCTACATAGTCTGTGAGGTAAGTGTTTTTGTAAATGTCATGCATCATCATCTACATCAAAATACCCTTCACCACCACATTGCATTGCTAAATAAATCTTGATACATTATGCAATAGGTTTTCAAGCTCAAGATCGTGAATCAAAGGATCAAGGTAAATGTCCGTTCTCTTCACCTTATACTTCCCAATCATAAGGAGAATAAGCATTGTATGTCATTTCTTGATAGACATCTTTCTATGGCATGGGAAAGAGACAAGAGAGAGGACATTAATAAGTGTCATGAAACGGCACTATAAAAGTTGTACATTATGAGATATTAGCCACCCAAGGCCTAGTAAGTAAGTTTTGGGTGCCCTAGTGTGAATAAGGGCCAAATGTATATAAGGCATTTTCTCATAATGAAAAGACACAATTCCCTTTGTGCTATAGAGAGCTCTCCCTTGTGCTATAGAGAGCTCTCCCTTGTGTCTTGAGAGAGAGAGAGAGAGAGAGAGAGAGAGAGAGAGAGAGCGAGCATTCTAATGGGCTATAGAGAGCTCTCCCTTGTGTCTTGAGAGAGAGAGAGAGAGAGAGAGAGAGAGAGAGAGAGAGCTCTCCCTTGTGTCTTGAGAGAGATTCAGAGAGAGAGCTCTCTCTCTCTCTCTCTCTCTCTCTCTCTCTCTCCCTTGTGTCTTGAGAGAGATTGAGAGAGAGAGAGAGAGAGAGAGAGAGAGATTGAGAGAGAGAGAGCTCTCCCTTGTGTCTTGAGAGAGAGAGAGAGAGAGAGAGAGAGATTGAGAGAGAGAGAGCTCTCCCTTGTGTCTTGAGAGAGAGAGAGAGAGAGAGAGAGCTCTCCCTTGTGTCTTGAGAGAGATTGAGAGAGAGAGAGAGAGAGAGAGCAATGTTCTAATGGGCAGCCAAACCTCGAGATAATTTGCTTGTATAAAAATTCTGCTGTTGTTCGTGCATCGGCTCTGGATTTTACCCATTTTGTGAAATAGTCTGTGGCCATGATCACGTATCGAGCTTGGGATGGATGTGCCGTTGGACTAATAGGTCCCACAAAATCTATCTCTCATTTCTCGAATGGTTATCTTACAATTATAGGGGTGAGCGGCATCTTATTCCTTTGTTGTGGAATAGCAAAACGTTGACATTCTTTGCATCTTTCGACAAATTCTATGGTGTCTGTGAATAATGTAGGCCACCATAGTCCTTCTTGAAGCACTTTTTGACCTGTGATTTCTCCAGCAAAATGCCTGCCTCCTATCCCTGAGAATAAGCCTCTTCCAATATGGTGACGAACTCATCTTCTCTAACGTATCTTCTGGGTACATTATCTTTTCCTAGCTTATATAGTTCTCATGCAATCAGTTGAGAAGGTGCAGCAAGCTTGATAAGCCGCTGCATTTTATCTTTGTTCAAAGGTATTTCATGTGGGGAAACCATAAGCTAGATAATTTGAGATTTCCTCACTCCATTCGAGTACCATGTCCAACTTGAACAAACAAGCATCAGGGATATCATCTCATCACCACCAATTGTTGGTTTCCCATTTGGAATTCTTGACATGTGATCGGCTAACACATGCTATGTTTCCTTTCTTACTGTGACTGTAAAGTCGAAATTCCAACAATAATAGTAACCATCGTGTGATTCTCCCCGTGGTGGTGCAAGGTTTATTCACTAGGTATAATAAGGCTTGATGGTCCATAAAAAACTATGAATTTGTTGGCCATGAAGTAATGTCGATATTTCTTGACGACGTAAACCATGGCTATCTTGTTAGTTATATGCTTCTCTAATAGATAGGGGATGCCTTAGTTTTGGATATTTCTGCTTTGTAGAAACCATTGGAGCTTGCTGTTATAGAATTAGATAAGAGAATCGTGTGGACTCTTAATTCAGTAGTACCAAGATCGCATCTTGAGTTAGGCCTGTAAACATTCATAGCACCTTTCTCTAGTATCTATGGCTCCTTGAAGTTGGCAATTTATCTTATTGTGAGTGGCTAAGAAGTCTAAAAATACGGCAAGAAATTCTAAAATTCTAGGGTGAATGATTATACAGTTGGACATAATGAATAACTCCTCGCTTATCAGGATCATGGCTAGCGAGATATTATGCCTGAGTCTCTGACGTTGATTGATATTGATGTTGATACTTTGCCCTCCAGAGAACCACATATGCTGACGTCTCTCTATTGGATCGGGAAAGTGTAGATCCTCAAAGTGACGAGCGAGTCTCACTCTGCTTTCTCGGGTTGTAGCAGAGTTGATGAGAGTTTCTAAGGCAAAGGCGATCATATCCTCACTCTGGGAGAGTCCAAGAATGTTAGACAGATTTGGGGTATCCATCTAAAAATCCAGTTCAATTTGTGACTTTTCTTTTTTTGAAGTTCATTTCAAACATAATCTTAACAAGTGAAAACATTATTTCCCAGATTCACTTTAAAATTTTAAGCAATTTCAGCTGCTGTTTCGTAAGTTTACAACAGCGCTCTGATACCAACTGTGAGACCCCTCTGTCCCCTCCGCGCACTGGATTCCCGGTTGCTAGTAGTAGCGGAAGTAGCTCCCTCTTGCGTGGGGCAAGGTTTCCCACTCGGGGCCTCGCCCTCAAATGTCCGGACACGAGACTAATCGGGTGGTCACTCCGAAAACCAAAACCGGGAAAATTTCCCACACCCGAAAAACGGGGACGATTCCACCTTTTTTATTTTCTTAACAAATTTTCTAACGGGTTCAAAAGATTAAACTATCCTTCACCTGAATAAACCAGATAGAAGGAAAACTATCACTAACTTAATCTAAGGAAATCAACGCTTTTTTCCTAAGGCTCAAGAGTAAAGTAACAGTGCATAAACACCATTAGGGTTTTACAAAGGGGGAGGCTTCTATTTATAGGAAAAAGTGAGCCTCTAACCAAGGAAACTGATTCTAGAATTTTCCAGATCAGTTTGGTCAATTTATGACCATTTTTGGGTCAGTTCGGCTTACTTTTTAGATCCATTTTGAAATAGGAGGGAGGAGAGATGAAATATCTCATTTTAAAATTGATTTAAAATTGGAGGAAATGATGAGAAAAAAGGCACCTCCTTCATGAGGGGAGATCCCCACTCTGAGGTGTCAAAAATCAGTTCTATTTTCTTTGGTCCGTAGTCCACTCTTCATCTTATGTGAACATTTACTCATTTTTGGGGGTTTTTCTTTTATTCTTTGGTCCTTAGTCCACTCTTCATCTTATGCGAACATTTACTCGTTTGTGTTTCTTTTATTCTGCTTAAGTCTCTCTGACGTTGATTGGTATTAACGTTAATACTTCGTCCTCCAGAGAACCACATATGCTGACATCGCTCTATTGGATTGTGAAAGTATAGATCCTCAAAGTGACGAGCGAGTCACACTGTGCTTTCTCGGGTTGTAGCAGAGTTGATGAGATTTTCGAAGGCAAAGGCGATCATATCCTGACTCAGGGAGAGTCTAGGAATACTAGATAGATTTGGGGTATCCATCTAAAAATCCAGTTCAATTTGTGAGTTTTTAATTTATGAAGTTCATTGCAAACATAATCTTAACAAGTGAAAACATTATTTCCCAGATTTACTTTAAAATTTTAAGCAGTTTTAGCTATTGTTTTCGTAAGTTTACAACAGCATTCTGATACCAGCGTGTGAGATCCCTCTGCCCCCTACGCGGACCGGATTCCCAGTTTCTAGCAGCAGAAGTAGCTCCCTCTTGCGCGGTGTAGGGTTTCCCACTTGGGGCCTCGCCCTCGAATGTCCGGACACGAGACTAATCTGGTGGTCATTCCGAAAACCAGAATTTTCCATGCCCGAAAAACAGGGACGATTTCATCTCTTTTATTTTCTTAACGAATTTTCTAACTGGTTCAAGAGATTAAACTATCCTTCACCTGAATAAACCAGATAGAAGGAAAACTATCACTGACTTAATCTGAGGAAATCAACGCTTTTTTCCTAACCGGAATCAGGCACAGCCGTTGATCTACTCATTTGAGAAATTCTTCAGGGTTTTATTTAACTACTCGAATTCTAAGCGTATTCCTACTATTTCAATTTAATTATTAAAACTCCACTGATTCTAGCCTAATGGCCCATGGGTTAGTCACCATTGGAATCGATAGAACCAGACAATTACTCACCCACCCATTTCGTCCAAAATACATATCTTCCATGACATATGCATGGGTGTCCTAGGCACCGCGAGCCCGTGCATCGCCTAGTTAGAACCCTCCAGGATCCTCCTTAGGTGTCATGGCACTTCACTCAGGGACCGCTTCGTCGGCCCTCGCCCATCATACCTGAAGCGCACCATTTTTTAACTGTACCGAGGCTGGTCATCACAAGACCTGGGCAGGCTTTGCCGCGTGAGCCGTCCTTTGAACACTCCCGCCAGCTGTTGCAACCAAACTTCCCTTAGAAAAACATATGCTAAATGCTCCCTCTAGCATTCTGGCGTAAGACAGTCCTTTAAGAAAACAGGGTTTCTATGCAAGTTTTCAGTTTGATTTTCTTTTGAATACAAGGAGTGTTTCTTGAATCAGTATCCCAAAACTTCTAGAACGGAATTTTAAATTTCATACCAGAATTCCTCGAATTCTATAACCTTGATCCACAGATCATTTTGAAGGGTCTCAAACTTAGTTTCAGATTTGGCGGAAGTTTTGAGTGTATTTTCCTAAACTGGTCATACCTTCTTTCCTCGAAACTGACAAAAGGTTTTGGTCTTGGTTATAGTCTGATTCACGGTTTGAGACTGATTAGACGAAAAGGTTTGATAATTCAGTTACTAATTTATTGAATTTCTTTCTTTGAATATACACTTAACTGATTTCTAAAATTAGTTATGAATTCCAATGAGGAATAAATTAATCATTTATCTGAATATTTTGATCTCGATTCATTTTTTGAATTTTCTTTTTACAATCCGTGTGAATATAAAACGATAGAAATTTCTCTCTTAGAGTATTTAACTATTCTTTTGTCAATTACTCATAGGATTTAAACATAGAATTTGGGAGAATTCTAATTTTGATATAAAAATTCTTTATGCATCTATTTATGCATAAAAATCAACTTCAATGGGAATAACACTTTTATAATTAAAAAATTCCTTTATGCATCTTTCTATGCATAAAAATCAAATTTCATGAAAATAACACTTTTATAATAAAAAATTTCCTTTATGCATCTTTCTATGCATAAAAATCAATTTTGATGAAAATAACACTTTTATATAAAAAAAATTCCTTTATGCATCTTTCTATGCATAAAAATCAATTTTGATGAAAATAACACTTTTATAATCAAAAATTTCCTTTATGCATCTTTCTATGCATAAAAATCAATTTTGATAAAAATAACACTTTTATAATAAAAAAATTCCTTTATACATCTTTCTATGCATAAAAATCAATTTTGGTGAAAATAACACTTTTATAATAATAATAATAATAAATTCCTTTATGCATCTTTCTATGCATAAAAATCAAATTTGGTGAAAATAACACTTTTATAATTTAAAAAAATCCTTTATGCATCTTTCTATATGCATAAAAATCAATTTTAATGAAAAGTGGACTAGCATGGAATACTTAATGACTAGTATCCTAGTTTAGATACTTTTTTTTAATGGGTTTATTGATCAGCACCCCTAAAGAGGGTTTTGTATTGATTGGACCATGTGGCCAGATTTGTGAGCTTACCTTTGAGTTTATCTTTGAGTGGTTGAAGAAGCCATTTGTAGCACTGCCCCTTGGTTTGGTGATAAACTCGAGAGGCAGGGTGGAGCTTCGTGAGGAGTTTCTGTTGGGAAAAAGGGGTAGGCGATTTGAGCTTTGGAGTGCCCATGGGTTGGGTGTGGGCAAGTCCATATGAATTTGTCGAGGAGGAGGGGAATTGTTGCCTGGCCATTGGTTGCCAAACCATCTTCGTCGATTGGACAGGTACTGGCTTGGGTGGTGTGGTTTGGGCGACGTGCAGAGGGGTATGCCTTGGGAGCCAAATGATGGAATTGCCATCATGGAAGCCTTATACTTCTAAGAGAAATTTGGGCACCCAACGCTGTGATGAAGGTCTATGGTTGTCGAGGCTTCTAGCTTTTTTGTCAACGAGGCTTTGATTTATGAGGCAGTTATCGATGCAGAGGAGAGGCTTTTGATTGTGGCTTTGGGAGCCACAGACATTTGTGTGTGTTGCCTTCATGGAAGCCTTGTGCTTTGAGCACATTAGTAGGCACCCAGCATTCTTGGCTTTGTTGTGCTTGGGATTGTCGAACCCATGGTTGTGGGACCTGTTGTCATGGCTTCCTACTACGGAGTGGCTGTGGGGGATAAGAACAGGCGACATGCTCCGGAAGCTAGAGGCGAGTATTGCCTTCATAGTAGCCTTGTGCTTGTATCCTTGTGCTTGTATCATGCGGTCGGGGACAACAAGCCAATGTTGAAGCTTCGGCTTAGGGCTGGTTTTTGTTGGCTTAGTTAGCTTTTGCACTCGGGTTTTAGAGATGGCTGTTTGGGGATCCATAGTTCTATGTAGCCATTGTAGAATCCCTGAGCGGCAAGAATATTCTTGGGCACCCACCATTGATTGTCATGATAAAGATATGAGGTTGGGATGCTTGAAGTGTGGGTGGTCGAGGTTGTAGAGTTGAGGGGCAATGTCGATGAGACTTGATTGTGATTGGTGGATGGTGTCAAAAGTGGCCGATCAATCGGCTTTGGTGAGGCATGGGGTGTGGGAACAGGGGAGATGTCCAGTGATGAGGCTGGGGCATGAGGGGGAAGGGCAGTCAAGGAGAGGGTGTGTGGATGATCTCCTCTTGGAGACACAAGAGGACAGTGGCCTTTTTGTTGTTGATTTCCATGGTGGCCGTTTCTTTCCGCCAATTGATTTGGTAGAGTGGCATCAATCCACTCTTTTCCAATGATAATCCATCCTTGGAGTGCTCTTGCATCTATGACATGAAATCTAAACTCCAATTGGTTAGTTCCAATAGAAATTTTAGGAACTAAATACCCAACACTCATTAGACGCATTTCGTGTGATATTTGAACGTAAGTGTCGTCATTTGTTAGTGTGGGTTTTCCAAGAGTTTTCCACGCCTCCAAGAATATGAGATTGATGTGGACCATGGGATATATGTGGCTTGCCCCCATTGGAGACCGTTCTCAGTCTATTGTCCAATCCATATTCTTAGTGGGTTTAGTTATGGTGGTAGTTTAGGGGCAGTGGAAGACTTACCAGTTAGTTTGGGGGGAGTGAGAATACCCTTTGTCAAAGTAGTTGGTGGGGGGAGAGGGGCAAATTTGAGGCACTCCCCATCCCAAAGAATCATTGTCACCTTGCCCTGGGGAAGCTTGAGGGTAGCTATGTTGTCAGCTGGGTTGATTGTCCTTGTAGCGTTCTGGACCCAACTTCTTCCAAGGATGACAATTTTTTTAATCTTTCCTATGGAAACCGCATAAAACTTACAAGCCAATGGGTTAGATACATTATGTACAGTTGGTGTGAAAGACCCAAGGCTTTGTATGTGTTGTCCCACTAGGCAATTGAACTTTGGCATGGGCAGTTTTGAGAGATGGTTTACCTAGAGAGACCCATGTTTTGCATGGCAAAAGATTGTGGCTAGCTGTGGGTGACAAAAAGGCACGTTTCCATTGCATATTTCTGCTAAAGCAAAAATCTATCTAGACTCTAAGGGTGGTTGTTTCAGCATGTGGAGCCACACTTACATTGAGGGTGTTAAGCGAGGCAATGGCCTTATAGGATTCATGAAGGGTCTGGCCATTTGGGAGGATGAATTGTGTGCCGAGTTTGCGATTTGGAAGGGAGTCAAGTGTAGCAAGGATCTTCAGCAAGTCGTGGTCGACTTCGACACTATTGAT
The DNA here is from genome assembly GCF_041138505.1 of Cibotium barometz. NCBI lineage: Eukaryota > Viridiplantae > Streptophyta > Polypodiopsida > Cyatheales > Cibotiaceae > Cibotium > Cibotium barometz. The sequence continues at coordinate 1,636,962 of NC_141079.1, forward strand.
AGAAGCGACCATGCATGGCACCCGCACGACATCAACAAGGGCTTGATGACAAGCATCACAAACTAAGAGATCATTGCTCCTAGTGGTGGTCACATAGTCTTTAGCAGCAAACGGGAGCTTTGGCCATGGGATGTGAGTGCCAGGTCTATAAATTAACCTTAAGCATTTGAGACCCTTTGCAGAGGTAGACATGATGCATGTCCCAATCATGGATCAGTCGGGTTTGTCTTATGAAGGGTCGACCTAAGATGGCATCATAGGTGGCATTACGAAAGTCCATGACAACAAATGTGAGATGGAATGTCATGTCACAAACTTTTACCTTGCGGTCATGCACTAGGCCCAAGCGTTTCGTAGATTTTCTATTCGCAAGCTTGATCATCAATGTAGGCATGGTTGGCCCCAGTTTTCCCAGCATGGTTGTGTGAGGATGCTTATGCCATCACCTCCATCCAGGATGCCTTTGACCACATGTCCATTATAGGAAATGGGCAAAGTGGTGTTGGTGTCATCACCTTCAAAGTATTGTCCCAACACATTTACACAAATTGTTGGTGCACCTTTAGGTTGTGGGTTGTGGTGATGGCGTAAGTCTAGATGATGGTGCTCAGATTCATCCGAGGAGCCTGTAGTTTTCTTTCCATCCAATCCTGAAGGTCATTCCATAAAGCTGGACTACCTTTTAAAACAAGGTGCCAATGGGAATTTGGATTTGGGAGGAAGGCTGAGAGGCCAGCCACATCACATTGATGAGCAGGAGCTTCCTGAGGGGCGGGGCCTTGATCATAGGGTGGACGAGCAATGGTATAGGGAAGTTCAATTTGGTCCTTATTTGACAGGGGTGGAGGTCAAGATTTGGTTGATGTAGGAGGATAAAACACCTCCGCAAATTTGGTGTGTGGACCTTGTGAGTCGCTATCGAACTCTGTCATTATTCTCATCGAGTTGTCTGATGTGAACGTGGGATTTGGGCATGGCCGCTTGTGGAATAGGCATTGGAGGATTAGGAGACGCATGTGGGGAAAAATCATCGTTTGTCAACATCATGTTGGTGAACGGATGTTCCTCGGCCTTGAGTGTTGGTGGGGTTCGGGCCTCACCTGGTGCGGAAGTTCAAGTTCGATGGGGGATGACACGCACTCAGGCACTAGGTCAAAGGTTACAAAAATGGGCGGTGGCTCTAGGTGAGTTTGGTATTACTCTACCAGTGCTTGGGCCTCCTAATAAAGACATTGCTTCTCAAGGATGGCATTGGGATATGTGGCCAGCCGTTTTTCCCATTTGGTGAGTTTTTGCTAGGCTGCATGGGGGAGTGGCAATTTGGCATGATCATCGCTCCTGGAGGAGGAGGATGTGGTCTTTGTTGAGCCAGTGTGGATGCTACCCCGATCTTATCCATGGCCAACATGATTAGAGTGTTGTTTCTTTTGGGATATGGCCTTCTTTAGCTTGGCCTGCAAACTGTGTGACAACATTCAATGGGACAAGCAAAATCTTCCCTTGTTGAACGCTCTTAACACGTTGAGGGATGGCATGCCTTCTACCTTGGATTGAGAAACTGATTGCAAAGGGCAATCTTTATAATAATGGTCAATTCCACATCCATGACATTGGGGTGTCACTGGCAGGCATTTCTTTTGAGGGCATTCAGCCACTCTATGGGGTCCATGGCAAAGGAAACACATAAGAGGTGGTTTTCCTATAGGTGCATGTATAGGGGGATGGCGGAGCGCATGGGCTCCACAGGTTTAGCAATGGACCTGGTAGGGATCTTTCCATGAGCAATAGGATTTGCCTAGAGAGGCAATGGCTAGAATGGAAAGAGTGGTACCGGAGAAGGTCTTTGTGGCATTGTGTGTTAATAGGTAGTTTGGGGTGGTGCCACCAATAAGGCTTGGGGCCCGAGAGGAGAGGAAGGTAATGTTACAAATGAGCTTTGGTTTGGCATTGGCGCAGTGACCAATTGCGTGGAATAACTTCTTACATGTTATCATCGAGAAAGATCGCCCATTTGCAGGCTTGATCAAAGGTGGAGGGGTCCTTGACCAACATGTGGTCGTGTAGTCTTGGATTGTGCAACCCCAAGAGGAAACAATCCATTAAGTGATTGTCACTCAATCTTTCCCTCTCCTCGCAACTCCTCGCAACACGAATCAAGGCACTTAATGTGTGCGAATGTTTCCTTAGGTTTTTGTTCCAATTGGAACAGTTGGATGATGGGGCTCCATTTGGGCCCATAGGATGCAAAGCCAAGTATGAAGGCATCTCTCACTACTTTGAAAGTGTGTTTGTGTGGAGGGTCCAAGGATTGGAACCATTGCATAGCCTTGTCTTCAAGGTTGAGTCCAAGGAGATGGACTTTGGTTGCATCGTCGAAAAGTTCAAATGCCTACTAACAGATTTGGTTAAAGACATCGATGTGGTTAATTATGTTAAAAGAGTACATTCAAATTTGTAATGTCAAGTAGGAGTGTCATTAACAAGATAGACTTGATTAATTATGTCAGAAGAGTACATTGGAGTGGGTATTGTCAAGTAGGAATGATCTTGAATGTGTTACCCAATTCTTTACATTGTATTAGTCGCTCCCTTCTAAGGAGGACCTTTCTTCCATTGTGAATGAAATTAAAGTGTGCCGATGTGTCTTGCAAGGATTCTTCTTCCTTAGCTGTTGTAAATTGCATTTCTTCCCCTGTAATCCCCTTTTTAGAATAATAAAAGATCTTGTTTCTACCTGTTTTGGCCTAGAGAGAGAAAATATTTTAGAGAGAGGTAATTCAGTTTTTAGATATCTTTGGATGGAAAAATATCCCTTCTTATTAAAATAAATTCCCTCGAAATATAAGTTTAAAAAAAAATTCCTAAGGTGCATTAGAAATAAATTATAATGTGCACAAAAGACATTACCCTAAGGGTCCCTGTTTTCAAAATTTTTTGCACCCTCGTACTTTTTGCACTCCACCTCCCTAATTTATGAAGGCCACTTCTTACTTTATGAACCCCACAAATGTAGTAATGAGGGAGACAAGCCTAGTTGCCCCCTACTTTTGGAGGATACCAAATTTGCACACTCCTCTCTTCCTATTGGTCCATTGCTAATGAAGGTCATTAGCAAAGGGCCCAAAAGATGTCCAAAGGTTTCCTAATGTAGGAGTTTTATGCCCATAAAGTGAGCAAACGAACTCTGATTTGTGATCCGACTGAAGCGTTGAGTTTGCAGCAACATGGGCTATGAGAAGGGGAATAGAATTGCTCCTCCTCCTCCTCAAAGATGCCAAAGTACCACCTGGAGAAGTGTGCACAACAATGGCCCTATAGAGAATGCCTCGGATGTGGCCGGCCAACTCTCCCTTTGGGAATTCCACAACGAACTAATGGCCAGGTTAGCTTAATAATCATTTAAAAAAAAGAGATTTTTCAATTGACTTTTAATGTTAACATTAATTATGTAAGAAATAAGTTGCTACTTTTCCTTTGCTTTGAAAAAAATACCAAGATTCTTGTGAAATCGTTGCTTTCTTGAGAAAATGATGTTGTCTCTTGTATCCTATGGCTTAGTTAAGCAATTGTGTTGTTATCTTGATTAAGTTAAAAGTACATGTACATCTTCTCCCTCCCTTAATCCTGAACCCATTTAATCCTGAACCCATTTCCGTGCTGTGTAGTGTAGTCGGGCGATGATGTTAGCAAGGCCTGGAGTTGGCCCAAGGTATTCCTTCTACCATTGGGAAGATGAGACTCACAAGCTTAGGGGAGTATTGTGGATGCTGCCTAGTTCTGTGGCCAAGGCTAGTGTAGTGAAATAAGTCCACCCTAGCATGTAGACATCTCTCTCAGGAGGAGCGAGAGGATCAAGCGATGGAGCCTGAGAGAAGGCGGACAAGCCGGCTTGAGTCCTCGCTAGCTGGCCAAATGACGAGGTGTATGGTCCCATAGGGATTACCCAATCTGGATCAACAGGATAAAGTAAAGGAATAAGAAAGTCTAGATCTGGCTATGGATAATTTTGAACATTGTATCTATTTTTGTAAAATTCCTTATTTCATTAGGGGAAGGTTGAGGTCTATAGGGGCCCTTTAAGCTGCCATATTATGATTTTAATGTCTTTTTGTTAAAATGTTAAGTTTCTTTGACTTTAGATACCTTCTTATTCTTTGACTTTAGATACCTTCTTATTCTTCAAATGGCTAGAAGTTTGAATTTCAAAGTTTCCCGCCAAAATTGAATTTAAAATTGAGTGGGCAAAACCATATCATGTGACATATCTATGGAAAGAGCTCAGCCGAGTAGATTCTGGATCTCTAATCTCCGACAAATTTTGAGCTCATATGTAGAAGTTATGGATGTCTGAAATTTCAAAAACTTTTTCCCCCACTTTTTGGGAATGAAAAGTACAAAAAGGCATCTTCTAGAGAATCTTTTGACCACCTTTTATCACCCAACATTTTTCTATACATGGCATCACATGATTGGCCCTTTTCCTTATAATAACCTTTTGATCACATGGAATCTTAAAGGGCCCCTATAGATCTCAACCTTCCCCTAATGGTTATTAGTGTTGTATCATTGTTAAAGGCTGTTTAAATGAACAATGTGTAAGGTCATTAATTAAGGAACTTGTCTATATATGATGCAGAGTGTGGTAGGACTAATTAGAAAACAAAATTGGTGCATGAGTTGGGTGGAAAGTGGGAGGATGGAATGCCATGATGGCACCATCCTATGGATGGGTGGACTCGATTAGCTGGGTAGCTTTCCAATAGATTAATTGAAAGTTCTATGTTAGGTAAGTAGGTCCCTAGGAAAATCTACTCTAGAGTACTAGACCAGCAGTTGTGCCTTGTATAGATGGGAAAAAAAGAGTTGTTTCTAAGAATCAAGAATAGAGGTTGCCTAATTTAAGGTCAGTCACTCTATGAGTGATTTGATTTTAAGAGTCAAACCAAATTGGCAACCTCACCATATTAATCATATCCGAGCAAACCAAATTGGGAAACTCACCACTAATTTAAAGCGGGTTCATTGGTTTGAGACATTGAAGATGGTTTGCTTATTCTGGTTCGTAGTAGGTACTCCAGAACTTACAACTATGTGAACATAGAAGGGAACCATGTACCATAGAACTGATGGGTATATGACCAACAAGTAATGCAAGTCTTAACCATTGATAGAGTAGCCGCTATGGAATGCAACACAATCTCGAGTCTACCACCCCTACCATTAGTCTTTCGTATCTTAGAAACCATGGCGGAACCCCCATATTTCACCTATGTGGACTGCTCAAGTCTTTTGTCTTAGTCAATGAGCCTAGGATTTTCTTTTATGATGAATAAGACTAATTACATTAGTCTCAAATCTTTGTAAATAAATCTTGTTCTTGTAAATATTTGAGAAATAAAATGACTTCAAAGTTTTACTTTTAAAAGCATGAGCGTAGTGTAAAGTATAAATCTCGTAAATCCTAAAATTTAATCTTGTGATGATGACCAGGATGATCAGCCTCCTCTCCCCAATGCGCTATACACAGATACCCAGGAGAAGAAGCTCCTACTCAAATAGATGCAACCTCCCTCCTTTAAGGGGGAAGATTCAAAAATTGAGAAGGATGCGGAGGTATGAATCGAAGCAATGGATGATTATTTCTTAGTTGTCGGTACTAGAGTGGCAAACCAGTCCATGCTTGCATGATTTTGTCTTACCAGAGATGCTAAACTTTGGTGGAAGAAATGGTGCCATGACAAGAGGGTCACTGAACACTCCCAAACATGGGATGCAATCAAGGGGGTCACTGAACACTCCCAAACATGGGATGCAATCAAGCAAGATGTGAAGGAGTGGTATCTCCCCCCATCTCATGCATCTATCAAGATGAATGAGTTCTTTAGCCTCAAGTAGCTCAGTTTAACCCTGGAAGAATACTACTCCAAATTCATCTCTCTCCAGAAGTATGCCCTATCCATGACTACCTTCCAGCAAGTTGCCCATTTTTGCCAAGTTCTAAATGAAACTTTGGACTCCTGCCTCGAAGCAATGAGGCTGAGCACATTGCAAGATGATCTCATATGAGAAAAACCTCTTGTGAGATGAAAGAACTGAATTCTGGCAAAGCTAAGCCTCAGAAGAGATCTTACCCTAAAGCAAACCCTAAAGATGAGTCTTCTAAGAAGCCCTAGCAAAATACTCCCTACTATAATCGGGGTCGGTAAACCAACTCCTTTGTTTCCTGCTCGTATGCTTCTTCTTCTAGAGAAGCCCTTCTGTGCTTCAAATGCAATGAGCCAGGACACTTTACGGTCAACTTCCCCAAGCTAGCAACATATTTTCCTCAAGGTAGTCGAGCAAATAAGGGTCGTGGAACCCCCATCCACCAAAGTGAAAAAGGTGGTGGACGTGGTAGAGGTCGCGAAACAGTTGCCCGCGCAGCTTGTGCTATAAATGAAGAACCAACTTTGGAGATAGTTGAAGGAGAGCGTGCCACTGTCCATGCGGCGGTCGAACTTGAAGGTCCAAATCAACAGTTTGGTGTTATTCAAACCCCAACCACTCATCATCATGGTAAGCCATTCCAACTTTTGATTGATTGTGGTAGTACCCATTCATTTCTTTCTCCTAGGTGCTTACAAAATTTAAATCTAAGTCAAAAACCAGCTAGGAAAATAGTTGTAGAGCTAGCTAGTGGGAAGGAAATAGTATCTCATCATTCTGTAGGAAACCTTGACTTTGAATTGGGTAGTGAACAAACTTATAGCCATTTTAGAATCCTGCCATTAGGATTTTATGATGGGATCCTTGGGATGGACTAGTTAATTGCAAACAATGCTAGTATTCATTGTAACCAGGGGAGTATCATTTTTAAAAATGAGCATGGCCAAGTAGTATTAGCTTAGGGGAAGACAGGTAAACCTAAGTCTAGGGTAGTCAAAGAAAAACATCTTCTCAAGGGAGCACATAAGGGACAATAAGTTTTCTTAGTTAAACTCAACAAAGCTGCTGAACCTAGTAAGGGATCAGAACCCTCTTGGCTCCAAGAATTCTCTGATATTACCTCCTCCTCAAGAAGTCGATCATGACATCCAGCTAATCCTTGGTGTTCAAATTGTCTTAAAAACACCTTATAAGTTGTTCCTCCCTAAAGCCATTGTACTCAAGGAGCGGCTTTCCCAACTTATTGAGCAAGGATTTGTACGGCCCAGTAGCTCTCCTTGGGGAGCATCCGTTCTTTTTGAAAAGAAGAAGGACGGCACTCTTCATCTCTGCATAGATTTTTGGGGGCTAAATCAAGTCACTGCTGTCAAGAACAAGTATCCTATTCCTTGCATCAAAACGAGCTTCTTGAAAGGCTTCATGGGGCCAAGGTTTTCTCAAAGATAGACTTGAGGTTTTGCTACTATCAAATCAGAGTCAAAGAAGTAGATATACCCAAGACAACTTTTAATACCTGTTATGGCCATTATGAGTTTATTGTAATGTCATTCGGGCTAACCAATGCTCTTGCAGCTTTCAACCGCCTAATGCAAGATATATTCGATCCCTACTTGGATGAATTTGTGCTTGTCTTCTTTGGAAGAGCATGAGGAGCATGTGTGCAGAGTTCTGCATTTGCTGCACAGACATAAACTCTATGCTAAGAAGAGAAAATGTACCTTCTTTACTCATAAGATTAAGTATCTTAGATTCATTGTCTCCCAAGATGGTATCTCAGTAGATCCTACCAAGGTTAAGGATATACTGGAATGGCCACCCCCTAAATCAATTTGCGAAGTTTGTAGATTTTTGGGAATCACAGGATGATATAGGATTTGTTGAAATATACAAGTGAATAGGGTGTGTGTGGGAACAAGCCCTTGGTTAGAGGCTATAAAAGAGAAGATGTAAATGTGAAAGAACCTGTGAAAAGGTGAGGAGAATCTATTGGGAGGGAATAAAGGGTAGCATGAGAAGATTTAGGAAGTGTGGAGATATTCTGGGAAGTGTGGAGATATTCTGGGAAAAGTGAAGAGGTGGAGAGAATCAGGGAAAAGAGGTGGAGTGAATCATGGGAAAAGAGGTGGAGATATTCTGGGAAGTGTGGAGATATTCTGGGAAAAGTGAAGAGGTGGAGAGAATCAGGGAAAAGAGGTGGAGTGAATCATGGGAAAAGAGGTGGAGTGAATCATGGAGAAATCAGTGGGATTTGATGCTTGATGTAAACTCTATAAATTGAGGCATTGCCCTAATGAGAATTTGCTGGTTTATGAATATCCATGCCTACATTAATCTATTTGAATTACCCACTAATTACATCTGAATTACCCACTAATTACATCTTAATTACCCACTAATTATGTCTTAATTATTTGCTAATCACTTTGTTAATGATGTTGATTCTAGTGTTTGATCCACCATAGCTCATCACAATGCCCTAATTTCAACATGGTATTAGAGCCATGCCTAGAATCCATCAGGTTTATGAGCCCATTATTTAATTAATCAAGATTAGTAGAAAATTATAATTTTCCCTCTTTTTCCAACTCATCTTTGTACCCCCAGCCAGTGGAGGAGCTCCCTCTCCTTGCACACATCGCATTAGACCAAATCCTTCCAGCCATAGCTAGCCAACATCATTGGGCTCCAGCCTATGCAAGAATCGTAGCAAACCGCCAAGCAGAAGTGCAAATTTTTGCAAATTAAGGGGCGTCATTTTTTTGAGCTATTTTTGACATTACTACTTCATCAATTCAAATGTCTCTAATTCCTCTTAGCCCAAGGTGTTTTCAAGCATGCTCTACAAGCTGGTGAAGACAGAATTCAGTTTCATCAAGTCTACAGTGAGATCCAAGCTCTTCATCAAATCTGCCAGGTGACTTTGGTAAAACAGAGATTAAGCTTTCAATAGTTCGTCAAATCTTGTGTTTCTTGGCTTAATCCTCTACTAGACTCATTGCTATTGATGCTTTTGAAAGCATTTGAGCTCATTTGAAGTCTAAGGCACCAGATCTAGACTCCCCGCATACTCTGTTTTTTGCACACAAAACAGTGGATTAATTTGCTAATCAATGATTAATTAATGCTAATCACTATATTTTGGTGCAATTGAGGGTTCAAATTAACCATTAGGTATCTGATACAGATCCCTATAACTTCAGATTGCAATTCGGAGTTGGTTTGATACTCCAACCATCCCGTACAAATTGGTTAGCCTTGATTTAATGTAATTTCTGGTGATTTTATGTTGATAAATTTATTGTAATCATCTATTAAACACTAGATTTAGTTGTAAAAGTGTAGACACTGTCCTTGAATCTTGAAATTGGATCAAGAATTCACATCACCATGAGTTCAGCACAAGAAATAGCCAAATTTAATGGGGAGCAATTTTATACATGGCAAACAAAAACCATATATTTGCTCATGAGGAAATAATGTCAGCTACTACTTGCTCATTTGTGCTAACATACATGAGATCAATGTCTCCTACTAAGACTCATTTTTGATGAAGCATATCCAAATAAATGTAACTTCGTACTAGCCTCATAAAAGAGGCCAAAGTCTAATGTAGACTTCACATAGCACAATATCCAAATGTGGCTTCCGAGGAACTTGCATAAATTGACTCTCCAATCCAACTGTATAGTTTAAATTTGGCTTGGTGATTGTCATGTAGATCAAGCCACTATCTTCCTATACATAATGGGGTTCTCCAAAATCTCACCCACACAACTGCACTCAACTTACCATTTGAATATAATAGTATAGAAATCGGCTTACAACTAGCGGACCATATTTGGATAGCATGTCCCCAATGCATACTACCTCTGTGTCTTAAACATTGTCTTCTTCATATTTTTATCTTCATCTTCATCATCTGTCCTGTCTTCTGTTTGCCTTTCTACCAATGGTTCAGACTCATTTCTTGGCATAGCTCCCAATCTCTTATTCTCATCAAGTTGCTTGAATTCCTTCAATGTTTCCTACACTAGAACTTTGTAGTGATTTTCTACTACCATCAACCTTAAACTTACTAACTCTGGCTTGATTTCTTCCACTTCCTCATCTTCTTTCTTGAACATTGAGTTGAGCAATTTGATATGATATTATGCACTATTCTATTGTAGCAATCCATACATCTTGTAGACAAGGCTCGTGTCTACCTCTGCTAAGCAAAACTTTCTTCAACAAAGCCCTCAATTTTAGCACCAACTTCTTTGTAACTTTGACCTTGTTTTAAAGAAAACTTCATGTGCCACTAGAGTCAGTTGAAGCAGATCATTACAGATACACACAAAGACAATGAGTCTGATAAAGATTCAGATTATGATGGTTTCCCACCACTAAATCCTCAAGGTGGGAAGGAGACAGACAAGGAGGTAGAACTTGAACCACAACCTGAGAAGGGAAAGAAACCAGAGCCTCAACTAGGAAATGAGAAGCCAAAGAAAATTTCAAGCAAGAATTCTGGATAATAAGTTCACTAGCAAAGATCAATCTACTAAAGTGGTGTTTATGGAGATAGTAATCAATTTGACTACTGCTATTTTCGAGAAGAAGCCTAGTAAAGATTAGAAGAAGCCTAGTAAAGATTAGAAGAAGCCTAGTAAAGATCAGAAGAAAGTAACTTTTAAGCTAGAGCCAGATTTGACTACTGCTATTTTTGAGAAGAAGCCTGGTAAAGATAAAAAGAAAGTAACTTTTGAGCTAGAGCCAGAACCACATCAAGACAAAGAGTTAGATAGCCAATCAACAAGGCAGAATACACCTTAAATGCCAGCAACTCCAATCATGCTTGGTGACAAAGATTAGATCTTTGTAAAGAAGGATAAGTATGAGTATGCAATGGCCAAGTATAAGCACATTACTACTACTTTAATGATGGAGAAAATGGAGAATATGAATCTAGAAGATTGTGGGAAGACAACAACTCAAGGTGATTGACAAGAAGATCAAATATCTCTAGGAGAAATGGCCTATCCATGGCACACCCAAGAAAGATGCTAGTTTTTCTAGAACATCCAAAGGTGTGCGAGGCCTTAGAAAATCCTCTAGGTGTGATGCTATCACCAAAGAATCTCCAGTTATCATAAACATTGCATCTACTACTCTGAAGACTATGCATTTCAATCTAGAGCTTCTATTGGGAAATAAATGTAAATGGGAGTGTATGGAGGATTATAAGACAGAGTTGATAGAGCTACATACTACATTGAATAATTAAAGATGCAGCAAAATTTAAAGTTTTTTAGTCCGGAGTCACCAAGACAGTCTTTACAAGATATACTAAAGTATCTGGCTAGGCTAAGAGCCTTACTGAAGGAATACAAATCGATCATTACTCAAGAGAATCAGTTGAGAGAATCAGTTGCTATTGCAAATGATCCAAGAGATGCTAGACCAACGAGTTTTGATCTATGGGGTTCATCCAAAAAATGGTGATTTGCCACATTTCTTTCCAGTGTAGTATCCATATATAATGGAACTCCTGGATGTAGAAACATAGGTTGAATGTGTGGCAAAGCACCCTAGAGATGCAAGATATTGTGGTAAGATAAGAATGCCACATATGATATTATATGGTGTGTGTGTTGACCAAAAGAGTGGAAACGAGTGTGCCACATGGATGTGTGTGTGTTGACCAAAACGAGTGGAAACGAGTGTGCCACATGGATGCACACATGTAAAGTGTGATGAGGGCTATCTATATTAGAAGCCTCATTGTATGGTTCACATCATATATGTAATAGAATTTATTGTTTAGTATGCTACTCTCTCTCTCTCTCTCTCTGTAAGGTTCCCCCCTTCTAAAACAGGGGAAACACTTAAGATAGTCCCCTAAGTCTTAACTTGGAGAAAATTTCCTATTCATCGACACCTTGACCATGTAGAGATTCAAGGATACGATTCATAGGTAAGACCTAGTCCTATCCCGTAGGGGGAGCGTGATCTTCAAAAAATCAAATCGCCCATAGGGTAATTGATCATAAATTGGGTAACTACTAGACTTGATTTCTAGAGGTAACGCTTTTTTCCTCATCCATGCAAGGCACAGCCGCCGCTGGCCTAGTCTTCTAGAATAGAGTTGCCCAAGAACCTATTTATCTAGCATAGGGCTTTCACTTAATCTGTTGGAAAGCTACCCGACTAATCGGGTCCACCCGTCTGTAGGATGGTGCCGTCGAGGCATTCCATCCTCCCACTTTTCACCCTACTCACGCGTCAATTTATTTTCTAATTAATCCTACCACACTGTTTGACATAAATAAACATGTTCCTTAATTAAGGCCCTTTTCACAAGGTTTGTTAAAACAGTCTTTTTCCACAATACAATAATGCCAAAGACAAGATATATAGCATCACACAATTCGTAACTTCATACAATTTTATGTCATTGTTTTAAAAGAAAAAGATACACATTTATTAACACTAATATAAAAAAAACTCTTCTTTAAAAGATAACCAAGCTAACCTGGCCACCATTTCCTTGAGGAGAATATAAAGGGAGAGTTGGAACCGCATCGGGAGCATCTTCTCTAATTTTATTGTTGCGCGCTCCTCCCAAGGTAATATTTTGATGTCTCTGGTGGGAAGAGGCCATCTTGGACGTCGTCTTGTAGGGCTCTCTGCCGCGGTCGAAATGCTCTAGTCGGATCTCAATTCTGAGATCGTTTGCTCACCGTATGAGCAAAAGACCACAGCGCATAAATGCTCTCTTAAGGCTAAAACCTCTTACTAAAGTCCACGCAAATGGGGGGAGGGGGGATTGTGAGATGTCCTTAACACAAAAATGTTTTGCGAAGGGCTGAGGGCTATTGTAAGTCTCTTCACACAGGGTGGGGGGGAGGGGAGAAGAGTTAAGGACACTGCCTCCTAGCAAGAGGGGGATAGAGGAAAATTGCCTTATCTGAAAAGTGGCAAATGAGGGGGTGTGGAGAGGGGCGGCTGTACTACAACAAGTACACTACACAGGGACAGATGGTGGTATAGACGGTGGCACAGCAGAGCATAAGCTACGGAGAAATGCCTGTTTCCCATGGAGCACCCTGGAGGTTTATAAACTGTGGGATATGGGTACGAGCGCTGCACAAAGCAAGGACAAAAGGACGGTGTACCAGCAAAGGCTGTAGATCAGTGGCCTGTATGGGTCTAGGGGAAAGGTACGATGTCGATTAACAGGGAAAGGAGTGATACGCATGTACCTTATCTAGTCAGGGGTGTCCACGTAGTGGTACGTGTGGACTACACAGTGGGCGATCGTCCTTTGGTTCTTGTGTGGCCATCGTACGGGCACCCTGGTAAGTGTGTACGGTCCAAATTTTGGGGTGAGGGACCTCGATTTGCATGCCGAACTGCCTCGGGGGCATTTTTTTTTGTCCGAGAGGTTCTCATGGTCGTTGGGGTACAGACCGTTCGTCAATCGGCGGACGCCCGGTTGTGCATTTATTAAGGTTTAAAGGTCGTCGCTTTTTAACTAAAAATGACTAAAATTTGCGTATAAGCTTGATCCGATGTCTGTTTTGGATGCTATAAAATCCTATACTAGGGTAAAATCGTGCGTAGATTCTAAATTTGGGCTCAAAATTTGAAGATTCTAAGTAGAAATGACTCATTCAATAAAGTCATTGATTTTTATACCATAAAAACTCATAAATTTATCTATTACATGGACATTTCTTTATTAGTGAAGATGGGTATGTTACATCCTCCCCCCCTTAAAGAAATTGAGATGTCCTCATCTCGTCATGAATTGGGGATAATCCTTTAAGAGTGTAGCTTCATCTTCCCAAGTTGTATCCTCTTCAAGGTAATCTTTCCACTGTACTAGATGTTCTACAAGAGTTCTATATCGGAGTTGCCTTTCCCTAGAATCTATGATGCTACCGGGCTATAATTCAAGGACTCCTTGAGTAGGGATTACAACTTGTTCATCATCAAGAATATGATCGAGACTAGGTACATAAGGTTTTAACAAACTTACATGAAATACATTGTGGACTTTGATATGGGCTGGGAGTTGGAGTTTATAGGCACTTTTACCTAGACACTTGATAACTGTATAGGGGCCACAATACCTAGGGCTGAGCTTCTTATATTTCCCAAGTGATAGAGAACTTCGTGTGGGTCACACTCGTATAGAAGAACTTTGTCTCCTTCCTTGAAGATCCTTTCAGACCTCTTGGTGTCACCATAATGTTTTTGTCGATCTTGGGCAGCTTTAATATCCTTTTGGATTGCCTTGGTTTGTTCCTCCATCTCTTCGAGCATTTTCTTGGATGCCTTAACTCTTATGGTCGGATCAGAGAAATTTAGAGGAGACAAGCATTCTTGCCCATAGATTGCTTTGAATGGTGACATTCCTATGCTCTGATGATAAGATACATTGTAGGCAAATTCTACCAGAGGAAGGTATTGAATCCACCTTCTTGGTTCCCGTCCACAATATGCTCTAAGAATGTCTTCAATTACTTGATTGACTCTCTCAGTTTGGCCATCGGTCTTTGGAGGATGATAAGCTGTGCTAAAGCAAAGTTGAGTTCCCAGGGCTTGCAAATAAGGACTGCCAGAACTTTGAAGTGAAGTTAGAATCCCGTGGTCACTTACTATCCTTTTTGGGAGACCATGAAGTTTGAGGACTTCCTTGATGAATATTCAAGCAACATCAGAAGCTTTGAAGGTCTTCTTTGCTGGTATAAGGTGAGCCACTTTGGTAAGTAAGTCCACTAATACCAGAATGGAGTCATATCCTCCTTGAACAGTGGGGAGACTTGTGACAAAATCCATACTAATGCACTCCCACTTCATTTGGGGAATATCCAAGGGTTGAAGTTTCCCAAGCATCTTGACCCTTTCAGCTTTGATCCTTTGGCACATGAGAGACATTGCTTCAAGTACCGAAGGACATCATTTTTCAAGCCTGCCCAATGAAAGCTCCTTCTTATAGCATTTAATGTTTTTGCATAGCCTGGGTGTCCTGCAGGGCAGGACTATCATGAGCTTCATGGAGGATTAGTTTCTTTAAAGCAGGATCCTTAGGGATACATAGCTTGTGATGATTGAAGTAGAGGCTTCCTTCATGAGTGGAGTATCCCTTGATTAGATTCTTCTCTTTCTCTGAATTTTCCCTTCTTCTACTAACTTCATCATCCTCTCATAATCTGGATCATGAGATATGACTTCTTCCACCTTGACCAGTATGGGATTATTTGGCACTCAAGAAAGATTTGCGCGGCGAAGTGCATCTACTACCGCATTATCTTTCCCAGGGCAGAATTTGATATGGAAGTCATATTCTTGTAGAATTTCAATCCATCTTCTTTACTGCATGTTGAGGTTAGGTTGGGTGAAGATCTACTTTAGAAATTTGTGGTCAGTTATAAGCTAGAATTTTCTCCCCAAGAGATAATGTCTCCATAATTTGAGGCAATGAACAATTGCTAAGAGCTCCAAATCATGGGTGGCATAATTTGCTTCATATTGCTTTAGCTTGCGGGAAGTATAATCAACTCGTCTTCCTTCTTGGCCTAAGACACCACCAAGTGCTAGACTACTGGCATCAGTAACCACTTCAAATTCCTTGGTGAAATCACGAAGTTTCAAGACTGAGGCAGAAGTAAGAATGACCTTGAGCTGATCAAAACTATTTTGATGGATTGGCAGCCACACTATTTTGTAATCCTTCTTAAGAAGATCCGTCAAAGGTGCAGCTACCAAGGCATAATCTTTGATAAAAATCCTATACCATCGCGTGATTCCCAAAAACCCACAAACTTCACAAACTGATTTAAGGGATGGCCACTGCAGAATATCTTTTTCCTTGGCAGCGTCTACTGAAATGCCATCTTTGGAGACGATGAACCCAAGATACTCAATTTGATGAGTAAAGAAGGTACATTTGCTCTTCTTGGCATAGAGTTTGTGTCTGCGCAACAATTGCAGAACTCTACGCACATGCTCCTCATGCTCTTCCAATGATTTGGAGTAGATTAAGATGTCATCAAAGAAAACAAGCACAAATTCATCCAAGTAAGGATGGAATATATCTTGCCATTAGGAGGTTGAATTGAAGGCTGCAAGAGCATTGGTTAACCCGAATGACATTACAATAAACTCATAGTGGCCATAACAGGTATTGAAGGCTGTCTTGGGTATATCTACTTCCTTGACTTTGATCTGATAGTAACCAGACCTCAAATCTATTTTTGAGAAGACTTTGGCTCCATGAAACCTGTCAAGAAGTTCGTTGATGCGAGGGATAGGATACTTATTCTTGACAGTGTCTTGATTCAGCCCTCGATAATCTATGCAGACTTTTCTTATTCTAAAAAATCTAAGGAAGTCTCTAAATGAAGAAAATTTTCATAAACCCCTGTGTATACTTAATGAAAAATGGTGAAAATTAATACTCACACTCTCAGAGCATAGAGGTAGGCATGGGTAAAAAGAAATTCAAAAATGTGATGTCTACATCAAGTTATTCTATTTTTTAACTTCTCTCATTTTGAAATATGTAAATGCAATCTATTTGGAAGGATTAGAAGCTAAAAAGTCATGTGGGCATTTAGGAGTGTCAAATCTTAGATGCTTCACATTTTTAGATCAACTAGAATATTATTATTTCAGATTTGAGAACTTTGAGGACAGGTAGTCCTAACTTTGGAGATGGGACGGTACTATAATAAAATAATATAGGTGAATCTCTTTTAAAAATACTATAAAGAGATCTCCTTGATTCTACAAGAGCTAATATTATAACATTATTTTAGAATCTTTTTCTAGAGAGAGATAAGTGAGAGAAACTCCTTAAGGGGTAAAATGGAGAGTCCATATTTCTCCTAATGTAAAAGCATGAAAGAGGGAAGAAAGCAAGGAAGAGAGCTTACCTTGGAGAGGGAGACTTGATTGTTGATTGAAGAGACTTGATTGTTGATTGAAGAGACTTGAGGGATGAGTAGAGGTGGGAGTAAAACTTGCGCTGTAGGCGTAGCTATTCATGTGTAGCAATAGGGAAGTAGGTAGGTATTGACACCCATCTGTAGCGATTTAGGCGCGGGAGTTACAGTTTCGCAGGTCACTGCTAGCAGCAAAAATTTCACTCTGCTGAGCAGCAAAATTTCACTACTGCTGGGCAGCGTATTTTCACTGTTGTGCAACGAAAAAACGTTATTGTGGTCACTATGTCTAGTAGCAAAAACTAGGGTAAATTTATGTTTATAGTATTGGATGTTGTTGTGTGTTTTGTATGAATCCTAAATCACTTTTGGTCAGGTTAAAGATGTCTAACAGTGATGATCAAGGGCTGAAAGTTGGATCCGAGGCATGGTTGAGAAATAAAATTTGATGTGTGTGTGATCTATGCAAGGGCCAGTATATACAACTTTGTATAACTGTATAACAATTGATCATGTTTGAACATATGGTCTTCATGAGGCAGTGACATAAACAAGTGCAGATAATAACATAGAGGAGAACCATAGGAGAGTTCTAGGTAACATGCCACACCATTCGGTGACATTGGGTAAAGTGTAGAAGGTGGCAAGGTTTCATATGGAAAGCATGGCTGAGACTCATCTTCCCCAACCAATGAATGAGGTGTCTCCACCATTGCCACATGAGGAGGAAGAGAATCTCATCATGGATGATATGGTGAATGACTTCTTTGAACGAGAGGTCATAGATGATAGTGAGCAAGCTCCAATGTCACAAGAGGAGGAAACCTTGCATAGAGAGGCAAGCACACCTTTGTATGAGGGATGTTTGTACTCCACAATTCGTACTCCACAATGCGAGCAAACTTGGAGTTTTTGAACTTGCAAACAACTTATGGATGGAGTGATGCAAGTGTCACAAGTCTTCTTCGGTAAGACCGCCTCATTCTATTGAAAATATTTCATGTTCTATATACTTTCCTTGCTAATATTTTGACATATGATTTCTTACCCTATGTTGTAGGATTCTTAAGAATATTCTTCCCCCTTAAAAACTATTACCAAACTCACAAGATGGGTGTCATAAATGCTCTCTATGCTAGGTATGGATTACACAAAAATACATGCATGTCCCAATGATTGCATGCTTTTTAGAGGGGTTAATAAAGATGCAACACAATGTCTACAATGTGGGGAGAGCTGCTATAGGGATGATTTGTAAGGTGATAAGGTTCCCTGAAAGGTTTTGAGACACTTCCCTATCATTCCTCGCACCCAACACATGTTTAAATGTAAGGAAATTTCAAAACTCATGACGTGGCATGCTACTCATCGCTCGACCGATGGCATCATGAGGATCGTAGCTGACTCACCAGCACAGTAAGATGTGGAGCATCAATGGCCAGAGTTTAAAGATGAGCCTTGTCACTTACGTCTTGGTTTGGGCATGGATGTTGTTACCCATTTGGCTTCAAGTCCACATCATGGTCTACTTGGCCTATTGTATTGGTGAATTATAACCTCCCTCCATGGGTGGCAATCAAGAAAGGTCATATCATGCTTGCTCTCCTTGTACTACCAAGAAAATATAAGGTGGCAAACATGGATGTGTACCTCGAGCCTTTGATTGAGAAGCTTGAGACACTATGGCAAGGTATCAAAGTACATGACATTTCAAGGAGACTTTGATTGAGGAGCTTGAGACACTATGGCAAGGTATCAAAGTACATGATGTTTCAAGGCCAATAAATAGGTGTGAGGCGGAGGTGAAAGGATCTTTTCTTTGACGATGCATGACTATCCCGGGTTCTCGAAGTGCTCAAGTACCTACTTGAACCTTATATGCATAAGTTTTAGCCTTTAAACTTTAATTTTATATCTCTATCTCAATAATCTCAAATTAAAATGGGTTTGGCAACCTTCGGACATCATGCAATGTCCAATTTGTGGACCATCACTTGTTTTTTCAAAAAGACCCTCTACACTTAAGAAGGTGGTGTATGACAAACATCATCGATTTCTCCCTCCTTCACATCCCAAGTATGTGCCACGTGATGTCTCACCACTTGTGATGAGAGGTAGAGATTGGTTTGAGGAATGGAAAAGCACTCCCAATCCACCACCAATTGGGATGTTTAGACACTCAATCTTATTTCGACTTCCATATTGGTGTGACATGAAGATCAATCATCTCTTAGATCCCATGCATATCTTCAAGAATGTGGCAACAAATATTTGGGACCATTTAATTGGTAAAAGAGATACAAAGGGTGCAAGATATGACTTACAAAACATTGGACGCCTTCAAAGTGCATGGCCAATTGAAAGTGAGTGGTAAAATAGTCCTACCAGAGGCACCATGGATATTAACCAAGAGGGAGCATAATAAGGTGAAAAGTGTGATCTACACCAACGGGAGTAATGCATTCATTGAAGGGTGTCTTCACAAAGACCAAAAAGAAAGAAAAGGAACAATTAGATGGCCTCAAGACACATGATTGGCACAGGATATTACAGGTATATAAAAATTCACTTTTTCATTTTCTCTTTGTGGTGCATAATTTGTACGCTCATATACTAACTTCCATTTTTTTTCTATGCATAGTTTATTCTTCCAATTGCTATAGTTGGTTGTGGATACAAGAAGGTGAGAGAGTCTATTTACAAAATGGGAATCTTTGTGAGGTATGAATCTTCTCTTCAATTCACTAAGTTATATTGATTATTTGGAATTCTTATACGCTCACAAGTTATGTATTGGTAAATAGTACACGTAATTGCTATGTATCTAGGTACATATCCTTAAAGAAGATAGATCCTACATCCATTGAGATGGTTCATCTCAATGTTATTGAGAGTGTATGATTGAGGACTAGAACAATTCTCACTAGCCAATTGCATCTTGTGGTGCATTTGGTGAAGTGGCGTTGTGTGGCGTTGTTCATGTTTGAAGGGTGTTTTTCCTTGAAAGGTTCATGAAAACCTTGAAGGACTTTGTGATACAAAGAGCAAGGCCAGAAGAAAGCATGGCAAAGGGATGGTTGATGCAAGAGTCTCTTGTGTATATCTCAAAACAACTATCTCGCATAGATCCTTCCATACCATGAATATGGAGCAATGAGGAGAATGATCGACTAATCACTAATGTGTCTCAGGGAAAAGGAAGGCAACGAAGACTAGATGAAGCATTATGCCACAAGGTGAATACATTTTGCATTCTAAATAGTCCTATCATGGAGAAGTGGATTGGGAGATACAAGGATGCAATCAATAGACGAAAGGATGAGAGAAGAGCATTCACAAGAGAAAATAGACGCTTGCCATTCCCACCCGCCTAGCTTGGAACCTCTACCAAATGTGATCAATATAGAATGGCTTTGTATGGAAATATTGATGGCATTGCAAAATGGAGAGATGATCACAAGAGAAGAACATGAGTATGCAAGAGGATGTGACCCTCAAGTAAGTAAATTCTTCATCTCTATCTCATGTATATACCTTGTTTAATACACTATATATACTAAATTTTAAGATTTTGTTTAATGTTAGTACAAACTATATAATGCAATATGGTCAGAGGGAAGGCATTTTTGCATGGAGCGTGTGGATTCTAAAAGAAACACATTTGATTGTGGTGTGATGGTGGAAACTTTTGAGCAAGAAAGTCAAGCTAGTAGACATGATACTAATGTCATAGAGGACAATCTTGAGTATTGTGGAACTATTCGGGATATTCTTGAGGTTGGATTAGAGCATTTAGTCTATTCATCTTTGATGTCAAATGGTTCAAGGTGATATATAGAGGTTCTCAAGCAATCATGAAGAAACATCCAAATGGGTTCTTCCAAATTGATTCCACCAAGTTTGAGAATGATGAGAAAGATACCTTCGTACTACCTCAATATTATCAACAGGTTAGTAACCCAACCAATCCCAAATTAAATCTTGATGTAGTATAATAAAAGTGTAACCCCTTTGCTTTGTGATATTAGGTTGTGTTTCACACCGATCGAATTGATCCAAAGTGGTGGTATGTTATACAAGTTTCCCCTCGTTCAAAACATATCTTTCAAGATCAAGATGTGGAGGCCAAATCTCTTGATGAGCTGTAAGCACTACCTCAAATCGGCTCATTGGAAGAAGACGATGAAGAAAACATTTTGGATAAGGCCGATGAAGAGCATGAGGAACATCAATCAGAAGAAGATGATGAGTCACCTATCAATCATGACAATGCTTCATTGGATCATGGTAGTGAAATTGATATTGAGATAGAACCCCGTCTTTTCATTGAGCTTCCATTAGATATAGACACTGATGAAGCAATATATATGGATTTATTACAAGATGGGATAGATTCATGATCTTGACATTGTTTCGTTTCTCAAGAGTTTTCAACTATATTTTTTTCTCTCAAAACATGGCTCCAAGGTTTTTAATGGATGATTTTTTAAAACTATATATCATTTTTTGTGTGCATGTGACATGTATTTTCAGAATTCATCATCCAACAACTCTCTAGAATTTCTTGCAGCAAAAATAGCAGCGTAATCTCACTGCTATCCTCTCTGTTTAGTAGTGAAATACAGCATAGCAGCAAAATTTTGCTGTGCAACAGTGAACGGAATCCCCGACATCCCGACAAAAAAAGCGTTGTTGAAGCGCTGCTAGAAAACGTTGTTGTTCCCCTAATGTGTTGCAGTGAAAGAACCCCAAACATGGCATGTTAAAGTCATGTGTGAATGGAATTGTTTCAAGATGAGCCATGAGTGTTGGTTGACCTAATAAATCCCATAACTCGAGGGTCATGAGATTGTGTTCTCATGTTGGATAAATTTGTGCTTGGATTGTGGTGATTTTATTAGAAAGATCTACTCTAACCATAATTTTTGGGATATTCTTAGTAAGATATGTTGGAATTTCCAGTTCCTCTGAGGTCTCTTCCTCCCATAAGAGCAATTGCACAATGTCTGCACACGAGTGTTCAAGGTGGTTGTTTGCATGGATTCATCAAATGAATACAATGAGTCACATATGGAATCTAAATTCCACATCTCCATCGATTGTTTGAGTAGCATAGCTAAAGTAACTTGGAACTTCAATGTTTTGACCATTGGCTCCTTTTACAAGACCATTGTATTTAGGGATGAGTTTAGGTTGTCCCAATGACACCCAAGTGTCTATTGTCATGATGTTATGACTAGCGCGAGAGCTAATCAACGCACGTTTGGATCATTACCTGTAGGAAAATCTAACCATACTGTGATAGAATCTTCAAGAGAAACCATGGATGTTTCAGTTTGTGTTTTAGCATCAGATCCCATTTTAGTTTCATATTTCCATTCACTTTTGTTCTCTTTTTGGTTGTCAGCTTTTTCAAGAGTACCCAATGTGTACAATGGCACACTTGGTGCTTTGATAATTCTAATGAGTTCCGTTTAGAAACTTGTGAATCCTCATAGTCCTGTCCTATGTAGCTCTTGATGTCTTGATATAACTCATGTTTAGCCATTAAAGGTGCAAGTGTCGATGCTATGTTGGCTTCACCATGAGAGAAGAGCATTCCTCCCAATGAGGTTTTAAGATACTTCTTTAGTTTCATGAGGGATTCATTGAATTCCTCATGTGCTTTCGCACCGCATAATTCATGTTGTCTATCTCTAACTACTCTTTTGTAGAGATTATATATCTTCTATTAGGAAAAATTTGGACTCACAAAATGACCCTCTAAGGGCTTTCTCTCTTCCATGAATCAAGAAAAAGTGCAAAAATAATGTTATAATATTTCTCCTCTCGCTTCTCTTTTTGAATCTTGTACATCTCAAAATATTAGTTTTATAATAGATTCACTTATTATTTTATTAACTGTACTAGACTTGCTTAGAACTTGAATATTTAAAAAAACTATTTTTTATTTGAGCTGGTTTTGAATATCTCAAAAGATATGACATTCTTAAATGCCTTGATTCATTTATGATTGAAGAAACAATCATTTCATGATTCTAGAAGGATTTTATCTTTAAAATAGAATATCTTGATTTGTACTTTATATTTCATAATTTCTTTTTACAAGTACGTAAAACCGTGCTTTATCTACATTCTGGTGCATTTTTATGTTTTTTATAGAGATTTGAAGAGAATAGACATTTTTTAAGATTTTAAGAATGTGTTTAGATTTATTATTTTAGAGAATAGTGCATTACGAATTTTCCTTTTTTTGTGATAGAGCTTCTTCTTCTCTTTAGGTCATTTCTTCTTTCCATAGCTCATTTCTTCTTCTACTTTCAAATTTGCATCTCCAAACAGTTTGTATTTCCCTCTTATTCTATTGCACTTGCTCACTACAAAGCTAAAGAATGAAGAGTGATTTGATTTTTTGGTGCCATTTTCTTGGAGCTAATAAACCATTTCCCTCTTCATTAATCTTTCTATCAAGGAAAGAAGCAGCAAAGAGAGAACATAGAGCCAACACAGACAAGCAACAGATAACGAAAATGGAGGTTAGTAATGTTTTGATGTTGGTTATGTTCAATTGAGTTCTATAAATTATGTTTTCCTATTGGTTATGTGCATTACTATTCGTAAATAATAAAGTTAATAGTAAGATATGTTTTAATATTGGTTAATAATAATAATATGTGCATTATTGTTAGTTAATAATAATAATATGTGTTAAAGTTGGTGTTAAGCTACACATATGAAATTTTGTGTGAGTTTTCTTGTAGGCATTGACTGTACTCAATGGAGATAGTGATGTATATAAGTGTTTCTAGTTTTTTGATGTTTTAGGAAGTAAGAAGCTCTAAGAAGAGAAGTATACACTTCCAGCTAGATGAAGAGTATGCCCCATTATACAAGAGAATTGAGGTTTCAAAGATGAGTCCATCGGTGATGTAATTACACAGAATAGCAAGGAAAAAGCATATAGATCTTTGCGTTGATAGGTCTATATATCCACCTGATCCTATTACACAACAATCTCCCCAATTCTTAGAACTAACATCGTTTGTCAAGTATGTTTGTGAGGGTAATGCAGGGTTATAGGGTTATACTTGGAGACTTGCAACCCAAGCCCATGTTTCTGCACAATAGATCATGAAACTTAATAGATAATTGTTGGCAAAACAAGAAGAGAATAAGTTTTGCAAGATGCTGTGCATGGCATGGTAATGCAAAATGCCAGTTTGATTAACCAGGTTAATGATTTATAGGCTATCAAATAAGAAGATGAAGACAATGCTAAATCATTGACCAGGTTAATGATTTATAGGCTATCAATAAGAAGATGAAGACAGTGCTAAAGAAGATTATCCCTTATGGGCCCACAATGACACGAGAGGTACATGAGCGCCAAAGGTCATATGAACCTATACACATGTTTGGCAAAGATAGGTGGACAATATAGGTGAAGGATCTATGGACAACGTGATAACATGCAAAAGATGTTTAGCAATCTAGAAAATGAAGTGAATCAAGGAATTGAAAAGGTACTCGTTAAAGATATGGTGACGTTTGTGCTTCAATGATGACCAAAGTTTAAGTCAGTTTGGTGATGAAGTTATCATACAATGCTTACAAGAGGTAAGTGATTCCTTCACATCAAATGATATGCAGGGAATATGTGATAAGGTAGGAATAAGTTCTCAGTCTTATGGCATGATATACAAACCTTTAGATGCAAGGTTTAAAAAAGTGTTGCAAAAGAAAAGGGTATTGCCTCTTCCTAAACCATTTCATGTGGTGCAAGCAGGACAATCATTAAACAGTAAGTTGGAGCAATTAATTGGTGAGTCAATGCACTTATGTCATAGACATGTATGCAAGTATGGGTCAAAGAAAGTGCCATTTGTCTTGCACACAAATAACAATTTTGTATTAGATGTATGCAAGTTACAATCTCTAATGGTAATATTTTATAGTATATCTGTTGTAGAATTTGGAGGCAAGCTAATTTTTTTTTTGAAGCTTGATGAAAGTGAGGTTATCAAAGGTCAGAAGTTAGAACGTGTTAGTTTAACTCTCATGAATAGAGCACTGGATCCTAACGTCTTGCCTAGTCATCCTAATTACTTTAGTGTACAGTCTGGGAATGAAATTTGATGGCTTGCTGCATTTGAAGTACTTGAGGAAGATCATGAGATTTTGAAGATTTTCTTTAACTTGATAGAGATACCTAATACAGTGCAACATCAAAATCACGGTGAAAGTTTGCACATGGTGAGTATCAAGTGTAATGGCACCTTGCTAGAGATCTCAAAACTTGGATGTTCATGTTTGGTGTGTCAAATGCAACAAATGCAGAGTTTCCTTGCATATATTGTATGCAGTCTAGAAAGAAAGGTAAGAACGGGAAGAAACAAGCAGAGAAGGGTGTCCTACATGTGATCAATTTGTTTGGTGGGGGCCAAATGTTACGAGTGGATCCTAAGTGGGATCCTATTCTTGACATCCCCTTGACAAGAGTAAACTTTTGCACTTTGCATGCACTTGTGAGGATCATAGACAAATTGGTTTATGAATATGTGTGTTTTTCTTATAAAATGCAGCCAGCTTCTGATGCCCAAGAAACATGTAAAAGGGTGGAAGAAGTATTATCTGGGATGGGTTTACATCGAGGCCACGTAGAAATAAAAAATGATGAAAAAACTTTTGGAGCAAGCAGAAATGTGCCATGCAAGCCTTGCTTTGGCAGCTCAAAAGCAAAGAAATTCCTCTCTGCACCATGAAATGAAAATGCAAAAATACTAGTATAACAACCAGAGAAATACGAAGCATGGAAAAAGTTACATATGGTCATTTTCCTGATCGAAGCAATGGAGGAAAGACTAGAGGAGCAAAAGCAAATGTGTGGATTTCTCTTGACAAATTGGTAATGCTTTTATAGAAGATGACATTTGGACAAGATGATTCCAAGGAGTTTAAGGAGGTGATTGGTATATTCTATGCATCGGTTGTTGTTAAGCCTGGACTTCACACATTACATGGTAAGTGTGACATTACAATTAATTTATATGGTTTTAGAGACTAACTATAATTACGTTGTTTATTGATATAGCATATATTGCATGCTCATGGTCCTTACTTTGCAAATGAAGAAAGTTTAGCGATATGGTCTACACAGGACATGGAGCGATCTGATTGGCAAGCACAATGTGCTTTCCAAAAGATAGCTGCTCATGGAGGTGGAATCTATGATGTCAATCAAATGAAAAATTTACTTCTATGGTGGTATAGAAAGATAGTAATAAGGTTAGAGGAGAAGAAACCTATGTCCAATGGATCACATGCAATACATAGAGTTATATGTGAGGTTAGAAAGGCACGATTTGAGAATTCATCAGGTAGAGAGATACATGCTGAATGGTTGAGAACTCAAGAAAGAGAGGGAGCAAGTGGAAAACCCGAGAGTCAAGTGTTTCAAATGAGCAAATGCAAGTTGAAACTCTGAAATTTTTTTGTTGATGCAAGTATTAATCTACTAAACTAAAATGGCTTTCACATAGAGCTTGTAAACCAATGTAATATATCACCCATAATCTCACTAACTATAACCATAATATTAAATGATTTTATGTGTGAGAGTATATACATACTTGTGTGTGAACAGTTCTGTTATTTTTAAAGTTAACTAAAGTTGACTAAACTATTATGTATAAGTGCATATAAGTTGTAAGGTTCCCCCCTTCTAAAATAGGAGAAACGCTTAAGATAGTTCACTAAGTCGTAACTTGGAGAAAATTACCTATTTATCGACACCTTGACCATGTAGAGATTCAAGGATACGATTCATAAGTAAGACCTAGTCCTTTCCCGCAGGGGAAGCGTGATCTTCTAAATGTCAAATCATCCATAGGGTAATTTATCATAAATTGGGCAACTACTAGACTTGATCTCTAGAGGCAACACTTTTTTCCTTATCCATGCAAGGCACAGCCGCCCGCCGGCTGACCTAGTCTTCTAGATTAGAGTTGCCCAAGAACCTAATTATCTAGCGTAGGGCTTTCACTTAATCTGTTGGAAAGCTACTCGACTAATCGGGTCCACCCGTCCGTAGCATGGTGCCATCGGGGCATTCCATCCTCCCACTTTCCACCCTACTCATGCGTCAATTTGTTTTCTAATTAATCCTACCACATTGTTTGACATAAATAAACATGTTTCTTAATTAAAGCCCTTTTCACAAGGTTTGTTAAGACAGCCTTTTTACACAATACAATCATGCCAAAGACAAGATATATATAAAAAGTTTATACATGAATCAATTCCATACAAGCCAAACTGGCTCTCTTATTCTTTTCCTTTATTCTGCTGATGATCTAGAATTTGGCCTTCCAGCCTCTACATGCTGGGCAAAACCCTACGGGACCATACACCTCATCGTCCGGCCGCCGCTGGCGAGGACTCAAGCCGGCGGCTTGTCACCCTCTCAGGCTCCATCGCTTGATCCTCCCGCCCCTCAGAGGGATGTCTACACACTAGGGTAGGCTAATTCACCGCACTAGCCTGGGCCCTCAGAACTAGGGAGCATCACAATCACTCGCCTCAATCGGCAAACCTCATTCTCCCAATGGTATGAGGGATACTATGGGCCAACTTTGGGCCTTACTAACGTCTCCGCCATCCGGCTACATAAGCAC
This sequence comes from Cibotium barometz, assembly GCF_041138505.1. NCBI lineage: Eukaryota > Viridiplantae > Streptophyta > Polypodiopsida > Cyatheales > Cibotiaceae > Cibotium > Cibotium barometz. The sequence goes on from NC_141079.1 coordinate 1,664,494, forward strand.
AAGAACGGGGCAGCGTCAAGGCAGGGAGAAGTTGTACCTGTACCTTAATTTAACCAAGATAACAATCCATTTACTCACTAAACCATAGGACTAGAATCCATGTTACCTTCTTAAGAAAACAATCCTTTTCACAAAGATTTTAGTATTTCAACTCGAGATTGCGATAAGACATTCTTTATTAATGCATATGCTGTTGTTTAAAATATTACGAACTTTAAATAGTAAATCAATCAAATAGATGACTATTAACAATTAATAGAGAAGCCGGGGCCATACCTCAACCCTTAAGAATGATATATAATTGGAAAACAAAATATGTATATACCTTATAAAAATTTGTCGTTTATCGTTGCCTTTGCTCAACAAGAGCTTTAGAACTTGACATATGAGAATAGAGTCTTCTAATACCTTGTCTTACGATTGAAATCATCCAATCATCCCCAAGCTTTATCTCCTCTTACTCATACTATGACTCTTCTCTCTTTCTAAGGTCTATGGCAAAATAGCCTTCTCTTACAGGGCTACGGTATACTATTCTTTCTCTAAAAGAAAAGCTATGGAGTTTTGGTCTCTTCCTCCGAAAGACCATAGCAATCTAAGCTTCTTTTCTAAGATATTAGATAAGAATGAAGGGATATATACATCTCAAACTTTAGGATTACCTTGAAGTTACTTGTTGCCTTCTCCATAATTTTCTCTGTGTAGAGACCCTGATAGAAACAACAAACTGTTTCGGCCATAACTCTCTGATAAAAACTCAGAATATAGTTGTATAACTAGTCAAAAAAACGGAAAGGCATCTGGTCTACAAGCTAGCGCGGGAAGAATAGGCAAAAACGTCTGTATATAGCCACAAACGTGCCATCTTTAGAAACGCGTTGTTTTTTCACATTTTTAGTATGCATGGACTCTAAATGTGTAAAAGTACTCTAAATATAACCTCTTATCACCTAAATTCAAAGTTTCATTTTTGGGGATACTTATCTCTTAATAGAACTATTCTTATGTTCTTATTTCTTTTAGGATTTTTGGAGCTAATATTTTTATTCTAACACTTTCCTAATGTTTCTAGCCTTGTTGTCTCACTCTTCTCTCTTTCCCTATTGAAATCTATATTAAAAGAGACACATACATACATGGCTTGGGAGGTACCTTACATAAGTGGTGAGACATTTACATTTTATTGTCTTCTAGATTTCAAGGCATGGCACGCACCAAGCAAAGTTCTAAGAGGATTCCTACTAAGACTCGCCCAATACAGTCCTAGGTCAATATACCAATAGAGATTAATAGTGAGTGCACTCAATCTAACAATCCAGGAGGCACTACTATAGGTACAATGCATCCACGTCCACCAGGTCACAAAAAGCATAGATGGAGACCAGGCACTGCTGCTCTTCAAGAAATAAGGAACTATCACAAAAGTACAAACTTAATCATACTGAGGGCACCATTTGCAAGAGTGGTGAGAGAGATATTGCAAGATCTCCAGTGAATGTCTTATAATAGATTCTATGGAAGACTTAGTTTTACAGTCAACAATGTGCAATGATGGCCAACCCAAGCATTGCTAGCTCTTCAAGAAGTAGTTGAGACATATTCGGTGGACCTCATACATGATGGTCAGTTTTGGTAGCTATTCATGCAAAGCGCATCACTCTTATAGACGTTGTTAAAACCCTTTAAGATCTGTCTAGATAATCAACATGCATAAATCATGCATAAACTCTACCACCCGAGCCCAAGGGTTGCACACATGAAATATAATGGAGTACCACATACCTTAACCTTAGTGTCCCATACCACCAAGAGGTATAACTCCAATACAATAGCACTCAGCTCTATAGTGAAATGGCAAGAATGTAGATACAATCCTCTACACAAGAGAACATCCCTTGAGTGTGCCCCATGCCCCTATTATATAGGAGGGACCTCAAGTGACTCTTGACTCTCCATTTCCCACCATGTGTGACCCTTGGATGCCTGACCCTAACCTTAACTCTTAAGGTTAGTCCTAACCCATGCTCCACTAGAGCTTGTTCCCATGCTCCCATGCTCACAAGCTTAATGTGGATTAGCCTCCTAGTATATGCACATATAATGTGCACATAACATACTTTCCCTCTATCAAAACATTGCCCTCTTGCAATGAAAAGAAGAAAATCTGCGCTGAACATTCTCAACCGACTCCCAAGTCGAATCCTCTTTTTCCCTATCTTTCCACAAGATTTCAATCTCAAAAATTAGTCGACTACGAAGTTTCCTTTCCCTGAATTCAAGTACCTTTTCAAGTTCATCTGAAACATAAGATAAATCTTCGACGTCAACGAGTTCTTGAGGAGTAATTGTGTTATCCTCACCTCCTAGCTTCTCTTTCAATCTACTGACATGAAAGACTGGATGAACTCTAACAAGTGGAGGCAGTTTTAGTTCATACGCAACGGTGCCAATTTAACGTATAACTCGAAATGTACCACAATATCCAGGAGATAATTTCGAGCATCTTTCCGCTGATAAAGTCTGAGAGTCTTTAGGAACTTTTAAATAAACCAATGCTTCTGGTTCAAAAGACCGAGATGAGCATTCTCTATCAGCATAAAACCATGCTCTATCTTGAGCACTCCTAATAGAATCCCGAGCTTCGATTAGCATTTCTTGCATATCACGCAAGAAATCCCTCGATGCATCAAGCTCAATGTCCTTAAGACTGACATCAATAGGTGCTCTGGGTTGATACCCATACATAAGCATGAATAGACTAAAACCTATAGCCATATGTTTAGAACTATTATAGGCAAATTCCATCAGTGGAAGATACTTTTCCCTATTTGATGGTTTTCTAGAGACATATGCATGAAGCATATCCTCTACAACCTAATTCACCCACTCATCAAACTACTGCGGATGATCAGAGGAACTCATACTTAAAGTTGTTTCCAATTTCTTGAAAACTTCCTGCCAAACATTAGCCGTCGTGAACTTAGAGTCCCGATCGCTCACAATATCAAAAGGTAGACCATATAGTCTAAATAGTTTCTCGACAAATTGGTATGTGAATTCCAAAGCTTTAATGTTGTTTTTGTGGGTAAAAACCTAGCCATCTTTGTCAATCTATCCACGACTACCCAAATGGCATCGTGACCCCTGCTGGTATGTGGAAGTCCCATAATGAAATCCATGGAAATAATTTTCCACTTTCTAGACGGAATATCCAAAGGATGTAATAACCCAGCAGATTTAAGGAATTCAGCCTTATTTATCTGACATCATTGATGACATCGGACCACATAACTTTGAATAAAATCTTTCATTTTTGGCCAATAAAATGTCCTTCTAACTAAAGCCAAGGTACGCACTGTATGCCAGGATGTCCTACCGATGGTGCATCATGGCACTCAAATAGGATCCTTAACTTAATTTTCGGCACATCCCGCATGCAAACCTTATCGTTTCGGAATAAAAGACCATTTCGAAGAAAAAATTGGTTGGCTTTTCCTTTCACCAGGTTTTGATCTACTTCAGAGTTGAACCTTGATTTTACCAAATTCTAATATTTTCTAAAGAAAATATCTGTGCTATATTTTTCCTTGAGTGAATCGTACAAGTTAGAAGTAATCTCAGTGAAGCAAAGTTCATTAACTTCACCAATTCGACTCAATGCATCAGCAATGCGATTTGAGTTACCCTTTCCGTATTTAATCATAAAATCGAAATCTTGCATCAACTCAGCCCATCTGGCTTTTCTACCTTTTAAGTCTGGTTTGATCACAAATATACTGTAAAGATTGATGATCTGTGAAGACCATAAACTGGGACCCGTAAAGATATTGTCTCCATGCCTTTAAAGCATAAATGATTACATACAACTCTTTCTTTTGAATTGGGTACCTAGTCTGTGCATCATTGAGTTTCTTACTCTCGAAGGCCATAGGCTTTCCATCCTGGAATAAAGCTGCGCCTACCACAAAATCACTAGCATCAATCTCAACAATGTAAGGTCTGCTAGGATCTGGCAAAGCTAACACAAGCGCAACTCGAACTTTATTTTTCAAAATTTTGAAAGCCTCCTATAGCTTATCATTCCAACCAATTGGAGAATTGGACTTTTTATTTTTACCTTTAAGAAGATTGGTAAAAGGTACAGTCAACTTTGAATAATCCCTAACAGATTTTCAAAGAAATACCACAAAACCTAAGAAAGATCGTAGCTGCTGTTTGACCGTACGCGGAACTGGCCATTCCAAAACCTTTTGGATCCGATCCAAATCTATACTCAAGCCATCGGTACTAGCTCTATTTTATGGTCCACCTCTCGTTTACACTCACACACACTCACTAGCATGCATTAGAGAGAGAGATTAGCAAGAGGATTAGCAAGAGCAAGACTTAATTGCACAATAGGAGAGTATATTGTATTATGAGAGAAATTCACTTATATACATGGCCATAAGTGTTCACACTCACATAAACTGTGGTCGAATGAGCACTTTAGTCTCATAAGAGACCTAATGCTATTACAATGACTACTCTCATAATATATCCATGAAGTACATGACTTGGGACTTCATCCTACATGCTACCACATGCTCTTGAAGGGAATTGCCATAAATACTCTGTTTCACCATTATGACCGCCTGTCCAAGTTGTATATTTGGACACCATTGCTTCATATCTTGAATGTATGATCCTTTGGTGTATCTACCTTGACCCCTTGATGTAAGATAATAGCAATAGCTCTTGTTAACCCTGGGAATGGGTTATCACCTATTTCCAAGGTGCCTTAAAAAAAAATGGGTTATCACCTATTTCCAAGGTGCCTTAAAAAAAAATCTATTTGTCACGGTCGTACCATTCTCTTTAGCACAGTTGTGACTACTCTCATAATATATCCATGAAGTACATGACTTGGGACTTCATCCTACATGCTACCACATGCTCGTGAAGGGAATTGCCATAAATATTCTATTTTACCATTATGACCGCCTGTCCAAGTTGTAGATTTGGACACCATTGCTTCAAATCTTGAATGTATGATCCTTTGGTGTATCTACCTTGACCCCTTGATAATAGCAGTAGCTCTTGTTAACCCTGGGAATGGGTTATCACCTGTGCCTTAAAAAAAAATCTATTTGCCACGGTCGTACCATTCTCCTCTAACTTTACCACAGCCGTACCATTCTCCTATGACTTTTCCATGGTCATTCCATTCAGAAATTTGGCGTTGCCATAGCCATTCCATTCTCCTTCAGCGTTGCCATGGCCGTACCATTCTCCTGTGACTTTGCCACGGCCATTCCATTCTCCTGTGACTTTTCCATGGTCATACCATTCAAAAATTTGGCGTTGCCATAGCCATTCCATTCTCCTTCAGCATTGCCATGGCCGTACCATTCTCCTTCAGTGTTTCCATAGCCGTTCCAACCTCAGCTCCAAATGCTACACCCATTCCAACCTCAACCTTAAACTCTACGACTGTTCCAAATAGATGGCACGCATGTATCAAAACAAATCCATGCCCATTCCAACCTCTGATCCAAATGCTACGCTCGTACCATTCAAAAAGCATATGCCCATTTCTTGGAACTGCCATACCCATACCATCTGCTTGCCACAGTCATGTCCTTCTAAAAACTATATATATGGTCCCACCCCTCTCATTTCCTCACTGTTTCTCCTTCAACCTACCCAAAATCTTACAAAATGTTTCTTGAGATTTCCCTTTCTGTCCATCCTCTGTCACCCATGGCCAAAACATCTAGCTCCTCCCTAGAGGTGCACCACCACCCCACCCTCAAGAAGAAGAACCTAGCAGGGGGCTGTTTCGAGGATTATGGCTGCACCCGACATCTAGGGGAGCACCTGATGAAGCAGGTCAGTGGTCACATGGTCCACTCCCTTATGAAAAATAATCATAAAGTTTAGCATAAGCTATTATATTACATCGGACCGTGCTATAGAGTTGTTGCTACTACTGATCCAATCATTGCTGCAGACTGCATGGAGTAGCTTGGGCTCCACAGGCTTTCCACTATGGAGACTTGGGGACCTAGCCTATACAGTTGCCTATACTTTATAGAGACATATGATGCAAACTAGGAAATAGGTCAAGTGTTGGATATTGAAGGACAAGTGCACACAATACATCTCATTGTTGACCTAGTCTACGAAGCCCTCCACCTACCCTGAATGGAACAACCCTACATGTGTGGCTCACCAACCCCCCACGGTTGACTCACGGCACTTTCAGGGGAAGCACTACCAAGGACAGAGTGGAGTGGGGCAAGATTACTCAGGAAGAGCTCGTGATGCCGGCTAAGGTACTCTCTTTTTTATTGACAACATGGTTGGACATACCACTTTAGCAGGTGCAATCTTTCAACACTAGCCAGATTCCGCCAGGGAATGCCCATCAACTAGGCTGAATTTTTGCATAAGGATCTACACACAGTATGTGCTAACCCCCCAAGGAAAGCTCGCAACCGCCACCCTCCTCACAAAAGTCCTCTACCACATCGCTAGATTGGAGGAGCTCCCTAGGGTAGTGTAGCTTACCAAGCCAGATGCAGTACCACTCTCTCTTCCTCCCCCACAATCCTCTCCCAACTCTCCACCACCAAAGCACCATCACCCAAACCCCAAGGAAAAAGAGCACCTTCCCCCCTATCTAGCCAGGGCCCACCACCCCAAAAGAATAGGAAGTTGCAAAAGCCCAATGTAAGGCCATTGAGGAGGGGGCACAAAGGCAATAATTTTTAGACCAGAATCTCTTTGAAACCCCACCCTCCACAGGAACTTCTCCTTACCCTCCTCATCACTCAAAAGCGGGATCCTCATCACACATAAATACCTTGGAAACCCTCTGTTGGGCATGCACGGGAAGTTTCAAATCCTGTGAAGCTTATGCAAAAAATGTCCATGCATTGCAAGTACTACTCAACATGGGAAGTTTCAAATCCCATGAAGCTTATGCAAAAAATGTCCGTGCATTGTGAGTACTACTCAACATGACTATCAGTACTACTTAGAACTACTGTAAATACTATAAATTACCTTAGAAACATTTTCTATTATGTGTTGTAATTACTAATGTTTAGAGTACTATTATGTACTAACAATACTATACTATTGGCCATGCTATATTCCACACAAAGTATAATAATTACTTTTCATAACATACACCCACTTATGGTGTGCAAGATGTATTATGTGGTACAATGTGTACTGCACTATTTAAAATTTGTTCAATGAGTGGTATATTGTGTATAGTACTATTTACTTATAGTAGCATACTATTGACCATGATGTTCCACACTAAGTACAACAATTCATTTCTATAAGATAGAATAATTATAAAGTGAGTAAGAGACATGAAGTAACTATTATTATGTGTATTGTACTATGTAAACAATGTCCAATGTGTGCTATACTGTGTACAATGTTATTTACATACAGAACTATACTATTGGCCATATTACTCCATAGAAAGTCGATTATTCATCAAATAAGTCTTCAAACTTCATGGTCTCCCAAAGAGGATAGTAAGTAACTAGGATTCTGACTTCACTTCAAAGTTTTGGCAGTACTTATTTTAAGCCTTGGGCACTCAACTTTGCTTTAGTATAGCTTATCATCCAAAGACTAATGGCCAGACTGAGAGAGCCAATCAGGTAGTTGAAAACATTCTCAGAGCATATTGTGGATGGGAACCAAGAAGATGGATTCAATATCTTCCTCTGGTAGAATTTTCCTACAATACATCTTCAGAGCATAGGAATGTCACCATTCAAAGCACTCTATGGGCAAGAATGCTTATGTCCTCTAAATTTCTCTTATCCGACTATAAGAGTTGAGGCATCCAAGAAAATTCTCGAAGAGATGGAGGAATAGACCAAGGCAATCCAAAGGGATATTAAAGTTGCTCAAGATCAGCAAAAGCATTATGCTGACATCAAGAGGTCTGAAAGGATCTTCAAGGAATGAGACAAAGTTCTTCTACGAGTGTGACCCAAACGTATTTCTCTGTCGCTTGGGAAATACAAGAAGCTCAGTGCTAGGTATCATGGTCCTTATACAATTATCAAGTGTCTAGGTAAAAGTACCTATAAACTCAAGCTCCTAGCCCATATAAAAATCCACAATGTATTTCATGTAAGTTTGTTAAAGCCTTATGTACCCAGTCACGATCATATTCTTGATGATGACCAAGTTGTAATCCCTACTCAAGGAGTCCTTAAATTATAGCCCAGTAGGATCATAGATTCTATAGAACTCGTGTAGAACATCTAGTACAGTGGAAGACTACCCTGAAGAGGATGCAACTTGGGAAGATGAAGCTATCCCCAATTCATGACGACGAGATGAGGACATCTCGATTTCTTTAAGGAGGGAAGAATGTAAAATTCCCATCTTCATTAATAAAGAAATGTCCCTATAATAGATGACTTTGTGAGTTTTAATGGTGTAAAAATTAGTGATTTTATTAAATGAGACATTTCCACTTAGAATCTTCAAATTCCAAGTCTACATTTGGAATATGTGCATGATTTTACCATAATATAGGATTTTACAACATCAAAAACGGACACCGGATCAAGCTTATACAACGCAAATCTTAGTTATTTTTAGTTTAAGAAACGATGACCTTTAAACCTTAATAAATGGACAACCGGGCATCCGATTGATGGACGGTCTGCACCCCAACAACGACTAAGGGAACTTGGAACTTTTTGCCAAAAAGAAAAATTCGCCCCCCAGGCAGTCCGGCATGCAAATCGAGGCTGACGCCCCAAATTTGTGGCCAAAAAGGACCATACACACTCACCAGGGTGCCCATACAATGGCCGTGTAAGGACCAAAGGCCGACCACCCAACTGTATGGTCCACACGTACCACTATGTGGACATCCATGCTGCCTCTGATGAAAAGGGTACATGCGTACCACACCTTTACTTGTGCACCAGCACCGTAACTTGCCCTAGGCCCTTGCAAACCACTGATCGGTACACTTTGATGGTACACCGTTCTTTCGACCATACTTTGCTCGGTACCCATACCTTGCAGTTATATAAACCCCCAAGGCACTCCATGGCCACCACCCCTTTGCATAGAGTACACTTTGCACAAGATTGTTCTGCCAGACCATACCGCCTTTCTGTGCCTGCATACTGTACTTGTTGCAGTACGTGTAGTCGTCCCTCGTTCGCAGCCTTCCTCTCAGCACACCCTAATCAGCCTATTCTCAGATAAGGACATTCTCAATCACCCCACCCTTGTGAGAAGAGGGTGTCAACTCTTCTCCCCCCCCTCTCTGTGAAGAGACTTACCGTAGCCCTCACCCCTTCAGCAAGACGTTTTTGCCTTTAGGACATCTCACAAACCCCCTCCCCTCCCATTTGCGTAGACTTTAGCAAGAGGTTTTTGAGCCTAGAGGAGATTCACACGCAGTAGTTTTTGCTCATAGAGTGAGCAAACGATCTCGGAATCGATATCTGATTGAAGCACTATGAACGTGGCATCGAGCACTACAAGAAGGTTATAAAGATGGCCCCATCCTGGAAAAGCCAAAATGTCACCTCCAGAGAAGCACGCAACGATGAAATTAAAGAAGATGCTCCTACTGCAACTCCAACCCCCCCGTTGCAAGTTCCACAAGGAAACAATAGTCACGTTAGTTTGGTTATCATTTAAAAAGATTTTTTCTTTAATAATGTCAATAAATCAAGAAACAATATGCGTATCTTTTACTTTAAAAAAATGTTAGAAATTCTATGAAACTACTATTTGAAGTGATGTTGTAGTAATCAATGGTTTGTATTGAAATTGCTATTTTTAAGAGAAAGAGTACATGTTTTTTTTTCTCCTAGCTTCGACGCTAACTCCGTTTCCGTGCTTATGTAGTCAAGCAACGTCGTTAGAGCAAAGCCTGTGTGATCGACCCATGGTAACTTGCATAGCATTGGGAGAATGAGGTTTGCCAATGGAGGCAAGTGATTGTGATGCTATCTAGTTCTGAGGGCCCAAGCTAGTGCGATGAATAAGCCCACCCTAGCGCATAGACATCCCTCTAAGGGGTGGGAGGATGGAGCGGCAGAGCCTGAGCGATAGGCCAGCTAGCAGGCAGAGCAGGCAGGCTGCCGTGATGACGAGGTGTATGGTCCCGTAGGGTTTTGCCCAGCATGTAGAGGCTGGAACGCCAAATTCTAGATCATTGGCAATATAAAGGACAAGAATAAGAGAGCCGGTTTGGCTTTTATAGAATTGATTCTTGTATAAACTTTTTTTCTATAAATCTTGTCTTTGGCATTATTATATTGTGGAAAGCGGTTGTTTTAACGAACCTTGTGAAAGGGTCTTAATTAAGGAATATGTTTATTTATGTCAAATAGTGTGGTAGGATTAATTAGAAAACAAATTGACCCTTAAGTAGGGTAGAAAGTGGGAGGATGGAATGCCCCGACGGCACCATCCTACGGATGGGTGTGGTCTCGATTAGTCAGGTAACTTTCCAACAAATTAAGTGAAAACCCTTTGCTAGATAAAGAGATTCTCGGGCAACTCTATTCTAGAAGACTAGGCCAATGGCTATGCCTTGCATGGATGAGGAAAAACGCATTGTCTTTAGGAAATCAAGATTAGTAGTTTCCCAAATTATGATCATTTACCCTATGGGTGATTTGTTTTTGAGAAGACCAGGCTCCCCCTACGGGGATAGGACTAGGTCTTACCTACAAATTGTATCCTTGAATTTGTGCATGGTCAAGGTGTCAACGAGTAGGAAATTTTCTCCAAGTTAAGACTTAGTAGACTATCTTAAGTGTTTCCCCTATTTTGGAAGGGGGAACCTTACACCTCTAACTCTCCCCGACCCTCAGCTACTCTGATCTCAATGAGATATTACAGTAAAAACTTGCAGCAGACTCTCACACTTGACTTCTATCTGACTGTCCTCTCAAAACTTGAATATCTGACTCAACTGACTCAGGATTCCTCTCCTCTGGTGTCAATTAACACTTCTAAACTCTCAAAACACTTTATCCAAACCAATATCCATCACAATAGACACTCATCTGATAGTAGCTGACACATAGATGACACTAAAACATTCATCACACCACTAACTCATCCTACTACTCACTCCTAACTCTTGACAATCCTTTAACTGTTAAATCTAATACAATAACATTTCCCTTCAACCTAAAAAAACCAAGGCAAGCCCTCCACACTTCCATTTGATCATATCTGATGCTCACCTGACCTTTATGGACTCTAAACCTTCTCTCATGTGGTTTTGACTTATTGATTCTGAACTAACTCTGAATTCCCCAGTCATCAAACTGACACACATAGAGATGATCTATCACCATGAACTCAATCAAACACAACTATAACATCAAACAAAGTGCTTGTATCCATTCATAGTTGACACAAACCAAACTCTCAAATTTCTTCATTATAGATAGAAACTCATCAATGTCTCAAAAACCTTGAGACCTCGGCATAAACATAAGAAGAAAACTCCAAAAAACTTAAGGATCCCCCTTACGTAGGCCTCGGCAATAGCACTTCAAAGTTTCATTTTCAATAGCTACAGTCAAGGATGAATTGAACTAGGTCAAGTCTCTAATAGAGAAGCTACTCAAAGAGCCTCGAGGACACAACTCCTAGCCAACTCTCCATTCTTTAGCTCTCTCCCTACTATGACACAGTTAATTATTTTCACACTGCTCAATCCTTTTCACACTGCTCTATCCTTCTCTAAAATCTTGAGAAATTTGCACAAGTACTCCAGCCTACAATCGTAAAAAACAACAGACCTACAGGTCACCATTCCTCTACAGTCTCCATTCCTCTACAGTCTACGCTCTCTTCTCCCTCTAGTGGTGGTCACTCCAACCACCTCATCTTGGAGAGCCTCACTTGGCAAGACACACCCACCTCTTCTCTCCCCAAGTGTCTTACTACCACCTCTTCTCTCCCCAAGTGTCTTACTACCCCCTTGAAAAAACAAAAAATGGCCTTCTTCAACCCTGTCGCCACCTTGATTTTTCTCTAGAATGTTGCGAGCCCGCTTCCTTTGCTCACCCATGAATTTTCTTTTTCCATTTGTGCACCTTCGCAAATTCTCTTAGCTACCACGCCACCTTTGCAGCTTGGGATCCACCATCACACTTTCATATATACATTGAACTTATCTATACATCATGTTTTGGTTGGGCTCGAGATTCCACTCACAATGTTATACAAGGGAGATACATTAGTTTGGTTGAGGATGTTGAGGGGATGTTTTTGTACTATTTCCTTCCAATCCTTTTCTTACAAATGTCCTTCTTGTTTGGTGACACTCAGATATTGTCATTCCAAAATTGCGCCACACAATCAATCACCTACACAATCAAGTAAATGGTCCTACGCTTTCTACCACCAAACACCCACTTGAATTGTCTATTGTGAATGTCCACACGGTGCCAATTGAAGTTTCGTGGGTGTATGCTGAGAGCATGCTAGTTTCTTATCACTAATGCTTGGTAGTAGTTCCATTATTGACATTAGACACCTCTTTGCAACCAATTTCGGTAGTGTGCACTCCTTTTACTTCATTAAGAGATGTGGCTAGATTCTGAACTATTGTTGAGGATATCCCTTCTTTGGGACTTCCAAATAGGTTTCATGTCACAATGAGCCAAAATCTTACCCAAAATAGCCCCATTATAAGTGAAGGTTACGCGTCATCTGGGGCACGTCATCTGGTTGAAACGTTGTACAATAGACAAAAATAAGTGTCTTTGATTTCTCTCCAAGCATTTGTTGCCTACCAATTCATCTAAGCTTGAACATGTTTGGCTAGATTCTGAACTATTGTTGAGGATATCCCTTCTTTGGGACTTCCAAATAGGTTTCATGTAACAATGAGCCAAAATCTTACCCAAAATAGCCCCATTTATGGATAAGTCAAGGTTACGCATCATCTGGTTGAAACATTGTACAATAGAAAAAAATAAGTGTCTTTGATTTCTCTCCAAGCATTTGTTGCCTACCTACCAATTCATCTAAGCTTGAACATGTTTGGTATTCGACATCCTCTGTGCTTGACAATTATACTACATAGCATGGGCATACATAAGACAATTACTCAATGGAATAAAGAGAGAGACCTCAAAAAAATGAAAGCATGGACATACATGGAATAATTACTCAATGGAATAAAGAGACAAACCTCAAAAAATTGAAACTTAGTAAAGAACATACCCATGGCTTTCGTAAAACTGCCGACGACGGGGAGAAGGTGATACCAACCAAATTCAAAAGAAAACATCTTTTCATTACAAAAGAAAATCACAAAATTAATTTACCTATGCTAAAAACATGTGAATAAATAAGTGATTAATGTGTCTGATTTAAAAACATGTGAATAAATAAGTGATTAATGTGACCGATTTATTGAATAACATAGGTGATTACCATGGCTGAAATTAACATCTCTAGAGCCACATGATGTGAGAGAGAGAGAGAGAGATGGTAGGCAACAATGATAGACCACAACAAACTCGATGGTGCATGCAACAATTATAGAATGGTAGGAATTCAAATTACCCTCTTGGAAGGAGGAAGCCATGGAATGGTAGGAATTCAAATTACCCTCTTGGAAGGAGGAAGCCATGGAATACTATTGGGCCTAGGATTGTTTGTGACCTAGAGCACAAAGACTTGAAAACATGAAGTATATATGCAGAGGGAGGCACATCTGGAAGACAAGTTGCAAAGTAAAAAGAAGAAAAAAGCAAGAAGAAAATAGATATACATGGTACCTTAATTCACCTGTAAATCCTTGTCCTAAAGCCTCTCAAAACTAAGCAGTTGTCCTCTTCTCACCTCTGTCCTAGCCATAATCTCTCTTGGCAGCCCCACAAACAAGTCAGGTTTTGCCTATCTTCTTCTTTTGAAATCTGATGGCTTACTCTGATCCAAAATTGATCCTTTACTATTCTACCTCAATCCTCTAGTGTCCGTAGATTTATAGACACACTCCTTAGACCCTCCTGTCTATCCTACTCACCCTACTCTGACCTTTCCTTCACCTTCCTCCTACACACAGTTCTCCCTTTGAATTCTTCCACAGAGTTGTTTGCTTCCAAAGTCTATAGTTAATTTGAAACCTCCCAAAATGTCCTCTGATAGCTAGAGACCCTCAACTATCACTCATCTTAACAAGATATCACCTCTCAAGCTCTATGATGTGACTACTACAAGCCCACAACTGCCTCTGAAAGGACAGTTTCCACCCAACTAGTGTAACTGACCCAATTGACACATAAAATCTCTCCTTTGAGTCAGTTAACACCACAGGGACCTCAAAACACTTAAACACAACCAGAACCAATCCTAAAAAACTATCAACGTTACAACCAATGTCATACTACTGCCATAGAAAGCTTGTAAAGTAACACAGCTCCAAAACTATTGACTCTACCTCATAATTACTCCCTTTCAACTCAAATAGATTAGAATAAGGTCCTAGTACAACCTGCCTACCTCATAATTACTCCCTTTCAAATAGATTAGAATAAGGTCCCAGTACAACTTGCTAACCTTTTTGATGTTTGGTGAATGAACCCTTTCCAAGCTGATTGGCCCAACTTAAACTCAACCAAAGTTAACTCTCCACCTGCACCCTTTTCACCAAGAGAACTCCATCCATGTAACACAGAGTTGAACCAAAACATAAAAGAAGTCTTTAATACCATACAACTTGAATCTCTATGTACTCAAAGAAGATGATGCAACATGTAACAAACCCTTAGTCTTGAGAAGATGAATGAAACAAGCAACAAATCAAACTCTTATATAAATTCACTGCCTAATACAATGGGAAGATGCTGGAGCAATCCTCAAGTCTGGTCCAAGTTCCAACAATATTGCACTATGAGGGGTTCTAGGACACAAGCTTCCACATAGAACCCTCTCCTACTCCTGCAATTCCCTGCTCTGGACATATCATAGTCTTCTCTCAGAAATCCCACATTGCATTTCAAATAGAATAAACCCTCAGATAACCAGATTCACAGCAATATCATAAAAACAGAACTCACTATCTTAGCAATCACTTCTTCTACACCAATGCTCTCCCCAAAAAAATGCTTTCACAAACCAAAATCTCTTACACATCCCCCTCCTCCTTCTTGTGCAACTATGCTCTATCGCCATGCATACTCTCACCTACTCTACCCAATCTTGTCGGCTAGACACCATGCAATAATCCTAACATCAGCTTATTACAAACGAGTTACCAATGCACAGCTACCCATGCAAGATCCTATAATTCCTAAGGTCTTTGATCATACCCAATGTATTATTTTCTTTTCTTGGGGTTGGGGTTGGGGTTGGGGTGAGCATCTTCATGGAGCATATCCCCTTGGCCACAAAAAAACCTATCATCTTTTGTCAACTCTCCCCACGGATGAAGCATTCATGGATGAACCAGTGGATATGGATTCTCTAAAATAATATTCTACAAACAATACATCTAGCTCCCAACAACCTACTTCGTGCTCTTCTGTAGTAGCAGCTTCATCATCAAGTAAGTCTTCATCTATTGTCTCTGAATCTTTGTGGACTGTGATTACTCTACACCAATATGGCTTTAATCTATAGCCATTTACTCTCTTTGAATGAAGTTGATCATCCAGATCTATTAGTTGGTAAGTTCCATTCTCATAAATGTGCACAACTTTGAAAGGACCTTCCCATTTGATTTGGAATTTCATCTGGAAAGTGTTATCCAATTTGTTGTTATACCTAAGCACCAGATCACCCTCCTTAATGCCTTTATCCTTCACTATTTTATTGAATAGATCAGCCCTCATTTTGCCCAATTGGATATAGTGATCCAAAGCCTCTTCCCTTGCTAGAGCTGCTGCAGCTCCTAAAGATCCAGCAATCTCTCTTGATATTCATCTACGTCTTTCTCTTGATGTTTTTACAGAATATGCAGACTCAGGATTTCCACTTCAATGGGCATTAGGGCTTTCTTCCCAAAAACTAGGTGGTATGGTGAAAATTATGTAGCTATTCTCATAGTTTTCCTGTAGGTCCATAGAGCTGAAGATACATCTAAGTCCATTTCTTGGAATGTTCTTCTAGACATTTGGTTAACTATAAGATTCTTCCCCCAGCCCCTCAAGATGTCTAGTTTCTCTCCCTGTAATCAATCCCCTTTTCAGAATAATAACAGATCTTGTTTCTATCTGGCCTAGAGAGAGAAAATATTCTAGAGAGAGATAATTTAGTTTCTAGATATCTTTGGATGGAAAAATATCCCTTCTTATTAAAATGATTTTCCCTGAAACAGAAATTCAAAAAGAACTTTCCAGTGCGCAATTGGAATAAATTGAAAATAGGCTGAGGATCCAGATTTTCTGATAATTTTGGATTAAGGTTCCTATGGACCAATAAGATTAATCCAAATGTAGGGAGGAGATAAATTAAATAATAAAAGAAAAATCTCCCAAAAATGAGTAAATACTCACATAAGATAAAGAGTTGACTAAGGACAAGGTTATTAGTTAAAAAAGAAGAGATATTTAGAGGAAATGATGCATTTTTGACACCTCAATATGGGGAATTCCCCTCATGAAGGAGGCACCTATTTCACATGTGTGGATGAGTTTTAAACTCACAAAAAATGAGATATTTTCATCTCTCCTCTCTCCTGTTTCAACTAGATCCAAAAAGTAAGCTAAACTGACCTAAAAATGGTCAAAAAGTGACCAAACTGATCTGGAAAATTCTAGAATCAGTTTGCTTGGTTAGAGGCTCACTTTTTCCTATAAATAGAAGCCTCCCGCTTTGTAAAGGTTAACAATGTTTTATGCACTGTTACTCTACTCCTCCCTAGAGCAAAAAACATTGAATTCATTGATAATTCACTTATTTTATACTATTTCCTCTACAAAGAATTGGTGGCCACTCTTGATCCAAGCAAGAGTAGAACCCTCAATCCCTCAAGCCAAAGGATAGCTCACAAAACCCCATGTAAGTTAGAAATTCTACTTTTTTCTAATTCTATTCTATAGTTTTATGAATTCTTGCTTCTTTTAAATTGAAATTGGATGTTATGCCTTGATGGGAAGGCTTCCCCCTTCTCTTTATTGAATTCAGCCCTTCTTTATCCAAGATGTGTAATCAAACAAATAGAGTTAAACTTTTCGTATTGTTTTCTCTTTAAAAAAAATAAAAATTGATTAAATTAGAATACTAAATTCATATTGGGGTAAATTCTAAGTAGATTTAGAGTGTAAAATTTGAAAAATGGTTTCTTAAATTTTGTGGAAATAAGTTCAATCTTTATGTTATTCAAAAAGAGTAATCCCCTCCGTTTGTGTATTCTAAAAGTGTTATTTTCATTCTATGCATAGAAAGATGCATATTGGAAATATTTTTATTGTAAAAGCATTATTTTTATTATAATTAATTTCTATGCATAGAAAGATGCATATTGGAAATATTTTTATTGTAAAAGCATTATTTTCATTAGAATTAATTTCTATGCATAGAAAGATGCATATTGAAAATATTTTTATTGTAAAAGCGTTATTTTCATTAGAATAAATTTCTATGCATAGAAAGATGCATATTGGAAATATTTTTGTTGTAAAAGTATTATTTTCATTAGAATTAATTTCTATGCATAGAAAGATGCATATTGAAAATTTTTTTATTGTAAAAGCGTTATTTTCATTAGAATTAATTTCTATGCATAGAAAGATGCATATTGGAAAAGCGTTATTTTCATTAGAATTAATTTCTATGCATAGAAAGATGCATATTGGAAATATTTTTATTGTAAAAGCATTATTTTCATTAGAATTAATTTCTATGCATAGAAAGATGCATATTGAAAATTCTTTTTATTATAAAAGTGTTGTTTTCATTTAATTTTTATTTTATGCATAGAAATATGCATAAAGGAATTTTTTTTATTTCAAAAGATTTATTCTCATTAATTTTGATTTTATGCATAGAAAGATGCATAAAGGAATTTATTTTTATTTCAAAAGAGTTATTCTCAATAAATTTGATTTTATGCATAGGAAGATGCATAAAGGATTTATTTTTATTTTGAAAGTGTTATTTTTCTTAAAATTTAATTTATGCATAAATAGATGTATAAAAGGATTTTTATAAAAGTGTTATTCCCACTGAAGTTGATTTTTATAAAAGAATGAATGGATGGATAGTTGTGATGTGAATCAGATAAATGTGAATGAATTGATGGATAGATGTGATGTGAATCAGATAAATGTGAATGAATGGATGGATAGGTGTAATGTGAATAGAAGTGATGAGATGTTATGTGAACTAGGATGTAAATGAATGATATTGGATGGATGTGGATGTATGTGAAAGAATGGATGTGGATGTATGTATGTGAAAGGATGGATGTAGATGTAGGTGAAAGGATAGACGTGGATGTGAATGTGATGAATATGAATGAGAATAGAGGCGGATGAGATGTGATGTAAATTGGATAGATATGAATGGGAAGGGATGTAAATAAAAGTAATGGCATGTGAGTCAAGATGTGAATGAATGATAAGGGATGTGAATGAATGTGATAGCCTATGAATTGGGATGTGAATAAATGATATGGGACGTGAATGAATGTGATGGCATGTGAGTTAGGATGTGAATGAATGTGAATGAATGTGAATGAATGATAAGGGATGTGAATGAATGTGATAGTCTGTGAATTGGGATGTGAATCCAGATAGATGTAAATGAATGTGATGTGGGCTGAATGAGATGTGTTGTGAATGAATGTGATGTGGGATGTGAGTGAATGTGATGTGGTCTAAATAAGATGTGATGTGAATGTGATGTGGTCTGAATGAGATGTGATGTGAGTGAATGTGATTTGGTCTAAATGAGATGTGATGTGAGTGAATGTGATTTGGTCTAAATGAGATGTGATGTGATAAGATGTGGTCTGAATAAGATGTGATGTGAATGTGATGTGGTCTGAATGAGATGTGATGTGAGTGAATGTGATTTGGTCTAAATGAGATGTGATGTGATAAGATGTGGATATGGGTAAATGTGAGTGGATGAGATCTGATGAGGATATTTGAGGAAAGACGTGATGAGATGAAAAATGAAGTGATTGGATGAGAATGGGAATTTATATGAAATGGGAAAGAAGTGATGAGATGAAAAATGTGATTGGATGAGAATGGGAATTTATATGAAATGAATGTGGATTAAGTGATTGGATGAGAATGGGAATTTATATGAAACGAATGTGGATTAAGTAATGTTGATTAATGTGGAAAGATGAGAGTTCGTTATAGAAATTGTATTTATGAACTGTTTTAAAATGACTGTTTTATGTCAAGAATGCTGGGGAAGCATTTTGACCGTCTTATGAATGAGGTCGTGCAGACCTACTGATAAAGTTGCAACACATAGCTGATGGAGAGTCAACGGAGGACGTCTCACGTAGCAAGGTTGACCGAGGTGTTGACTAGCCTTGATTTTATTTAAATGGTGAGCTTCTGGTACTGTGGATGAGGGACCAAGGAAGCGGCCTATGAGTGAAGCACTGGGTGACCTACGAAGGATCCTAGAGGGTGACCTACGAAGGATCCTAGAGGGTGCTGATCTTCAACGGAGATTCCATTTTGATATGTGAATATATTATCGGTTACTATGAGCTAGGAACTATCGAAAAGGCCCCTGAGTGGACAAGTGGTGAGCGTTCTCATTGCCAATGATGCCATAGGTACACCAATGAAGGAATGATTGGAAATAAGGATTTAACAAGAGATTTTGAGGATTATGATCAGTGAAACCATGGTTTCATTAAATGTTTGTTTTTAAATAGCTAATTCTCTGAAAAAGATAATTTCATATTAGGTGTGTAAGTGGTGCACATGACTAGTTTAAGTTTGCATGAATATGTGGCTAGGGGACCTTGGAACTATTTGCCCTGGTACCCAAGACAAAACCTAACCAAATTCCTAATTGGATCCCATCACTAACAGTGGTTGGGTGGTTGGCTAACCCATGGGATTGGATGGGGTTAGGCTGGACTGATGGATCCCTAAATTGATACTCAATTCTGTTATGGTACGATAGATAAGGTAAATCCCGGACAAAAATTGTTCTATGGAAAAGGATCAACGGCTGTGCTTCTCAATGAGGAAAAAAGCGTTGGTCTCTATGATCCAAGTGTAATTTTTTCCCTGATCTCACTATCGGACTTACGGGTTTGATCAGATCAATTCTGTTAGATAAGGCTTTTGACTACGTTAGAGAAAAGTTATCTTGGAGGAATTGCCCGTGCTTTCCGAGCAAGGGAAGTTTTTTCGGGTTTGGTTTTGGAAGAACCGATGGATTAGTCTCTTGTCCTGATATCCGTGGGGGCGAGGCCCCGAGTGTGGGACCCTGCTCCGTGCAAGAAGTGCTCCTTCCGCTGCTAGCACCCCTGAATTCGTTGCGTGGTGGGGATAAGGATCTTACAGCTGGTATCAGAGCAAATTTGGCTAATGTGGATCAACCAAGAAGCCAAAAATGTCAAAAATTTATGAAGAAGTAGTAAAAGGTTATAATTGTGTGATAAAATTCATACAAATTATTATTCAGATTGAAATTCATAAATTGATAATTGGGTCTTCAGATGGAAGTACTGCAATTATATGGAATCCCTAACTTGCTTGAGGCTTAAATATGATGGTATTTACCTTATAGTTCCAAGGACCGTGACTACTATATACCGAGGGTGTAACTATAGCTCTTTACTGGCAGTATATACGAGTAAATCTAAGATCTTGAAATTATAAGCTGAAATGCTATCCGGATGATGAATTCGAATGTGGTTGATATGATTTTAAAATTTTGATTGAGAACTGATAAGTTGAATTGGATTCTGATTGAAAAATAATGGTTCCTGAATTTTTGGTTGAAAAGCAATAATCTGAGCAAAAACCACAATGAGGAATGGGACGAGTCCCTGTGTTAATGTTCGTAACTTGATAACAATAATGACTTCAGCAAATCACTATGAGATTAGTGGATTGTGTTGACAAATTGCTACTGTTAACTCTTGACCCAATGAATCAAGTTAAGGGATGGCAAATTAAACATCTATAAAATTGAAATCTCCCATGGAGTACTGTTCAGATGGAAATTTTGATCTAATAGACCATTATTTGTGTTAAAGATATGAATGATATGTTCTAAATGAATTGTTATTTGATAATGCGAGTATCTTTATCTCATGATTTTGTGAGGAAGAGCTGGACTTGGATGTTCGTAAAACTCTTCATAGCTCGCAACCTGGGCCTTTCAAGAGTGAAGGGAAAAACTTGGGCGAGGCTGTGGAGAAGTGGATCGAAGCAATGGAAGAGTACTTTGATGTCACCGGGTACAATGAGAAGAGCAAAATGGCTCTTGCAAGGCTGAAGATAGTAGAAACAACCATAGTGGCATGGAGAAACCACTGCGAGACAAACCATCTAGATCAGAATACCTAGACATGGAATGATCTCAAAATTTACCTAAGGACGAGGTTCTGTCCTTCCGGCTTTTTGGAAACAAAGATGAACGAATTCCTAGAGTTAACCCAGGGGAGCAGAACTATTGAAGTATATCACCAAGTGTTTGCTCTCCTCCTCAAATACTCGTCCAGCTAATGGCCAGGTTCACTCGAGGACTGAAGAACCTTTGAATATTTTGGTGAAGAATGCCAAGCCAGTTTCCATGGCTGAAGCAGTGCAGATGGCGAAGGATTTCTCCAAGGCCTTTGATGTCAAGGTCCCACTAAAGCCAGCACCATCACCTTTCAAAAGGTTTTTAATTCCAGAAGGAGATTCCAACCTTCCACCGCCTAAGAGATATCAGGGTCAAAAGCCCAGGATATGGGAAGTTCCAAAATGGAAGAAATGTCCTTTTCCCGAAACTCAATCCCCTGGAATTAAACTACAGAAGTTCCACCCTTGAACAAGGGAGCGAGATGCTATAACTATCAAGGATTTGGGGATCGTAGTATGGATCGCCCAACTCCTTTTGGATCAAGGTTTTCAGGGTAGGGAAATCAAGGATCAAGATTCTAGACTCCAGCTCCTTCCTTCGAGAGTAATCAGATTTCTATCCGCGCCAAAATCAGGGAAATCCCAGAGGTAGACCGTCTAACTAACTCGCACTTTCAAACCAAAGTAATGTAAGACCTCTGCCTCTCAGAATAGGGGAAGTCAAAGAGAGTTGTTCCCAAATCCCAAATCGACCGTCCACTTCCAAGGCAGTAACGTTGGAAGTGATTGAAGAAGAAGAAGAAGAAGATGAGAGAGATCATACTCCACCTGCAAGATGAGGACATCTCATGTTTTTTAAGTGGGATAGGATGTAAGATTCTTCCCTCAGCCCCTCAAGATGTCCAGTTTCTCTCCCTGTAATCAATTCCCTTTTTTAAAATAATAACAGATCTTGTTTCTATCTTTTTTGGCCTAGAGAGAGAAAATATTCTAGAGAGAGATAATTTAGTTTCTAGATATCTTTGGATGGAAAAATATCCCTTCTTATTAAAACGATTTTCCTTGAAACAGAAATTCAAAAAAAACTTTATAGTGTGCAATTGGAATAAATTGAAAATAGGTAAAAAGGACCTTAGCTTGAGGGTCTAGATTTTCTGAAAAGTTTTGGATTAAGGTTCCTATGGACCAATAAGATTAATCCAAATGTAGGGAGGAGATAAATTTAGGAATAAAAGAAAAATCTCCCAAAAATGAGTAAATACTCACATAAGATGAAGAGTTGACCAAGGACAAGGTTATTAGTTAAAAAAGAAGAGATATTTAGAGGAAATGATGCATTTTTGACACCTCAATGTGGGGAATTCCCCTCATGAAGGAGGTGCCTATTTCACATGTGTGAATGAGTTTTAAACTCACAAATAATGAGATATTTTCATATCTCCTCTCTCCTATTTCAACTAGATCCTAAACTGACCTAAAAATGGTCAAAAAGTGACGAAACTAATCTGGAAAATTCTAGAGTCAGTTTTCTTGGTTAGAGGCTCACTTTTTCCTATAAATAGAAGCCTCCCCCTTTGTAAAGGTTAATAGTGTTTTATGCAATGTTACTCTACTCCTCCCTAGAGCCAAAAACATTGAATTCATTGATAATTCACTTGTTTTTCACTATTTCCTCTACAAAGAATTGGTGGGGCCACTCTTGATCCAAGCAAGAGTAGAACCCTCAATCCCTCAAGACAAAGGATAGCTCACAAAACCCCATGTAAGTTAGAAATTCTACTTTTTTCTAATTTGCTTCTATGGTTTTATGAATTCTTGCTTCTTTTAAATTGAAATTGGATGTTATGTCTTGATGGAAAGGCTTTCCCTTTCTCTTCATTGAATTCAACCCTTCTTTATCCAAGATGTGTAATTAAATAAGTAGAGTTAAACTTTCCGTATTGTTTTCTCTTTAAAAAAAATAGGAATTGATTAAATTAGAATGCTAAATTCATCTTTGGGTAAATTCTAAGTAGATTTAGAGTGTAAAAATTAAAAAATGGTTAGCCATACAAAGGTGGTTATGGTAAATTTTTCTTAAATTTTGTGGAAATAAGTTTAATCTTTATGTTATTCAAAAAGAGTAATCCCCTCGGTTTGTGTATTCTAAAAGTGTTATTTTCATTCTATACAAAGAAAGATGCATATTGAAAATATTTTTATTGTAAAAGCGTTATTTTCATTAGAATTAATTTCTATGCATAAAAAGATGCATATTGAAAATATTTTTATTGTAAAAGAATTATTTTTATTAGAATTAATTTCTATGCATGGAAAGATGCATATTGGAAATATTTTTATTGTAAAAGCGTTATTTTCATTAGAATTAATTTCTATGCATAGAAAGATGCATATTGGAAATATTTTTATTGTAAACGTGTTATTTTCATTAGAATTAATTTCTATGCATAGAAAGATGCATATTGAAAATATTTTTATTGTAAAAGCATTGTTTTCATTAGAATTAGTTTCTATGCATATGAAGATGCATATTGGAAATTCTTTTTAATATAAAAGTGTTGTTTTCATTTAATTTTGATTTTATGTATATAAAGATGCATAAAGGAATTTATTTTTATTTCAAAACAATTATTCTCATTAATTTTGATTTTATGCATAGAAAGATGCATAAAGGAATTTATTTTTATTTCAAAAGAGTTATTCTCATTAATTTTTATTTTATGCATAGAAAGATGCATAAAGGAATTTATTTTTATTTCAAAAGAGTTATTCTCATTAATTTTGATTTTATGCATAGAAACATGCATAAAGGAATTTATTTTTATTTCAAAAGAGATTCTCAATAAATTTTATTTTATGCATAGAAAGATGCATAAAGGATTTATTTTTATTTCGAAAGTGTTATTTTTTGTAAAATTAAATTTATGCATAAATAGATGTATAAAATGATTTTTATAAAAGTGTTATTCCCATTGAAGTAGATTTTTATAAAAGAATGAATGGATGGATAGTTGTGATGTGAATTTTGTGATGTGAATTAGATAAATATGAATGAATGGATGGATAGATGTGATGTGAATCAGATAAATGTGAATGAATGGATGGATAGATATGATGTGAATAGAAGTGATGAGATGTCATGTGAATGAGGATGTAAATGAATGATATGGGATGGATGTGGATGTATGTGAAAGAATGAATGTGGATGTATGTATGTGAAAGGATGGATATAGATGTAGGTGAAAGGATAGATGTGGATGTGAATGTGATGAATATGAACGAGAATAGAGACGATGAGATGTGATGTAAATTGGATAGATATAAATGATAAGGGATGTGAATGAATGATATGGGATGTGAATGAATGTGATGGCATGTGAGTCAGGATGTGAATGATTGATAAGGGATGTGAATGAATGTGATAGCCTGTGAATTGAGATGTGAATGAATGATATGGGATGTGAATGAATGTGATGGCATGTCAGTCAGGATGTGAATGAATGATAAAGGATGTGAATGAATGTGATAGTCTGTGAATTGGGATGTGAATCGGGATAGATGTGAATGAATGTGATGTGGTATGAATGAGAGATGTGATGTGAGTGAATGTGATGTGGTCTGAATAGGATGTGATGTGAGTGAATGTGATATGGTCTGAAGGAGATGTGACGTGAGTAAATGTGATGTGGTCTGAATGAGATGTGATGTGAGTGAATGTGATGTGGTCTAAATGAGATGTGATGTGATAAGATGTGGATATAGGTAAATGCGATTGGATGAGATCTGATGAGGATATTTGAGGAAAGAAGTGATAAGATGAAAAATGATGTGATTGGATGAGAATGGGAATTTATATGAAATGAATGTGGATTAAGTAATGTTGATTAATGCAGAAAGACGAGAGTTCGTTATAGAAATTGTATTTATGAACTGTTTTTAAATGACTGTTTTATGTCAAGAATGCTGGGGAAGCATTTTGACCATCTTGTGAATGAGGTCGTGCAGACCTAGCTGATAAAGTTGCAACAGTTGACGGAGAGTCAACGGAGGACGTCTCGCGTAGCAAGGTCGGCCGAGGTCTTGAGCAGCCTCGGTTTGATTTAAACGGTGCGGTATGGTGGTTGGATGAGGGACCAAGGAAGCGGCCTATGAGTGAAGCACTGGGTGACCTGCGCTGGGTGACTTGCGAAGGATCCTAGAGGGTGCTCACCATACGGTGCTCGGGCTTTGGGTCACCAAAGATACCCACAAGTACTTCGGGGAAGAAATTAAATAAGGAGTAAGAGTTATTTTCTCAATTTCGGCATGGATCTGGCTGATTGACCTTGCTAGTCCTCAATGGATGAGTCTATGGCTCTTTTATATGGATCCGTTGGTTGATCTTGCTTGGTTGATCTTCAACGGAGATTCCATTTTGATATGTGAATATATTGTTGGTTACTATGAGCATGGAACTATCGAAAAGGCCCCTGAGTGGACAGGTGGTGAGCGTTCTAGTTGCCAATGATGCCATAGGTACACCGATGAAGGAATGATTAGAAATAAGGATTTAACCAACGATTTTGAGGATTTTGATCAGTGACACCATGGTTTCATTAAATGATTGTTTTCAGAGATAGCTAATTCTGTGAAAAAGGCAATTTCATGTTGGGTGTGTAAGTGGTATGACTAGTTTAAGTTTGCATGAATATCCAGCTAGGGGGCTTGGAAACTCTTTTCCCTGGTACCCGGGACAAAACCTAACCAAATTCCTAATTGGATAACCCATGGGACTGGTTGGGCTAGACTGATGGATCCCTAAATTGAGACTCAGTTCTATTATGGTACGATAGATGAAGTAAATCTCGAACAAAAATTATTCTATGGAAAAGAATCAACGGCTATGCCTCTCAATGAGGAAAAAAGCGTTGGTCTCTATGATCCAAGTGCAATCTTTTTCCTAATCTGACTATGGGACTTACGGGTTCGGTCAGATCAGTTCTCTTTAGATAAGGCTTTTGACTACATTAGAGAAAAGTTATCCTGGAGGAATTGCCCATGCTTTCTGTGCAAGGGAAGTTTTTCCGGCTTTGATTTTGGAAGAATCGATGGATCAGTTCTGTTAGATAAGGCTTTTGACTACGTTAGAGAAAAGTTATCTTGGAGGAATTGCCCGTGCTTTCTGGGCAAGGGAAGTTTTTTCGGGTTTTGGAAGAACCGATGGATTAGTCTCCTGTCCGGATATCCGTGGGCGAGGCCCCGAGTGTGGGACCTTGCCTCGTGCAAGAAGTGCTACTTTCACTACTAGCACCCTATGCGGTGGGGACAAGGATCTTACATTAACATTATACACAACTCCCCATTGAACCTTTCAACTATCCCATTACATTCTTGATAATAAGGGGTTGAAAACATGTGTGTGATGTACACTTTTTGCATAAAGCTCTTCTACAATCTCGCCTCTAAAACGAGGTCCTTGATCTATCAACAACTCCAAGGGCATACTAAATCTAGATATCCTCAGAAACAAACCTAGCCGCTTCCTTAGCAGTAATGCTATTTATACATCTAGCCTCATCCCACTCGGTGAAGTAATCTACTCCAGTTAAGATGTAGGTCTTACCCCTAACAGTTGTGGGTAGAGGACCAATTGCATCTAAACCCCACTTCTCAAAAGCTCCATATGAAATAATGGTTTTCCTCAACTCATTGTGCAACACTCTCCTTCCTTGTTTCTGACATGGCTCACAGTTTCTGTACCAATGGTAGACATGGCTCACAGCTTTTGTACCAATGGTAGACATCCTTCCTCAAATTGGGCCAAACATAACTTGCAATAAGAATCTTTCTGAGTTAAATTTAAGGCAAATTTTCCTCCACATAACTCTTGATGACACGAAGCCATTATGGCAAATATCTCTTCTCTAGTTGGGACCCTTCTCAAAACCAAATCCTTGCCCTTCATGTACAATTGATCATTAACAATACTGTACTGCAAAGCCCTCCTTATGAAACCATTTTTTTTTCTAGATAAACTTTAAGGTACCAAACCTGTGTGCAAAAACTCTTCAACTTCATGGAAACTCTCTATTCTAACATAACTAGGGTAGGTTACAATCATGGAAACTCTCTATTCCAACATAACTAGGGTAGGTTACAATCATGGCATATGCATCTAAATCCTTGCCTAAACCATTTTTTTTTCTAGATAAACTTTAAGGTACCAAACCTGTGTGCAAAAACTCTTCAACTTCATGGAAACTCTCTATTCCAACATAACTAGGGTAGGTTACAATCATGGCATATGCATCTAAATCCTTGCCTAACCCCCCTCTGGCTAATGTATCTGCAGCCTGGTTTTGTTTCACATGTTGAATCTGGACCTCTTGAAATTTCTTCAACATCCTTCTCATTTAAAAGCACCACTCCTTCAACTTGAGATTATTGGCCTTCCAGATATTTTGAAGTTGTCTAATAACCAGTAAATTATATCCCTTGATGATAAGTCTTCTAATCCCTCTCTTAAGGCATTGCTATTGTCCATATTTTTAAAGTGGAATACTCAACTTCATTGCTGGTCTGCACTTGCAAATTAATACCTCCTTGATATACTATTGTACCTTCTGGATTCAACAAAACAATTCCTCCACTAGCTATCCCTGAGCTTATCTTAAAGGCTCCATCAATAAAGAGAGTAAAAGCATTGGACAGATTTGCCTAAGGGTCTTTCCACCTGGGTACCTTCTTCTTCATCACTGTCAATACCAAAGGATTCTATGTGAATGTCAAAATATTTGCCAATGTAGCCCTTGTACTATCCTTTACTATGTAAGTGAATGGGAACTCTTGCAACTCAACCAGCCATTTAGATAATATCTTTGATTAAGGTCAAATCGAATGAAATGGGGAAGTAAAGAGTAATGTGTCAATATAGGGAAAGGCTTAGGAATCAAGTAAGACCTGATTTTTCTTAATGCAAATACCACAGCTACCATTACAATCTTTGCCTCATAATATTTCCTTTCTCCAACTATCTTTGTTCTACTAACAAAATATAATAGTCTCATATAGGAATGCTCCCTTCCTTGTTGTAATAGTATTGCACCTATAGCATCTTCTCCCACACTAGGATTTACACAAAGAATTCCTTACTCTAGTTTGGGGACATAACAACTAGGAGTGTACTCAAAATTTCCTTAACCTATAGAAATTCTTCTTCTTTCTTAGCTTGCCACCACACAAAGGGATCCCTTTGGGATGCTTGTTGCAAATGGGTATAAAGCCTGAGATAGAAGATAAATGAATCTAGCTAGGTATCTTACCTTATGTGTGAATGTCATCAACTGCTTCACATTTTGAGGTGCCTCTAACAGTAGAAAAGATTCCACATTTATAGGATCTGCCTCAATTCCATTCTCAAAAACTACATTTCCAAGTAGGTTGTCTTGAGACAAGTGACACTTGTCAAGGTTCAATTGTCCACCTAGTTCATCCATCATTTTTAATGCCATCCTTAGCTTCTCACAGTGAATCAATCTACCACTATAGATACAAAAATCATCTATGAACACTCTGATGAAGGACTCCAAGTAGGGTTAAAACACCAAAGTCATAAATCTTTGGAAAGTAGAAGGTGCATTTGTAAGCCCAAAGGACATCACCCAAGCACCACCACGGTGTAATAAAATTAGTTTTCTTTTGATCCTCTAGGGAAATAGAAATTTGGAAGTAACCAAAATATCCAACACAAACATTGTACCTTTCATGCCCAGCTACACTATCTAATATTTTGTCTTAAAAAGACAATGAGTAATGGTCCCTCTTGGTCACGGCATTCAAAGGCTTAAAGTCTACAAAGACTAGACTCCACTTTCCATTTTTCTTAATATTTATCACAACTGGAGAAGCCCACTCAGAGTTGTCAACTAGAAAGATGAAGCCTCCTTTCAAACAACTTACTCACCTCTTCTCTCAATACCACTTGTTGCACTACCCCCAATCTTCTTAGTCTTTGCACCACTGGCTTATCTTTAGGCTTGAATTGTATCTCATGTTGCACAGCCCCGACGCCCCCTTAACTTGAGTATAAGAAGAAATAAAAAGATTGGAAACTTCTACAACATTGTCAGATACTCTTTCCTCTCAACCACTGCTAGATCTTTAGCAAACATTTTTTGCAAAACTTCTTCCTTATCTGACTGCTCTTCAACCTCAATTTCTAACTTCTCCCCTTCTTCTATACACAATTGTAAAGACATACACATGAGGTCAGTATCTGGTTCTAGCAATGGAAGTTCCCCCTGAGTTATCCTCTTCTGTCTTAGAGTCCTTTGTTTTAGAATCCTCTGAGGAACTCGTTTCTGCAGCCTCATCTTCATCCTCTAAAGTATTCTTTGGGATCAATTCTCTTCCCTTGTCCATGTCATATCTGACTTGCTTCCTAGCAGGCTGATCCACACCCAAAATGAGGTGTCCTCTCCACCAATATTGCCCTACTCTCATTGCTATCAACCATGGTCTCCCTAAAATCAAAGGGTAAGCTTATGTCCTTGCTGGCATGACATGAACATCCATCTCAGCTTCCAACCCACGAATAGTCACCTACAACCTCTTCCATACTCCCAGACATCTAACCTTTGAATTATTGGCCATTCTAACTCTGAATTCTGAGGGTGCACTCACCTTAGTTCTTAAGGTTTTTGTAGTTTGTTGGGTCATTACATAGACCTATGCACCACCATCAATGTACACTTTAGGAACATTAAACTTGTTTATCCACGCATCCATAACATGCAGATAATCCTTGTCTCCTTTAACATGTACTATCTTCACTTGTCCTACTTTCTTCTCCTTCTCCTTCTTAGAAATCCTTGTACTAACCAGTTTTCTCCAAGTTCTTCCTGAGTTTGGGGCACATCTGTCAGCTGGGGCCAAGACAAAGTAGGACCCTTTTGCTGGAGATCCTTCTTCAAATCCTATTCTTCCACCTAAACCCCTAGAGGAAAATCTTCCATTTCTATATGCCTCATGGGTCTTCTCTTTTTCTTACCCTCGTTAAAATGGCCCTATATCTGCTTCCCCTTCTTCCTTTTGGATGGTCCTGCTTCATCTTCACCTTATGCACCCCTGCTTCCTTTGTTTAGCTAAAATATCTACTTCCTCATCCTTTCCTTCCTTATCCCTTCTAATCAGATTAACCTCACCTAGTTTGGGCCCATTTGCTGGATGTGGTTGAATTTGAGGTCCTGGTGGGTGTGGAATCTCCTCTTCCTCATCCCTTCCAATCAGATTAACCTCACCTAGTTTGGGCCCATTTGCTGGATGTGGTTGAACTTGAGGTCCTGGTGGGTGTGGAATCTCCTCTTGTCTTCTCACATCTAGCTTTTCCTCCCTTCTAGGTTCCAAATGATATACATCTCCTACCATTCTCTAGGGGTAAGGGCACTGAGGGGAGATATGACCCCTTTCCATACAACTAAAACATTGGACATTCAAGTTCTAGCCTCCTTTGCCTCTGCCTCTCATATCTTCTCTATCTCCTCACCTAGGGGCATTTCTGCCTCCTTGCAACAAACGCAAATTTAAATTCTCCATTTGTTGGATTAACTGATTAATACCTTGCATTAATTGGTCAGCCAACCACTTGAACTGGAGCAATCCTCCCTTCCTTTGTCCTCCTCTCTTTAATCATAGTAGGTCTACACTCAACTAAAACCTCCTTTTTCTTCTAGGGCAACCTCTTAAGCTTCCACTCCTTCTCTCTTGCAATCCTTAAAGCTTCATCAAAGGTACTTGGTCTTTTTAAATCAACCCTCTCCTTCAGATTAGGATGAAGGGATTGAATGAACATATCCTTTTTAAGAAGTATAGATGGGTGCTCTCTGCTTGCAATGAAGAATCCCATCTACCCCATGGATCCTCAAAACAGTCTAAAAATTGATCAAATACATCTTAAAAAATATGCTTCAATTTTTATGTATCTTGCCAGATAGCATCCGAGCATTCACCTTTCTTGAAATGCTACACCAGAGCTCCTTTAACATCCTCATATGCCTACCCTTGATGTGATTGAATCCTCCAAGTCTGGCACCACCTTTTTGCATCCCCTTTCAATAACATGGACAACAATGTCAAATTTTCCACATCGCTCTATCATTTACAAATGTAAAAGCTTCTAGCTCCAACCTGGCCCCAAAAAGTCCTCTAGATCCTCATTAGTATGCCCATGAAACACGGGATAAGAAATCATCACAGCCATCTCCATAGCTAAGACTTATTAGCTTCCACGAATAGTGTGAAAGGTGCCTTGAAATCCCTCCTTAGTGTGGGGGCACCAGAACAATGATGGCTTTAAGAGATACTGCCTCTATAGCTTTATCTGAAGCACACCACCTCTATCACAAGCACCAGAGCCCACTAAAAATAATAATAGAAGGCACCAAAACACCCAACCACCTTGGTCCTCAGCTGCTCCAATGGGATACTTCAATACACTCCTGGCCTCCCTGATCAATCTCGCAGGTGACTCAGGTTATCCTCTAGGTCATATCCTATTTCCAATGGCTCTGATACTACCTTACATCCTCTCTTGACCATTGGTGACATCGAGCTGACTAAACTCATCTCTAGCTCTGTTGACACATAAAAGTGCTTAGATTTTTTCATTTGATGTCCTCTCTTTGTATCCTATCAAAACTCTGCTCTCCACAGTCCCAAAGTGTCCTCCACCGTCTGCTAGCCTCAAATCCTTGTCCTAAAGCCCCTCAAAACTAGGCAGCTAACCTTTGTCTAACCATAATCTATCATAGCTCTGCCACAGACAAGTTAGGTTTTGATTGTCTTCTACTTCTGCTTACTCCAATCCAAAAATGATCCTCCATTATCCACCTCAATCCTCTAGTGTCCGCGGACTTATAGACACACTCCCTAGACCCTCTTGACTGTCTTGTTGACCCTCCTCTAATCTTTTCTTCACCTTCCTCGTGCATAGTTCTGCCTCCGAATTATGCCACAGAGCTATCTGCTTCCGAAGTCTAGAATTAATCTGAAACCTCCCAAATTGTCCTCTCATAGCTACAAACCCTCAGATGCCACCCATCTTAACAAGATGTCACCTCCCAAGCTCTCTGCTGTTGCTGCTGCTGAGACTACTACAAGCCCATAGCTACCTACGAAAGGACTGTTTCCACCCAACTAGCTGAACTGACTTGGCTGACATAGAAAATATCTCCTTTGAGTTAGCTAACACCACACGGGACCCAAAGAACTTAAACATAACCAAAACCAATCCTCAAAAACTATTAGAATGTTGCCACAGAAAGCCTATAAATTAACCAAGCCTTATGACACTTTCCCTCAAACACCTCCAAACTGTCAAGCTATACCTCAAAATCACTCCCTTTCAAATCAAATAGATTAGAATAAGGTCCTAACACAACTTGCTAACTTTTTTATGTTTGGCTGACTTAGAATCAACCCTTTCCAAGTTGACTGGCCCAACTTAAACTCAACCAAAGTTAGCTCTCCACCTATAGCCTTTTCACCAAGAGAAATCCATCCATGTAAGGCATAGTTGAGCCAAAACACAGAAGAGGGCGATAGGCCGGCTTGAGTCCTCGCGACGAGCGGCTGACGATGAGGTGTATGGTCCTGTAGGGTTTTGCCCAGCATGTAGAGGCTGGAAGGCCGAATTCTAGATCATCAGTATAAAGGAAAAGAATAAGAGAGCCGGTTTGTCTTGTATGGAATTGATTCATGTATAAACCTTTTTTTTATAAATCTTGTCTTTGGCATTATTGTATTGTGGAAAAATATTGTTTTAACAAACCTTGTGAAGAGGGCCTTAATTAAGGAACATGCTTATTTATGTCAAACAGTGTGGTAGGATTAATTAGAAAACAAATTGACGCGTGAGTAGGGTGAAAAGTGGGAGGATGGAATGCCCTGACAGCACCATCCTACGAACGGGTGGACCCGATTAGTCGGGTAGCTTTCCAATAGATTAAGTGAAAGCCCTACGCTAGATAAATAGGTTCTTGGGCAACTCTACTCTAGAAGACTAGTCGAGGGGCTGTGCCTTGCATGGATGAGGAAAAAAGCATTGCCTCTAGAAATCAAGTCTAGTAGTTGTCCAATTTATGATCAATTACCCTATGGGTGATTTGATTTTTGGAAGATCATGCTTCCCCTACGAGATAGGACTAGGTCTTACCTATGAATCATATCCTTGAATCTCTACATGGTCAAGGTGTCGATGAATAGGAAATTTTCTCTATGTTAAGACTTATTGGACTATCTTAAGTGTTTCCCCTATTTCAAAAGGAGGGAACCTTACAATTGGTATTAGAGCCGATCTTAGCTCCTAGGAATTACCATTTAAGGACTATTTTGCAATGGTAGTAGCTATGCTCAAAAGCTTTCTTTCCCTCCTAAACCACATTAATAAGTTTAGATCTTCTTGTTAAATTTACAGCAATGTGATGAGCTATAGTGGATCAAATGCTAGAATCAACATCATTAACAAAGAGATTAGATGATAATTAAGACGTGATTAGTTTGAGCAATTAATTGATAGCTTAATGTAGGCATGGATAATCAAAAACCAATAAATTCTCATTAGACCAATGCCTCAATTTATAGGGTTTATATCCAAGCATCCAATCCCACTAATCTCTCCCTGATTCGCTCCACCTCTTTTGCTTGATTCTCTCCACCTCTTCCTAGAATATCTCCACACCTCCTAAATCTCCTCATGCTACCCTTTATTCTCTCCCAGTAGATACTTCTCACCTTTCCACAGCTTCTCTCACATTTACGGATTCTCTTTTATAGCCTCTTGCTGCTAAGGGCTTGTTCCCGTACACACCCTATTCACTTGTATATTTCAACACCTCCCCTCAAGTGAATACTCCTAGCACACCTGGATCCTATACCAAGTTTCCCTCTTACTTGATAGTCCGCGACCAGTGCCTCTAGCACACCTCCCCTCAAGTGAATAATCCTAGCACACCTGGATCCTATACCAAGTTTCCCTCTTACTTGATAGTCCGCGACCAGTGCCTCTAGCACACCTCCCCTCAAGTGAATAATCCTAGCACACCTAGACCCTATACCAAGTTTCCTTCTTACTTGATAGTCCGCGGACCAGTGCCTAGCACACCTCCCCTCAAGTGAATAATCCTAGCATACCTGGACCCTATACCAAGTTTCCTTCTTACTTGATAGTGTGCGACCAGTGCCTTAAGTCCCTAAACTCATAGTCCTTGACACTCTCTCTCTCTATGTGTCTAAGGCTACTACAAGTGCCCGTGACCTTGACTAAAGTGCTCACACATACATCTACCACAATGTGGCCTACATCATTGGTGGCTCAAAGGTGGTTTTACTCTGTTGGGGCAGGTTACATTGGGTTGTGGGGTTTCACTCTCTCTCTCTCTTAGGAGCCTCCATGAAGTTTGCTGATGTCGTTTCTTCTCCAATGCGTTTGCTATAGCAGTCTCTTGCCATGTTTCCTGGCTTTCCACAGTTGTGGCAAGTGAAGGTCCTTCCTCCTACTCTCCCTCTTCCTCATCCTTGTCCTCGAGAGAATCCTCCTCAGGTGAAGAATGCTTTTTCTTCTCCTATCATTGAGTCCAACCATTTCTTCTCTTTGCCTCTGGTCTCTTGCTTAAGTAGAGCTCCTTCTATCTCGTGTAGCTTCAATTCAGGTACATTCTTTAATGTTGCTACAATGTTTTCATATTCACCTTTGTTTACGCTCTTCAGAAGCACTGCTAGTGCCTCATCATCTTCTACCTTTTTTCCAATAGCTTCCAGTTGTTGCTTAATGCTTTTATATTTGTTCAAGTGTGTGATTAAAAATTCACTTTCCTTCATATCCAATTTGTAGAATTGCATTAATAGATTTATCTTTGAATTTTTAGCTTGTGTTCCAAATAATTTATTGAGTTCATCCCATGCATCTTTTGCCCACTGTATTCCTGTGATGTGATGAATGATTTTATCATTTAAACTGAGTGCGATAAGTCCCAATGCTTTCTCATTCTTGCTCTTCCACTCATTTTACCCTCTCACCTCTGGGCATTCATCTCTTCCCTCAACTAGCCCCCACAGTTTTTTCCTCATGAGCAGATACATGGTTTTTGTCTGCCATGTGTAGAACTGCTCCCCATTAAATTTGGCTATCTCTTGTGCCGTACTCATGATGTTGTGAAGGGGGTCTTACTCTTGATCCAGTTTCAAGATTCAAGGGTAGTGTCTACCCTTTTACAACTCAATCTGGTGTTTAGGTGATGATTACAATAGATTTATCAGTAGAAAATCACCAGAAATTACATTAAACCAAGGGTAACAAATCTGTACAAAATGGTTGGAGTATCAAACCATCTCCAAATTGCAATCTAAAGTTATAGGGATCTGTATCAGATACTAATGGTTAATTTAAACCCTCAATTACACCAAAATACAGTGATTAGTGTTGATTAGTCACACTGATTAGCAAATTAATCCTTTGTTTTGTGTGCAAAAAACAGAGTATGCGAGGAGTCCAGATCTGAGGCCTTAGAGTTCAAATGAGCTCAAATCCTTTCAAGGTCATTAATAGCAATTAGTCTAGTAGAGGATTAATCCAAGAAACACAAGATTTGACTAAAGATTGAATCCTTAATCTCTGTTTTAACCAAAGTCACTTGCAGATTTGATGAAGAGCTTGGATCTCACTGTAGACTTGTTCAAATAAAAAACTATCTTCACCAGCTTGTAGAGCACCCTTGAAAACCCCTAGGGTCAAGACAAATTAGACCCATTGCATCTGGAGCCGCAGAGATCTCATTTTTCCTTCAGAAAATAGATGCCTGTAAAATCACGTAGAACTGTTGCATGCACCAGCAGCTTGAGCTTGTGTTTGAATGGGCTGGAGCACAAGGGTTATAGCTATGCTTGGCTAAAGTGATTTGGGATAATTTGATGTATGAAGGGAGAGAGAGCTCCTCCACCAGCTGGGGGTATAGAGGCTAATTGAAAAAAAAGGTAAAAACTTAATTATCTACTTATCCTAATTAGCTAGGTGATTAGCAAGATAATGGGCTCATAAATTGATGGATTCTAGGCTAGGCTCTGATACCATGTTAAATTTGCAGCAATGTGATGAGCTATGGTGGATCAAATGCTAGAATCAACATCATTAACAAAGAGATTAGATGATAATTAAGATGTGATTAGTGAGCAATTAATTGATGACTTAATGTAGGCATGGATAATAAAAAACTAGCAAATTCTCAATAGGCCAATGCCTCAATTTATAGGGTTTACATCCAAGTATCTAATCCCACTAATCTCTCCCTGATTCACTCCACCTCTTTTGCTTGATTCTCTCCACCTCTTCCTAGAATATCTCTACACCTCCTAAATCTCCTCATGCTACCCTTTATTCTCTCCCAGTAGATACTTCTCACCTTTTCATAGCTTCTCTCACATTTATAAATTCTCTTTTATAGCCTCTTGCTAAGGGCTGGTTCCGCACACACCCTATTCACTTGTATATTTCAACACTTCTCAATCATGGGGTTTCTTCTCTTCTCTAACAGAGAAATTGAAGGGTATGTTGATTATTTGGTGCCATGTAGTTGGAACCACATATTCATCTTCCCCTTTAGTCATCTTTTAGCTCATTAATCTGTAAAAGAATCAAAGAACAAGAGAGCAATGGAGGTATGTCCATCTTGTTATCTGTTATGTTGTTTTGTTATGGTTTAATTTTGTTTGAGTTATTATGTTTTCTTTTCTATTTTGACTATCTTATTGTTCTATATGTGATTTAGTCATGTGTGAAATAGAAGATAATAGTTGAGTTTAATGATGTTTTTATTCCTGTGCTATTTGGATTGTTCATTACTAATTTTCTTAGTGCAACAAGTGTGCGAAATATAATTGTTGATTAATAGTATTGATTTAGTTTTGGAAACAAGAGAGTAAAAGAATCAAAGAATAAGAGAGCAATGGAGGTATGTCCATCTTGTTATCTGTTATGTTGTTTTGTTATGGTTTAATTTTGTTTGAGTTATTATGTTTTTTTTCCATTTTGACCATCTTATTGTTCTAAATGTGATTTAGTCATGTGTAAAATAGAAGATAATAGTTAAGTTTAAGGATACTATTTTTGTGTTATTTAGATTGTTTATTAGTGATTTTTTGAGTGAAACAAGTGTGTGAAACATAATTGTTGAGATTAATAGTTATGATTTAGTTTTAGGATATATTGAAGTCTATATATTATGCTCAATAATGTTATTTCTTATTTATGATGTTATTTGTGTGTTATTTGGGTAAAACAATTGTGTTATTTTGATTACAAGTTACCAGAACTAATTTTTGGTTAATAGCTGTGCTTTGTTCAAATGCTAATTTTAGGATGTAGGCCGGAACAAGAAGAGAGACATTCACTTCTAATTGGAGGCTGAGTATGCACCGCTAGACAAGAGAACGACAACAAGTAGAAAGCAACCAGAGATAATGTAACAAGATAGAAATGCAAGGAAAAAACATAATATTTGGGTTGAGGGATGTATTTATCCACCCGATCCAATTACCCAAAGACCTCCACAATTTAGTGGGCTTATGTCTTTCATTAAGTATGTGTGTGAAGGTAATGCAGGGTTATTGGGATACACTAGGAAGATAGCAATGCAAGCTCATAGTGTTTACACATTTGTTTAGTGCACTATGATGGGCATGGATGCAAGGATTAAGGAGCTCACAAAATCGCTAAGTGAAAAGGAGAGAGAGAATCAGAGTATACAAGATGTGATGCATGTTATGGAAAATGGAGTGCATGTTGTAGAGGTAGACAATGCAGAACTGCATTATTGCAAAATGTAGGGTTTGGAGAAGGACAACAAAAAGATGGCAGCAATGCTTGCAAAGACTGTTGCTGGACCCTCAACGAAAACCAAACAAGCACGTGAGCATGTGAGGTTTCTCAAACCACTTTATGAGTTGACCAGAGGGAGTGGGCAATATAATCGGGCGGGTCTATGCACAATCTGTAAACATGAAGAATATGTTTTCCAACCCAAGTGAAGGGGTTCATGATGCAATTGCAAAGGTCTTAAGAAACGGTATGGTGAAGTATGCATTGAAAAACCCATTGGTGATGATGTTGCAAGAGTACACTTGAAGGAGGTAAGCAATACCTTCACAGCTACATATGCTCAAGGCATATGTGACAAGGTAGGGATTAGCTCCGAATCCTATGCTATGATTTATAAGAAATTGGATCCAAGGTTTAAGGGTGTTCTTAACAAGAGATGGGTGGTACCCATCCCTAAACTGTTCCATGTAAAGTAGGCACAAAAAGATCTTAATGCAAAAGTGTTAGACACAATTGGTGAGCCAATGCATTTTGAACATACACAGATGCTTAAGTCTAGATCAAAGGAAGTGCACTTCAAATTGCATGTAGACAATAACTTTGTATTGAATGTATGCAAGCCTACAAGTAGCAATGGTAAAGTTCTACAACATGTCTGTCGAAAAGTGCAAAGGTAAGCTTCAATTTGTTTTGAAGCTTGATAAGAGTGAAGTCATTAAGGGCCAAAATCTTGAACGTGGGCATTGGATCCTAGCATCAATTCAAAACATCCAAAATATTTTAGTGTGTAATTGGAGAATGAAATATGGTGGCTTGCTATATTTGAGGTACCAAAGGAGGACCATGAAGTACTTAAGATTTTTTTAAACTTAACAGAGATACTAGATATTGTACGACAACAAAATAATGGGATGGTGAAGTTTTGCATGTCAATGGATTTGGTGAATACAAGGTAGACTGGCATCTTGCTGGCAATTTGAAAACATTGAAACGTATGTTTGGTGTTTCAAATTCAGCATCAGCTAAGTTCCCTTGCTTATATTGCATGCAATCTAGAAAGAAAAGCAAGGATGGGAAGAAACAATGGATTGCAAAGGATAGGACAACGTGGTGCTCCAATACATGACTAGTGTGTTCAAAGGAATGGAATGTTGGTGCCATTAGATCCTAAGTGGGATCCTATTTTAGAAATACCCTTAACAAGGGTCCACACCTTGCGTTGCATAGTAAGGATAATAGAGAAGTTGCTGTTTGAGTATGTGTGCTTTGCCTACAAGATGCAGCTTGTAGGCAAAGCATAGTAAGGATAATAGAGAAGTTGCTGTTTGAGTATGTGTGCTTTGCCTACAAGATGCAGCTTGCTTCAGATGCTGATGCAACATGTAAGAAGGTAGAACAAGTCTTATCTGAAGCCTAGAAAGGGCAAAAATTTGCCATGCAAACTGTGTTTTGGGGGAGTGAAGGCTAGGAAATTCTTATCTCCACCAGATGAAGATGATAAGTTGCTTGTAAAACAACTAGAGAAGTACGAAGCATGGAAAAAACTATACATGGATGTCCCCCTGATCGGAGAAATGGGGGATGGACGTGGATAACAAAGGCAAATTGTGTGGATTGCACTTGATAAATTGGCACCACTTTTACAAAAGGTGACATTCAATTCTGATGATGCCAATGCATTTAAAGAGGCGGTTGTAAACTTTCATAACTCAACGATAGAGGCATGAACTTCAAATTGCATTACACACTATATGGTCAAAGTGGTCTCAATTAATGAATGTAATATTTTGAGTTTAATTGTGGATCATGTGTTTTTGAATGCAGCACATACTTGAGGATCATGGTCCATACTTTGCTGAACAAGGAAGTTTGGCGATATGGTCCACACAAGGCATGGAGCAATCTCATTGGGCAAGCTTGATGCGGATTCCAAAAAGCAACGGCACATGGAGGTGGAATCAATGATTCCAATCCTATGAGGCAGTTACTCCAATGGTGGTATAGGAGAATCGGAACAGGGCAATATATGAAGCGAGGAAAGCAAGATATGAAAATAGCATGGCCAAAGAACATCATGTAGAATGGTTGACAACCCAAGAGAGAGTCGGTAGTAGCAAATGGAAGTATCGATAGAATTGTAATCATGAAATAACATTTTATGTTTATGAGAGTATTGGAGCAATCCAATGTTTTAAAGAAATAGGTGTTTGCTAAAGTCAACATGGATAACTTTTTCAAAACAAGTGTTTACTAAAGTGAACATGGATAACTTTTTGATAGTGTTGATATTTTTTAAAAGTAAGTGTCAATAACTTATAGTAAGTTCCATTTATAAATAAAGGCACTTCTTTCATTTCTTTCCATTCCTACATTTCTCTCCATTCCTTCTAGCTTGTGATTATGGTACGTACTAAGCAAAGAGCAAACAAGATGCCTTCCAAGACACTAGATCTAGTGAACGTACTAACACCAACAATGATGAAGGTCAAGCTCCTCCCCTTGCTCCAGCTAGGAAAGCTGCTCCTATTGCTCCAGCTAGAAATGCTCATCCACCTACGCATAAGAAGAGAAGATGGAGACCAGGCACTGTGGATCTTCATGAAATTAGGAGGTTCTAGAAGAGTCCTGAGAGTTGATTACACCCAAGGTGCCTTTCTCGAGGTTAGTGCAAAAATACTGCAAGATCTACAAAGGAGAAATCATGACAAGTACTTTTCAAGAGATCAAGCATGTAATGTGGAGTGATGGTTAGCCCAAGCATTGCTTGCTCTTCAAGAGGCGACTGAAAGTTACTTGGCGGATCTCATGCATGATAGCCAGCTGGTTAGCCATCCATGCCTGGCGCATCACACTCAAGCCCTCAGATCTCACTCTTGTTCGTAGGATTCGTAACAATAGTGATGCATTCAACCTTAACCATGACATGGTTTGAAGAGCTGTGTAAATGCTTATGTATCATTTTGTGTTTTCATGTTTTCCTTCAGTTCTACTCAACTAGTTGTACTTTATGCGATGTACCGGATTTGGATATTTTAAGTTTCCTTGTTTCCAATGTTGTGTACCACCAGACTTGCCCATTGAATATTTTAAGTTTTCTTAATTTCTAATGTTAGTGTAAATTCTTATATTTTTGTGGAAAAAAATTTGCAAGTGCATGTGCATGTGCATGTGCATGTGTAGGTGCTTTTTTATTTGTGCATGTGTAGGTAGGTGTATATTCTTAAATTTTTCGAGAAAAATTGACGCATGGTGTGCATAGATCATAATGGGTTGAAATTTGTTCTGTGCATAAATCATGTGGCTTACATCATGAGCATGCATGTGCATGTGCAAGCAAGTCCATGTGCATGTGCAAGTGCTATTTTATATGATAATATTTTTTTTCCTAGAAAAAATTGATGCATGGTGTGCAGTGATCAGAATGGGTTGAAATTGATTCTACGCATAGATCATATAGTTTACATGTCTTAGATAAAATATCAGCCCTATCAAAGGCATGTAGGGCCCTTTTCCAAAGACTCGCGTGTAGAGGGTCTATACACGTGAGCCTTCGGACAAGGGCCTTACAAACCTCTGATGGGGTTGATATTTTATCTAGGAGGTGTTCCATGATACTTATATGTATACATAAAATTAGATCTCATTATGATAAGGAAAACTATTTTTAGAAATTAAAAAGTATCAAATTTATGTATTGAGCTAATTTAGAAAATATATAAATTTTCATCTATAAGTATGGAAGTAACCCTCATTTCACCTCATTTCTCTCTCTCACCTCCAAGAGCATGGCTCGCACCAAGAAAGCTGCTAAGAGAGTCTGGCCCCCCAAGGTGGGATGTGGAGTACCCCCGTCCAACCACCACGGAAGCAACATTGCAAGCGTAGGTGGAGTATTGGCACTATGTCTCTCCATGAGATTAGGAAATAGCAAAACACGGTGAACCTGCTCATACCGAATCTCTCCTTCCAATGTGTGGTGTGAGAGATCATGCAAGATCTGCAAGACCGTCGTGATAGGAGGTTCTGGGTTCACGCAGCACCAATCCCACTACCTATGCGGTGGAGAGGAAAAGCTTTGGAGGCACTCTAGGAGGCTACGGAAGTGTACCTAGTGGACATTTTTGGTGACACAATGTTTGCACTTATCCATGCGAAGAGGGTCACCATCAATGAAAAGGACATGCAGTTGGTGAGAAGCATGCGACGCTGGAGAGATCCTCTAGGCCAAGATCTTTAGTTTTATTTTTGTATATCTTGCATGAATGTAATTCTCAAAAGCTATGTAAAGCTCAATGTATATCTTTTAATTTTTTTCTCTTATCTTGTGTTGCAAATAAGTCGCTTTTAATTTGAGTTTATATAATTTGTTGATTTATATGCAACTTCGAATGGATACAATTTTTATTTGAGTTACATGTGTAATTTGAGTTTATTTGCTTTAGTCAACTAATAAAATACATTACAAGACAGGTATTAAACAAAAAACTGTGCAACCCAAATTTCCATTCATAGCATAAAAAATTACATAGTCATCAAACCATAGTCATTAAAGTTACATAATCATCATAGCTATATCCTAGGCTTCTTACTACTAGGCTCTCGAGACTCTGAAGCCACCTTGATGGATGGAATCAAAACGTGGAACCCTTCAAGATTTGTCATGATGATGAGACGGTGGGATCCTATACCCTCACAAATGATGCCATGGGCCATCATAGAAGGTAAAGGCCCTGACCTTTGAGTCGAGATCAAGTAAAGTAGCTTTGAGCATCGAAGTAGAATAAATTTTTCCAAACTTGATTTAGTTAGAACGAGTTTGAATGCAGCACCCTTTATAAGTGCTTTAATCTTCAAAAAGTTCTCTGCATACCCCGGAGAGCAAGTCTTGTGGAAGACTATCACATCATTGGCAAGTTTTCCAATGTAATCCTTGAGTGCAAAGTCCTGAACCCTTCCTT
This sequence comes from Cibotium barometz, assembly GCF_041138505.1. Taxonomy (NCBI): domain Eukaryota; kingdom Viridiplantae; phylum Streptophyta; class Polypodiopsida; order Cyatheales; family Cibotiaceae; genus Cibotium; species Cibotium barometz. The sequence goes on from NC_141079.1 coordinate 1,707,822, forward strand.
GGCCCCCAGATCTTCCACTCTGCCTTGATGATACACAATTTTTTGCAAACCAACAAAATTGATTTCAGCAACACCGATCATGCAATGCATGGGAGAGGATGATTTTTTTTAAAAGAATGGCCCCAAATTTGATATTTAGGGCCTCTAGGGCATGCAAACCCCACATGTATGATCCCATGCCCATCAGAGGTTGGGAAGTGCACTGTCCAAGGGCTTCCCATGCGAGCCTTTGGATAATGTACTTCCTAGCCTCCTCTGATGGTGGGCATAGGATCATACATGTGGGTCCTACATACCCTAAAGTCCCAAAATATCAAATCTAGGGAGCAATTGGTAAAAAGAGATACCTTTTCTTCTTCGTCAAGCTCCTTCTGCAAGGGTGCCTCCAGATCTACTCCTGGAATGGGTCTACCATCATCTAGCTGGACCACAGGTGTCACATGCTAGGTCGAGGTCCGAAGAGTTCATTCTGCAAGCGCTCAAACTCTTCATCTGAGATCTCATATTGAGGAGCTGGATCCTCAATCTGCTTCTCGATGAAAATGATAGCAAAGATATCATCTACACTACTTTTATCATATCACCCTACCTCATTAACTTGTGGTAGGGCATCTTGGGTAATCAAAGTCCAAGAAATCATCACTGGCATCTCGCACAAGTATACTATATAGTTTCTCCTCCCTCAAGTCCAAGAGCTCCAACACATCCTGCATGAGGAGGTACTCCACCCCTTCGATGGTGATGTCACTCAATGAAGCTAGTGGTGGGTTGTGACTTTGGGTTTCACCAGGCTGGATGGATGCAAGTGCCATGTGAGAGCTCTCTACGGTCTCAACAATAGGGTCCAGAGTGGTCTCCTCTAGCTCTCTGTCTATGTATTCCACTAGAGGGAGATCGTGGATCTCATCATTCTCTAGCTCTTGAACATCAGAGTTCAAGATGTAAATAGCAAAAGCAATATCCCACTAAATTAGATCAAGTGGTATGTGCTCTACCATAGGAGGTTGGGAGCAGTGATAGTGTAAAAATCTTGTCTGGCATGAGCTAGAGCTCTGTTCACCGCCTTCTTGTGGTTGGATCCACTCTTCATGTGGAAGAGGAACTCCAAAGGAATCCAACTCAAGGTGGAATTTGGGATAGAGTAGGTGAACCCATCGATTGCATCACAAAATGTAGCTAGAAAGGTGGAGTTTGGGTCTAAGGTGGAGATGACAGCCTCTCGAATTTTAAACTCTTGCAAAACTCTAGTAAATAAAGGACACTTCATTAAAATATAATAAATAATAAATCATACTTCTATTTCATGTTACATTATATTATTATATTATTTACAAGGTTACTTGTATTATTATTTATACTTAAATATATACTTAAAGTTATATTATCTTTAAACTTATATCTATAGGCTTAAAAATTAATGACACTTCATTAAAATATAACAAATTATAAAAACATATTTATATTTCTAGCATAACTAATTATATTATTATTTACACTTAAATATATACTTATATTTATATTTACGTTTGTACTTACTTATACTTATCATTATTTTCATTAAGGGGTTTGAAACACAGTAGACTTAAAAAACTACAACACTTTATGAAAATGAAGAAAAATTAAATTTACAACACTTTTAGAGAAACAACTTCTTATATTCAGTTGGAAGAATAAGAATTACATTGACTCCACAGTCTCAAGGATGTGTGGAGCAACACACTGCTTGCATGTTTTGCAATGTTTAATTCGACTCCCAACCTTCCTACCATCCAACTTAAAATAGTAATTACAAGGGGGATTAAGTTAGATTTCCTACCTTAGAAAACTAAGGGGCCAATGACTCTCTACATTAACGCTAAAAGGGTCATGACCCTCCCAAAGAATAACCACATCAATATGCGGAATGTTTGTTGTTGTTTGTTTTTTATGACAGGTACTTCATCTTGCATGTCTTGGTCCAAGCTGAGCCACTCCCCTCGTAGAAGTGGCCACCTCCTATACTTGAAGTGAATGCATAAATTTTATCTTGCAATGAAGTACCTATCATAAAAAACAAACAACAACAAACATAAAAACATAAAATCAACAATCAACATTCAATAATCAACAACCAACAATCAGTGTCTTACAATGAAGTACTTATGAATAAAAAACATCAACAATTAACAGAAGTGCAATCTTACCTCTAAAGGTTACATTTGACACAATAATTCTGCACTCAATGATATCATCGTGAGATGAGTTCTCTTGAGATGCCATGACTCACCAAGTAGTTGAGTCATCCAATCCTCAGACGGGCACTTGCATTGATAAGTAATCTTAGTTTTCTTAACTACTTCACAGGATCCAAACAAATGTGCAAACAAACCAAATGGTACAAACCAACTTAGATACACATCTCTAGAGCATGTGGATGGTTTCATGGCAGTATGAACATCAGCTTTTATCTTTACCCTACATGCTTCTGACATGTCTAATCTAGGATTATACCATTTCCTGGCTAGACAACGGTGGTAGTGCAATATACTCCAAACTATGTCTCTCCACATCATACATTGAATCATAAAAGTAAACATTTTGAGATGCCAATTCACTTGCACTCTTGTTGTCATAGATCAAGGCACCTATCTCTGCATGTAAAACATTAAGCTTTCCACTAAAACATTCTACATTCTTCCATTCATGCACAGTGGATGGATATAAAGCTGCAAGCAACTAACATGCTTGTATTAAAGCTCTATCTTGGACTCAAAGCACAAGAACACAAAGCACATAGATATAAACTTACTGTTAGGCTTATATCTTTCACTGAAGTTATCATGATGCACTCAAATCTCTTTGTGCATATAAACATGTTGATTGAAAGCATACCATTTGTGCGCCTCCTAAACTCTATGATTCTACCTTTCCATTGCTTGTTGGGGTCTGTGACTTCTTTGAGCTTGACCTTAAAATTTTCACGAGTACTTAGTCGCATTAAAATCCAATTTAACTTACTATGTTGATCAGGGGTCCAGTTACCTTCATCATCTCTCTTGTTAAACACCTCCACTATGTGAATACTATTAATATTCCTTCTCCTTGAAGACATCTAAATTAATAAAGCTAGATTGGATGATTAATAAATATATATGTTTTATTGCAAGCAACAAATAAAGATTAAAACAACAAGAAATAAACAGCAACTTACTGCTTTGATTTACACAACCTTGTTGCTTTGATTTACACAACCTTGTTGCTTTGATTTACACAATCTTGTTGCTCCTATGAAAATAAACATAAACACATCAAGACAAAAACATTAACAAACCCTAAACCTATGATCATTACTCACATCAAGATGACAAAACATTAACAAACCCTAAACCTATGATCATTACTCACATTACTCACATCAAGACAAAACATTAACAAATCCTAGACCTATGATCATTACTATTGTATTTTATGACACTTGAAATCATTATTGTGTAGAGAAGATTGTAATCAACAAATAAAGATTAAAGTAACAAGAAATAAATAGCAACTTACTGCTCACAACCTTGTTGCTCTTGTAAAAATAAACAGCAACACATCAAGACAAAACATAAACAAATCCTAAACCTATGATCATTACTGTGGTATTTTATGCCACTTCAAATCATTATTGTGCAAAAAAGATTGTAAGCAACAAATAAAGATTAAAACAACAAGAAATGAATAGCAACTTACTGCTTTGATTTACACAACCTTGTTCCTATGAAAATAAATAGCAACACATCAAGACAAGGCATAAACAAATAAAGATTAAAACAACAAGAAATGAATAGCAACTTACTGCTTTGATTTACACAACCTTGTTCCTATGAAAATAAATAGCAACACATCAAGACAAGGCATAAACAAATCCTAAACCTATGATCATTTATCACATCAAGACAAAACATAGACAAACCCTAAATATATGATAATTACTCACAAGAATTTGATACCACTTCACATGAAGATAGCTATCTGTGGTGTAGAGAAGAGAAAGTTCATGTGAGAAAACGGGCATAACTCACAAATGTTTTGTCCAAATGAGTTGAAATTTTAGGAGGAGAGAGCTATGGTGGAGAACAACATACCTATAAATTTTCGTGAAAAAAGAACTAGAGTTGTAATAGATATGGTAAAATTGAATTCTACAAAAAAAGGGAAAAAATGAAAAGGTAATGAAATGCAAAAGGAGGGAAAGTAAAAAATTAAACATAAAAAATAGAAAAAAATGAAATTCGGTTTTCAAACTTCCATGTGTCGACCATCAGGTACATCTAACATGAAAGAATAGTTTATGATAGGAAATCTGACATTTCTCTACTTTTTAAAGATATGGGCTCTATTATTTTATTGTCTTAAGAGATTTGGGCAAAGATATAACAAAAAGATCCATGTTACATGTATACTGTATGCATATGGCCTATGCATAGGCCTTATGAATACGTCATATGGCTTATGCATAGGCCGTATTCATAAGACCATATGCATACAACATATGGCTTATCCATAGGCCATATGCATAAAGCCATATACATAGGACTTATGCATACAACATACGGCCTATGCATGGGCTTATACATACGGCCTATGCATATGGCTTATGCATACGGCCTATGCATAGAGATATGGGGCATTGTTGTATGCCATTTAGAATGTTGCTTATGTCAGGTTAGGAGTGGTTAGTAGGTGGTTATAGTGGAGGGATCCCTTGATCTTCTCACTATCCTTCTCTTGCAAAATAGGAGTTGCCCTTGGCTTTAATAGTGGGGAGCATGTGGAAAGTCCTCAGAAGCTATCATCCAAAAGGGGCACTGTCCACCACCATGTCTGTCTAAGCAGTATCGTAGGAGGTGGTAACAATGTTCTAATATCACATGTTGTATTCTTTGTCTAAGCTTTAAGTATTAGACCAATCGTATTTTGTTGCCTATGCATGTACGTAGCATCAATGTCGATCGACCCATCATAAGATCCCAATGTGGCCAATCTGTTGTCTATTATAAATGAGTGATATGGGCAGCAAGGTTGGTCTCAATTTACATAGACACAGGTATGCTGATCATCAAACCTTTTCACATACACAAACTTAATCTTTTATGCATTCTATTTGTCTTATATTTTAATCTTATATGTAGGTGGGCTTGCAATTGGGCCAGTTGATGCCATCATGGGGGAAAGATTACCCCACTTGGCCAGTTGACATCGTGGGGCAATCTACCCCACTTTCTCAGTTGGGGTAGACCACGCCTTTGATAGGCGCGGGGTCGAGTGATGCAAGCCCATCATGGTATGGGTGTGATGAGCCTACACCACCTTCCACTACTAGAGCCATCCCAGCTCCCGCACATCCATCTTCACGTAGTAGGGATTTTGGGGGGGGGGGTAGTAGACGAGCTAGCAGGGGGGGAGCTGGCTGCTTTTACTTGATCCATGCCTCCTACCATACACCATGGATGCGGATGGTGCCCTCGTGATGGATGCACAAGCTGGAAAGAAAGTCATGAATCGTATGCATGTACTTGTGAACCTAGAGTTTGTGAACTCCTTCAAAAAGTGGAAAGCACAAGATGAACTTTCTAAGCAATATGTTATCGATGTGCTTAAGTAGGAGTTCCCCATGCCACATGTGGGTCTGTTCTTCTTCGAGGAGTGGATGAAGCGGAGCATCAAGCTTTTTCTCTCTAATAGGAGAGAAAATATCAAGAGAGCAGCGAAAAATAATTTGGACAAGACTAGCGTGTATACGGCCGAGGAGTGGAGGCATGCACGTAGTTTTGTGAGAAAGCACCTAGGTGCTTTTCAACAACAAGCAGCGGAGAGTGCTTCCTAACTAAGGAAGCAAGGGACTTTGCACTTCAGCTCCAGTGGGAAATCCTCCTTTCTTGCTTGTTTCGTAAGTGTCATTTCTTCTCTACTTTCATTTCATTTTGTACTAAATTGTTTTCTAGAAATAATTGTATATTTTCTTAATTGTTTTTTGTAGAGGGAGGTTGTTGGGCGTGACCCAACAAAGGAAAAATATGACTATGGGTATAGAGCTTCCCATCCGCAATTATGGGCGTGGATGCAAGCGCAAGGTGTACGCTTGGATGAGTCTATTTTGGGGACTCAAACTGATGAGGTAATGTGTTGCCTAAACCATTTTCTTTTCTATGTCTAATTGTATTTCCATGCTTTCCTTACCTTACGCTTGATGGCATATATGCAGGATGAAGGGGAAGAACAAGAGGAGGATCCAAATTATCAGTGTGAAGCAAGTGAAGATGATGAGGAATTGGATGATGAAGATCACTCAGAATCCGATGAGGATTCCAATTAGACACCCACCTCTTCATACCTCTTTTGTAAAAACTTTATATATATATGGTCAAAGGCCCAATAATTTTTGAAATACAATAACTTTTTGGACTCAATTGCATTCTCCACAATGTATGTGTTTCTTGTATTTGTATTTGTGTTACAAATTTGAATCTGGTTCTGTTTTGAATTTTTTTAAAGAGCTGGGGTAGACTCGGGAGTCCTATGTAGACTCCCCAGTCAGCCCCAACTCTTTTTTTGTTGTGCAGAGCGTCCATTGTTGTTGAGTAGCAAAAATATAAGTCGCTACTGGAGCAGCAAACCCGTTGCAGCAAAAATAAGAGTGTTTTTAACAGAGAAAATTGCCCGACACCTAGCTGCACTTCTAGTTATAAAAACATTGCTATTTTTACTGCTAGATCCTCATTCTATTGTAGTATTTGAACATACAATGTATATTGAAACTAACCCCCTTACTTGCAAGTTTTTTGTGGTTGAGTATGTGTTGAAAGCAGATTTGATCTTGGAGCATAAATGGAACGTTGTTGCCTAAGCACCATTGTGCTTTACCAGCGATTGTGTCATCATGATGGTCAATGACACAAAGTTGACAATACCATACTGCAAGGAAGAGGAACCAACCCTAATGGATTTTTATGATGCTGAATGCAAAAAGTTACAAGCCTCTTCCTCGGAAACCCCTCTACACAAATACCTATCATCTACATCAATGACCAACTCGGACAAAGTATCTACCCCTCCCACTCCATCCTGATCAACAAAATACAATGCCAAAATCTCGCAATCAACAGTTGTTTTCCTGAAGAAGATCCCCAACTGACACCATCTCTCTCTAAAATGGAACTTAAACGAAAATCCCTAGAGCCTATGCCTCTTCATCGATAAAGCATCATCATCAACATCCACTCCACAAGATACTCTAGCCTCATCATCGTCAACAATGCACATGAGTCCCAAACTTATAACTTCAGTGCCACAACCAATGTCAAGGAGGGACCCAAACCTTTTGCATCAACCAAAGAGAAAACTCCACCAAGACAACCAAAATCAAGGTATCTTAATGGTATTAAGATGTGGGTGGAGAAGCAGCTACTTGTAGCTCAAGGCTACTATGAAGGTGCTAATGAAATTTGGGTGCCTCAATCATCAAAGTCTCTTTCTTAATGCATCACTCAAAGGCTAAGAAAAAAGAAAAGTACTCCGCAACACCATCCACAAAATCCTATGCGAGTTCCTCAACAAACTCCAACATCTTAGCAAGTGTGGGTACCCAAACGATTACTACAAGCACAAGGGTACTACCAAGGAAATACCAATGCTTGGATTTCCAAGTGCATCACAAAGTCCCCTAATCTTGCACAAAGAAGGAAGCCTCAGCACAAGGGTACTACCAAGGAAATACCAATGCTTGGATTTCCAAGTGCATCACAAAGTCCCCTAATCTTGCACAAAGAAGGAAGCCTCAGCACCAAAAGCATTAGCCACCAATTTATAATGTTCATCAAAGATAGGTGCCTATCCATGTGCTTCAATAACAAGGATACTCTAATGGTAATCCCGTTGTGTGGTTGCCAAAATCAAACAAAGTGAAGATAGCCTCGCTATAGACTTTAACCCCAAAAGCTTCACCTAAAGTTGGACAAGAATGGAGGCCTAAGCAACACCAAGAAAGTCACGCAACCACTCTTATGCATTTAGCACCTACACAAGAACTTGTGTGTTCAAGCAACCCCAATGGTAACCAACCAATAGTCTTACCTAACTGTCTCGATAACGTTTGAGCCAAAAATTCAAGAATTTATTCCCACGTCTACAACGAAGACTTATGAGTGGATCAAAGACAAACTCACAATGCTCTTTTCACCTCTCCGGATGTGAAGTGTAGGTGAGCTATGTGGCAGCCCCATAAGAACCTATTGCAAGGTAGTAACCGAAAACAAAAACACATAAACACAAGGGGGTTACACATATGGGCTACCTAAAAGTGGTAGAATATCACAAGAAACTCCCAAGTATCGTCAATAGCCATTATATTTTGTTAAGCTTATAGCTTACTATTCTTTTGTCTATGTTAATGTAGCAGCTACTTCATGAGTACATATCCACACTCATGCATTGGAGGACACTTGAACCAACGCCTCACCATCGACAAATTTCTGGGTACATCTCTGGATGGGGTGGCCATGGTGGGCAAAAACCTAGTCAATATTACAACCCATCGTATGGAATTTTCCTTTAAAATTGCAAACCTTTTCAAACAAAGCTAAAGTCTCCACAAAACAATGATCTCCAATCCTTAGTGAAGATATATATCTAAGCCTCGCAAGTCGACGTAACTCTTTTACATTTTGCCAAAATGAGTTCCTACTTCACCAAAAATCAACAACTTAATAAGAGTCTATTTGACTCAATTGTTGTACTTGATATATATTTGCTTCATTAGAGAACTTAAATATACATAAAAGCATAAAAAGAACATGCAAAGAAGCATGTAGGAAAAGTCCTACTCAACAACATTTGACAAGAATCATATCACACAAAGGGACATCATCGAAGGCCAATTTCTTCAAATGATGAATATTGCTTCAATGAATCAAATGAGGAACTGAGAATCACTATCTCATTTTGATGATTATATCTACGTTTATCCGGATAATTCCCTCTCTTCTCTCCCAATATTAACATCTCTTAGTGTCCCCACTAACACAAATCACATGTAACCTTGCTTATGATTGCCAAAAACAAAGTGAGAAAAAACCCAAAAAAATGCTCACACAAATATAAAAATGCAATCATTCGCAAAAAACCCCACCTCCCCATCCCATTAGGAATTACCAAAAAACCACTAACCTTTTTATTTACTAAGTAGCCCTTCTAATTCCTTTCAGAGAAACAACGACCATTGAACGTCAATCAACATCAAAGCAATATAGCCCTTTATTATTTACTAAGTAGCCCTTTATTTACTAAGTAGCCCTTCTAATTCCTTTCAGAGAAACAACGACCATTGAACGTCAATCAACATCAAAGCAATATACAAGCTTGTCAATTCTCCCCACACAAAGGTCTTCAACGCGATCACGAGGGCGTGATTGCCATGAGGAAGCGAGGAATGTTATCCCATTTCTAGGGTTAACAAGAGCTACTACCATTATCTTACATCGAGAAGTCAAGTTAGATACACCAAAAGGTCATACGTTCAAGATATGAAGTAATGGTGTCCAAATCTACAACTTGGACGGGTGCCAGTAATGGTGTGATAGAGTATTTATGACAATTTTTGCTTCAAGAGCGTGTGATAGCATGTAGGATGAAGTCCCAAGTGATGTACTTCATGGATATATTATGAGAGTAGTCATTGTAATAGCATTAGGTCTCTTATGAGCTTAAAGTGCCCAGTCGGCCACAGTTTAAGGGAGTGTGAACACTTTTGGCCATGTATATAAGTGAATTTCTCTCATAATATAATATACTCTCCCATTATGCAATAGAGTCTTGCTCTTGCTAATCCTCTTACTAATATCTCTCTCTAATGCATGCTAGTGAACGTATGTGTGATGTGAGGTGAGAGGAGGAACGAGTACACATAGTGCAATGTGGCAGTGTGACAATGCTCGCGGGAGGGAGGTGTGGTGGAATTGCTTCTCAAGGAGTTGTAGAGCTTGGAAACCTCAAGGGTTATGAGCTTGGTCATTAGAAAGACCCTCATAGGTTGTGGTTCACCAGGTAATCTCTTATTGGGGGGGTTAGGGTGAGCCATAACAAGAGGTTTCAAGGGGGGTTAGGGTGAGCCATAACAAGAGGTTTTGTTCCCGTGGGCTATGTAGCTAGCACCCATTGCAGGTTTTGTACTAACTACATGCCAAATTCTCCAAATGGAGGAGAGAATTCCAATTAGGTTGTGGCGAGTTTTGCATTTTCTTAGGGAGTTCAAAGCTGGTAATGAGCGAGTAGTTGCTGATAATGGAGAGGTTAAGAGCTAATTTGGAGTACTGCGAGATAATGATAGGTGGGGGAGTAGCCGACATCGAGGGTATATCATTAGTATGGATTTGTGGGCTGCGGTTGGGGAGGCAAGTGGTCGTGGTGGTGAAGCTTTATCTTCCCTGGGTGGTTGCAAGATCAGGGTGCCCCGTTTTGTCCACTCAGGCACCCTGTAAACAGTAAAAAAACAGGCATTTGTTTACCTTTAGTGGCTAATCTCTCCTAGTAAATGAAGGAATTTCTTTTCAAGTTCTTTTGTTGGAACATAATATTCAAAGTTGGAAATATAGTTGCATAATTTGATTAAGCATTAGATAGTCAAAAGTCCTCATTTTCTTAGGTACAAAGTCAATGTATACACCCTGTCCCAAATTTGAACTGATTCCATAAAATGCTAATATCTTTTACATATAATCTCATATGAGATTCCCACTTTGTACCTTAGATCTTCACATAATATGGAGCTTAACTTGATTTTTTGAGAAAATTTTAAGATATTTGTCTATTTTCTTTAAATATTTCAAGGTCTTTAAAGTGTTATAATATATGCCACTTTTTGTACCCACAATAGCTACCACTTAAAATCCTCAATCTTGTAGATCAAAAGAGTGGGTAGATACTGAGACATTAGTAGAATGTGGTGGCTAGTAAAAAATGCAAATCCAATGGTTGGATTTTTAATGATCTCTTTTTCAAAATTCTTCCAGACTATCAGAAGACCTGCAAATATTAATAATCTAATTAGTAAAATTACATTTTTGATGTGAATCATCTAAAACCTATAGGGACTAGTGGATTTGTAATGGTGCATCTGTGGAAAAATAAATTGGATCACTCTAAGTATGGAAAGATCATTTGTTTATCATTTCATCATATTTTTGATTAATTTTGATTAACTAGACTACTTTATATTAATTTAAGTTATATTGGGTTAATTTAAGGGGAAGCGTATTTTCTCTTATTTGCTTGATCTCATTTGAAGTACCTTGCCCCCCAAAATTTGCTCTCCAAGCAGTGTCCCAGTCAGCATAAACTGGATAAAACTGGACACCCTGATCTTGCAACAACCCCCCTTTCTCCTGTGCAATATTCATGTGGCAAAGGCCACTTTGGATTTCCATTGAAGGGTTGGTAACTATGGAGTGATAGGAGTAGAGAGTTGGTGCTTGGGTGATTTAGGGACCCAAATTTGGTAATTTTCCTCGTAGTAATGTTGAGCCTGAAGTAGAGGTTTTGGGATCCAATGGGAAGTTGTTGTTGGGCAAGGCTTGCAAGGCTTAGGGTGTGAATGAGGTTAGGTTGGCTTTGGGGAGCATTTGGGCCAGTATTTTTCATGTACCCTATGGGCTTGGGGTTGTTGAATTGGTTTCCTATGAGAGGGATGAGGAGCTTGGGTTTCCGGTATATGAGGATGAGGAGTGGATCATTGGGCTATCCACAGAGTGGAAGTACCTTCATAATACCCTTGAGCTATTAGAAGCCTTTTAGGTACCAACTGTTGAGAGTGCTTTCCGTGTGTGTTTGCTAGTGTTGTTAGGAGGGTTAGTGTGGTTAGTTGTGTGTGTGTGGGGGTTTAGTAGTGGTGGTGGATTTTGAGAGTCCAGATTGGAATGCTGCCAAGTGGGATAGTGGAGAGGATATGCAAGGTAATGGTGTGTCGGGGGAGTGGAGAGCGGCCTCTTTTTGAGCGGTATGGATTTGTGTGGATAGGAGGGTGGGAGGACGGTGGTGACTTGATTAGGGTTGTTGCACTCTCATAAGCCTTTCTCTTTCTAATTAAACCTAAATATCACAAATTTCTGTTTTTTTACTCTTTATATATCAGTTCATTACTCTCTAATAACCTCCTTCAATACCCAATGTCAAAGGAAAAAACCCAAATCAAGAAGTTCTCGGGAGAGGGCTTCCACACTTGGCAAGTCCTTGTCAAGTACAAGATGATGTCCAAAGGTTTTTTGCCATTCATCTCCGGCACTAAGGTTATTGATCGAACTAAGGCTGAAGATATTGAAGATGATGAGAGGGCCCAAGCCATCATCATGCTTCATCTTGATGAGGCTCTCATTCACCATGTGGACCAGCTTTCGACTGCAAAGGAGAAATGGGATGAGCTTGATAAGCTCTATGGAGCTCGTGGTGAGAATTCCAAGATCTCACTCAAAATTGAATTTTTTAGCTTGGAAATCAAAGAGGGAGACAGCGTTGGAGCCTTCAAAGAGGGAGAATTCCAAGATCTCACTCAAAATTGAATTTTTTAGCTTGGAAATCAAAGAGGGAGACGGCGTTGGAGCCTTCATCATGCTTCATCTTGATGAGGCTCTCATTCACCATGTGGACCAGCTTCTGACTGCAAAGGAGAAATGGGATGAGCTTGATAAGCTCTATGGAGCTCGTGGTGAGAATTCCAAGATCTCACTTGAAGGGCCTTATGGCTCAAAAATTGAATTTTTTAGCTTGGAAATCAAAGAGGGAGACGGCGTTGGAGCCTTCATCTCTCACTTGAAGGGCCTTATGGCTCAACTTGCATCAGTGAATGTGAGAATGGATGAAGATGATGCAGTGGCTGTTTTGCTAAAAGCAGTCAAGAAGGTGTACCCCACCTTAGTCTCACCACCCTGAAGAACATACCTAATCCCACCCTCAAAGGAGTCATTCAATCTTGTCTTGATGAAGATAAGAGGCCAAAGGGAGGAGCTGAATCTTCAAATGCAACCACTTCATCGAATATCGAACAAGCTTTGTCACATCAAGTGGTCAAAGTAAGACGTGCCCATTGCAAAAAAATGGGTCATTTGGCAAATAATTGTTGGATCAAATATCCCAACAAAATGAAATGTAACAAGTGTAAACAAACAGGACATATCACTTCTAAATGTCCTAACAAAGAGATAGAGGCTAACTTTGTGTATCAACCTCTAAAACTCCTCTGAGCACCTATTTTAAATCTCAATGTAACAACACCTATATTCCTAAACCTTGTACACCTAATGTTATAAAGGCAACCTATGTCCAATACCACCTATTCCAATTCTTTCATAGTTGGTATTGAGGGAGGGTATTAAAAGACTAAGGTCATGTAAAAGGGTAGGAGAAGGGTGTGTGTGTGAATGGACTTATGGTCCACTAGCTCACCTATTTAAAGGTGAAGCTAGGAGGCATTTTGTATTGAGCAAGGCCTAGTTGTATTCATAAACAACTTAATAAGCAAGATATTTTTCTTGTATTTTGTGAGTCCCTCTCCTCCACATACTTGATCTAGCATGAGCACCACGAATTCTAACATGGAGGAGTAACTTCTTGGCATGAGGGAGTAGCCAGGTACAAGTTCTTCATCCGTCATGAGTGAGGATTATAACTTGTTGGCTTGAGGCCAGTTGTAGAGTAGCCATCCTTGCATCCCAATCGATGTTGCACCGGTTGTGTCCCATCCAACCTCTTCCAAGAAGTATGTCTTCACGCATGGTTCTTGTAGACATCACATAAAACTTCCCTTCCAAGGGATGATTTGCAATGTGGAACAAAAGTGACTATTCCTAAACAGTGAACTTCTTGAGATTCCACTGTTGTGACCGTGGGGCAGGAGTCTCTTTCAATGGGGGTTACCCAAAGGGAAATCCATGTCTCATAAGACATTAAGTTGTAATTAGCCCCTGTATCCACAAGAGCTAATTTTTGGGCAAAGCTCATCAGGGTGGTCATTCCTAACCATAGCCGAGCAGGCTTCTCCTCATTCTAGATGGAGGATCCAGAGTAAATATACTATGAAAAATCATAGCCAAAAGAATGTGCATAACTATAATACAACCAACCCCATTCCATGTTAAGATAGCAAATCAAACGAGAGTCCAATCAATGGGAATGGTGAGAGGAGAGAAAATAGAAATAGCAGGATGTGCCTTCCCTATGGCATTCATGGTGCTCAAAATGGAAGTAATATCTCGAGCTTATCCAATGTTGTTGGGAAGACCTTGGTTAAGGAGTGAAAAGATTAAGAAAAATAGACTAGAGCACCATTCGAAAAGGTAAAAATAATATGAGGGTCTTTGTCAAAGCTAAGGATAGACCGAATATGGCATCTAGACCTCTCCATGGCTGAAGGATTGAACTTCTCGGAAGGTGTGCAAGATGATGAACAAGAGAAGATCTTGAGGGACAATCCCAATCTATTATCACTATTTAAGGTGGGTGTGGGAAGGATTATTTAAACATATGATTGGAAGTTATTGATAGTCCAACCACTAGAACAAGAAAATGGAAGCATCACGGGAACATAAATTCAAGGAGAAGCCCAAAGACCTACTACTAGAGGAAGAAGAAGCCATTCTAGAAAACCTAAAAGTAGAAAAGGAAGGCTATATCATTAGCAAAGAGTAGATTCTTAATCTATAATCTCTGACAAATTTTGATTTGATTTGTAAAAAACTAACCATCAACCCATTTCAAAAGAAAAAGCTAACATGTCATTTCTTAGAGGGCCCTTTTTTAGTCTGAATTTTACCTAATGGAACTTTCAAATATTGCTTTCTTAGAATGATGGGGTAATTTTCTAGGATAGACGAGTTGTTTAATCAACTCAAATATACTAAATATTTTACTAAGATAGGTTTAAGGTCTGGATATCAAGTAAGAGAACTGAACATGTGCTAAAAAAAACATTTAGGACATCTTTTGGGCACTTTGAGTTTCTAGTTATGCCTTTTGGTCTAGTTAATGCTCCCTCAACTTTTATGACCACATGATGAACACGATACTAGTGTGTTATACTAGTGTGTTGCAAGATCAAGGTGTCCAGTTTTGTCCTGGACTGGGACAATTCTTGGAGAGAAAATTTAGCAGTGCAAGGTACTTCAAATGAGATCAAGCAACTAATAGAAAATACACATTCACCGGACTGGGACAATTCTTGGAGAGAAAATTTGGGCACTTTGAGTTTCTAGTTATGCCTTTTGGTCTAGCTAATGCTCCCTCAACTTTTATGACCACATGATGAACACGATACTAGTGTGTTATACTAGTGTGTTGCAAGATCAAGGTGTTATACTAGTGTGTTATACTAGTGTGTTGCAAGATCAAGGTGTCCAGTTTTGTCCAGTTTATGCTGGACTGGGACAATTCTTGGAGAGAAAATTTAGCAGTGCAAGGTACTTCAAATGAGATCAAGCAACTAATAGAAAATACACATTCACCGGACTGGGACAATTCTTGGAGAGAAAATTTGGCACTGCAAGGTACTTCAAATGAGATCAAGCAACTAATAGAAAATACACATTCACTAAAATTAACCCAATATATGTTAAATTAATATAAATTCATATAATTAATCAAAATTAATAAAAAATATAATGAAATGATTTTAAAAATGATCTTTCCATAGAGTGATCCATTTTTTTTAGAGATGCACCATTACAAGTACACTAGTCCTTATAGGTTTTAGATGATTTGCATAAAAAATATAATTTTACTAATTAGATTATTAGTATTTACATGCCTTCCTTATACCCTGGAAGAATTTTGAAAAAGAGATCATTAAATATATAACCATTGGATTTGTAATTTTGTCTAACCACCACATTCTACTAATGTCTCACTATCGACCACTCTTTTGATCTACAAGATTGAGTATTTTAAGTGGTAGTTATTATGGGTGCAAAAAGTGACATATATTATAGCACTTTAAAGACCTTAAAATATTTAAACAAAATAGATAAAGTAGCTTAAAATTTTCTCAAAACATCAAGTTAAGCTATATATTATGTGAAGATCTAAGATCCAAAGTGGGAATCTCATATGAGTTTATATGTAAAAGATATTGGCATTTTATGGAATCAGTCCAAATTTACGACATGGTGTATATATTGACTTTGTACCTAAGGAAATGAGGACTTTCGACTATCTAATGCTTAATTAGATTATGCAACTATATTCCCAACTTTGCATGTGATATTTCAAAAAAAGAACTTGAAAGGAAATTCCCAAGTTAGCTAGGAGACATTAGCCACTAAAGGTTAAAAAATGCCTTTTTTAAAAACTGTTTATAGGGTGCTTGAGTGGACAAAATTGGGCACCCTGATCCTATAGCATACTAGTACTTTTAATTAGTGGTGGTTTTTATTGATGATATATTAAGTCTTTGGTCAAAATGGATAAGAACATTTTGAGCACCTTAGAAAATTATTTCAATTATTGAGGAAAAAATTTTATTTGCTTAAAAAAGATCTAAATTATTTGAAAATAAAAAAGTGGACCAAAGTTGAAAGTAACTATTCAACTTATGAAAAAGTAATTATTTTCAATGGTGCATGCTCTTAAAAAGTGATGGCGTCATTATTTGTATGGTGCTAATTTTCAAGTCTTCTATGACCATGAAAGTCTTACATGGTTAAGTACTCAAAAGGAGTTAAAAGGTAGGAAGGCTAGATGGGATGAAATCCTAAAGAGTTTGATTTTTAAATCAGATATAGACAAGGAAAATTTAATATCGTGGAAGATGCCCTAAGTTTACGACGAGCACCCATGATAAATGAGTTGAGTTTTACTCAACCACAAACTGAGTTGTTGGCTCACTTAAAAAGAAAATGTGCTAATGATTCTAGCTGTCATGTAGTTTGGAATTACTTGATTAAAAAAGATAACTCTCAAATAGAGAGTAAAGAAAATGCAGCTACTGCTAGTGATAATTTAGGGTGTCACTTAAAAAAGATAGTGGTTTAAAGGAATCACTTAAAAGAGGGTCAATAAGTGAAAAATATGGTTGGAATTTTTTTCCATCGATAATGGGTACTTGTTATATAAAGGTTGCATTTGTGTACCCAAAGAATAAAATATTCATGTGAATATTTTACTAGAATCCATGCACTTTAAAAGAAACTTTTATTGGGCAAGTTTAAACATCCAGAACTATGTTATAAAATTCCCTAAATGCCAACTCAATAAAGCTAAGAGCCTAAAAGTAGATCGAATATTACAACCACTTAAAATACCTGAGGGTAAGTGGGAAAGTATTTCTATGGATTTGATAGTAGGACTACCTCGAACAAGTAGTGAGCATGATTCAATGTGGGTAGGAATAGATAGGTTAACCAAGTTGGTACAGTTTATACCAACTAAAAAAGAAGTAAAAACACCAAAATTGGCTAGATTGTCTATCCATCATCTATATAGATTGTATGGATTGCTAGTAGATGTAGTAAGTGACCGAGATATAAAGTTTACAAGCCATTTTTGGAAAGCAGCATTCAAAAAGTTGGACACCAAACTTAGTATGAGTACGTTTGAACATCCATAAAGCGATGAACACACATAAAGGGTTAATAAAGTCCTAGAAGATATGCTTCAAGCATATGTTAATCATAATAAATACAATTGGAATGAGTATTTTCCATTATTAGAATTTGCTTATAATAGTGCTAAACATTCTGTTACCGATTTTAGTCCATTCATGCTAATGTATGGATTTCAACCTAGAGCACCCATAGCAGTTGGGTTACAAAAAGAAAAATTGTAGAGTGTAAAATATACTTTCTCAAAAACATGCAAGACATGTTAAACATTGCAACATTAAAAAGCACATGTTAAACGTTGCAACATTAAAAAGCACATGATCATTCTATTAGTTATGAAAAAGATAAAAGAAGACCAATTAATTTTAAGCAAGGTGATTTAGTTTATGTAAAGGTTTTTAAAAAGTTAGAGACTTTAAAAAGTGTAAAATTTCCAAAGTTATGTCCAAGATATTGTGGTCCTTATACAATACTTTAAAAGAAAATGGAAGTGTAGCTTACAAGAGTACATCATGTGTTTCATGTTAGTAGACTGAAACACAAGATGGGAAACAATGATAACATCATTAGAAAAGAAAAAATAGTTGATTTTATAGAAACACCTATTCTTCCACATGAGCCTGAAAAGATTCTTGAATATCGAGAAAAGAAAACTAGACATTTTGTGTTTAAAGAATGTTTAGTAAAGTGGAAAGAAAGACCTAAAGAAGGATCAACTTGGGAAAGAGTGGCTACATTAAAGAAAAGGTTTTCTGAGTTTGTTTTTGAGGACCAAAAATTTTCTTTCAAGGGGGAGGAAATGTTATGAGACTGACAAGAAACACTGAAAGGTAAGACTAGTAAAGATTATTTATATGTAAAAGGTTCCATATAAATAAGGTTCAGGGGATTTCAAATAGGTAATGCCTAAGAAATGGCTAATAGGCATTAAAGTTAAAGTAAAAATGGAATAAATGGTGCACAATGGAAGCCCAAGGGACATAGAAGTAGGCTCCTCCTTCTAGGGGTAGTTCAAGAGGCATTGGACAAGGAAAAGGCAATGTCTAGCCAATGAAAGGTCAAGGGGCTAAAGTTGGAAGGTCATGCACCACTTAGGACTATCTAACCATGAGTTTAGGGACTATTTGGGATATGGTTAGGTGGAGAATCAAAGTACTAGTCTTATAAGACCTCAAGCTTATAATGCAAGGCACATTAATATCATGGTCATGATTCATAAAGTGAAATCAACCTTCTTATTGATCTTTGTTCCCTGGGTCTTGAGGTGGACGAAGAAACTTGTCAAAACCTAGTAAAGGATGGGATTAGTGTGTAGTTCTTTATAAATAAGGTGTCTTAAATTTGTGAGAGAAATGTGATATTTTTATCTTTCCCATGTACCACAGATGACAAATACAATGACCCAACATTTTTTTTAGATATTATGAGGGTTTCACATAAAACTATGTAGGTATAGCACGTGAGTTCAAATGAAGGGGGTTTTTAATTTAAAATTTGAAGGTAAATTTATAGAAACACATTTACATATGGGTTTTTTAAATCAATTTTAGAAAAAAATTGTAATTCCATACAGAAAAAGGGGTCATTTTATTTGTAAAAAATTCACAAGTAAGGGATTTTTTAAAGTACCCCTTGAACACATATGATATATAGGATTTCTTAGTAGTGCACCCTTTGAGAGCCATGGTAAGTCAGAGAGGTTAATTCTAGCGTACAGCCCTAGGCGCAACTAATGGCTACATGTGTGGCTACATAGCCAAATGTGCAGCCACACATGTAGCCAATGGCTATGCTCATGGCCATAAATGTGGCTACATATGTGCGGACACTCTGAGTGGCCACTAGCTCATTCTCTTGTAGTGAATCTTCTACAAGAGACATTTGCAATTATGGATACTTTGTTGAGGAAGCTCTTCTTTCATGATATCCTGCAATCCCATGCACAATTCAAAATGATGAAAGATGGAGGGTCATGATAAGATTTGTTTTGATGCTTCCACAAGATATCTTATTTGGTATCACTACCTTAGTGGCGAAAAAGGATATAGATTGGGAACCAAGATTTTAAGGTTTATCACTTTAGGTTATTAGGTATGTTTCCTTACCCTACAAACCTTAGATTCTCTAAGACTCTTAACACAAAGAAAGAAACATTTTGAGCTCTATCACTTTAGGTTATTAGGTATGTTTCCTTACCCTACAAACCTTAGATTCTCTAAGACTCTTAACACAAAGAAAGAAACATTTTGAGCTCTATCACTTTAGGTTATTAGGTATGTTTCCTTACCCTACAAACCTTAGATTCTCTAAGACTCTTAACACAAAGAAAGAAACATTTTGAGCTCTAAAATTTTATCACTTTAGGTTATTAGGTATGTTTCCTTACCCTACAAACCTTAGATTCTCTAAGACTCTTAACACAAAGAAAGAAACATTTTGAGCTCTAAAATTTTATCCTTGACAATAAAAAGAAGATAATGATACTAATAAAGATGCTCTTGACGATGTTACTATTTTGGGATGCCACATGGATGTCTAGCTGATAATGTGATGTTCCTCTAGTAAATACAAAAATGAAGACTACCTTGAAGGAGGTATGCATTCTTTCATTCATAAACTCGACTATACTTTTTATCGATAATGTGTTGGATAGACTAAAACCCAGCTTGTAGTTTATGTTTTAGGCTACTCTGATATGATTGAGGGGATATAAAAATTTACTTAGAAATTTTCTATGAGTGCACTCATTGTTACATTATCCACACCCCCCCCAAACACACACATTATTTTTAAAAGTCTTGGAATGTTTAAGCCTTTTTTAAATTTAATGGTTAAAAAATAGCTCAATTTTTATTAATATGGCTTGTTGGGAATCCAAACCATTTTTCCTTTTTATGTCTTATCAATTGGACATATGGTTTGAGAGTTACACTCCCATTTTTTATAGAATCGTCATGTCATATATAGGGATCCTTTTGCCAAAAAAAAAGAGAGTCCTCAAGATTATGGGTAATGTCTATTTTGATTGAATGGTTGGATAGAGAATAACAACATATTCCCCAAGATTATGAGTAATGAATGGTCGGACAGAACATAGAAATATAAAAACAATTTATGTTTTTTATAGCTTGTCAATCTAAGATATGGTCTTATCAGTATGCCCATATTTCTAAGCATCGTCTTGCCCCTAGGGGTTTTGTAGGTAAGAAAGGGTCCCAATGCTGATGAATAATCATGCATTATATTCATGCACTTAGGGATATTTTTATCGAGAAGAACGGATCCCTAGGGATATTATAATGCCTAAACAATTAATGGTCATGAATTGATGAACCATTAGAAGAAAGAATGGTGCATATTTTATGCTTTGTCAAACCGTAAAATCGTTACAAGGTTTTAAAATTTATAACTTCGCAAAATAATATATGAGAGAGAGAGAGAGAGAGAGAGAGAGAGAGAGAGAGAGAGAGAGAGAGAGATGGTTTTAAATTAAGTTTATGATAATAGTATTGTTGGTTTTGCAAAACTAAGGTAAAGATGATGATGGTGATGAATAACAAAGAGTTTTTAATTAAGTTCATGATGATAGTAGTGTTGATTATTTTTAATGATTAGGTAAGATTATGATGATGATTAAAGAAGAGTTTCTTATAATCCTTTGCACAAAAAGACAATGTTGTGATTGTAGTAGTTTTTAATTTAAAAAGTGAATGTTTATAATAAATAGAGAGAGAGAGAGATAGATGTTTTTTAATTAAACTCATGACAATGGTGATGATGATAGTTATGTTTGTTTTGCATGATTAGGTAAGATGATGATGATAATGATGATTGGGCCTTCACAAAAGTCTTTTGATCTTGGAATGTTATGTTCCATTTGGATATCAATTATGAACCAAGACGGTAGTATGTAGTGCAAGTTACTCGTGGAAAGGCCATTTTCCAAGATCTCAACATCGAGATCATGGAGGAGGTCGAGATAGCGGATTCACATTATGGAACTAATGCAGGAGGTGGCCATGGAAGTGAGCCCGATGAAAATGACAAGGAGAATGATGAGGAAGACCATGAGGAGGATTATCTTGACATCGATGATCATGATTCACAAAGTGAAATCAACCTTGTTATTAATCTTTGTTCCATGGGTCTTGAGGTGACCATGAGGAGGATTATCTTGACATCGAGATCATGGAGGAGGTCGAGATAGCGGATTCACATTATGGAACTAATGCAGGAGGTGGCCATGGAAGTGAGCCCGATGAAAATGACAAGAAGAATGATGAGGAAGACCATGAGGAGGATTATCTTGACATCGATGATCATGATTCACAAAGTGAAATCAACCTTGTTATTAATCTTTGTTCCATGGGTCTTGAGGTGGATGAAGAAACTTGTCAACACCTAGTAGAGGATTGGATTAACATGTAGTTCTTTATAAATTAGGTGTCTTAAATTTGTAAGAGAAATGTGATATTGCTCTTTCCCATGTACCATAGATGACAAATCCAATAACCCAACAGTTTTTAGATATTATCAGGGGTTCATATAAAACTATGTAAGTAAATCACGTGAGTTCAAATGAAGGGTTTTTTTAATTCAAAATTTTAGGGTAAGTTTAGAGAAATACATTCATAGAAGGGGTTTTTTAATTGTTTTTGAAAAAAAAACCGTAAGTTCATAAAGAAAAAGAAGTCATTTCATTGATGAAAAAATCACAGGTAAGGGATTTTATAAATAACCCTTGAACGCACGTGATACATAGGGTTTCTTAGTAGTGCACCCTCGCTCGTAATAAGTCAAAGGGGCTGATTCTAGTGCACGGCCCTAGGCATAGCCACATGCACGGCCATACATGCAGCCAATGACTTTGTGCATGGCCATGAATGTGGCTGCATATGTGTGGCCACACATCTGGCCATGCACCTAGCCACGCCTACATTTTTGCTTTGATTCTATCTCCTCCCTTGCATGGCCACTGTCACATTCTCGTGTAGTGAATCTTGTGTAAGAAACATTTGTAGCTCTTATTTATTGATATCATACAAGCCCATCCACAACTCAAAGCGATGAAAGATGAAGGGTGATGAGATAAGATTTGTTTTGATGCTTCCACTAGGTACGTTTTTTGGTATCTCTACACTAATGGTGATAAATGATAGATTTGGGACCAAGATTTTAAGGGCTATCATTTAAGGTTATTAGGTATGTTTACTTACCCTACAAACCTTAGAGTCTCTAAGACTCTTGACACAAAGAAAGAAACATTTTGAGCTCTTAAAGTTTATCATTGACAATAAGAAAAATATAATGATACTAATGAAGATAACACTATTGCGAGCAAAATAGGTAATTAACGAGGGTTACCTAAAAAGATTCCCTCCCAAAATGTGTGAAATCTAAAAAATGGCTTAAAAACCTAGTTTTTTGAAAACACATCTAGAATTCCATGTATTAATTTAAAAAATTACATGAATTTTGCTATTTTTTTCAAGATTGAGAACACGTGTGATCTTCGTAGATTTATAAACTGTTGTTGTTTGTGACATAAAAATAAACGTGACTTACAAAATGACATAGAAGTCTACATAACTTAAAGAAATATCAATCTTTTTCAAATAGAAATTTATTTTATAAATTTCATGAATGTAAGGCACCTTTATTGGGACAAATTCTACCACTATGCATAAATATTCACATTATTTGACAAGCACTCAAGAAATATTAGAATACATAACAACATAAGCTTTATAATTTATGCAAAGTTCTATAAATATCCTTGAGTCTATTTCTAGACCCAAATAGCAAAGCCTTTAGTATATACTTACCTTGACAGTTTGCATGACATAATAATTTTCTCTATTATTTATAAGCAGATAGTGGGCCTGATATACAACCAATGCTAAGAGTATAAAGAGGTCAACTGATAGGTATGAAAAGGTAGACTTCTATTCATATATATATATGTAGAAGATGGTAACTATGGAGGCTCTGAGTAAACCTAAGCATGCTAAAGGAGTAGAAAATTGAAATATTTTTTTGGTGGGATAATTTTAGAGGCAGACATCATATAGCCTATGGGTATAAATTTCGGGTGGCAAAGATTTATAGTATGCATATGTTAATGTTTTATCCAGATAGCCATTATCATGAATGTAGGTGATGGTATATCTAAGAGTAGTGTAGGAATGAGCTCTAGTTATAATTATTTAGAGTACATGTGAAGGATGAGATGGCATGTCTAAGGGCTTCTGGAATGGTGGTAGAGAAGAGCTTGGAGCTTTCACGAGATAATGGTGGATTGAAGGTCCCCTATGCTGGAGAGTTACCTATTGCACATAGGCATGGCAAAGTCCAGGCTCACATGCACCCCGCTCCTCGACATAGATGGTCCCACCACATGTATTTCTTATAGTTCTTCAGCTTTAAAATTGAATTGTATAACAGAAATCAGGACTGACTAATCAATTGACTCATGGTTTTCCAAATCAATGGAGCCTTACACATCTGGATTAAAATCAATGGATTACAGGTCATCATGGATTATCTCATCGAGCTCTTCTACTATCATAAATTTTTGGCATCTACTATGTAGGGATATTATTTATGATACAAAGGTTACATGGTTACATAGACAAGCATGTTTTTTAATGACCTCCTCTGAAATTTAGAGTCAAAGTTTGCGACCATATGTGTTTTTCAGGTCCTTAGCCCTAAACCTATGTTCTACCTATATCACCTTATCTAAGGCATATTTTTTTTTAATTCTATAATTTATAAGACTTTTTTAAAAATTTTGAGATTTTATTGGCTACTATCTACTATTTGGAATGAGCTTTTATAGATTTATTGGTGATAAAAATAAAAACAATTCTCATAAAAAATGTAAAAAATATTTCAAAGTTAAGAAAAATTTCTCCCTAAAAGTTGATGTTTTACATCAAAGTTTATGTAAAATATCAACTTTTTCACACAACTCGATGTTTTGCATCAAAGTTGATGGAAAACATCAACTCTACCACAAAACTTGAGGTTTTGCTTTAAGTTTCGGATGCTCCAAAGAAGGAAGTTGCAGGATCAAAGGTCGATTTTCACAAAAGGCCTATTTTAGCAATTCTGACCATGATGGCATGCACAGACGACCTATTCCATAAACTTTGAGTACCAACACGACTATGTTTTGATGCAGCAAATCGCTTTGTAATGTTTGCACATCACATCGAAACATAGTCATGTTGGTACTCAAAATTTATGGAATATATTGTTTGAGCATGCCTACATGAACCGAATTGCTAAAACATGCCATTTGTGAAAATGGACCTCTGATCCTCCAACTTCTTTCTTCGTACATCCAAAACTTGATGCAAAACATGCAAAACATCAAGTTTTGTGGTAGAGTTGAGGTTCTGCATCAACTTTGATGCAAAACATTGAGTTGCATGGAAAAGTTGATATTTTGCATCAACTCGATGTACATCGAGTTGATGCAAAACATTAACTTTTTCACAAAACTCGATGTTTTGCATCAAAGTTGATGCAAAACATCAAGTTTTGTGGGAAGTTGATGTTTTGCATAAAGTTGATATAAAACATCAAGTATTGTAAAAAAGTTGATCTTTTGCATAGAAAGTTGATGTTTTGCATATAAAGTTAACGTTTAACATTAACTTAATGCAAAATATCAAATTTTCATAAAAATTGATGTTTTGTATCAAGTTGAAAAACATCAACTCTTAGCTGAGAAGTTCTTACTCAGCATTAACTTGGCCACAAATATTATAGCTAAAACATCCTTACGATGTGTAGTAACCAGTAGGATTCAAACCTAAATCCCTGCCTGATATTTTACAAAAAAGTATTTTGGAAAGTATAAACTTTTGTTTCTTAAAGTGAGCTTTTTCATGCTTTCTAAACTCAATAACTAAGATTATCATTTAACCCCTTTTTATCACATCAAGGACATGCCTTCTTAAAAAATGAGTGTGTAATTATTTTTTAAAATTAGATAAATTTTAAATAGGTTATTCATGATATTTTAAAATTCATGTGTACGTAACGAACTCTTTTTAGAAAAGTATATATTATCAATTAAGAAATTGTGATACTCAAGAGCTTCAAAATGAATTTTAATACTACTCTCATCATCAAGAGCCAAATAAGGGTTTTATAATTAAGATAATAACTGTATCAAGAAAATATTTTTGTAATATAATTATATAAATAATTTTCTTAATTACACTTTGTAGCACATCCTCAATCATGCTAACATGTAAGATGACCCAAGGAGTTTAAGCTTCAAGTGTACACATAAAATGTATTTGTGGATAGTGATGAAGAGGATGCCTCGTCTACCTTCTCAGGGAAAGGCACATCAATAGTGATGGTGTAGCAAATGATTGTAAGAAACCATAACTATGCCATAAGCTATATGTTTAGAAAATAACTTCTTTTTATAGTTGTATCATTTTTTTTAATGGATTGAAGATGGAAATAATAAACATTATCTCTATTTTGGCATCTTTTTGAAAACTTAATGTTAGATTTTCAAATATAATCTCAAAAAGTAAGCAAAACGAAGTCTTTTTTTATGTCAATTTTTGTAAGAAATGTATAAAGTACCCAAAATATGTACGCATGCATAGACCACTTTTTAAAAAAGAGGTAAAAAATTAAACTTTTTTGATGGAATCTTTGAAAGATGCCAAATGTTTCTCATTTTCAGAAAATATTACCTTTTTTGTCCACAACAATGTTAGATGCTCTTGAGGATGCTGGTATTTTAGGATGCCACATGGATGTCTAGAGAATGTGAGATTCCTCTAGTAAATGCAAAAATGAAGACTAACTTGATGAAGGTATGTATGCTTTCATTCATAGACTCTGCTATATTTTTTTATCGATGATGAGTTACTCTGATATGATTGAGGGGATAGATAAATTTACTAAGGAACTTTCTATGAGTGCACTCTGCTATATTTTTTTATCAATGATGAGTTACTCTAATATGATTGAGGGAGTGCATAAATTTACTTAGGAAATTTCTATGAGTGCACTCATTGTTACATTCTCTCTCTTTGTCTCTCTCTCCCCCCACACACACAAACACACACACATTATTTTTAATAATATTATAATGTTTAAGACCCTTTTTTTAAATTGCATGGTTTAAAAAATAGCTCCATTTTTATTATTATAGCTTGTTGGTAATCACAACCATTTTTTCTTTTTATGTCTCATCAATTAGACCTATGGTTTGAGAGTTACATGCCCAATTTTTATAGAATTATCATGTCTATAGGGATCCTTTTGCTAAAAAAAGAGTCCCCAAGATTATGAGTAATGACTATTTTTATTGAATGGTTGGATAGAGAATAAAAAAATATTCCCTAGTATTATGAGTAATAGATGGTTAGATAGAACACAAAAACCCGTTATCCATTTATTCTTTTTATAGCTTGGCAACCTAAGATATGGTTTGAGAAGTACACCCACATTTTTCAGCATCATCATGTCCCTAGGGGTTTTGGTGGTAAGAAAGGGTCCCAAAGCTCATGAATAATCATGGGTTGTAATGGTGATTATTATGATCTTGGAGATCTTTTTGTCGACAAAAAGATCCCTAGGGTTATTATAATGCCTAAACAATTAATGGTCATAAACTGATGAACCAAAAAAAGAAAAAATGGTGTATATATTTTTGTGCTTTGTCAAACCATGAAATCAATACAAGGTTTTAAAATTTATAACTTTCCAGAATAATATGTGTGTGTGTGTGTGTGTGTGTGTGAGAGAGAGAGAGAGAGAGAGAGAGAGAGAGATTTTTATTAAGTTCATGATAGTAGTGATGATGATGATTAATAAAAATGAGTTTTTAATTAAATTCATGATGATAGTAGTGTTATTTATTTTGCATGATTAGGTAAGATGATTAATAAAAAAGAGTTTCTTATAGTCCTTTGCACACAAAAAATAGTGTTGGCTTTGTAGTAGTTTTTTTAAGTTTTAAAAAAGTATATGTTTACATAAATAGAGAGAGAGAGAGAGAGAGAGAGAGAGAGAGAGAGAGAGAGGGAGAGAGAGAGAGAGAGAGAGAGAGAGATGGTTTTTAATTAAGTGTATGACAATGGTGATGATGATAGTTATGTTGGTTTTGCATGATTACGTAAGATGATGATGATGATGATTTTCTTTCTCAAAATAAAAAAGAGTTTCTTATAATCAACTATTGCATTCATATTAGTTTTTTTTAGCATAAAAAAGTGTATGTTTACAATAAAGTTATTAACATTTTAAAGCTTAACAACTTTTCAAAGCAACATTTCTTAGAAAAAGAGTGGTATTGTAATTGTATTTTAAAGAGAGGTGTTATTTTAGACCTCTAACTAGCAAATTCATCAAGTTGGCTATCCTTTGAAGCTCAAAGATTTTAACTTGAAAATTGTTAGGCCTTGATATGCTTGAGATCACCCAAGAGTTGCATGTTGCACTTTTTCAACTAGGCACCCACCTCTAATTCATGATTAGGTGTGCTATAACATAGTGTTAATAAGAAAGAGAGTGCAACTTCTAGTTTTTTGGTAATGGAGGTTATGCTTATTTTGGGTTGCTATGCTAGAAATGGATTCTCCACCTCTGTTATGGACCCGTTGCTTGTAAAGTGAAAGAGTAAAGTAAAAGAAAAACTCATATTTAACTCATGAACCTACAAATAAATATACCCTAGCTAAACACACAACCTACCCTAAATAAATGCCCAACCTAGTTCTAATACCATGTTAAAAATCTAACTAGGAAAGATACTCTATCTAATAAAACTTGAACCTCCCCAAAATAGGGGGAATAATATACATTAAATTGCTCTGAAAAAACTAAAAATAAAATAAAAATTCAACTAGGGAGGATGAAAGAAACACTCATAATTCATGATTAATTGTTATGATGATTAATAATCAATTCAATGAGAAGTAAATGAGCAAGGATACTCCTTAAACATTAAGATAATTGCATCACTATGTTTTCTACAAATACGATCAAGGGAGTATAGTGATTTATAGCTCAAATGAACACTCTTCAAGTGTCACCCTGATGCCACCTCTGCTTGTCCACCATTGGCCAAGACCCATGTGACTCCATGATATCACTTCAATTACATCATTTTATGGCACCATATAAAATTTCTACCCTATTTCACTTTTTTCTCACCAACCTACATTGACCAAACTTAACCAAAATATAATATCTAAAGTTAGGTCTTGATTTAAACCTTCGCACATGTGAATCAAAAACTAGGAACAATATTTCTCCTCAACCACACAATGTACGTCACCATAATCTCAAACAATTAAAAAACATGAAAAAGCATTTATCAAAACCACCCCATTAGCTCGTGGTCAATATCGCACGATCAAATAAGATTAGTGTTCTCATGGGTAGTAAATAAAAATCTGAATACATGTTTTTTTTTCAAAAAATAGAGAGCTAATTTAAACGTGATGGGAAAATGAAATAAAGAGAGATACATTTTTGTAGTAATTAAATCACTCCTTTTTCAACCAAACTTATTTAATTTTTCATAAATTTAATTCAGTCCACATTATGTATGTTGGACTCCATGTGAGCTTTTGTGATATATTCCTAGGTGTTTCCTGGAGAGAGAGAGAGAGAGAGAGAGAGAGAGAGAGAGAGAGAGAGTTCAATACCTTCTACATTCTTCTGTGGAATTACTATGGTGTACATATTGATAAAGTATTTCTAAACTCCTTAACAATCTTGAGCTTGAACCTTATGTATATGTGAATTAGTGATATAAAGGAGTGAGTACATGTACTTGGACCTTGATAGTCCTAAGAAGTTATACACAATATCCTATGCATATGGCATTGTATAGATTGACTAGAGTTAATTATAACTAGCTGAAATTTCTCTCTTTGATGAACTAATTAATTCTAGTCACAAAACAAAGTCATCATATCTATTTCAAGTTTCTAATTAAATTCTTAGTTTCAATACTAACACTAAATGTATAATTAACTTATTCGAACAATTTATAATTAGATGTTATAACATTTTATATTCACATCCATGGGATTCTACATATAACTTATTAGCAAAAAATAATAACTACATTTTGATGATCTTATAAAACTATATATTCACATCCATGGGCTTCTACAATGTATCAAAATAATGTACTCATTTAGCACAATGGTTTTCAATATATTAGATAATGCTTGAAATGGTTAAACTCATTTAGCACAATGGTTTTCAATATATTAGATAATGCTTGAAATGTTTTTTTTTGCATGGCATGACAATAGAAGCATCCTCAATTACTACAATAAGTGGTTTCCTTGTATGGTTAAATCTATATTAAACATATTATTAGAATTAAATTTAATGTATTTTTATTGATTGCGATATGTACAAATTATATCTAATAGAGGATATGACACATATGATTTAGAGTAGTTAATTGATATCTTATGTACTCAAGGGGGATCACTCGTGAATACGTAAGAGTAGCACGTGGGTTCAACAGAAGGAATTTTTAAAATCCCTTTTTTATACTTTTTTTAAAACATACAGAAGGGTAGCATTTAAAGGGGGTATTCACAAGTTGAATAGAAAAAGGGTATGTTTTATTCATGAAAAATTCACAGATTAGGGCTTTTTAAAAGACCTTGAACGCATGTGATACAGAGGGCTTTTTAAAACATACAGAAGGGTAGCATTTAAAGGGGGTATTCACAAGTTGAATAGAAAAAGGGTATGTTTTATTGATGAAAAATTCACAGATTAGGGCTTTTTAAAAGACCTTGAACGCATGTGATACAGAGGGTTTACCTATAGTGAGTCCCCAAGCTTATGTGCATGGTGTGGTGGGACAATTTCCTTTTTGAGACAAGAAAGGGCATTAATGATATAGAGAATGTAACTTTTTCATGAAAGTTTGCTAATGGAGATTAAAAAAAGCGTTAAGGGAAGTATTTTGAGAGACCTAATGTACAACTTTTTAGCCTAGATTAAAAGAACCCATGTGCCACCTCATGCGCCAATTATTGGGCCCAAGGGTTTTTAGAAATTTTGAGTTCATTCAATGGAATCCCTTTTCTACTTTTAGCTCCAAACTTCTTAGTTTAATATTTAAGTGAATGCAAATCATAATCAAGGAAAATTGTTACAATGTCCCAAAAAAGGTAGGAGACTTAGGTATGATATCTTTTCTACTTTTAGCTCCAATCTTTTTACTTTAATATTTAAGTGAGTGTGAATTACAAACAAGGACATTTGTTTTAATGTTGGTAGGAGACTTAGGTATGGTATTTTGGCAAATGAACTTGTTATCAAGCGTATATGACTATGATAGAAATCAAAGAGTGGGTGTAACCAAAATGATCAAAGACAAGGATAAAAAATGCTTTTGTAAGAAGGTTTGATGTTATGCAAATTTAATGCATTTTAGCTAGCAAAATCTTTTCATACACAAGAAAATTTTCTTTATTTAGAAGAAATTATTGTGGAAATTTTCTCAGATATCAAGGTTATAAAGACCATGTGATTCTTAAGCTAAAACTGAGTCAGACATTCTAACCACCATGACATGTATAATTATGACAAATTCAAATGCCCATGATGTAGGTACTGACATCAAATATGAATTCACCTTGCATGTGTATAGGAAAATCATACAAGCTTAATGCTAACTTTTAGCTTAATTTATGTGTAGTAATGTAGATGTCCTTTGTGCATTAAGTTGTTGCAGGCATTTATACTTTTTCCTTTTACTTAAAGCATACTTCCCCTAGTCAACAATCACATAATATTTCACACACAAAATGACGTTTAAAAAAAAATATGTGGCTCATAAAATGTTTAATTGTAGCAATAGGTAGTGAATTGCTTGCAACAATGAATAAAAGTTTCCAATGGACATGCTTCATAATTGAAGCGTAAAGGGCACCAAAGTTACACATGTCTTGCAACATCATCTCGATATAGAGCACATTAGATTATTTTGAGATTTTGTGCTCAAGTATAAACCCAAAGGCCATGGATGTTGAACTAGATGGGAAGAAACAATAGATTTGAGCGAAGAGGATAATTCCATGAAAGGACTTTAGGTTTTAAGCTTACATTATCCCTTGAAGGCACCAACTTCAGGTAATACATTTACTCAGAAGATCTAACCCACACCTCCTAAGATCTCAAAGTCTTCAATTCATACAATGAAAACGATCCCAACTTCATAAAGAGTGTAGAAACCAACTAGGTGTAATATTAGCACAATAGACCTAGTGAAAACAATACCCAATTAGCTGAAATAATAGTACATAAGACCTACTAAAAACTTTACTAGGTGTAATTGCTGGATTGACACAATGTTGTGATTGTGCATGATTGAAAATCTTTCCAAAGAAGTCATGAAGATGAGCTTTGTGGGGGCTAAGTGAAGGCCATAATCTTGGTGTTTATGTTGGAGAATTGAAGGATCTTGCAAGGAAATGAGAGGATCGGGTAGATAAGAGAAAGATAAGATAGGAAGGTTTTGAGAATGCAAAGGGAACGGAGGGGGGCCTTGAAGAAGGGGAAGGACACTTGTTGGTGGTCAAAATCAAATGCAAAGCAACCGATCTTACTTACAACCTGCCACATGGACATGACGCTCATTAAAAACGGATTGACACCAAGTGCCAAATAATTGCAAAAGGAAGGTGATGGAGAGAGGCCACCCATGCAAACGATTCTACGGCTGGGATGAAATGCTCATTATTATGACATTATTTTGCTGCTGTCAATCTTTTCTTTACAATGAGGTGATCAGCTACGTATATTGGGAGCGCTCGTGTGCTGCACGGAGATCAGAGAGAGAGGTGAGCTCGTACTGTGCGCGTTGAGTCGACAGAGATGCAGAGCGAGAGAGAGAGCGGGTCAAGGTGAAAGCAATAACTTGCCTCTCTAGAAACTTTTGATTTATCCTTTCGTGCCGCTCCAAAGTGCTTTATTGATATGGACACCGTCTGGGGGTGGTTTAATACACGATATTACACACCCAGCTCATACACACTAGATGGAGGTGATCTCTCTCTCTGTCTGTCTGTGTCTGTCTATCTGTCTCTCTCTCTCTCTCTCTCTCTCTCTCATATATGCTTCATCTGTCTTGGACTGTGCATATCATGTCAACCATGGGGCCTAGTCCATATTACCAAGGTCCCCTGCTGCAATACACCCGACCAACTTGTCTTGCGTCGAGCACAACAGTAGCCTCACTTGTCCCTTGGATTTGAACAGTTTATGTTAATGTTATCAAATAGGCCCATCTTGCATACATATATAACCTATTGATTTGATTACTGATTTTACATGCTAGAATAATTACTAAGCAACCTTAGGGAGAAATGTTTTTTTGATTATTTGTCATAAAATCGGCTGCTTGAACCTCATTGAGCAGATAATTTGCCGTGATTAGTACAATCTACTCAGTGAGAGGATCACAACTTTCTGTGATTACTTTATCACAAAGCATATCATATCATCATGAGGAAGCGCTTGTGGTCTCCCGACGAAGATGAGAAGCTGCAAAAGTATGTGTCTCAGCATGGCTTTGGCAATTGGAGCGAAGTGGCCAAGAAAACAGGTGAGAGTTAAGCTATTAATCTAGCTAATTGTGCTCCTATTAAACTGATATTAAGCCAATCTATTAAGCGGCTAGGGCACCTATAGTGCTATAGCACCCGCTTTATTGTCTTGTCCTGTCTAATCTTGCACTCGTTTCAAAAAAAAAAAAACACAAACACGCATACACACGATTTTTCTTCCTCTTTCCAGGATTGCAACGCTGTGGGAAAAGCTGCAGGCTGAGATGGATCAACTACTTGAGGCCCGATTTGAAGCGAGGGAAGCTCTCGGCTGAAGAAAAAATCATCATAGTGAACCTTCAGAAAATCTTTGGCAACAGGTAACACATAGCTTT
The DNA here is from genome assembly GCF_041138505.1 of Cibotium barometz. Taxonomy (NCBI): domain Eukaryota; kingdom Viridiplantae; phylum Streptophyta; class Polypodiopsida; order Cyatheales; family Cibotiaceae; genus Cibotium; species Cibotium barometz. Next base: position 1,741,389 of record NC_141079.1, read on the forward strand.
CCAGCGCAAATTACACAGTAATCGCAAAATAAAGGCCATTTATCTACAACTCACCATTTGAAATATTTATCCATAGAAGCTTGCTTGCCAGGGTTTGGCAGATCACGGAGCAGCCATTTCAGGGTTTGATGTACAATTCATCAATAAGAGTACATTTTAGGGTTTGCCATATAATTTATCAATACATGTACTAGCAATTCTAGGGCTTGCAATACATTTTCGGATTTGAAGACTGCCAATTTAAGGGTTCGACATATAATTCAATACATGCTTATAGTCTAGGGCTTGCAAAATCATTTTAGGGTTTACAGAGTATCACCCACTTTAGGGTTTGACAGTCTGCCCATTTGAGGGTTTGACATATAATTCAATACATGTCCTAGCTTATAGTCTAGGGGTTGCAAAATCAATTTAAGGGTTTACAGAGTATTACCCACTTTAGGGTTTGACGCGCAATTCATCAATAGCTTGCAAATCAATTTAGGGTTTACAGAATATACCCATTTTAGGGCTTGACATATAATTCATCAATTCATGCCCTAGCTTATATTCTAGGGCTTGCAAATCGTACCCATTTTGGGGTTTGACATATATTTAATCAATACTTGAGCTAGCTTATAATCTAGGGGTTTCAAAATCATTTACCATAAACGAGCCCTACGCCAGCATAATGATCCTTATTAGAGTGTGCATTCTAGGGTTTTGCGAAAAAGAGAGAATCTTACGTTAACTAAGGTTATGTCATAGGAACAGTTCTAGGGTTTGCTAATCTAATCTGTAGAAGTGATTCAAATGCCATCCTACAATAGTCATGTAGCTATTTCTAGGGGTCGTTAACCTACTCTGTAACCAATCCACGTACCTGATCAAAAGGGTCAGCTCGATGTACCTAATCGTAGGGTTTGTTAATGTAATCTCTGTATAATCAAGAAGTTCATGTAGCTGGTAAGAAAAGGTCATCGACAATAATTATGCAGCTAATTAAATTCTTCCCCCCATGCTGAAGTCAATCTGCAACCTTCTCATTCCGCTCACGAAAGGCAGTGATTCTTTATCTTCTCTGCAGACTATGTGATTGAGCTAGGGAAGTAATCAATTTGTGAAGTTATTAAGCTAGGATATGGATTAAGGCGGGCTGTAGATTAAATAGCCATTTGGGTTCTCCCGATCTGCTATTACTACCTTCCTCTGCGCTGACCTAAATTAATTAATAAGCATTTTTACTGTGTTGTGATTTGTCTTTGCGTTCTTGTATTACAGCTGGTCCAAGATCGCAGCCCATCTACCCGGTCGGACAGACAGCGATATCAAGAACTTCTGGCACTCGCATTTCAGGAAGATGCGCCCTCGACAGATTATTAACAGTGCTACCTCTAACTCCTGCACCCAGGAGCCATCTGCATACAATATCAACAGTGCATATGTATTTAGTACTGCTGCGGACGCCACTGTCAGATCAAACGCCAACAACTCCATCGCTGCAGCTAATCAAGCTTTGCATGCAGCAGCATCAACAGGCGAGCTGCCCTTCTCCAACAACAACAACAATATAACTTTCATTAATGCTCACGAGATTGGATTATCTGCGAAACAGGATAACTATGTGCAGATAATCAACCAGCAAAGTGTAATCCCACCATCAAGTATCAGTCCCATGCCATGCTTGGAAGATGAATTCTATATTGCAGGCAAACATCATGATCATCAGCATCATCAAGGTCTGGTTAATGTTGATTCGGAGCCAATGGGTTCTGTTTGTCATAATATTGCTACCTGGTATAACGGCTGCAACAAGCTTCGTGATAAGGTTATTAGCGGTGATTGGATTGCTTCTAGCAGCAATGACACAGCTAGTACTCTTCACACGTTGATGTGCCGGAATATACCAGCTAGTAGCCATGCCGTTCCCCCACCACCAGAGAGCCTTGACCTTGTGGTTTGGAGCTGTGCGAACCGCACTTCACAGCCTGACGAAGAGCTTGTACCAGGGACCCATATCAATGACATGCACAATATGACCATCAACCAAACTCAATTCATAGAATTGTGACTTATATAGATGGCCAACTTTGCCATCACTACTGTCAAAACTTTATATGTATGAACATAGAAAATAAACGCCCAAATACACACACAAAGGGCCTCACATCTCTTGTAATTTCGGAACTTCTCAAGCCCTAGCCCTAGTTTTCTCTAGTTTCTTTTTCAGTCACCCCACAAAGGGCCTCACATCTCTTGTAATTTCGGAAGTTCTCAAGCCTTTGCCCTAGTTTCCTCTAGTTTCGTTTTCAGTCACCCCACCTTTCTAGGTGTTTTCAAGACACTACCACTTGAGATGTGCTCCTTTTGTGTAAGAGGCTTTTCACATTTGATTGAAAATAAAACTCTTGTAAAGAGTGTTTCCTTTCTTTACCATGCTCTAGGCTTTCACAAGGGATACCACACATCAACTTATGTACTTGTTATTGTGAGTTCTCATGCACTAGCCCTAGTTATATCAAGTTTTTTTTCTATACACGGTTTGAGGTGTGCTCTTTTGCTTAAGTGGCTTTTCACATTAGATATAGAACTCTCTTCACATTACATTAAATATAAAACTCTTATAAAGAATATTAAAGTTTTTCTAACATGTTCTAGGCTCACTACAAGAGTATGGTAGTATTGTGGGGGAGCATTGTAAGGCTCACTACAAGAGTATGGTAGTATTGTGGGGGAGCATTGTAAGGCTCTTTTGAAAGTTAACCAAAATTCTAGAGCAAAATGTTGGACTCCTTTACAAATTTCGTACATTTTTATGTCCCTCATAATGGTGCATCATCCATGGTCGATGGAAAGCCCAAATACACCACACTCATATGCACAAGACAAACTAAGTGGAGTGCACGTACCTTTTTCTTGTCATGGTAGAGGGAACATGGGTGTGAGAGTATTTATATCATTTATTCGCACCCATATGCCTTTACATTGATGCTAGTGAGAGTGTAAGGGTGTGTGTAAGGAGAGGGCTACTGTATTAAAGCTATCTTAGAGCTCTTCAAGCCATGGAAGTCCCAATCTCAATAAAGGTAACTCATGGAGTGACAATAGGAGGCGATATTCTCAAGTGCCAGCTTGCTACAATGCGCCTACGTCTTGTCCAAGACGGCGGGTAAGCATCTTAGTTCCCTATGACAAAAAACGTGCACTCCACTAGGTTAGTCTTATGCTAGTGAGTGTGGTGTATTTGGTCTTTCCATTGGTGGTGCAGCTGCCGAGGAGTATGGTTGCTTTGCCATAGCTTTTGATTAGACTCTCGTGTAGCGCTCATTTTTCTTGCCATTCGATGAAAGACCCGATTTTTAGATTTTCTTGTGTTGTTGCATCCGATGAAAGACCTAATACAAGGGTTTGATTTGGTTGAAAGGAGGACTGAAAGAATTTTCTGTTCAATTTGTTGTGGTTGTTAATTCTCACCTCTAACCGTCACCTCCCCAGTGGGGTATTTAAAAAATCCCTTACCTGTGATTTTTTCATGAATAAAATGACCCCTTTTATTTATGGATTTACAGTTTTTTTTTTCAAATTTGATTTGAAAAAACCCCTTCTGTAAATGTATTTTTGTAAATTTATCTTCAAATTTTTAATTGAAAAATCCCTTCATTTGAACTCACGTGGTATACTTACATATTTTTAAGTGAACCTCGCGAGGCACTTGGAGTGTACTTACCTTTCCCTTGCCTTAGAAAACTTGAATGCTCACCCACCATCTTGGCTTGGGAGCCTTAAGATGGGAGCCTTAAGAGAGAAGAGACCATGTTGGCCTCTCAAGAAACCAATCCTCTTTCACACTCCCTCATACATCCACTCATATGCACAAAGAAGGAAAAGTAGGCAAGTGGATCACACACACACTAACACACTCTCACACACAAGCAATAGCATGCACACAAAGAAGCAAGAGGGTAAGAGAAGAAGCAAGAGCACACTCTCGGTCACTCAAGGTATTCTGCCTTTCTCATTGGAGAAATTGACTTATATACAAGAGAGTTATAAGCCTGGGTATCCACACCTAATAACTAATACCCGACTTATTTCCTAACCATATCTAGGCTAGTCTAAGCACACATTTGGTGGATGCTGACTCTATTATTTGGCTCAATGATCCCTTGAGTACATCACTAATTTAAGTGCAATCACATGGAAATTTCAATGATTGGAAAGAGTTATTAATTCCCAGTTGGGCGGACAACACATTCTTGAGGGCAAACAAAGATCTTTTTGGCATCCTTTGGTGACTCTAAAGTTCTTTTGCATGCTCTTAGCTTCTTGTAGATGGCTCATCTTTACTCATGGCCAATGTGCACGTCCATTACGATAGTTTAAGCTTGTTGTTCGTGCATGTAGGTAGTCCTTGGGTTAACATTATTCTCTCTTGTTTCTAGGTCTGTCCTCGGGCCTAAGCAATGGATTCTTGATCAGTGAGGTTGAAGAATTATTGGAAAGGATTAGTGCTCAAGGTCACAATGGTGAAGGTACAGAAGATTGGTGTGCCAATATGGAAAGTTCGTGGTATGTGGGGAGCAGTTAATGTTGAGAGTATGTGCAAGAGGATGCGTGCATAGCCATGTCCATAATCACACTGCAAAAAAAAGAAAATTTGGAGTTTTAATTTCTCTCACAAAGGTAGGGATACACAGGTAGAGTCACACATATAGTCACAGATAGCCGTATACATAGATATGCTACAATCTACGCAAAAGGGTGGGGCAGGGGGGCAAAATGCAAGAGAAATAGATCTCCTTATCTCTCTCCCATTCTTCCCCCTACCCCACCTCCGCGCCCCCCACCCACCCCCCCTTTCTCATATTTTTTTTAAAAAAACTAACGCACGTATGAAAAATATAACATTTACAACATATGATTAAAAAAACTAGACCATTATTTTTTAAAAAATACACATACATGAAAATACAACATTTAGAATATATTATAAAAGTACTAAACATTATTTAAAAAATAACACATACATGAAAAATATAACATTTAGAACATATTATAAAAAACTTAAAATACGTTTACATGAAGAAGCCTCGTTCAAGAATATAAACATATATTAAGAGTATTCCACATCAAGTTTCACATATCACTTTTACATTAGCTCAAAAAAATAAAATGTTTATATTGCGAATAAAGGAAGCATGTACAAGGTCAGAATGTCATTTTAAAATAGAGTGTAATAAAAAACCAACAAACTAAGATAATATTTGTAAGATTATCTTCAAATGTTATCATCCTCTTCATCGTCATCTCCATCCTCCCCACCACCACTGCCACCTTCACCTTCAGCAGTTTGGAATCACTGGCTATCTCTACAACAAGATGGGGATATAAATCCGTGTCCGTCCTGAGTCATTGAAGGCAATCTCATATAGCCTAGATCATAGTTGAGCAATGTGTAGCACTACACCCTGTGGTAGCACATCTCAACACCATGAGAGAAGTCTATGCTATCGTGACTAGCACCCATTGGTGCTTGACCATGTAATGCAACCTACATATATATTAAACCATAATGACTAAAATAAAACGTTAAGAGAAGTCTTAGAGCTATCGTGACTAGAACCCATCGGTGCTTGACTATGTAATGCAACCTACATATATATTATACCATAATGACTAAAATAAAACGTTAACTATTTTATTAGCACGAGATGAAGAGTAGGTAAGTATACAAAGTCATCTTGTCGAGGTCAAAGGTGTGCTGGAGCACCACACATAAGTCTCTCTAGTCAAACTCGTGCTCAATACATACATTGCCCATGTGCTCTATAAGACCCTTGCAATCCACACAATAATATATCCTCCTCTGGTCAAATCTCTGTTGATGAGAACGGGGTTGGAAGAAGGCAAAAGCTCACCAAGAGATGGTGCATGATATAATGGTACTCGTCCCACATTGGTTCTAGATTGAATGGGGGTGTGTGCAGCACGCATCAGAGTCACTATTAGTCTACATATTCAAAGAGAAGCATAATCATTAAAATTTATTTATATACATCTCTCTCACAAGCAAACATAAAATAAAATTTATATACCTTGCGTCCAAAACAAAGTTTTGAAATACAAAGTTTCTTTTTCCTAGAGAAAAGATCCTTCTATTAGTTTCCAAAGAAAAATAGCCATGACGGAGGCCTATAGTGCCAAATGATATCACCATCTAACTATGAGAGAAAAGGTCCCTAGCTCCAAATGATATCGCTTCTTCATGTTATTAGAGTCACCGTGACGTAGCTTCCCCCACTGTGAAGGGTGTAAATGATGCCGATCCATATGTGTTGCATTGAATCTACCGATGGAGTGAGGTCCCCTTTATGGACTCATTGCATCTGGCCCGCAAGATATGCTAGGCCGTAATACTGCTAATAACCCTCCATATCTAGAAAGAGCTTGGTGACTAGGGTGCCAAATTTGGAGGAGAAACCAAGGCCACAATTCTAAGTTGGGAAATATGGCAGGCACTAGTCCCTCTAACCTCCTCATAAGCCAAAGTAAAACTCCACCTGGTAGTATCCACACCCTGGAGTATGAATATCAGTGATCTTGTCAGGCTCGCCACAACAAGGCTATCCTAGAGCAAGTCCTGGAGCTTTCCAAAGCTTTTTTAGTTGAATTTTTTAAATTTTATTTATTGAATCTCATTACTTGTTTTGATTTTAACATTGTGACCTAAACTTGATTTGAAGCATGGCAAATGTACAAATTGGTAGACTATGTAGAAAAAAAAATTGCATGATAACATAGCAAAAACTAGATCAAAGGTAACTTACACACTCGACGAGTGCTTGCATACCATACTTACATGTGTATTTCTCTTGTTTTATTGGTATAGCTAAGAAATTCTTCCCAAACCCCCTTATTTAAAGGTACAAAGCTTGTAAGCTAAAGAAACAAACTCAAATAAGGAGGTCTAGAAAGCATTGCCTAGTTGTACCAACACTTATCAATAGCTAGATCTCCATGCACCTATATGATCCCTATAGAATAAGGAGGTCTATAAATCATTGCCTAGTTGTACCACCAGTTATAACTAGCTAAATCTTCATGCACCTATGTGACCCCTATAGAATATATAAGAAGCTACGTATAGTGCTAAAGAGGCAATGTGTAGGCTAATGCATAGGCATAACTATGCGTAGGTTGTGCATGGCATAGGCTAATACATAGCCATGACTATGCATAGCCTAGGCATAGCCATGCTTATACATAGGCATGGCTATTCATAGCCTAGGCATATGCATATGGAAAGACTATGGTATATGCTTGAAAATTCTTACTAGGCATATGCATGTAGCAAAAAAGGAAAGCATATCCAAGCCATATGTAAGCATATTCAAGCCTATGAAAAGGATTTTCTTAGGAATATCCACATGGCAAGCCTAGGCATATGCATACGCTTTCATATGGAGAGCCTTGGCATATGCATAGGGAAAGCCAATGGAAATCATATACTTGCATATGCTTAGGTATACTCATATGTCAAGTCTAGTCATATGCATAGGCTTGCATATGAAAGCCATATGCAAATGTATGGCCAAAATATGACATACACATGCAAGCCATATGTAGGGCTCTCGAAATGCTTGCTTAGGATTTTCCATATGGCTTGCATATTCTTGCATGACAAGCATATGGCAGGCAAATGCAAACCATATAAAATATTATGCTTGCATAGGCTTGCTACAAGCATGTGCTTTTCTTAGCATAAGGAAGCCATATGCAAGTCATATGCCTAAAGAAGCATATGCATATGGAAAGCCTATGGTAAGCATATGCTTTGATATGCTTAGGCATATGCATATGCCAAGCCTATGGCAAGCATATGGTAAGCATATGCTTGCCATAGGCTTAGGCATATGCATATGGCAAGAATATGCTTGTCATAGGCTTAGAAATATGCATATGGCAATAATATTCTTGCATATGCATTTGGGCTCCATATGCAGATGGAGGCCATATATGAGTCATATGCCTAGTCAAGCATATGGCAAGCATATTAGTGCAATAGGTATATGCCTTGGCTATCACATTTTAAATTCTGAAAAGCAACAATTCTAGCCCACCTTGCATAGAGCAAATGGACTACACATACATAGGAATAGCTATGCATGGCTATGCATAAGACATGGCCATGCATGTGCGTAAGATACTCATAGGCATAGTTTTGCATAGACATGGCTATGCGTAAGCCATAGTCATGCATAGGCCTTTCTTGGACGCTATGTGCATAGCATCATTACGTGGCATGGTCACTTTTTATCCAATCGGCAAGCAAAAATTCTTACCGGCGGCGGGCGGCTGTGGATGCAGTGGCCATGCTATGTTTGGATGCAAAGCGCATAGCATCTATGCATTGCAAGGAATGTTTGAATGCTATGTGAATAGCTTCTAAGAATGGTATGGACACTTTGCATCCAATCAACAAGCATGGTATCCACTAAGGTCTATGCATAGCTATGTGTATGCATAGTTTCATAGGCATGCATATACATAGACATGGCTATGCATAAGCCTACACATAGACATGGCTATGCATGGTGTAGGCTGATGCATAGCCATGCATATGCATAGGCTACGCATGGCCCATGCATAAACAAATACATTTTGATCATAATGCAAGAGCAAATACATTTTTATTGCAACGCATTAACAAATGAAGGGAATGAATGTGTTCATGGACATGGTCATGGGTATTAACCTATGCAAGAAAATGGGAATGAAAATTAAATTAATGGGCATATGCATGCACTTTGAATATTAAAACTAATCATTATATAGATTAAGAACAAGAGTAGTGGACTAACCTTTATGAGAAAGGGAGGAAATAGCTACAAAAGAAGAAGAAAAATAAATAGAAAAAATGTTATCTTAGTCTCCCACATATATAAAGCTCTTATTGATCCTGCTCGAGTAATGGCAGTGGAGATAGTGTGTATGATGAAGTAGAACTTTCCAAGAGTATACTCACTAATCAACTACAACTTCTAGAACACTTAATAGCTGAATTCTCCATGTGTGATGTTATATGCATGCTCCATGGATGTTCTTTCATGAAGACCTTAAAGGATTTTGTTATGCAAAGAGCAAGGCCAGAGGGGTGGTTAGTGCAAGAAGCGTGCATCCATATTTTAAAGTATCTCCCTTGAGTGGATCCCACAATACCATAATTATGGAGAAATGAGAATGATGAGAAGATCAAGGTGAATACATTTTGTACTCTCAATAGTGAAGTTATGAAGACATGGGTGCAAGGTGTGAAGAGGTAAGAAACGAATGAGGAGAGAATAGGATGCATTCGAGATACTTTTCATTTCCACCTAACCGTACATCACTTCAAAAGGTTGTAGCATTGAATGGATTGATGAAGAAATGTAAAAGGCAGAAAAAGATAGAGTAGTGACACAAGAGGAATGTAAGTATGTAAGAGGATGTAAACCTCAAGTAAGTGTGCCTCTATATCTCTAACTAACCCAAATAGAATCACATTATATGGCTATTCATTTTCATATATATAATTTGTTTCGTGTTGGTGGTACTCTCAAGTTTATAGTGCCATGTGGTCTGAGAGGGAAGTCACACTTTTGTACTCAATGTGTAGATACAAAGAGAAATACTCAAGATTGTGGAGTTATGCAAGTTTTGCAAGCGAGTGGAGTAATGCTTGATTATTGTAACATGATTCAAAAAAAAATTATATCGAATTGAAGACATTCCACATTTATATATTGGATATGAAATGGTTTAAGGATACGGTGTGTCGAGGTCCTAAAGTAATCGGTGAAAAAGCATCCAAATGGACTTATGGCGATTGACTCTACAAAGTTTTGGCAAATAGAGAGACACACATTTGTGCTCCTCAACATTGTGAGAAAGTATAATCCATAAATATTTTATTCAAGCTTTTATTATATAGTTCCTTATGCAGGTTTAATCAGCATGCACAAAGAACTATATAACACTTTCTGTGTTCTTTCATACTAGGTTGTGTTTCAACTAGACCAAAATGATAAGAAATGGTAACTCTTTGTGTGTTTTTCCTACTAGGTTGTGTTTCAACCAGATCTAAATGACAAGAAATGGTAGTATGTCATAGAAGTTATTCCTCATTCAATGAGTATTTTGCAAGAGGCAGATGTTGACACTGAACCTTATGAATCTTACATCAAAATCCGCACATGTGAGATACCGTTAGAAAGCCCTTGAAAAGTAGATTCTAAATCTACCATCTAACAAATTTGGAGGTTATATTCTCAAGTTATTCCTTCCCCACTCAAAGGTAGATTCCAATGATTATAACATAGATGTCACAATTGTTAGAATCTATCTTTAGTAGCCTATTAGGGCCCAAAATGGAAAAGGGCCTTGTAAGAAAAGTGTTTAAAACACTGATCCAAACTCCACTATCTAAAATATAGGATATTCTATAGTGAACTAGTGCTTTCCGCTACATTTAGTCGTTACCATCATTCAAGTGTGTTATCATTAGCATTTAATTCTGTTTCTCGCATTTAATAGAAGCTACTTTCCTGCTTTCATTCCGTTTCATGTTGGGTAGATCCTTTACACTAGGTTGCTTTTTTTGTTTTCTTTTCTCTTACTTTTTTTTCGAGCTTGATTGTGTAATAGTGTAGTTTCTTCAACAATGTCGTCGTCTAGTGCGAGAAACAACATCGCCCAATAGAACAACAGCAACAACGCCTTCAAAAAAGGAAGGTTAACATTTGTTTCGAGTTGGATGAGGAGTATGATTGACCTCTGGGTGCAAGGACAATTATACCCAAAAGATCCATTCATCAGTAAGCCTCCACCATTTGCCACCCTTCATGATGCTGTGACGTTTATAGGAGATGGTAAAGATGGATTGTTTGGTCACTGTCATTGTCTGGCCCACCAAAATGATGAAATACAGAGAGCACGTAGAGACCAACCAGTGTTCACGAAGAATATTTTTCTTCTCAGATCTTAAAACTTGCAATTTTAAAATTTATAAGTTTTTGTTCAATATTTACAGGTTTTCCCACTAAAATGCTTAAAATTTTGTCGATCTTTAAAATTGCAAAATTAAAATTTACAAGTGAGATCATGAATTTTGCAGGTGCATTGTAAGGGTTTGCGGGTTTTCTGTGAACACTGAGACCAACTCGTGCGATCTTAAATGAGAGCAGAGTGAAAATGGCACGAAAATGGAAAAGTCTTCTGAGGAGCAAACCAATCTTTTGAGTCAGAAAACCAAACACATAGCCGATCCTGAGTTATAAGTGAAAGCGTTGGAAAGGATTAAATGTACTACTCTTTTGAATCAGAAAACCAAATGCATAACCCACCTTGAGTTATAGTTGAAAGCGTTGGAAAGGGTAAAATGTACTCCTCTTAGTCCTAGGACATGTCTGAAAAGCTGAGGTGCATTACCAGTCTGGTGAAAGATGGTGGGTGCCAGAAAGAGGAGACTAAAACAACTAAACAGTGTAGGGGGATTCGATCGCAGTAAAGAGGATGAGAGGACCTCAATGATCAAAATTGATCTATTGCAAAAGAACGACATCACGAAGATTCTTGTGGATCCCAAATTCCAACAAGAACATCAGTCTATCCTCATCCTTGTGTGCACCATGATTATAAAACACAATAGGACGACAAACCTTTAAGCACAATGGAAATGAGTTAAAAAGCAAAAAAATATAAAACTTGACGTAAACTACCTTGGCCAAAAATGTCACAAATGAGGTGAACCCATAACATATACGTCCCTAAATCTCTATACGGTATAGACATCACACGTGGAATTCCTCAACAGTTAGACTTAACGGTTGTATGCCACGTGGCAACAACAGTCACATGATGTGGCAAGGGCCATACAAAGAAAGAGCTCATTTGGAAGACACTTTTGCTTTAGCACACTCTGAGCGCCCAAGGTATTTCTTCAAACCACTCTTAATTTTCTTTTGTATCCTTTTTTTGCACCCAATGTTAACCACCATGCGCAAGCTAAATGGTACGAGGATAGCACGGCGCATCGTAGGGGTCTCTAGTTGGTCTTAGTAGCTCATAGGAGGAAACCGTCATGTCGCACATTTACGTGTTCCAAGGGAATAGTTTGGATCTTCTGCATGCAGTAGGGGAATCTAGTAGGGGAATCTAGTTTCCATACCCTCGTACGTGAGGCAAAGGGCCCCCAGAATATTCGACTAATGCTTCCCCCTCGTCACTTTGGAATCACCATAAAGCTTGCTTTCACGGTGCGTTACATTCAAATATTCCGGATCCCATGCGTGCCATAAGGTCGCCTACCCAAAATCGAGGAATACTTCCCCCTCGTCACTTTGAAATCTCCATAAAGCTTGCTTGCACGACGTGCATAAAGACGTCATTCCCATAGCCCGGATCCCATGCATGCCGTAAGATCGCCTACCCTTGCGCGTCGTAAGGCCACATTGTGCGAGGCCTTGCTATTGTGACAAGACTTGTCGTCGGCACAGCATGCATAAAGGTGTGCCATTCCCATAGTCGGTATCCCATGCACGCCGTAAGGGCCTCTGCAAAGGCATGCCGGGACGGTGCACTATAAGTTGCTACGGTCCCAATGTATCTTTCTCTTGCGTGTCGTAGGACCAAGCAATTATGTGGTCTCCTGGATGCCTTTCTGTGGTCTTTTTCAAGCTGTCGTACCTTGACTGAGATTTTTATTGTGATGTGTAGATGGCAAGGGTAAAGTTTACAGTAAAGAAAACATATCCCAAGGGAAAACAAGCAAGCAAAACACAGGTCAAGAGGAGCATTCCAAGCACTGAAGATCCTTTGTCACAGGCTTCGGGTAGTGAGGAGGAAAAAGATGCTTAGTCTAATGAAGAAGGAATCCATGTAGTCCCAAAGTATTTTGAACAAGATGTTCCAAAAGCCAGTGAAGTTCAGATGAAGAGACCTGCTCGAAATGTTGGGAGAGGAAAGAAAGGCTCCATGGCACATGCTTTTTCATAAGGGAAGAGTCAACCAGCTATGAGGAGAAGAATTAATTATTAGATAAGGGCCCTCACGGAGATAAGGAAAGCTCAAAAAGCAGTGGAACATCTTATACCAAGGGCACCCTTTCTGAGGTTTGTGAAGGAGATATGTGACAAGTATAGACTTGGTCAAATTGGTTTTAGGTGGCAAGCCATTGTTGTTGCCTACCTCCAAGAGGAAGCTGACTTTTTGATGGAGTTTTTGCACGATACATATATATGTGCAAGCCATGTTCCTGGGTGACACTAATGAACAAAGATTTTTTCACCTCAATGCTTTTCAAATGGAGACACCTTGTTAAAACGTTTCGTACTTTTTTAATTGAATTTGGGTTTAAGGATTCAAAAGAACTATGAAATGAATAAAATAGTAGAGATCCTTTGACAATATATTATAAAAAGGGACATTACAACCTACAAAATCAAACCAAAATAAGAAAAAAATGTATTAATAACAAACCCTAATCTTAAAAGCCCTAAAACTTACAAACCCTATAAACATGTAAAAGCATGAAAGAAGAAACATACAAGAAAGAGATCTCTTGTGAGGTTTGTATGTGTTGAAAACCTACAAAATTAAACTAAGTTAATTAAAAAAAATTATTAAGAAAAATCAAGATCTCTTACCATATAAAGCTTTAATCGATGGCTCTTAATTAGGGAAAAGAATAAGAAAAAAAGAAGAAAAGAAAAAATTAAAAAAGAAAGGAAATACTCAAAAGATAGCTTCCATGGAAAGCTTGTTTGCATAGGAGATAAATAAAAATAGTAGATATACTTTGCTTGAGCTTGAGGAGGATAGGGTAGGAGAGGTAGACGTGATAAACAAGGCATAAACCTACAAAAAAAAAACTCAAAGTACAAGTTTATTGTATTCAAAAGATAAAATTACGTGACGGCAAAAGAAGCAGCAAAAGAACCGAAATATTTTTACAATATAGCAACGTTTTTTCGCTGCTATGGATGCTACTATGCAACATTATTTCGATGTTGGGTAGCGAAAAAGCACTGCTGAGCATCGTGAAGAAAACCCCCGATATTTTCCTTCCGAAAATGCTAAAAAAATGTTGTTGTGTCCCGATGTGTTGTAGTGCATTGCATAGAAACAATCCTTTCTTTAAAAAAAATGCCGATGGATGATTAGGGTATAGAATGCTCCCAAGCTTGGAGTGCATCACACAAAATGTACTCGTAATAACTCAACATGCTTCCACTCAATGCTTGCTGATGGGAAAACATCTGCACAATATAGAGAAATTCAATTTTGCTTAATAGATTAGGGATAACAAAATACCCACAATGTGCAGGAATTTGTCCAATTGTTGAGGGATCTAAATTCATCTCCTTCATTGTGTACACATGTTGCACTTTGGCATACCACTTCTTGTCCTCTATCTTGAATGACAAAATATGTCCTTTCCACTGGAATAGAACATTCTCTCTCTTGCATCCCTTTATTCTATGGGGACCTTTGCAAGATGGAAGCATAGTTACCCAATCTTGAAGCTTGTATACTACTGGTTTCCATTCCCCACTTTCAACCTATTTGTAAATGGTGACAGCATGAATCATGTTTGAAGGACGTCGAGAAGAGCTTCGGTTCATGTTCCACGGGAACACTCATGGGAGCACGGATTATGGAAGGAGACCGGAAGCAATTAATGCGAGAGAGCAGGATTGTAGCCATGGGAACATAAAGACGCACATAATTTTTTCATATTTTTGTGCCGAAGCACAATGTAAATCGTTTTAGGCCAATGTGGGTTCTAAATGAGAGTTCTAAGTGTATTAAGCAAGGCTCACTTATGGGGTTGTCCGCCCATGTGTGAAAGAGGCCTAGGGTTAGTGACATCTCTATAAAAGAGATGTTAGCTAAAGAAAGAGAACATTTTGGCCATTCTCATAAGATATTGAGTGAAGCTCTTGAGCTCTCAAGCTATGGCAACTCTCTAACTCTCTCTATTGTACTCTAATGAGCATCAAGCTCCAATGAGTATAGCTCCACTTCTTTCTCTTAATCTGTTTTAGCATCATTGAAGTAGATTAATCTATGATTAGTTGAATGCTTCTTTCTTTCTCTTGTGTATGCATGCTTGTAGTGTGTGTGTGTGTGTAGTCTCCATTGATGCTGCAAGCTCTTGCCCACTTCATTGGCAATGAGTTATTCATGGATAGACTCTCTCTATGAGCTTGTGGGTTTGTAAATGTTACATTCTATGCTTGCTTAAGCTTGTGGGTTAGTAGATGCACGCTTATGGGTTTGCTTGCATTAGGGAAAGCTAAGATTTAATCAATGTTTGAATGGGATAAAGAGATTGTCATGCATTGCTTGTTCTCTTGATTAGTGTAGTGGGTTTAAGAGATTGAGAGATTGATTGAGGTATTGAATGGTTGAATCGTCAAGTGGTGGTTCGTGTATGTGAGCTCTCCCGCAAGGGATAAGCCTTCATGGCTAATCGGGTCGAGTCCTCGGATTAACATTGTGTTTCTCAACACATTTGTTGATCGGTAGTACTCTATGAGCACTATATTGTACGGTAGAGAGAACCGCTCTTCAATGGTGCCACTGCCAGGGAACGAGTGCCTACATTAGTTGAGCACCATTCACACACTACCACTTCTTGTTAAGCTCCAATCGGTTGCAAAACCGTTGGATAGGAGAGCAAGCTTTGGGACTAATTTTGATACTTATTTAAGACTAATCTTTTGTTAAATTCTCTTTATTGTCTTGCAATTTGAGTGCGATTACGCCTCTCCCTTGAGGTCAGGACAAGGATTCAACACACGGGAAGGATTGGAGGTAGGTGCTAAACCTACCAATTTCAATTTGTGTGCGAAAGAGAGAGGCCTGATTTGCATTTCTGTCATTCTGTTTGAAGATAATTTTTACTGTCTGAGGTTAATTTTTACAGTTTCAATTTTCTGTATGTTCGTTTTATTTTTTGTTCTTAGCCTAGTTTTCTGCATCTTTAATTTTGTACATTTTAGTTTTCTGTTAAACCTGCACTTGTAGAGAAACTGAAATCTGTACTACACACATGAAGATTGAACATTTCGAATTCCCTGTAAATCTCAGAGGTGCACACTCATTGAGTTCCTTGCTACATGCATTGAATTCGCTGCAAATCTCACAGCTGCACACTCATTGAGTTCCTTGCTACATGCATTGAATTCGCTGCAAATCTCACAGCTGCACACGCATTGAGTTCACTGCACACGCATTGAGTTCACTGCACACGCATTGAGCACGCACTTCAAAAAAGAAGAAAAAATAATAATAAAAGAAAGCGACTGTGCATGAACAACGCACCGCGTGGAGAGACCCATGCACCGCACCATAAAGACCACCACCGCACTGAATAAAGGGGTGCCAAAAAAAAAAGCAAGAAAGGTCCAATCACCATGGCTTATATTTAGGAGTAGGGTTGCCACTTAGGAATAACTTAAACACTTGTAGGACATTGGGACTGCGGTCATAACCTGCGGTGTACAAGCACACTTGCCTTTGCATAGCACTATCTACCACTTAGTCTCACTTTGACTAGTCTTTACTCGCTTCTTTTAGCACTCTTTAAAACTCTAATCGGCCTTACACTTGCATGCTCACGTGTGAGATTGTCATTGCTAGTTTTTTTTCAATAAAATGCTTTACTTGTCTTCCATTGTTTTTTGTAGCTTTTGTCTCTACCACACACGAGGACGTGCGCGATTTAGGAGGAGGGGAATGTTCCATGGGAACACTGAGACGGGAACACGGATTATGGAAGGAGGCCGAAAGGAATTAATGCGAGAGAGCGGGATTGTAGCCATGGGAATATAAAGACGCACATAATTTTTCCATGGGAACACGGATTATGGAAGGAGGCCGAAAGGAATTAATGCAAGAGAGCGGGATTGTAGCCATGGGAATATAAAGACGCACATAATTTTTCCATATTTTTATATCAAAGTGCAATGTAAATCATTTTAGGCCAATGTGGGTTCGAAATGAGAGTTCTAAGTGTATTAAGCAAGGCTCACTTATGGGGTTGTTAGCCCATGTGTGAAAGAGGCCTAGGTCTCTTAATCTGTTTTAGCATCATTGAAGTAGATTAATCTATGATTAGTTGAATGCTTCTTTCTTTCTCTTGTATATGCATGCTTGTAGTGTGTGTGTGTGTGTGTAGTCTCCATTGATGCAAGCTCTTGCCCACTTCAATGGCAATGAGTTATTCATGGATAGACTCTCTCTATGAGCTTGTGGGTTTGTGAGAGTTACATTCTATGCTTGCTTTAGCTTTGTGGATTAGTAGATGCACGCTTATGGGTTTGCTTGCATTAGGAAAAGCTAAGATTTAATCAATGTTTGAATGGGATTAAGAGATTGCCATGCATTGCTTGTTCTCTTGATTAGTGTAGTGGGTTTAAGGGATTGAGAGATTGATTGAGGTGCTGAATGGTTTAATCTTCAAGTGGTGGTTCGTGTATGTGAGCTCTCTCGCAAGGGATAAGCCTTCATGCACTAATCGGATCGAGTTCTCGGATTGACATTGTGTTTCTTAACACATTTGTTGATCAGTAGTACTCTATGAGCACTATATTGCACGTTAGAGAGAACCGCTCTTCAATGGCGCCACTGTCGGGGAACGAGTGCCTACATTAGTTGAGCACCATACACACACTACCACTCCTTGTTGAGCTCCAATCGGTTGCAAAACCGTTGGATAGGAGAGTAGGCTTTGGGACTAATTTTAGTACTTATTTAAGACTAATCTTTTTTTAAATTCTCTTTAAATTATCTTGCAATTTGAGTGCGATTACGCCTCTCCCTTGAGGTTAGGACAAGGATTCAACACACGGAAAGGATTAGAGGTAGGCGCTAAACCTGCCAATTTCAATTTGTGTGCGAAAGAGAGAGGTCTGATTTGCATTTTTGTCATTCTATTTGAAGATAATTTTTGCTGTCTGAGGTTAATTTTTACAGTTTCAATTTTCTGCATGTTCATTTTATTTTTTGTTCTTAGCCTAGTTTTCTACATCTTTAATTTTGTGCATTTTAGTTCTCTGTTAAACCTGCGCTTGTAGAGAAACTGAAATCTGTACACACACATGAAGATTGAACATTTCGAATTTCCTACAAATCTCACAGCTGCACACTCATTGAGTTCCCTGCCACACGCATTGAATTTCCTACAAATCTCACAGCTGCACACTCATTGAGTTCCCTGCCACCACACGCATTGAATTTCCTACAAATCTCACAGCTGCACACTTATTCAGTTCCCTGCCACACGCATTGAATTTGCTGCAAATCTCACAGCTGCACACTCATTGAGTTCACTGCACACGCATTGAGCACACACTTCAAAAAAGAAGAAAAAATAATAATAAAATAAGACGATTGTGCGTGAACAGCGCACCGTGCAGAGAGACCCATACACCACACCATAAAGACTGCCCCGCATCGGATAAAGAGGTGCCAAAAAAAAAGCAAGAAAGGTCCAATCACCATGGCTTATATTTAGGAGTAGGGTTGCCACTTAGGAATAACTTAAACACTTGTAGGACATTGGGACTGTGGTCATAACCTATGGTGTACAAGCACACTTGCCTTTGCATAGCACTATCTACCACAGTCTCACTTTGACTAGTCTTTACTCGCTTCTTTTAGCACTCTTTAAAACTCTAATCGGCCTTTCACTTGCATGCTCACGTGTGAGATTGTCATTGCTAGTTTTTTTTTCAATAAAAGGCTTTACTTGTCTTCCATTGTTTTTTACAGCTTTTGTTTCTATTACGCCTTAGGACATGCGCGATTTAGGAAGGGAGGAATGTTCCATGGGAACACTCACGGGAACACGGATTATGGAAGGAGGCCAAAAGCAATTAATGAATGAGAGCAGGATTGTAGCCATGGGAATATAAAGACGCACATAATTTTTCCATATTTTTGTGCCGAAGTGCAATGTAAATCGTTTTAGGCCAATGTGGGTTCTGAATGAGAGTTCTAAGTGTATTAAGCAAGGCTCACTTATGGGGTTGTCTGCCCATGTGTGAAAGAGGCCTAGGGTTGGTGATAGCTCTATAAAAGAGATATTAGCTAAAGAAAGAGGACGTTTTGGCCATTCTCATAAGCTATTGAGTGAATCTCTTGAGCTCTCAAGCTATGGCAACTCTCTAACTCTCTCTATTGTACTCTAATGAGCATGAAGCTCCAATGAGTATAGCTTCACTTCTTTCTCTTAATCTATTTTAGCATCATTGAGTAGATTAATCTATGATTAGTTGAATGCTTCTTTCTTTTTCTTGTGTATGCATGCTTGTAGTGTGTGTGTGTGTAGTCTCTATTGATGCAAGCTCTTGCCCACTTCATTGGCAATGAGTTATTCATGGTGGATAGACTCTCTCTATGAGCTTATGGGTTTGTGAATGTTACATTCTATGCTTACTTAAGCTTGTGGGTTAGTAGATGCACGCTTATGGGTTTGCTTGCATTAGAGAAAGCTAAGATTTAATCAATGTTTGAATGGGATTAAGAGATTGCCATGCATTACTTGTTCTCTAGATTAGTGTAGTGGGTTTAAGGGATTGAGAGATTGATTGAGGTGTTGAATGGTTGAATCGTCAAGGGGTGGTTCATGTATGTGAGCTCTCCCACAAGGGATAAGCCTTCATGCACTAATTGGATCGAGTCCTCGGATTGACATTGTGTTTCTCAACACATTTGTTGATCGGTAGTACTCTATGAGCACTATATTGCACGGTAGAGAGAATTGATCTTCAATGGCGCCACTGTCGGGGAACGAGTGCCTACATTAGTTGAGCACCATACACACACTACCACTCCTTGTTAAGCTCCAATCAGTTGCAAAACTGTTGGATAGGAGAGCAGGCTTTGGGACTAATTTTGGTACTTATTTAAGACTAATCTTTTGTTAAATTCTCTTTATTGTCTTGTAATTTGAGTGCGATTACGCCTCTCCCTTGAGGTCAGGACAAGGATTCAACACACGGGAAGGATTGGAGGTAGGCGCTAAACTTGCCAATTTCAATTTGTGTACAAAAGAGAGAGGCCTGATTTGCATTTCTGTCATTCTATTTGAAGATAATTTTTACTGTCTGAGGTTAATTTTTACAGTTTCAATTTTCTGCATGTTCGTTTTATTTTTTGTTCTTAGCCTAGTTTTCTGCATCTTTAATTTTGTGCATTTTAGTTCTCTGTTAAACCTGCACTTGTAGAGAAACTGAAATCTATACACACACATGAAGATTGAACATTTCGAATTCCCTACAAATCTCATAGCTGCACACTCATTGAGTTCCCTACCACACGCATTGAGTTCCCTACCACACGCATTGAGTTCCCTACAAATCTCATAGCTGCACACTCATTGAGTTCCCTACCACACGCATTGAATTTGCTTCTGCAAATCTCACAGCTACACACGTATTGAGTTCACTGCACATGTATTGAGCACGCACTTCAAAAAAGAAGAAAAAATAGTAATAAAAGAAGGCGACTGTGCGTGAACAGCGCACCGAGAGGATAGACCCATACACCGCACCATAAAGACCACCACCGCACCGGATAAAGGGGTGCAAAAAAAAAGCAAGAAAGGTCCAATCACCATGGCTTATATTTAGGAGTAGGGTTGCCACTTAGGAATAACTTAAACACTTGTAGGACATTGGGACTGCGGTCATAACCTACGGTGTACAAGCACACTTGTCTTTGCATAGCACTATCTACCACTTAGTCTCACTTTGAATAGTCTTTACTCGCTTCTTTTAGCACTCTTTAAAACTCTAATCGGCCTTTCACTTGCATGCTCACGTGTGAGATTGTCATTGCTAGTTTTTTTTCCAATAAAAGGCTTTACTTGTCTTCCATTATTTTTTGGAGCTTTTGTTTCTACCGCGCCCGAGGACGTGCATGATTTAGGAAGGGGGGATTGTTCCACGAGAACACTCACGGGAACACGGATTATGGAAGGAGGCCGGAAGCAATTAATGCGAGAGAGCGGGATTGTAGCCATGGGAACATAAAGACGCACATAACTTTTTCATATTTTTGTGTCGAAGTGCAATGTAAATCGTTTTAGGCCAATGTGGGTTCTAAATGAGATTTCTAAGTGTATTAAGCAAGGCTCACTTTATGGGGCTGTCCGCCCATGTGTGAAAGAGGCCTAGGGTTAGTGACAGCTCTATAAAAGAGATGTTAGCTAAAGAAAGAGGACGTTTTGGCCATTCTCATAAGCTATTGAGTGAAGCTCTTGAGCTCTCAAGCTATGGCAACTCTCTATCTCTCTCTATTGTACTCTAATGAGCATCAAGCTCCAATGAGTATAGCTCCACTTCTTTTCCTTAATCTGTTTTGGCATCATTGAAGTAGATTAATCTATGATTAGTTGAATGCTTCTTTCTTTCTCTTGTGTATGCATGCTTGTAGTGTGTGTGTGTGTAGTCTCCATTGATGCAAGCTCTTGCCCACTTCATTGGCAATGAGTTATTCATGGATAGACTCTCTCTATGAGCTTGTGGGTTTGTGAATGTTACATTCTATGCTTGCTTAAGCTTGTGGGTTAGTAGATGCACGCTAATGGGTTTGCTTGCATTAGGGAAAGCTAAGATTTAATCAATATTTGAATGGGATTAAGAGATTGCCATGCATTGCTTGTTCTCTTAATTAGTGTAGTGGGTTTAAGGGATTGAGAGACTGATTGAGGTGTTGAATGGTTGAATTGTCAAGTGGTGGTTCGTGTATGCGAGCTCTCCCGCAAGGGATAAGCCTTCATGCACTAATCAGGTCGAGTCCTCGGATTGACATTCTGTTTCTCAACACATTTGTTGATCAGTAGTACTGTATGAGCACTATATTGCATGGTAGTACTGTATGAGCACTATATTGCACGGTAGTACTGTATGAGCACTATATTGCACGGTAGAGAGAACCGCTCTTCAGTTCGCCATTGCTGTTGTTGAATTAGGGTTGCACACAAAGCTTGGAGAAGAAGAAGCAAGAATGCACACAACACAAAGTGTATTAGATTGTGTCAATGTACAAAAGATAAGTTAGCCCTAGAAGGATAGGCGTATATACAAGCCGGGGGAAAAAACCTCCTAAAGAGGAAAAAAGTGCCCCGGTGGTCCTAAGTGTATTCACACACATCACTGCCTATATATATGGCAACAAATCTCCCCTGGGAGTGATGGTGTGAACGAGAGCTGGCACTCATGTATAGGGGAGTGCCATGCCCGCAGTAGATCAATCCACAAAGGGGAGCAAGCCCAAAGCTTTGCGAAAAGCTTCGAACTTCTCACGAGGAAGCGCCTTTGTGAAAAGATCGGCGAGGTTGTCCTGTGTTGGCACATAGGCCAAGCTGATCTCTCCTGCTGAGAGTCTCTCCCCGACATAGTGATAATGCACCTCAATGTGCTTTGTGCGAGCATGAAAAGCTGGGTTTCTCGCAACTGCCAATGCGCTCTGACTGTCAGTGAAGATAAAGGTGGCAGACTCCTGTCTAACACCCAAGTCAGCCATAAGCCGTCTGAGATACACACTCAACCGTAGCTGTGAAAGCTGCTTTGTACTCAGCTTCACAACTAGAAGTGGCCACAGTAGGTTGCTTCTTGCTCAACCAAGATATGCATGAGCTACCGAGCATGAAACAAAAACCACTTGTGGACACTCTTGTGTCATAGCAACCAGCCCAATCTGAGTCCGAAAAAGCATGTAAATCTGGCGGCAATGATCCCCCCTTGGGATAAAACAACCCAAGATGTATGGTACCACTCAAGTAGCGAAAGATGCGTTTAACTGCCTTCCAATGCTGAGACCCTGGGCTATGCATAAACCTGCTCCCCTGTGAGACTGCAAACTGAATGTCCGGCCTCGTAATGCATACATAAATGAGGCAACCAACAGCTGTCTGATAGAGTGTGACATCAAAGTGATCTTCAGCATCATGAAGACTCAACTTTAAACCTGTCTCCGTTGGAGTAGCAATAGGCTTACAGTCTTCAAGGCCAAATCTCTGCAACAATGTCTCAATATACTTTGTCTGACACAAAGCAATACCTCTATCACACTGCTTAAATTGTATCCCCAAATAATGATGCAAATGCCCCAAATCTGACATCTCAAAAGAGGCATTCAAATCAGCCTTAAAATCAGCAATATGACTTTCATTTGGTCCTGTGAGCAGCATATCATCGACATAGAGAGCAATGATTAGATGTACATCATCCACACATTTAACATACAAAGTGCTTTCTGTTGGACTTTTCTGAAAACCATGTGCAGTCAAATATGCATGTATCTTTTCATACCAAGCTCGTGGAGCTTGCTTTAAACCATATAAAGCTTTTTTCAACCTGCACACTTTGTTTTCCTACCCTCTTTGAACAAAACCACGAGGCTGCGATACAAACACCTCCTCATGCAAATCTCCATTCAAGAACGTCCAACTGATGTACATTCCAACCATTATGAGCTGTCAAATGCTACGAATGGTAGTCATATGATAAGTGGGAGCAAAGGTCTTATCAAAATCAAT
The DNA here is from genome assembly GCF_041138505.1 of Cibotium barometz. NCBI lineage: Eukaryota > Viridiplantae > Streptophyta > Polypodiopsida > Cyatheales > Cibotiaceae > Cibotium > Cibotium barometz. Next base: position 1,764,958 of record NC_141079.1, read on the forward strand.
GCCCTTTTCTTGAGCATAACCCTTTGCAACAAGTCTAGCCTTATAGCGATCAACACTGCCATCTGGCTTTCGTTTCAACTTAAAAACCCACTTACATCCAATGGCCTTTTTACCAATCTCACAAAGACCATGTACCATTCTTCATTATAGCATCATATTCACTTTGCATTGCAGCCAACCAATTTTTTAAATTTTGTGCCTCATCAAATGAAAGAGGTTCTTCCTCCTAACACATACTAGACACAGCCAAAGCATAACAATCTAATGCATAAGAGGCATGCTGAAAACCTGAACGAGTACGACTAGATATAGGTGCATCAATTTTACTATCACGCAAGGTTTGCACCAGCCATTTAGGCATATTTCTAGCCTGCTCAGTTTCAGCCCTATCCTCAGAAATTACATCCTGTAAATCTGCATCGGAAATAGGCTGATCTATGATGTCGTTTGAAATCTGCATAGGCTGAATATTTGCCTCATTAGGACTTACATTTGAATTCCCACCTGTAATCAGAGGCAACAATGTATCAAATACATCCCGTGAGCTCACACCTGTCTCTTTGGTACATGATAACAAAGGCTGCACAGCATCTTCCACAAAAACAACATCTCGACTAATCAAGATACGCTTTGACTGCGGCGGATGATACAATCTGTAACCTTTGCTCTCAGCACTATAACCAACAAAAATGCATTTGACAGCCTTATCATCCAATTTTCTGCGTTGTTGCACAGGCACTAAAGCATAGGCCAAGCAACCAAAGACACGCAAGTGACCAATAGAAGGCTTCTTGCCATGCCAAGCTTCGTATGGAGTAATAGACTGCAAGGCCTTAGTGGGACACCTGTTGAGTACATATGCAGCACACATGACAGCCTCAAGCCAAAACGCATGTGGCAAAGCTTGGCTCTTGACCATACATCGTGCCATCTCTATAAGTGACCTGTTTTTCCTCTCAGCAACACCATTTTGCTGAGGGGTATACGGCACTGTACATTGGTATTTTATCCCACGACTAGCCAGAAATGCATCAAACTCTTTAGACAAGTACTCCCCCCCTCGATCAGAACGGAGGGTGCCCACAGTACAATTGGATACATTTTCAACCATAAGAAAAAACTGTTTGAAGCACAAAAACACTTCAGACTTTGCCTTCAGTGGATATACCCATGCATGCCTTGAGTAATCATCAATGAAAGTCACGAAGTACAAGTGTTTACCAAATGACGGAGTTTGCATAGGCCCACATACATCACTATGTACAAGTTGCAATTTGCGAGTGGCCCGCACAGAACCATCCTTTGGGAATGCAGAGCGCTGCATTTTGCCCAAAATACAGCCTTCACAAACATGTTTTAATGGTGCCTCAAGAGGGGGCAATGAAGCAACCATATCAAATTTCTGCAAACGCAGCAAACTAGCAAAGTTCAGATCACCAAAACGAGCGTGCCATAGTTTTGCATCTGAAACTGCCTTTTCATCAGAAACTGCATTTGCTGAAGCTTCCACACACTTGTCATAAGAATTGAGCCTATACAGCCCACGAAACAAGGTGCTAGATGCAATAATCGTATCACCAGAAGTCAAATCATGAACAGTACATCTATCATCCATAAATTTGACTACAAATCCAAGTCTAGCAAGCGCAGAGATAGACAATAGATTCTTCTTTATCCCTGGCACATACAAAGCATCTGAAAGTGTGAAAGCGCTACCATTTGCAGCAGTAAGCATAATTTTACCAACGCCCTTCACTGGGTAAGAAGCATTATTGGCACATGTGACAGTATTCCCATTAGGGACAGCCTCAAGAGAAGTGAACATATCACGATGCGAGGTAATGTGCTTTGTAGCACCACTGTCAAAATACCATATATGAGAGTCAACAGAAACTGCCAAACATGCATCATGTACAGATGGGTCATACTGGCAATACACGCTAAACACCCATTCTGTATCCTACCCATTCTGTATCCTACACAACATTTACAGAATCTGCATTTGTAGAAGCATCCGCGCTATTGTGGCTGCATTTGACTCTTTCTTCTTTGCTTCTTTAGCCTTTAGCTTAGGGCAATTCTTAATGACATGATCATTTGCCTTACAATAGTTGCACCTGGTCTTTTTCTTGTTTTTATCAAGAGTCTTCTCAGACTTATTGTTGCTACCTGTGGAAGGAGAAGAAGTTGCAGCCTACTAATAGGAGAAGAAACAGTGGAAGGGGCTGCCTTACCACTTCTTCTCTGCTACTGGGCAGTAATAAATGCTTGATCAACTGCACGTCGCCTAGCCCTGTTTTGCCTGGGCTGCGCTTCTTGCAAGAGCTTGTTGACTAAAGTATCATACTTGACAGCATCAGGTCTGTCCTCTCAGAGCAAGAAGTCTCCACATGGAAGCAAAAGTCTGATATGTCTCAGGTAAAGCATCAAGAACAGAGAATGATCAGGAATAATCTCACCCGCAGAAATCAACTGTTCTTTGAGATCTTTAATCTCAAACAAGAAAAACATTCATGTCATCATCTTCCTGCATAATCTTCAATTCTAGCTCTTTACACAAGTAAGAGATTTTTACCTCGTTACGACCTGCATACACACCAGCTAGAATATCCCAAGCTTGTTTTGCTGTTTTAGCTGAACGAATATGTGGGGTGATGTTACGTTTGACAGAAAGTGCAATCAAGGCATGAGCCTGCGCATCTTTACTATCCCAACGACGAGCTTTACTATCCCAACGAGCTTGTTCAGCAGTGGGTAAAACAGCAGCAACAGTAGAGCTGCTAGAACCTGCAACATCCTCAACAGATCCTACATCCATAGAACCTGGACGTACATCCATACCCTGCACAATGTTCCACACTCCTTTTGCAACCAAAACATGCTGCATCATGTATGCCCAAAGTGGGTGGTCACTGACTGAAACTGATGCAAAAGCTGTCTGTAATGAAGCAAAGACTGAACAAAAAACACCTCGTGCTATGTAGCACGGTCCACAATAGAATACGTATACCTGTTTTTGCAGAAAACTGTACTGTCGAAATTTCTGCACAAAATGACGAAAACACCTGTGCAAAACTTGAAATGCAAAAACGGAGCCCGAAACGACCTCAGATGCGAATTCTGAGGACGCAACGCCCTGCGGACCAATTTGTAGAGTATAGGGACCTGCAAGCACTCGTGAAAGCTCACCTCAATCATCGGAGAACGTGAGTCGGAGGGTGCTGGCGGTGTAGCCCTGGGAGCCGATGCCTGCTCTGATACCAATTGTTGGAATTAGGATTGCAGGAAAGCACACAAAGCTTGGAGAAGAAGAAGCAAGAATGCACACAACACAAAGTGTATTAGATTGTGTCAATGTACAAAAGATAAGTTAGCCCTAGAAGGATGGGCGTATATACAAGCCGGGAGAAAAAACCTCCTAAAGAGGGAAAAAGTGCCCCGGCGGTCCTAAGTGTGTTCACACACATCACTGCCTATATATATGGCAACAGCTGTGGGTGAAGACAGTGTGGCAATGTATGCTCAATCTTAAAGTTTGCTGAAAAGAGAAACTCTAGTTCGAAGCATTAAAGTTAATAAGGGGACAAAAAGAGAGATACGGGAACCGAAAGGGAGACATGACGTGAGTGAAATCGTCTTTGAATCAGGCAAGAAATTCGAAATTTGAATTTGAAGACGAAATTTGGAGGCAATCCTCCAACTTCCTCTAAAACTATTTATAGATACTCAAAAGTTGGTGGTGGTCAAATATTACATTTCACCACAAATGGCACATTTCTATTCACCACCAACTAATCTTCCTTTAAACACAGGCCTAATTAGAGGACCTTTTTTTTCGCATATTGGCCCTAATCCGAAAGACATAAGTTGAGCATATCAACTTTAAGTTTGTCGGAGGTGGTAGATTGTAACATATGTCACAATTGTTCTTGGAATCTACTTTTTGATAGGAAAGGCATAACTTGAGCATATCAACTCTAAATTTGTTGGAGATGGTAGATTAAGAATTTACTATTTAAGGGCTTTCTAACAGTATGTCACATGTGGGGATTTTGGAATATTAAGATTCATAAGGTTCACCATGGGCCTCTTTTTTCTAGCAAAGTCCAATACAATAAACTACCCTACAATTTTTGAGAGAGTCCTTCACCTCTTCTCAAACCTGATCTTTAGTGGAAAAAATGTGCATGCATGAGATAGTTAAAAGTAGGAGAAGTTTTGCGTATTAATTAAAAAAAGAAAGAAAGAAAGCATAGTACAAGTTGTTGAGTTTTATGACAAGTTCTTCAAAGAAAACCAATATAAATGTTTCTCTTTGCACGGTATTTTCATACTCTTTAAACCAAAGAAGAAGTGAGAAATTATTTCAGCAAACCCAAGCAAATAAGAAGACCTATCTCATCAATAGAATGGACAAAATATGGGCCCATAAAAAGAAAACAATAAATAGATTGTACTAATAATCTCCAATCTCTAGATCATGTGGAAAGTTGATTGAAAGTCGAATCCTTCAATACCTCTCGGAATCAACTATACGGTATTATTGACATAACCTATCACAAATTGAAAGTTGATTGACAGTGGAATTCTTGAGTGCTTCTCAGAATGAGTGGAATTCTTGAGTACCTTTGAGAATGTGGAAGAAAGTTAGAAATTACATGAAAATAGTAGTGTAAATGATGTAGATAAGCACAAGCACCATGAATAAATAAGAGCTAGATGGTAGCCTTAGTTAAAAGAGACTTTAAGGGAAAGTGAGGACGAATTAACACTAGAACCGTAAGCAATCCGTGTACAATACTAAAACAATAAATAAGTTCCGACACGATGCACACGCGTAGACGATGTCATAAGTTCGTCGCCGCCGTCGATATTTAGTTCCACTGCGCGCGCCAGAACCTTACAATTGATCAGAACTCTTGTGATGATCAGCTCGCGCTGAAGCAATTGCGCAGCTCTCGCTGGATTCTACGCGGCATCCATAAATAATATCATCACTGTAACGCTTTACCTGTGGCCAAGTTAGAATTCTCCGGTGATGCCGTCTACTTGTTTGATGTCCTCAGCTCCTACCTGCCCACAAAGGTAGAAGTGCTTGGATACCCTAAATGTCACCCATTAGATGTTGAAATAAATCTCGATGTTGGTTCATAATAGCTTGTTCGAGGGATTGTTTTGCTTACCCCCCTGAATTCACAAGGCACTTTTGTTCATTCTCTATATAGTAAAAAAAACCATTCACTATATAATTTCCTAGATATGAATGAGCATATCTAGGAAAAGTGCAAACTAGAGAAAATGAAACACTTTCCTAAATAGCTAACTAGGAAATACAATGCATGGATTTATCTATATAGTAAAAAAAAACCATTCACTATATAATTTCCTAAATATGAATGAGCATATCTAGGAAAAGTGCAAACTAGAGAAAATGAAACACTTTCCTAAATAGCTAACTAGGAAATACAATGCATGGATTTTTCTATATAGAAAAATTTATCTATATAGTAAAAATTTTCTAAATAACAAATTTTCCTACAAAGGAAAAAATCTCCTATGTAGGAAGATTTTCTCTATATAGAAAAATTTGCTTACATAGAAAAATTTTTCCTATATATGTAAATTTATCTATGTAGAAAAATCCATGCATTGTATTTTCTAGGTAGCCTATCTAGGAAACTGTTATATTTCCCCTAGTTTGTACTTTTCCTAGATATCCTTATTTGTATCTAAGAAATTATATAGTGAATCCATTGTATCTCTATATAAAGAATGCTTAGTAGCTTATCCTCTAGATAGTTCTATGAATAGTGCTAATATACTACTTACAACATAATAGATTAAGTAGTTCTATAAAGCATTATAAAATAAAAATCTCTTTATTTATCAAAGATTAAGCAAAAAAGTCTTGCATATTTAAAAAGAGGACCAAAAGTAGTCAACGTACATCATGTTCAAAATAAATAGTACTTCAAGATTATCTAAATGTCATGGGATTATGTTTACATCTTCTAAACTAATAGGTTTGGATTGTGCATTGAATTTGACTTTCTTAGCAATAAGCCAATGCACAATGTCACGAATCATAATGTCACTCCCAAGCCTTTTCGTATCCTTTGAGTAGTTTTTGAAACTAATATTCTCCTTCTTTAGATTGACATATATACTCTTGAGAGAAAAGTACATGTCTTGGATTGTATGCACTCTCATGTACTTTAATAAGATTGTCTCCATATCCTCCTCTGAAATGTGGCTCACCTACATTCATGATAATAAAATATCTAAAATTTTAAAGCATATTCAATTTACCTAAATAAAAAGATTCAAAATAATAAACTTATCAATGATAAATTTCTCTAATATAATATCACTTACTTGTAAAGGTTCACATGATGCCTCTACATTTGATTTTCCAATGTGTTCTAAATCCTATTTGAAATAACAAAATTAAACCCATCATGTTAAAAATAGAAAAATCAAATCCATTATGTTAAAAATAGGAGAATCATAACATTATACATCTATCTAACAATACCTTTAAAATAGTTATAATATTTTCACCCTTTTGGTGACTTCTTTCTTCCAAGTGAGTTTTCATCTTCTCACTTACCTTTGGAACAAGCCAAAAACTAGCATTAATAATCACAAAAGTAAAAAGAGAAAGAGAAAAAAAATAGGAGTACAAAGAGATAGTAGAAAACTTTTATAAGTTTTGCATTAGCTTTCTCTTTCTTTGACTTTTTCTTGAAACCTCATTCATATACTTAGCCAAATTCAACAGTGGATCCTACAAGTACAACAAAATATTAGAAGAAATATCAACAACTTATCACATATACAAAGAAAACCTCAACCAAACCTTGTCTTCACTTGTCATATATACTCTCGCTTCTTGATTTTTTATGGCTCTCACTCTTTTTGATGTGTCATGATGTAGTAGCTTAGTAAAGGAATAATTATTCTCCTCCATTGTTGTATTATAAGAATCTTGGTTTATAAGATGTTATCAAAATCACATAGAATTAAAAAAATAGTAGTCTTAAAACCAAATCTTTATGTGGGCTAAGAGAATACACCTCATCGGATATATAATGTTGCAACCCTTCAAACCTCTTTATCCCGAATATAAAGTTATCCATCTATATAGAAGAGCATACGTTTAATACAAAACCAAAAGAAATCCTACTTAGAATAAAATCAATTATATAATACACTTACATTCTCTATAGGTTGATCATTTTTTATCGCATCAATGTAAGGAGAGCTAGCTTGAATCTCAAAGTTTGTCTATAAAGTTCACATTAGTAACAAAATCTTTTAAACAAAACGTTCAAAACATGTAACATTGCATAAGTTACTATGCATGATTCAAAGAAAAAACCATTATACATTCTCCTGATGATACATCTTTCTAGCTCTTACCTCTTCATAAGAATGATTATATGCTTGAAGATTGAGTGTTGGCTTTAAGACCATGACATGTAAAATAACATAAAGTTAAAACTAGAACCACATAAATATATAATATAAACATACCCATGTAAAAAAGCTACTTACATAGGAAAAGAAAATATTAAGTTTAGTTCTTTTACCTCTTCATTAGAATTAATATTTCCTTGAGGAGTCAATGCAAGCTCCAAGACCTATGAATTTAGACCAAATAAAAAAAGTGATGAACTATGTATTAAGCTTCTTAAATCATATATATATATATATATATATATATATATATAATACACACACACACACACACACACACACATAGAGTTGAAGCATACAATTTATAGTTTAAAAAACTATAAAATATACTTACATGAAGTGATGAGCTAGCATCCATGTCATTACTTGCTTCATCTATGGATTGAGTCATCCCTTGTGCTTTTAATGTATCCTTCTATCAAACACAAAATGTCAAATGCATTAGATTAGTTTTAAAATTATCAATCCAATTATTAGTTTCTAAGAGAACATTCATAAGCATAAACATTAACACTTTTGATACTCTTCTTCTTATTGTAATTTCTATTTGCTTGTCTACCTGAGACCCACCATCTATAGATATCTTCCTCCAACCAAACATATTCAGCTCCAATGAACTTTAGAATTGCAATCTCATGATGATGCTCACAAATAATTCTCTTGATCTTTTCTTGTGCCTCTTTGTTATGGCGAAGATCTTTAATGGCTACCGCCTTAAAATGAAAAGGAAGAAGCACAGTGACAAATGTATATTAAGTTTAAAGAACTCTTATGAGCATAAAGGAACTCTTGTGTCCACTTTTACTTCTCTTATGAGCATAAAGCAACTATTGTGTCCACTTTTATTTTGAACTATTATAATTATTTGTGGGTCAAGCACTCATGGCATGATATCTTTACTTTAAGACTCAAGTCTTTAAATATAATTCCATTTCCTAGCAAGTTCCTTGCTTCTCTAGTTTGTCATTAGCATCTAAGTGACACGGAGTCATTGACAATTGGGGGCCAAAAATATCACTATTAGAGCTATAGCTGCACTAATTTCGGCGGATTAATTTATTATGGCTATAGTTATGCTACTGTAGCGCTAGTGTCTATCTCTTGCTCTCCTATCTTGGCATCTCCTACGTCAGTGCCAAAGATTCCTAGTTTTGAGAGTGGATTGGTGATTGGTTTAGATGACACAAGAAACATTGTATCTCCACAAAGTAGCAATCTAATGAGTGGGACACTAGCATCACTCCCTCAATGTTACTCTCACAGCTAGTATACCTAAGACTAGGAGAAAATTTGTTGTCTGGGTACATTCCTAGGAAACTTAGCTTTGATCATCTTAAAATATTATATGCACTAGGACCAAGATAAGTTCGATGAGCCCTTCTCAACCCTTATGTGATCCCATGAGCTCATAGAGGAAGTCTTATGGGTCTTATGATCTCATTAGACCTCTAACAAGATTTTATGAAATTATATATTAAGATCTTACATAAATTATGAGATCTTAAGAAAGATCATGAACTCATGGATATGGTATTATGAGATCTTAAGATGTTCTACACAGCTATCCTTTGAAAGCTATGTACGTAGCTTCTATCAAAACACTCACTCTTTCTCACCATTCCCATGCAAAATGTTCTTTCCCATTGTTTCGCAATATCAACACAAATCTTTTGTCCTATTTGTATATATTTTAACTTAGTGCAAGCTTAATATGGTTTCCCTTTTTTTCGATTAATCAATTTGAAGTGGTGAGAGGTAACCTTAGAGCTCCTTAGAGATGAAATCTTCACGTGTGGATGACTGGAGGTTCAAAGCTCTAGAGGTTTTCGTATTCTAGAGAGTTCGAAGAGAGGCTTTAAATACGTTGTGTGTAGTATTTTCTTGTTGGGCAATGACCTAGTGAAAGAGAGATAAAGGCTATTATGTCAATATTAGGTAATTTGGGAAAAATCTCACATTTTGGGAATCAATTACTCCATATAGTTTTGGACATATCTTAAACATACTAACTCCAAATTTGTTGGAGATCATAGATTTAGATTCTACTCTTCAAGATCTTTCTGATGATATGTCACATGAGGGGGTTTTGACAAACTTTTGGACAAGTTCACCATGCTCTCATTTTTCAAATGGGAATGGGATTTTTCCCAAATTATCTAATATGGTGTTTATTGTTTACGTTTTTTTTTTAATTACATTCTAAGAGACGTTTGACACAAAGTGAGAAAAAGAGATGAATATGAACACACTAAGAGGGGGAGAGAGGGAGATGTTTTCGCTAAGGTGTAAAACCTTACTATAATCATTAATTACTGCTGCTGCGACACATTCGAGAGAGATAATGATCTAAGGTTTTGTATTACGTATGAGAGGGAAAGAGACAGAAAAAGAATATCTGTCTGTTTGATGAGGAGAGAGAAAACCTTAGTTTCTAAGGTAGGTGGTTGTTTAGCTTGAATATGGGCATGCTAGTATTGGTAAAATAATTCTCTTACTTTTTGATATAAGATGAGAGGACATACCTACATTTTAACATATGTTACATTGAGTTTTTTTTTTTGTGTGTGTGTGTGTATGTGTGTGTGTGTGTGTGTGTGTGTGTGTACTGTGTGTGTGTGTGTGTGTGAGAGAGAGAGAGAGAGAGAGAGAGAAGAATTTAAGTATTTCAATTTGTAATAATATTGATGCTTAAATAATTAAGTATAAAAGTTTTAAAGCAACCAATTTTTAAAAAAATAACTAATTTTTTTAAATAACCATTTACTCATTTGTGGTTCAATTCTCCACATATGCAATTCATTCTCTATATAGGAAATTGTATTATCTACATAATAGCCTATTTTCTTATTCATTCTCTATATAGGAAATTGAATTACCTAGATATTGGCCCATATTGTGTATATAGTAAATTGAATTATCTAGATATTGGCTCATTTCTCTATATAGGAAATTTAATTACCTACATACTCGCCCATATTTCCTATATATGAAATTGAATTACCTAGATATAAGCCCATATTTCCTACATGTAGAGGATTGAGTAAATGACAAATATGATTATCTAGATATAAATAGGAAATTTCCATCAGCATAACCAAGAAATCTCTCAAAATTTCCTATATATGGTAAAGTTCACTATAAAGGGATTGAACAAAAGTGCTTTGTGGAAGCACGAATAGTTTTAAGTTTTGTTTGATGGCCTTGATTCCTAAAGTTTGCCTTCTCTATGTCTCGAATTTGCTTGGAAAAGTGATTGATTCCAAGAGTGGGAAGGTCTTTTGCAAAAATTTGTTTGTCGTACTGAAGCATCATTTAGCTTTGCAAACACTCTCAACAAAGCACACCAGACAAGTGTGAAGAATTCAATATTGACACGTGTAAAGCTTTAGTATATAGCTCAGGACATCACTGCTTCAGAAGTAGACAACTAAAAGACATTGTAGTATGAGCCACTATAATATAAACAACAAACATAGAGATGTGTATTGATCTCAATATCAACGTACATAGTCCAAGAGCGATTGCTAGAGCTATTTTGAGTGAGGATCATCCTTGTAGTCAAGCTCAACTAGGCGCACAAACACAAGGAACTTTTGGTGGTTCCCTATATAGTGAACTTCACCATATATAGGAAATTTTGAGAGATTTCCTGGTTACGTTGATGGAAATTTCCTATATACATCTAGACAATCGTATTCCCCATTCACTCAATCCTCTATATGTAGGAAATATGGGCTTATATCTAGGTAATTCAATTTCTTATATAGGAAATTCAATTTCTTATATAGGAAATATGGGCCAATATCTAGGTAATTAAATTTCCTATATAGAGAGTATGAGCCAATATCTAGGTAATTCAATGTACTATGTACACAATATGGGCCAATATCTAGGTAATTCAATTTCCTATATAGAGAATGAATAAGAAATATAGGCTATTATCTAGATAATACAATTTCCTATATAGAGAATGGATTGCCTATGTGGAGAATTGAACTACAAATGAGTAAATAGTTATTTAAAAAAATTGGTTATTTTGAAAAAATTGGTTACTTTGAAACTTTTATACTTAATATTCAAGCATCAATATTATCATACAAATTGAAATACTTAAAATCTTCTCTCTCTCTCTTTCTCTCTCTCTCTCTCTCTCTCACACACACACACACACACAAAAAGAAAAAAAACTCAATGTAACATACGTGAAAATGTAGGTATGTCCTCTCATCTTATATCAAAAAGTAAGACAATGATTTTACCAATACTAGCATGCCCATATTCAAGCTAAACGGCCATCTACCTTAGAAACTAAGGTTTTCTCTCTCCTCATCAACAAACACATAGATATTCTCTCTCTCTCCCTCTCATACGTGATCCAAAATCTTAGATTATTATCTCTCTCTAATGTGTCGTAGCACTAATTAATGATTATAGTAAGGTTTTACACCTTAGCTAAAACATCTCCCTCTCTCCTCCTCTTAGTGTATTCATGTCCATCTCTTTTTCTCACTCTGTGTTAAACGTCTCTTAGAATGCAAATTTTAAAAAAACAATAACGTATACAATAGCCTTTCTCTCTCTTTCACTAGGTCATTGCCCAATGAGAAAATACTACACATAGCATATTTAAAGCCTCTCTCCGAACTCTCCAGAATACAAAAACCTCTAGAGCTTCGAACCTCCAGTCATCCACATGTCAAGATTTTATCTCTAAGGATCTCTAAGGCTACCTCTCACCACTTCAAATTAATTAATTGAAAACAAAATTGGGAAACCATATTAAGCTTGCACTAAGTTAAAATATATACAAATAGGACAAAAGATTTGTGTTGATATTGTGAAACAATGGGAAATAACATTTTGCATGGGAATGGTGAGAAAGAGTGAGTGTTTTGATAGAATCTACCTACATAGCTTTCAAAGGGTAGCCTGTAAAACCTCTTAAGATCTCATAATACCATATACATGAGTTCATGATCTTTCTTAAGATCTCGTATAATTTCATAAAATCTTTTTAGAGATCTAATGAGATCATAAGATCCGTAAAACTTCCTCTATGAGTCCATAGGATCACATAAGGGTTGAGAAGGGCTCATCGAACTTAGCCTGGTCCTAGTGCTTATAACATTTTGAGATGATCAAAGCTAAGTTCCCTAGGAATGTACCCACACAACAGATTTTCTCCTAGTCTTAGGTATACTAGCTGTGAGAGCAACATTGAGAGAGTGATGCCAATGTCCCACTCGTGAGATTGCTACATTGTGGAGATACAATGTTTCTTATGTCATCTAAACCAATCACCAACCCACTCTCAAAACTAGGAATCTTTGGCATTGACATAGGTGATGCCAAGATAGGAGAGCAAGACATAGACACTAGCCCTACACTAGTGTAACTATAGCCATGATAAATTAATCTGCCAAAACCAGTGCAGCTATAGCTTTAATAGTGAAATTTTTTTTGCAGCCCCCAATTGTAAGTGACTCCATGTCACTTAGATGAGAAGAAGTTTTTAGCATTTAAAAAAACGTTATTATGCTACCCAAGTCAAACCTTACAAAAACACATATGCAAGTGACAAGTTAGAGAAGCAAGGAACTTGCTAGCAAATAGAATTATATTTAAAGACTTGAGTCTTAAAGTAAAGATATCATGCCAAATATGGATAGAACTTGTGAATATTTCTCTAGTATGGCTTTGGCACTTTCTAGTGCTCTAGCTAAGGGTTTGATTCATTGCATGTTCTATATCCATTCATGCTCTCCTTGTTTCAGCAACATGAGCCCTCATGCGCTTCCAGGTTGTCATCTCGGAGAGGGTGATCACAACAAATGGCATCTAAATCAGGCTCGTCTTGTTTTGGGTACCTCCATTTCTTGAGCTTTCCATGCTAAGGCGATATTGTCACACAAAATCACGATTTTCATACCGAGCATGGGCTTAGCTTTGAAGAGGCCAACCCGAGGCAATTGATGGATGCAAACATACTAGTCAAAGATTGGCTATTAGTATTCTCGGGATTTAAATCCTCACCTCTATTAAAAAATGGTGCTTGCATTATAAGGTGTACCACCGAGAGCCCATCAATCATGAGCTTTCGATTGCCTTCGCTCATGGTTTTGTTTATGAGAATAGCACAACAGCCCCCTTTACTACTGTTGACATAGGAAAGTATAGGGTTGCATGGGCTGAGTTTGCAGAGTCTGTTGATGCAAATGTTAAATAGACTCCACATGAATGAAATATCGCCAAGTGTTTTGATGGCCATGGTCACAAGTTGAATTTGTCGTTTGATTTGAGTGGTTCAAACAATCAACATATTCATATTCTAGAATTCTAATCATATCAATGTAAGATTATCTATTAGGCTCATGATTTAAGGCCTAAGATGATTAATATTAATTCTGCTTCTTTATCATCCTAATGGGCATCATGGGTGAGTCCATTGTGATGTTCACTCAGCACACTCCTTACCGCACGGGCGTTGAAAACCTGGTCATCTTGCTTATCGGTGGAATCCCCATAGCCATGCCCACTGTGCTTTCTGTCACCATGACCATTGGCTCCCATGCTTTTAGCTCCAACCAGGTAATATATGTGTTTGTCTCCTTTTTTTAATAGAGCACTTCCTTGTGCGCATGACAGAGCACTTTAAACCTCTCTGCAGAGCATAGAGGTAGCATCATGCATTACTTGTACAGTCAATTGCTGAAAGAGTAAAAAGCATGACAACAGTCAAAGTGTAGAAAGTTCAATTGTTGTTAGCTCATCTCACTGTGATGCTAACAGGCTGTTGTAAAGCGCATGACTGCAATTGAGGAGCTTGCTGGAATGGACATTCTCTGCTCTGACAAGACAGGTACTCTTACTCTCAATGAGCTGACAGTGGACAGAAACCTTATTGAAGTTGTTTCGCCCAAAGCAAACAAAGAGCTTGTCCTCTTGACTGCAGCTCAGGCTTCCCGTCTTGAAAATCAGGTGAGATGGATGGGAGTGCAGTATATTAATCTTTCCTTAATATATAACTACCATAACTTGTGTGATCTGGAGCAGGATGCTATAGACAAAGCTATTGTAAGTATGCTTGCTGATCCAAAAGAAGCTAGGCAAGGCATTCAGGAAGTTCACTTCCTTCCTTTCAATCTTGTGGACAAACGAACTGCATTCAAGATTTGATAATAATGGTTGTTTTTTGTTGGTATTAGCATAGTGATGCATGGCTAGGGAAGAGAACACGCAGAAATGGGCTAAAGATCCGAGTGCTTTTCCCTCAATTTCTTATTCGAAAACTATCCCAAAATCTGAGGGTAATACAGGTTCACATGGGAAACGTGCAACTCTCACCACACTCTCGCGTGTACATCACAAGAATCTTGTCTCAGTTTGGTCAGAAGGGGATCAAATGCTTGTCTATGAGTACAAGGCACATGGCAGTCTCCGAGACTCTCGCACAGGTAAGATACTTCTTTAGGTGAAGCAAGCGCTTGTTTCCAATGTTTACAGTTTGTGTGCTCTTAGAGCATGCATGCATACATACATACATACGGATATGCATGCATGCACACATACCTAAATACATAGACAAACATACATACTATATGCATGCATGCACGCACATGCCAGTACATACAAAGTCATACATACATGCATGCATATGCCCTTTCATACATGTAGATAGATGCATATGTCCATACATACTTGCCCTGCATACATACATCCAATGGAACTGACACAACAGTTAGGTCCGGATTTTGCTTAAATAAGAGCAGCAAATTCCTGTCATTTAGTAGATAGAAAATTTGCTTAAATAAGAGCAGCAAATTCCTGTCATTTCGTAGATAGAAAATGCCCATTTTTTAAAAATAGTACCTGGCATTTAAAAAAACTAAACATTTCCTTCGTCCCGACGGTTGCCGCCATTTCTTGGAATAGAGGAGTTCAAAGCACCAAATTACGGCTATGGGCAGACGAAGATCATGCTAAGTTTCCTGGCAATGGTAGCATGAGAGTGGTTCAGTCGGCCTACAACATGATCCTACTCATCATTTAAAGGTAAAACCCTCTCTACTAGGGTCCTTTTGTTGTGTTTTTTCTTTAATACATCATGTCTTGTGTGTACCACAAGGAGGAGCAGTCTGGCTTGACCAAAGTCAGCATGCCTTCAACTCCCAGGTTTAAGAGGAGGGATCCACGGGCTTTCATAGGTGGTCTACGAGCAAGACCCGTTGAGAGTAAGGGGGCTATTTTGAATAAGAGTGAGAATGAGTAGCAGAGGGGGCTGGCCAACTGACCTCGCTGGTTGGGCTGCAACAATTGTAGCCAACCAATCTGGTTTGGGGAATGAGGAAGCCAGGCAGCCCATTCCCTTCTACTTGCCAGGCAGCCCATTCCCTTCTGCCTTCCAGGTTTAGAGGCTTTATTAATATCCACATGTCTAGATTATTATGCTACATGTCATGAAACCCATTTAACATCTGGGCCCATGTTATTGGTGGAAAATGGTTCACACAAAGAACTTTACAGATGTGCTGATAAAGTTACATTCTTTTTAAAAAAAAATTGATGGCCAGAAACCTGCTGAAAAGTAGTGTATTGAAGGTTTAGCTATATAATAAGACCAGAACCATTCAAGAATCATTTGCACCTAGAAGAGAGGTTTTTGGGAAAATAACCTTGTATGCGTTATTCAACTCCTGTAACATTTTAGATGTGTGACTTGTGTTTGTTAACTCATGTTTTGCATGCAGGTTGTGTCAGAGGTGGTGACTCCATTCTAAAGGAGCTGATTGAACTATGTGAAACTGGGAGGTACAGGGTCAGTCAAGTCATCACATTCACAAATTGACCTCATCAACATGTATGATCTTTTGATAATCTTTATTGCAGCATGACATGAGGCTTGCATGGTCTTGACGAGGGAGGGAATGTTGGAAATAAAGGTGCTAACATTGGGCAAAACAGCTCTAAGCTTGACCAAAAAGGGACCTCTCATCAAGATTGAAGGTCAGCACCTAATCCAACAGGTAAAATCATGGAAGATTTTTCAAGCAATCCCAACCTTTGAACAGCTTCTAGTAAATGTTTTTCTCTTTGAAATTTTTTAATAGTATGTATAACTGTGATGCATCATTAGTATGTAAAGGCTCAGTGATGTGCCACTGTCAACAAGTATGCTCCTTGCTTACAGCACAGAAAGAAAGGAACTGTGGGAGATGCTTTTATCGATGTTCATCCAACAACTGTGACTTCTTTTTGTGCGTATTTGAACCTTGTAATTTGCAGTCTTCAATTTTTTTGGTAAAATTCTCAACGATTCATTTTCCTGATTAGATTGGTGTTGTAGGTGGGAACCTCGAGCATCAAGCCATGTCAATGCATCTAACATTCCAACAAACACAAGCCGCGCTAGCCAAGCCCAATGAAGAGGCAAATTATAGACAAGGGATTTTGATTGTGCTATACTGATCACGAGTACTTTTGGGCACCATTTTGGTCCTAAGACAGATCTTTGAATGCCCCATGTTGATGAAGAAGGTGGGATTTAGTTTGTTGCTGTAGATCAATAGTAGGCATGTCTCTCGATGGCTTGTTTTAATCAACATTAAATATGCTGGTATTGATTTGTTCATGGTTAAGGGTCTCATTATAAAAGAGTATGTGTATGATGGTGGAACATGGACGTTGGATGGTTTGTGTAGGCCGAGCCTATTCCCAATAGTGGGCATCATTTTACGGAGCATGAAAGGCATGACGAAGGGGGCACTTTTGCTCTAGCAAGGTCCAGTCCTGCTCCTCTGAATGCCTATGTGAACGGAGTTGCCTAGGACTCAATCCCCTCCTTGGTGTGAAGATGACAAAGATGGGCACTACATGTTTCAGCTTAGAGAAAATATTACTTCCCACTGTAATGACACTTGCTAATCCTACACCACATCTTGGCTTACAACTTGGCAACTTGATTCACTTCTACATAAGCTCATATGTGGTTTGATTTGCCATGGATTTCGCTCATTCACTAAAGGGTTTTTCATGTTGGCTTGACCTTGAAGTTGAGTTGTATTCTCGCTTATGCTTTTATTAATTCCTCTCTAGTTTATGAGTTTTTCTGACCTCTAAATTTCATATGGCGTTTTTCCGTGCTTTGGACATGCAGACAAAATTCTTAGCAGGATGGGGAAAGGTATGTTACTTCCTTTTTCTAAGCTTACAGCTACCATCTTTTCTACCTTGTCTTTTTCTAAGCTTACACCTGTCATCTTTTCTGCCTTGTTTTTTGACACATGGAAAGATGGAGTCTGTCTCCTACATTGTTTTGGATACATTTTTGTCTACCTATAGACTGTAAGCCATTGTGTGGATAACTCAATCAAGCTATGGGCATGATGGATGCTAAATGCCCTTAGCCTCTAGCATGATAAGAGCGTTGATAACTTTCTTCACATTCGGCACAACATGACCACAGTCATGACAGCTCATTACCTTGATCTCTTACAGAGTTTAACATACAGTACCAGCTATGAATGAATATTTAAATCGTGTTAGCATGGTTGCTTCTACCTTCAGTAAGAAAACCTCACTTAATTGGGCACCCCACCTTTCATTCACTTGCATAACCTATCTAGAGGATAAGCTAATAAGCATTCTCTAGACATAGATACAATGGATTCATTATATAATTTCCTAGATCAAATAAGGATATCTAAGAAAAGTGCAAACTAGGGAAAATGAAATAGTTTCCGAGATAGGCTACCTAGATAATACAAAGTATGGATTTCTCTACATAGATAAATTTATATATATAGGAAAATTTTTCCTATGTACATATATAGGAAATTTTTACTATATAAATAAATTTTCCTATATAGAAAAATCCATGCATTGTATTTCCTAGTTAGCTATCTAGGAAAATGTTTCATTTTCTCTAGTTTGCACTTTTCCTGGATATGTTCATTTATATCTAGGAAATTATCTAGTGAATGGTTTTTTTTTTACTATATAGAGAATGAACAAAAGTGCCTTGGAGCAGCATCACATAAGAGAGTGTGCATCCTTGTTATGAAGTTAATCTAGTCCTTTCCCCAACTCTGCAACAAGTAGCCCGACTAATTGGGGTGCATCACTCATAACCACATTCAATTGCTTTTCTTTTGATAGACGGCATGGGAGATCAATCTTAACAACGTGCAGAAAGCTTCATCACCCCTGGGGCTTAGCTCAAAATTTGGAAGATCGCTCACGACATCGTTCTTTGCCATGGTAACATTTAGTCCCTGTGAATTATGGAGATTTTTGCTTCTTGCAGTGTGGTGTGACCAATGCTGGTAGGCAAAGCAGAGCTAAAACTCTTCACTTGTGAAAACTCTGTTGCTTCTCACTTCGTGGTCAGATGCCTTCCGGCTAAGCTCCCCAAAATTTGGGGTCTTCATCGCCTTCAGCACAATAATGGCTGATAGATGGCTAGACAGAAGGGGTCATAAGCATCATTAACACAAGAGTCGCTTAACATCATCATCACCTTGAGGAACCATCACAGAGCTTTACAAGCTCTCAGATCATCAACGAGAAGACTGCAGCCCCCAGCTTCATCGTTTTTTAAAACAAAAAAAGGGGCATTTAGCATTGAAAGAGATTCCAAAGACCAGGCTACGAGGCATTGGAAATCATGATAACAACAAAAGAAACTACAAACAATCCATTAAGAGACACATCCAGCAATGAAAACAATGCCGAGAGACTTAAGTAAAGATGTGCAACTAAATGTTTATATGAGACCTATAGCCCATGGTAGTTGACTGGATCTAGATCGACTCTCTTCCTAGGGTGGTTATTACTAGTATGTACACAACTTGCCCATGAGGTTAATGTAGTGGGGCCACGATTAGGGAGAGGTTTGCAGAGAAGAGCTTCTCTTGAACTCCAACTCTTTCAAAGCCATGACTATCTTTCCGGTACCACCAGCTTCATCGCCCTTTTGGCTAAGGCTCAACACACATCATGATAACATGCGCTCTCAGTTCATTAGCCTTGGCCGCTAGTGCGTGAGGAGGAGAGAGAAGAAAAAAATAAACGCACCCAATAGTTTCATGAAGGAGAAGAAGTTTTTTTTTTTTAAAGAGCTGAAAAAAGAAGAGAGCCTACCGCATTAAAACCTTAGGGTTTTATCTCCTTTCACGCCCTTGCCAAGTTGGTTCCCTTACTAGACTTCTTTTAACTCACACGAGTGTTCGAAAAAAAAAACTATTTTCCCAAAAAGTAAAAAACCTTCATCTAAAAATTGTGAAATTATTTATTAAAAAATTTTTCAAATTTTGAAAGTTTCTGTTCTACAACCCTCAAAATCTGCAAGTTTTTATACCCTTAAGTTTCAAATTTGAAGGTAATTTAAAAAATTTGCAGGTGCAAATTACACCATACTCGGGTTTTTTTCGAACACTGATCCACACTCTTATTCTTTACCTTTTCACATCTACTTGGGCCTTATGGACATTTTGCACACAAATGTGCACTTTTGGGTTGTTGGTTGTTCGTTGTTAGTACACATATGAGCACACTTAAAGTATTTGTGAGGAGTGTTCATGCTCTTTAAATTTTGCGGAGATTATTCACATGCGACCATTTCTCGATGGCGTTTCACACACATTTGCACATTGGTGCGTTTGGGAGTTTGATCACATGCATTAGTGCTGTATTAGGGATTACTCACATACTTAGTGCTTTGTGAGCGTGTTCCCACATTTTTTTGTGCTTTGTGGAGTGTTCACACATTAATTAGGGCTACCTTGTGGAAAGTGGTCATGCACAATTATGGATTCTTGTTACTTTTTTTACCCCTGATTCGATCGACACTCTACACTGCCCCATCATCGCTATCAATATCACTATGGGGTGGTTGCAAGATGAGGTTATCTAGTTTCGTGTAGTGGACGCCCTTGGCTTTAGCCGAAAAACAGGCATTTTTTCAAGAAGAATAGCCAATCTCTCCTAGTTAGCCAAGGAGTTTCACTTCAAGGTCTTCTAATGAAACATCACATACAAAGTTGGGCACCTAAAATTATGATCTGATCGAATATCCAATAATTGCAAATCCCCTTTTCTTTGGGAACCAGAATTATATACAGGCCCTGTCGGAAGTTTAGATAGGTACCTGGTGAATGATGTGAGTAAATTGCCTATAACTTTTACATTATTGCTCATATGATGTTCCCACTTTGCATATCAAAAATACAAATAACATAGAGCTTAACTTGATTTATCGATTGTGTTCTACTATTTTCTATATTATTTAAAAGGTATTAGAATTATTAAAAAAACATACTATTTTGTCCTCCCACCTCATCTACCATTTAAAATGCTCAAATTGTATGGATCTAGTGATGATTAGATTGGGAAAGATTAGTATAATGTGGCTATAAGGTAAAATTACAAATCTAACGGCTGGATTTTTGTAGATTTACTTTGGAAAATTTGTTATGACTGTTAGAGGCCCATTAAATCAATTGTAATTTAATTCTAGAAAATTAAATATTGAATCTTTCAATCTAAAAACTCTAGGGATCAATATGCTTGTTGCCATGAATTTATTAAAAAAATAGCTTAATTTGAGTATGGGAAGGTCCATTTTCAATCCTCCCAAGTGAAAATTTCCATATTATTTCTACTCTCCCCTTTTCAAGTCTAAAACCAATCCTATTTAGGTTTGAAAATCTAGGCTTGGTAAACTTCAAAGCTTAGATATCATTCCATGTGTGAGACTTGGGTAGGCACAAATCTTATATATGCATGCCACTTTATGTCCACATCAGCTTCGAGAGGATCCACATAAGCAGCTTGCCATCTCCACCCTCCATGTCAACATGGTCAACCTAGTTGACTCCCCACCTCATCATCCTAGTCATCATTAATGCCACATCTTCTTGCCACCTTTGCATGCCACCTCTCGCACTTGGTGATATGGCATGCCACATCAACCATAATAGTGCCATATGTTAAGAGAATGCCACATGTCATGCACGCACGTGACACGTGGCACCTCCTTCCCACCTCCCCTTTTTTTTCAAAAACAAAATTTTGAAAAGTTAATTTAGTATTAGAGAAATAGAATTTTAAATAATAAAATATATATAACTTATTAAATAAAAGAATTTAAAATCACTAATTTTAAAGGATTATATTTTAGAATTAGATCAATAATATTATTTTTAAATTTCATGTTATTCAATTTAAAAAAATAAATTTTTAATTTTAATATTTCTTGAAAATATTTTGTGTAGAATAAACCTTTGAATAAAATTTGAAAAAAATATATTATAAAAAAATACAGTTATATAATTATAAAATAAAAGATATATTTATATATCTAGTAATGATAAATGTTTAGACTTGTTAATAAATATTATTAATAATATTAATTTTTAAGTGGATAATAGTTTATCTTTAATTATCTTTATGTTTATCTTAATTATCCAATCAATCTTAGATAGGAAATCCAATAAGATTTGAAGTGGATAACCTATTTTTCCTATATAATCACACATCTCTAGTACTATCCCACACTTATCTCTGGTACTATCCCATCATTGAGCCTTCAAAATTTTTTCTCTAGCTTCCTTGGGAATGGGTTCTCAAAGTCATAGGAGTCGGAAACGTGACAGGACTAGACTTCCCCCCGTCCACCAAGTTCAAGAGGAGGAGGGGCACATCGTCCTGCCCATACAATCTTCCATTCCTATTTCAAAGACCTCACGCCTTCATCACAGGCATATGTGCTTGATGCTTTGATCGATCTGCCCAACATGGCCAACTGCAGGGCGCTTTCCGACATTGGAGTCGAAGAGAGAGGAGAGCTGGCATGGCGGTGCTACAAAGTGTTCGTCATTCCTATATAGTTAACAAGAAGAGGAACTTTGCGCACGCTTTGGCTACTCGACGGGCTATTGTGGCAGCCATAAAAGTAGCTCCCAAATGAAGGGTAAGGTGAGTGCCACATCTCGCATCCTTTCCACACAGCACCACATGCACTTAGAGTTGGGTCTATTAGATGACAAAGTTTAGATGCCAACAATGAGGTTGGTGCTTTGTGGGCGACGAGTAGTGGTTGTGTAGCTAGGCATGATCACCTACTAGATGAAACTACTAGATGAAACTACTAGAGCCATGATCACCTACTAGATGAAACTACTAGAGCCTTGATAGAAAGTTTTTGGGAGGAGAATTGTCGTGCCTCACCAGTTTTCAAGAAAGCTTTGCGTAAGAGAGTTACAAGAGGAGTGTTCATTGAGCACGGTGCTTGCTTTCTTGAAATTACCCAAATAGAGTTGTATTCTTAGTTTGTGGCTTCGTATCCAGAGCTTAAAATTGGGCAAAGGTCATTTGAGGGGTGTAAGCCTTGGTTTGTGAGGTACTCATGTCAGCGTGACACATGTTGTTGTCGCTACCATGTTGAGTTCAAACTTTTTTATGATGTGTTCCGTTCTCTTAGTGGACATAGAGAGTTGCCTCATAGTCCTCGTGATTTCATCCACTCTCTTTTGTGTGCACGCACATGGAGGATGCCCAGTTCCATAGGATGCCTAGTGTGGAGAGCAATTGCACATCATGTGGTTCACTTGCACATCTACAGATGGTAGATCTTGATGCAAGTGACCAAGAGATAGTGCCATGGCAACGTTATGAGTATGTGACACACCAGCTCCAAAGTGGTGGACAGTCCAGGAAAATGCAATTCTCGTGGACAAACATACACCATGTTGTCACTTCACAGCCACATTTAGGGAGCAGATCTACCCCTATATATGGCACAGTCATTGTGCCAAGTGGCAGGATCGTCAGTTCCGAGCATGCCTGGCAGAGTTTCCTATTGGTGTGTCATCTTTGTAATTGATTTTGCAAAGAACTACACCTTCACACCTTTTCAGGAGATACAATCTGAGTATTACTTCTCAGAGCAGGTAATGGTTATCTTTCATAATATTTGTTTCATGTTTGAGCTATATTACTTATTTGATTTTTTGTGTCCTAATCATCTGTATTTCTTACCTCACCAGGTTGCTATTATGGTCCACATTAGCTATCGACATGCAGAGGCTCATGTAGATGGGATAGCGAGTACCCCTGAGACCCGTGTCATTATTCGAGAGTATCATTTCTATATCAGTGTGATGATCGTTCACATGATGCACATTTTGTGTGGTGCAACACTATTTTTGTCTCCATGACGATTTCTTACGAGATTGTGGGATCATTGTGGCACACAGTAAAGTCGTCCCATGACAATTCTATTGGCTCTACAAGTAGTACTTATGGTTCTCTTATATCCGCAATTAAACTAAATTCACTAGAACATCTTAAAGAAAACAATAACTAAGACTTTGTTTTATGGATTTATAGGTGGCATGTGCAGTCTAGTATCCCAGTGATTTGGTCATTCTTTGAGACTGGTCACGGGAAGGGAGAGCATGATGGTGCGGGCGCGTGTGTGAAACGTGCACTGAGGCATCATCAGCTACAGCAGCAGGATGCTGAGCAGCTCAGAGATGTGGTCCACGTAGTCAAGTGGTGCTCCCAACATTTGTGTGGGAGTGCAGCATCATCGTATCCCAAAGGTGATGCTCGAATTGTCAGGAGATTTTTTTGGCATGTGGATGGTGGCATGATTGACCGTAGAGCCTCCCATAATTGTGACACAGTACCTGGTACCTTGGGCTTACATTCCATCAGGAGCACGTGCATGGCGGCCCCCACGATTTACACACGATGGTTTGCATGCTTCTGTGGAGCATGTATGGATGGCGATTGGTCACATTGTGCCTCGAGGAGGATGGGCAGATGCATGGATACAAACATTCCTCTCCCCCGAGCATCCTTCACATACAGTGTTGTCTGATGAGCACACAGGTCTTGCGTTCATGGTCACTTGTGATGACCTGACAGATTTGCTATAGGAAGGTAATGTATTTGCTGTTATTGTTGGTGAGGGAAATAGCGAGGGCGTAGACTACTATCTGATGAGTTGCACTAGGCCAAAGCGCATCCTTGACACCAGGATACAATGGATGATCATGGGTTTTCTTTTGACGCCCATAGCATGATTGTGGTGGTAGGCCGGTTCTACCAGCAGATTCGACTTCATCGGGGGAGTCTTGAGATCCAGCAGTGGAAGTGGGAGTTAGAGGCATTTCAATTCTCTCATCTAGTGGTTGCTACCAGGCTCACTCTTGATCGAGTAACAGAGCCGAAAACACAATCCTCACCCTCGTTTTCGGCTTCGAGTGGATGACCATGAGAGCATTCTAGAGCAATTGAGAGCTAGAGAGGGTGCTGCTGACTAGATCTCTATCTTAATAGTGACTAAACTCAGACTAGCTGGGTTAGCTCACTTACATTGTACTTAGATTTTTTGGGAGTGACTAATCTCAGAATAGCTGGGGTAACTTATTTCAAAATACCTTGATCTTTTGAGTTAGTGGCTAAACCCAGAGTGGCTGTGTTAGCTCACATTCTGATGTACTTAGTTGATGTTTATACTGTGTTAGCTCACATTCTGATGTACTTAGTTGATGTTTATATCATTATGAGTTTTTTCATTATTGAGAGGATCATTGCATTTTAGTTTATGTTCATGGTTTTCTGATTTTTTGCCCTATCATATCGTTTGTTGAAAATCACCATCACCGTATTGTTTGTTGAAAATCACCAAACTTTGCAAGTACTGGGCGCTCATTACTAACCCAAACATGCTCCGATCATGACTAAACTTTGCAAGAATGTGGGGTGTGCCCCCCCCCCACATGCTTGAAAAGTTTGGTCCCCATTGGAGCATGTTTCCGTACGATGGTATGGGAAAGGCCTGGATTTTCCATGGCCTCTAAAGCACCAAGAGACTTGAAAAATCCGCACTGGGCGCTAATTACTAACTTGAACATGCTCTGATCATGACCAAAGTTTGCAAGCATGTGGGAGGGGCCCACCCCCACATGCTTGCAAAGTTTGGTCCCCATCGAAGCATGTTTGGGTACGATGGTATGGGGAAGGCTCGGATTTTCCATGGCCTCTTCAGCACCAAGAGACTTGAAAAATTTGCACTGTACGCTAATTACTAATCCAAACATGCTCCCATTATGACTAAACTTTGCAAGCATGTGGGGGTGGGTCCCCCCCACATGCTTGCAAAGTTTGGTCCCCATGGGAGCATGTTTGGGTACGATGGTATGGGAAAGGGCCGGATTTTCCATGGCCTCTTAAGCACCAAGAGACTTGAAAAATCCACAGTGGATGCTAATTACTATACCAAACATGCTCCGATTGTGACCAAACTTTGCAAGCATGTGGGGGTGGGTTCCCCCACATTCTTACAAAGTTTGGTCCCCATCGGAGCATGTTTGGGTACGATGGTATGGGGAAGGCCCGGATTTTCCATGGCCTCTTAAGCACCAAGAGACTTGAAAAATCCACACTGAGCGCTAATTACCAATTTAAACATACTTCGATTATGACAACCAAACTTTGCAAGCATGTGGGGGTGGGCCCTCCCACATGCTTGCAAAGTTTGGTTCCCATCAGAGCATGTTTGGGTACGATGGTATGGGGAAGGCCACGATTTTTCATGTACTAACCCGAACATGCTCCGATCATGAACAAACTTTGCAAGAATGGGGGACGCGCCCACCTCCACATGCTTGCAAAGTTTGGTCCACATCCAAGCATGTTTGGGTACGATGGTATGGGGATGGCCCGAATTTTCCATGGCCTCTTAAGCACCAAGAGACTTGAAAAATCCACACTCGACGCTAATTAGCAATCCAAACATGCTCCGATTATGACCAAACTTTGCAAGCATATGGGGGTGGGCTCCTCCCACATGCTTGTAAAGTTTGGTTCCTATCGGAGCATGTTTGGGTACGATGGTATGGGGAAGGCCCCGATTTTCTATGGCCTCTTAAGCACCAAGAGACTTGAAAAATCCGCATTGGGCGCTAATTACTAACCCGAACATGCTCCGATCGTGACCAAACTTTGCAAGAATGTGGGAGGAGCCCACCTTCACATGCTTGCAAGGTTTAGTCCCCATCGGAGCATGTTTGGGTACGATGGTATGGGGAAGGCTCAGATTTTCCATGGCCTCTTAAGCACCAAGAGACTTGAAAACTTCGCATTGGGCACCAATTATTAATCCAAACATGCTCCGATTATGACCAAACTTTGCAAGCATGTGTGGGTGGGCCCCTCCCACATGCTTGCAAAGTTTAGTTCCCATCGGAGCATGTTCGAGTTAGTAATTAGCGCCCAGTGGTTAGTAACTAGCGCCCAGTGCGGATTTTTCAAGTCTCTTGGTGCTTAAGAGGCCATGGAAAATCCAAGCCTTTTCCATACCATCATACCCAAACATTGCTTTATGGGAACCAAACTTTGCAAGCATGTGGGATGGGCCCACCCCCACATGCTTGCAAAGTTTGGTCCCCATCCGAGCATGTTTGGGTACGATGGTATGGGGAAGGCCCGAATTTTCCATGGCCTCTTAAGCACCAAGAGACTTGAAAAATCCACACTCGGCGCTAATTACCAAGCGAAACATGGTCCAAACTTTGCAAGCATAGGGGTTTGGTCCCCTCCCACATGCTTGAAAAGTTTGGTTCCCATCGGAAGGTTGTTGCAAGATCAGGGTGTCCAGTTTTATCCAGTTTATACTGGACTGGGACAATGCTTGGAGAGCAAATTTTGGAGGGCAAGGTACTTAAAATGAGATCAAGCAAATAATAGAAAATACGCTTACCCTTAAATTAATCCAATATAACTTAAATTAATATAAATTAGTCTAATTAATCAAAATTAATCAAAAATATGATGAAATGATAAACAAATGATCTTTCCATACTTAGAGTGATCCAATTTATTTTTCCATAGATGCACCATTACAAGTACACTAGTCCCTATAGGTTTTAGATGGTTCACATCAAAAATATAATTTTACTAATTAGATTATTAATATTTGTAGGCCTTTTGATAGTCTGGTGGAAGAATTTTGAAAAAGAGATCATTAAAAATCCAACCATTGGATTTGCAATTTTTACTAACCACCACATTCTACTAATGTCTCAGTATCTACCCACTCTTTTGATCTACAAGATTGAGGATTTTAAGTGGTAGCTATTGTGGGTACAAAAAGTGGCATATATTATAACACTTTAAAGACCTTGAAATATTTAAAGAAAATAGACAAATATCTTAAAATTTTCTCGAAAAATCAAGTTAAGCTCCATATTATGTGAAGATCTAAGGTACAAAGTGGAAATCTCATATGAGTTTATATGTAAAAGATGTTAGCATTTTATGGAATTAGTTCAAATTTAGGACAGGGTGTATACATTGACTTTGTACCTAAGAAAATGAGGACTTTTGACTATCTAATGCTTAATCAAATTATGCAACTATATTTCCAACTTTGAATATGATGTTCCAACAAAAGAACTTGAAACGAAATTGCTTCATTTACGAGGAGAGATTAGCCACTAAAGGTAAACAAATGCCTATTTTTTTACTGTTTACAGGGTGCCTGAGTGGACAAAACTGGGCATCCTGATCTTGTAACCACCCCGGAGCATGTTTGGGTATGATGATATGGGGAAGGCCCGGATTTTCCATGGCCTCTTAAGCACCAAGAGACTTGAAAAATCCGCACTGGGCGCTAATTACCAGTTCAAAAATGCTCCGATTATGACCAAACTTTGCAAGCATGTGGGGGTGGGTCCCCCCACATGCTTGCAAAGTTTAGTTCCCATCTGAGCATGTTTGGGTATGATGGTATGGGGAACGCCCGGATTTTCCATGGCCTGTTAAGCACCAAGAGACTTGAAAAATCTACACTGGGCACCAATTACTAACCCGAACATGCTCCGATCATGACCAAACTTTGCAAGCATGTGGGAGGGGCCCAACCCCACATGCTTGCAAAGTTTGATCCCCATCGGAGCATGTTTGGGTACGATGGTATAGGGAAGGCCCAGATTTTCCATGGCCTCTTAAGCACCAAGAGACTTGAAAAATCCACACTGGCCAATCCAAACATGCTCCGATTGACCAAACTTTGCAAACATGTGGGGGTGGGCACCTCCCACAAAGTTTGGTTCCCATCGGAGCATGTATGGGTACGATGGTATGGGAAGGCCCGGATTTTCCATGGCCTCTTAAGCACTAAGAGACTTGAAAAATCCGCACTGTGGTGGGCGCTAATTACCAATCCAACCATTCTCTGATTATGACCAAACTTTGCATGCATGTGGGGGTGGGCTCCCCCCACATGCTTGCAAAGTTTGGTTCCCATCGGAGCTTTTTTGGGTACGATGGTATAGGGAAGGCCCGGATTTTACATGGCCTCTTAAGCACCAAGAGACTTGAAAAATCCACACTAGGTGCTAATACTAACCCAAACATGCTTCCATCATGACCAAACTTTGCAAGCATGTGGGGGTGGGCTCCCCCTCACATGCTTGCAAAGTTTGGTTCCCCCCATTGGAGCATGTTTGGGTACAATGGCGTGGAGTTTTTGAAAGCTTTCCATTAAAGCTTGGAAACATTGATGTATGGTGGAAATACATGTAAATCTGGCAAAGCAAACATGTATCTGACAATGAGAGATGTATTGGCAACTTCTATGCAAGCCCTACTGTGATTTTGGAGCATTTTTGAAGCATTTGGATGTATGAAAATCTCTGGTTTTTGAGCTCTCACAAAACAGAGAAAAGGAAGTCCAAAATTGATGCATTTGGAGTGAGTTTTTGGCTAAAATCCAACCATTGATGGATTGCACATATGCCTAGGTGTGTTGGGAACTCAAACCTATCTTCAATTAACACTTAAACAACTCCCAAACCCCTCATATGCAGGCAACACAGACTGCACAGAGAAAACAGAGCTGAGTTGTGTTCATTTTGGAGCTGAATTGTGTTCATTTTGGAGCGAGGAGGCCAATTAATCATTGGTTGCTTGATACATTTCAAGTTTGCTTTAGAAATTGGTTGCTATACACTGGAGAAGAGGGCTATGTGATTGGATTGAGAAATTATCATCAATTGAGTTGGGAATGAGCTGATTAAAACAGGGTGTCCACTGGTTGCAGAGAAACAGAGCATTTTTAATTGAGCAATTAATCTTTGGTCTTATACAATTGGACAAATTCCTCTTACATGGAGTTGATGGACACTATTGCTAAGCTATTGAATGCCTGGTTACTCAATTTGGTCAAATATTGAAGAAATTAGAGCCAAATTACTACTGGTTTTTCTGGTTTTTCCAAAAACAGAGAAAGGGGTTCTCAAAAATTGATATGTACACATATCAGATGGTGTTGATACTCTACATTGAGGTTGTTTAGGTGTCAATGCAAGTTGCCCATACTTTATTGCACCACTACATTGTGATTTGGAGCCGTGGAAGCGCATCAAAACAGGGTATCTCGGACTGCGTGAGACAGTTCATCTTGGATGCATACAGGTTGATTTTCTACATCAAATTTGGAGTTTGTTGGCTATCTTGGAGTATCTGGAACATTAATTGGAGTGTGGTTGAGCTGAGGAAGGCTCATTTACAGATTTGAAGTGTGCGGAAGGTGTATGCATTAAGCAAACATGTCGGATAATCCAGTTCAGATTGTTGGTGAAAAGCTGGATAGGAAGAACTTCCAGGCATGGAAGTGTAGGATAAAGAGTTTCTTGAAAGGAAAAGGATTTTGGAATCTCATTACAGGTGCTGAGCCAGAGCCAGAGCTACCTCGACAACCTACACAAATTGCTCATAAGCAATGGTCAGAGAGAGCATTCAAAGTGCTGCATTATCTGTCTATGTGTATTTCTGATGCTATGCTCATACACATACAGGATGCTGAGAATCCCAAAGATGCATGGGATACTTTGGTCAAGATGTTTGATACAGATACGAGTGCTCGCAAGTCTCAATTGCGACAGCAGATACATAATGTGAAAAGGAATAAAAGGAGCATACATGATTATGTGCAAGAAATCAAGAAGTTTGCAAATGCATTGGCCACAATAAATGCCCCCATGCCTGATGATGATTTGGTGGATATTACCTTGCGTGGTCTTGGCAAGGAATACAAATCTTTTGATACATCTATCTCAGTGAGGAGTACAAGTCTACCCGACTTTGATGAGTTGGTTTCACTCTTGTTGGTTGAGGAAATCAAGCTCAGTGATTCGTTTCTGGATGCATCTACTAGCCATGATGATGGCAGAAATCAAGCTTTCTACTCGCAGAGAGGCTTTAGAGGCAGGGGGAGATTTGCATCACGTGGACGTGGTGGTAATGGTCGTGGATGGTAGGACAGGTCACCACAGCAGAATTTTCAGCCTTCATATGGTGCTCGAGGTGGTCGTGGATATGCACCTCAAAGAGGCAGAGGTAACCCCCGTGGAAGAGGACGTTGGCAAGGCCAACAAAATTCTATGCAAGATGTTGAATGCCATTATTGTGGGAAATATGGTCATATGGCGAGAGATTGTTTCCGCAAACAGAATGATTTGAGAGGGGGTAGAGCACAACGTGGTGGTCATTATGGTGGAAATTATGCACAACATGGTGGAAACTATGCATCAAGCAGTAATGATGGCACTGCAAATCATTTGTTTGCCATGAAGCATGTTGTGGGTTCTATGACGACAAATGCTGAGAATGATGACACATGGTGTATGGACTCAGGAGCATCAAACCATATGACATGTCATGGTGAATGGTTTGAGCATATGAAGCCTATGGATGTAAAAGGCTATGTGGAAACAGGTGATGATACCCAACATGTCATTACACATGTTGGATGTGTACCATTGGTCATGCACAATGGTCAGACAAAGTCTATGTCTGATGCATTGTATGTGCCTTCGATCACAAAGAGCTTGGCCTCAATTGGTCAAATGGTGGAACAGGGATTACAGGTTCGTTTCAACGAGCATGGATGCTTCGTTGAAGATTTTAAACATGGATGTAGAGTCATTGCTAAAGGAAAGAAAGAAGGCATATTGTTTAAGCTGGATAGTGGGATTCCTGAGCTAATCAGCCATGTTCTCCAAAAGTAAAAATGTGGTACAGGACATTGATATGTGGCATAAGAGGATTAAAGAACATGCAAACAAGAGGCATTGTCAGTGGATTGCCTAGATTCAAATATGATGGAAATATGCATGTTTGTGAAGCCTGTCAGTTTGGAAAGCAAGCAAGATTGAGGTTTCCTAGAGAAGGAAATATGAGTCGCAGGCCACTTGAGATAGTACATAGTGATGTATGGGGTCCTGCACAAAACCCATCTATCAAAGGCAGTCTATACTATGTTACATTCATTGATGATTTCAGCAGGATGACATGGATATACTTTCTCAGAGAGAAGAGTGAAGTATTGGAAAAGTTCATGGATTTCAAAGCTTTTGCAAAAAAGCAATATGGCGGTTGGATTAAATGTCTGAGGACAGATGGAGGTGGTGAATACACCTCAAAGGCTTTTGAGCATTTCTTGAGGAAGCATGGAATAAGAAGACAGTTGACTTGCAGGTGTACACCTTAGCAGAATGGTGTGGCTGAGAGAAAGAATAGAGTCATATGTGAAGTGGCTATGGCGATGCTCAATGAAAAGAGCATGCCAGATTACTATTGGACAGAAGCATGTGCTATTGCAGTATATATATTGAACAAAACACTATAACAGCCATTCATCATGGAAGCACGCCAGAGATGCGGCTTACAGGTTATAGGCCAGACATTGGACATCTTAAAGTTTTTGGATGCATAGCTTATGTACATGTGCCTGATGAAAGAAGAAGGAAGTTGGATCCTAAGGCAGAGAAATGTGTATTTGTTGGATATGCACAAGATCGAAAGGCATACAAATGTTATAATCCACAAACTAGACAAGTTGTCATCTCACGAGATGTGGTGTTTGATGAGCTTGCTAGTTGGTACAAAGCAAAAGATAAGGGTGTTATTGAGTCACTTGAGGCTGATGTGCATGTGAACTTGCCACCACAAGCAAGTTCTAGTTCAACTACTATGTCTGGGCCAGCAGGCAGCAGTGTATGTCCATGGTCAGGACGTTTGAGGCATGAGAGTGCGAGCACTGGGAGTAGTGCTATGGATAAAGGAAAGAAGAAAGTCGAAGGAATTGGAATCACAGGTTATGAGTCATCTAGTTCTGACAGTTCGGATGAGGAGCTTGGCATACCTGTTTTACGCACACCTGGTGCTAGGCAGGACAGATATGTGCCACCACATGCTAGAGTTACAGGTGTACAGAGTGACCCGCATGCATTGCGGAGATCCCAGAGAGTCAGATATCCAATTAACAGATTGACATATCGAGATTTTGCTATGCACTATGCATATATGACATCTATGGTGAAGCATGTGGAACCTACATGCTATACAGAGGCTATTGGAGAGCATGTATGGGAGAAAGAAATGGATATTGAGATGGACGCATTGGTCCATAATGATACATGGGACTTGGTTGCATTACCAAAGGACAAGAATGTTATTGGATGTAAATGGGTTTACAAAGTGAAGTGCAAATCTGATGGTTCTATTGAAAGACATAAAGCAAGATTGGTAGCAAAGGGTTATGCACAGACCCAAGGATTGGACTATGATGAGACGTTTAGTCCAGTGGCTAAGATGGGCATAGTGAGAGCAGTCATTTGCTATGGCTGCAGCTAATGGCTGGGAAATGCATCAGATAGATGTCAAAAATGCATTTCTGAATGGAGATCTACAAGAGGAAGTGTATATGGCACAGCCAGAAGGGTATGTACACCCTAGATATCCCACTCACGTATGGAGATTGAAAAAGGCATTGTATGGTCTAAAGCAAGCACCTCGTGCTTGGAGTGATAAGATGAGCACATATCTTATCTCACTTGGTTTTTAGATTTCTATAGCAGATTCTTCACTCTATGTGAAGAAGACAGAGCATGGGATTGGTTTACTCGTCATCTATGTGGATGACTTGATTATCACAGGTGATCATGGTGCAGATGTGATGCATGTCAAGAAAGCTTTGAGTGGGCAATTTGACATGAAAGATCTTGGTGAGTTGAGATACTTTCTTGGAATTGAAGTGGTCAAAGATCATGCAGGTACATCGTTAGTACAGCGCCAATATGCATTGGATATGTTGGCAAAATATGGCATGACAGGGTTTAATCCTATGAGTACACCATTGGAGCAAAATGTGAAGTTGCGGGCTGATTATGGCGAGGAATTGGTGGATGATCCTTCTATGTACAGGAAGATGGTTGGTAGTCTCATATACATGACTATCACACGCCCGGATTTGAGTTATGCTGTGGGGCTAGTGAGTCAGTTTATGCAGAGCCCCAGAAAGCCTCATTTGGATGCAGTGAGACGCATCATGAGATATGTGAATACCACAGCACATTATGGTTTACTTTATGAGAGTGGTAAAAGCTTGGACATACATGGCTACACAGATGCTGATTGGGTAGGTAGCGCATATGACAGGAGGTCTACTAGTGGATATGCTTTTACACTTGGAAGTGTCGTGGTGAGTTGGAGTAGCAAGAAGCAACCTACAGTTGCTTTATCCAGTACAGAGACTGAGTACAGGGATGCAGCCATTGCTACTTGGAGGCAGTATGGTTAAAGGGTCTCTTGGCAGATTTATGTGAGCCTATTGATGGCAAAGTTGTCATTCATTGTGACAACATGAGTAGTATACAGTTGGCCAAGAATCCAGTGTTTCATGCGAGGACCAAACACATAGAGGTCCATTATCACTTTGTCAGAGAAAAGGTGCTGGATGGTACAGTTGATCTTCAGTATGTGAAGACTGATGAGAAGGTGGCTGATATCTTTACGAAGCCACTTAGCAGGGAGAAGTTTGAGTACTTCCGAACTATGTTGGGAGTACATGGGATGAGCTTGAGGGGGAGTGTTGAGAGTCTTGATATCCCAAGCTCATCTACATCTTCATCGACAGTACATCATGAGCTTGAGAGGGGCTGTTGAGATTCAAGCTCGATGTCAGTGTGAGCCAGCTATGCTATGTGCTGGAAGATTAGGTAGGAACATGTGTGAGACATAAATGACCGCTTGTCCAGTTGGTCATAGTGTGTGGACATTAGCTAGGGTTAGTAGAGTGTGGACACAACTCATTGTGTGTTGTGTGGATTATGGATTAGTGCATTATGCTTTGTGTGAGAGTGGACATGGCTTCCCTCTATGGTGGTTAGGGTTTGCAATATACATTAGGGTTTTCTCCTGTGTGTGTGTCTCCTCCCCCTCTACCGTTCTTTCAACAGTCTTCACATCAAAGATGAAATCATCACATCAATAAGCAGCTTGGCTACATGAACAACCAAAAGTTCATTTGAGGCCATGTTTATTTATCAATTATGGATTTTCCCTTGCATTTCCATCGTGACTAATTTCTTATCTTCTCGAAGAGATGCAAGTAAGAAGATTTTTTTTTTGGAAGAGTCCTAACCCAAGAACACCGTAAGAACTTCTTCCAAGAAAATTAGTTGCATACGAAGAACATGGTCCCACTAAGGGAATTAGGGATATCTTTTATGGTGGGCCCAACACACATGGTGGACATGCATAAAGGCCACCTCATTATTTTGGGACAAAGGTAAGGAATATATATATTTGGCCAACACCCATGCACTACACACATTGGTTGATTTCTCAACATCAACAACCCTTCCCATCAACTCTTTCTTGCACAACACACTGTTCAATTTTCTAAAGCATATAACCAAGTAGGTGTTGCAACATTCAAGCACATGAATTATACACTCTTATTTGTATTTTCCCATACACCAACATATGTACCCTCAACATCGACTCTTCAATCAAACACCACCAACTAGCCTCGTTGGGTTGTCACAAGTTTATTTTGTCAAGAAAAGATGCATGGCATCTTCATGTGAGAATCAAGCACCAAAAATCCCAACAACATTAAACCAAAAATAAATAAATAAAACAAACCTCAAGTGAGCAAGAAACCCCATTATTACTAGGCAACAAAGAAATTAGGTTTCTCAAAATTTGTAGGTATGAACATGCAGTTGTATGGGGAGGGTGGTTTCTAGAATTTAAAGTTTTAGCATTGGCTATTTTTTGGAGCATAACTCTTGTTGTACAAACACTCATCTATAAAGGGTTAAGAGAGGGTAGCCCTTTAATTTTATAGCAATGGGGAGCAATGGAAATGGGTATTTCAAAAGGGGAGATAGGTTTGATGGATCTAAGTATCACACTTGGACCATCAAGATTCAAATGGCTTTGATAGATAGAGAGCTTTGGGGAATTGTGAATGGAATTGTGAGGAAACCAAATGCAAGGAATCTTGATATGGTTACAAAATGGGAGAGCAATGATGCAAAGGCCCTCTCATACATTATTAATAGCTTGAGTGATAACCAAATACATCAAGTCAGATCCTCCCCCACCTCTAATGATGCTTGGCTAAGGTTAAGAGCAATTTTTGGTCAAGTAAATGTTGCACCTTGTCTTTTTTTAAGGAAAAAATTATACAGGTTGGAGAATGCGGAGAAGACCAAAGTGGCTTCTCAAATTAATGACATAAGGTGTCTGATGGGCCAACTTACTAGAGCTAGAAGAAGAGGCTATTTTCTTTTTGCTTGAAAGTATGCTAGCAACATATGAGCAATGTGTTAGTCTCATTGCAAATCATCGTAATCTAACTCTTGTCAATTCTGTATCATGTACACTCATTCTCGAGGAGACAAGATTAGAAGGAAGGAAAGCCTCTACTTCAACTACTTCTCCTATACCAGTGATACAACAAACCTCATCACTCAAGTGAGACAACTTTATTGATGGATGGTCAAAAGAAAAAGTTCAAGACTCTAAAGTCTTGTTTCTATTGCAAAAATAAGGGTCATGTCATCAAGGATTACTACAAGAACAAGAGAGATGAGGCAAATGAAGCTAAAGGAAAGAAAGAAGAACCTACAAAACATGAAGCAAACTATGTAGACACCTTGTTCTAAAGGTGTACTATTTGATCTTCACTATTGTCATCATTGGAAAATTGTATCTGTGTGATAGCCAATGGGAAAATTATCTTTTGTATTTTTTCACTTTGTGTGAGTCTTGGTCTACACACCCTATGATGTATGTATGTAGATCAAGAGAGGGTATTTAAAGATGTGATCTACATTAGTTGTATGTACACTACCTTAGGTGGGTGGTTCTAGTACTTTGTAAGCTATGGGACTATGATATAATTAATCATAGTGATCCAATATGATCTTAGGTATCTTAGGAACCTTTTGGATATGTGGTGAAGGATGATCTTGTGGAGGCAAGTGGCATGCCCACTTGATCTAGGCACCCCCCCTTGGCTTGATGTATCTACCAACACCCTATGCGGGTAGATACTTCTTTGTTGTATCTATTGTGGTGTATTTCTTTGGAGAGCAATAGAGAACTGAGATTTTATGGCAACAATACTCTAGTAATTGTCTCTTGCTTATGCAAGCTTCATTTCTATGTGAGTAGTCATCTATTCTAGAGGCAAGCCTTCTATGCTTGCTCTCTTGTGAATAGATTGGGAATACTCCTTGTTAATGTTTGTGTTGTATCTTGTAATCGAGGAGACTAATATTTGTGATTAGCTTATCTTATGATGTTTTCTAACCACTCTTTTAACACTTCCTTGACACTAGACATTTAGCTATTCGATGAGGTCTAGCACATTGATAGCATTTCATAGGTGGTTTTTTTAGACATAATGTTCAAATCTAGTCCCCATGGTGTCATGGTTGCTAGGTATACGGGATACATGCAATCACCCTCCAGAATGTAGTGACTCAAGATTTGAAAGGGTGGGCTACTTGGCTTAGGGGGCTCGAACATGGTGTTATTGATAGCATCTACCTCCTCACCTTCTTCAAAGATTTTTGTTAGGGTCAATTGGTGTGACGAGAGTCACTCGTGCGGGTAATGGTGGTTTTGGTGGAAGGACTAGGATTCCTCCTTGCGGGGCCATTTCATGGCTAGGTTGAGGTGCATTATGTTGTGCTACTACTGGCAAGGCCATCAATTACGTTGGGTTAGGGAAAAAGGCTTGTTATGGACTCATCGGGGGGGGGGGGTCACTATATGTAAACCCTCTATATCACATGCGTTCAAGGCCTAATTTAAAAACCATTTATCTGTAAATTTTTCATGAATAAAACACACCATTTCCTATTAAATCTATAAATACAGCCTTTAAATGGTACCCTTATGTATGTAAAAAATGTGTAAAAATGGGATTTAAAAAACCCCTTCTTTTGAACCCACGTGATAGGCTTACATATTTATAAGTGACCCCCCCTCCCCCCCCACCCGAGGTTGTGGATTCCTTGCTTGGGAAGCTATTTGGTGGCAATAGTTTGATGTTTCATGATTGCCACATCTTTGGCAAAGTAAGCGCAGTAGAGAGTGGTTCGGGGTCTCAAATGTGAACATTCCATGCTAGTGTGGTTTGCTTGACAAATCGAACACCACACTAGTTCTCTCTTGGGGTAAAGATGACTTTTCCCAACTTGATCAAAAACGAGGGATTTTTTTGCGAGCTTTTTTTGCCGAGCTTTTTGGAGCAATGAACAAGTAGTCCGAGCTTTGAAAAGGACCGAGAACTTACTATGAGATTTGTAAAGGACCAAGAACTTACTTACATATAAATAACAAGCTTTGAAAGATCAACAATATAAATTTCAGTCTTTTGATCCACATCATACTTATTGATATAATTACATATATACATATAACTATCTAAATTCATGCACCTCATACACATATACACATACAAAATATACATATACATGCATACATGCAAGAGCTACCTACATACTAACATATATACATACATACTTTCTTACTTACTTAAATATAAAAAACAATCCTTTAAAGATAAAAAATGTATATACCGATCTTTAAAGTTTCAAACCATTAAAATATCGATTAGAAAGTCTTTTGATCCACATCATACTTATTGATATAATTATATATATACATATATCTACCTAAATTCATACACCTCGTACATATACATATACATACATACATACAAGAGCTACCTATGCACTAACATATATACATACATACATACTTTCCTACTTACTTAAATATAAAACACAATCTTTTAAAGATCAAAATGTATATATCGATCTTTAAAGTTCCAAACCATGATAATCTCGATTACAAAGTCTTTTGATCCACAAATTATAGCATTCTTCTACGTGTCATCTCGACCTATGCTCTGATGAGAAATCTCCCAGACATGCTTTGGCTACCTCCATGTCATTCTCTATCCCCATATAGTGCCTTTTTAACTCTTGGCATGCACGTCCCAAGCCTTTACATCCCGCAAAAACGTCCAAGACACCATCTCCTTCATTTGAGAAGGTCTCCACTAGCCATCTACAATGAAATGCAATCATAAACGTGCATCTAAGTATTTTGAAAAAGTAGCTATGAAAATGAATAGAATGAAAATTGTCTCACCTAAAGAACATAGGAGATCTTTCTGCACCACCTCGAATGTAGCACTCCAAGACCATCGTGCGTTGGAATGGTTGCTTCTTATTCTTCTCAAAAATGAAATTTTGTTGAGCGTTGAATAACTTCTTTGAAACATTTTGCCCAGCCTCGCGATCAATAATAGGGACATGGCAATTTACTCGATAGAACATACTAAGCGCCAATGTATCCACCTACCATAACAAGAAAACATTATGTTTGGATATGCATACCACATAACATGTATACATAAAGGAAAATATTTGAGAGATTATGACTTACCCGTTCTCCATTCTCATACAAATAACTTGAATCCACATGAAGAGACATTGTTCGATGCATGACCACCAATTCAACTTTCTTTCCCATGGAATATATTTTAGAAAGTTGATCCATTAGACTCAAACACACAAACCAACCCTCATTAGCCACAAACAAACCAACAAAACTGAGTGTGGCACGTATCAATGATGAAGAAACTTTGGGTTATGGGGAAATGTAAATTACGTTTGTCCTTGTTTCTATAGGTACCCATGACCTAGATTGAGGAATTGTTTTACCATGGTTGGGACTAAACAAATAGCAAGGAATACTAGTGATGGAATCAAGATAGCATCTGTGGCACCTTCAAAATAGAAAAAGGTTCTAAGGAATGCTCCAAAAAGGAAGAGCTAGCTTGAACACTTGTACAAAAGAAGATTAAGGAGAGTGTCTCAGAATGTGAAAGTGCTAAGAGAGATAAGAAAAGCACAAAAGGCCACAAACTTGTGTATCTTCAAGACTCCCTTCAAGAGGGTAGTTAGAGCTTTAAGTGAGTCATGTAGTAGTCTCAGGCTTAGATGGTACAACATAGGTTTTGATTTCTTATTATTATTATTATTATTATAAAGAGTGCTTTATTGATGCCATGATGATAGCTGCCAATGCACATAGGGTAAACCTTATGGAGAGAGATACAATGACCCCTGGTATCCTTCAAAAAATCAAGAACAAAATTATTACTCACATGCTATTTATTTTGTTAAATGAAAAAATGAGAGACATCCTTCTAGTACCTTTGGCAAAGAAGGCCAAATATCAAATCAAAATCACAGAAGTTCTTGAGATAGACATCCATGGGAGGGTTACGAGGGAAAATGTTGTAAAAAAGAGATATGTGAGGAGCAATAGAATTTAAAAAGGAAAAAGAAAGATGAGAACAAAGAGTTAAAAGAAGGGCTAAGGAAATTTCAACTTGATGTTTTGGGAAAAGTCTTAGCATGTAGGTAGTTTCTTAAGACATCCATTTTAGAGCTTAATCGTTTTTTTAAATACTCACAAAAGTGAGTGGTATTGTTAAATTGATTTCTCAAAGAATATACATACACAAAAATCAACTGCGGGAGAAATGGAACAAGAAAACCTTATCTAGTGATACAACCGTCGAGTACCTTCTTGGGAAATCTAGCCTATCCTCTATTTCATGTATTGGAGCGTAAGTCTTTGACAGCAGGAAGAGTTGGCCTGAGGTATACCTTCAGCTGAGCAGCTTCCACCTTTGAAGAGCCACTCTTATCACCCTTGCACATCGTAGTATGGTTTCAATGTGTGGCTTGCCCATTCGAGCCAAGCATAGAAATTGCCTGTGTGCTGTTCTGTACGATGTCGTTGAACTGGGCCACCACCGGTTTATTCTCAAAAATTCTTATATTTCGTGACTTCCAGACCTGTTTTAGGTAACAAAATCTGACCAACTGTACAATTGTTGCCATAGTAGTATTTGGAGAATAGATGCTCCCTAGGATCAAGTCCATTACTTTCAGGGGAAGCCTCCATGTTCTCTTTATCCACTTACATATTTTGCCAGCTAGACCCCTCATTGCACGACAATTACAAAACAGATGGAGTGAATCCTCTATTGCTATCCTACAACTGTACAGATGTCTGAACCTAACCCTCTAGCTTTCACTTTGACCCCAGTTGTTGGGATTGCCCCCCAAAGCACCTTCGAGATAAAAACTTTCATGTAGCTTGGTGCTTTATAGCTCCAAAGGATTTCAGAACACCAAGCCCATTTTTGAGTAGTTAACCCCATTTTAGAGCTTAATCTTAAAAAAATATGAAAGACCTCAAAGGCATTTAATCTAAGTGCAAGGTGGCCAAAAAGTTTTGATACCATAGGTTTTGGCATCTCAAAAATTACATTTTAAATTTCCATATACTATGCTTAAAAGTAAAAATTATTTCAATGAGATGAATTTTTGAAGATACTATGTTTAACATTTAAAAAAATCTAACAACATAAAAAATGGACATAAATTTGATATTGATGTGATTTATTTATCAAAAATAAGGATAGTGGTTACCCAGTGATATGAAATTTTATTAAAAATATCACTTACTTGGTTGTATGCTTGCATATAACACCCTTTGAATGCTATATTTAGATAGCACTAACATTATTTTACAAAGAAAAATTATCACATCACCAAAAAATGAGAAAAATTAAAAGAGAATAAGTGCTATACTACCCAAAAAGAGAAAGAATAGCAACATTAGATTTCAAAATATTAGAAAGACTCGTCAAAAAATGCTTACTATAGGTGTATTTATTTTTGTACCTTATGAGTTTGAACTAACACTTAAATCCACATGTCATCTCGTAGTCCTTGTATTTCTAAATGAGCACAAATTCTAGCATAACTCGAGAACTTTCTTTAATATAAATTTGGTGTTACTCCCAAAATCTTCTTATTAATATATATTAATAGATAGAACATATTGAGGCAGTCCCCGGGGGCGAGCAATAAGAAGAGCGGCCTCTAAGCACTCCTCAAGGCTCCCGTGTTGCTCAATGGGCTTGGGGCACAACGCAACACAAACATAAGAACCCCAAAACCACACACCCAACAAGAAAAGGGGCACCACCTAGTTATGTGTGTGA
Organism: Cibotium barometz; assembly: GCF_041138505.1. NCBI lineage: Eukaryota > Viridiplantae > Streptophyta > Polypodiopsida > Cyatheales > Cibotiaceae > Cibotium > Cibotium barometz. The sequence continues at coordinate 1,806,908 of NC_141079.1, forward strand.
ACTAGGACACCAAAGATCTTTCCTTGTAGCCAATCAATACAAGCTAACCATATACATCAATCAAAAGACACACACACACTTAACAAACACTCATAACATATGGTATTATGTGTGGAGGAGACTCAGCATAACACAAATAGATGCACACCAAACTTGGAGAAGAACTTAGAGAGACAATATAAGCTTGATTTTGTTGTCGCTATGCACTTGGTCTTAACTTTTACGGGAGCCCTCTCACCATACAACCCTCTTAACTTTTACGGGAGCCCTCTCACCATACAACCCTCTTACCATGAATTGAAAGGCAACAAATCAAAAACAAGCCCTCAAGCCTCCAAGCATAAAATCACACCACAAAATACAAGGATCAAATTTACCTTAAATCAAAAATCGGACCGCTTCGCTAAATAAACTTTGGAGATGTAGGAGTCCAAGATTTTGTATACAATTGCACCCAAACTACTAATCTTATTGATGCACAAAGGCAAGATACAATTATGATAGGGAGTATGGCATCACTCAAGCCCTCACAATGACATAACTAGCTTCAAGCTTCAAGCTTCACTATCTCCCTACACACTAGAGTTAGGAGTGGTGTACAATGTGTGTAATCTCCCCTTTACAAGGAATGGAGAGGGCTCTATTTATAGGTTTGAGAAGCCCCAATTAGGATTAAGCCTAATCAATCTTATTATGAAAAATCATAGATTATGGATTTTTTATTTTGAAATGAGAGTGGGCCTCTTCTTATCCCTTGAGTCACATGGACGTGGGCTCAAGGTGAGAGAATTTTTGAAGATGAGAGGAGAGTGTGATGTAGAGGTTGAGCAAATAACTTGTAGTAATGCCTACTCCAAAAGTAGTAGAGTGGGTGCTTATTTACAAATGTTAGTAGTTAGTAGTTAGTAATCACTATAAAAGGTTAGTAATACAATGTTAGTGGTTAGTAGTTAGTAATCACTATAAAAGGTTAGTAATACAATGTACAAAATGGTAGTTAGTAATCACTATAAAAGGTTAGTAATACAATGTTAGTGGTTAGTAGTTAGTAATCACTATAAAGGTTAGTAATACAATGTACAAAATGGGTGAGAAGGGCTGAGAGGTTGAGTGAGAGGAGTTAAGATTTGGAAAGATCCTTTGTGTGGTTGAAAGCTCGAAGAAGCTTGGATTCTCCCATGTGTAGATCTTTAAGTTAACCGCCGGTCTCCTTCTTGCATTTGACGCCACAAAAGTTGATTGAGGTGAAGAACATGGGGGTTTTTGTAGATGGAAACCCCATATTTGTAGAGGTTAATATGATACATTCATGTTGAATTTTTATGTATTTTTTAAGATTGGAAAAATAATTTAGTAATATGGGAGTAGTAGGGAAAGAAATGGAGATGAAGTATGGGTGTAGAGTAGATATGAGAGCAAATGGAGATGGAAGGAGAGGACAAAGGTGGAGAGGGTGAGAGAGGACATGAAGTTTGCAGGTTTGATGGAGTGAGAAAGGAATGAGTAAGTGTGTAGGTGATGAATGTGTAAGGGAGGTGAGAAGAGACTAGGTGTACCTTGCCAAAAAGTGGGCAAACTGGGGTCCAATAAAAAATTCATATTTCATCGCCATTAGCTCCAAAAATTCTCAAAAAAATTGAGCATATTTTTGAGCTCCCGAGCTAACTTTTATTTTTTGATGACCAGTCCAAATTCGGAGTGGAGGTGGGCACAAAAAATTCAGCAGAATCATGTATTTTTTGAATTTTTAAAATCTTTGTGTGGATCCCCATTCGTAGAATTTCTTGATAGCTCCAAGAGTGAGCCCCCCAATACATCATACCCTGACCTTAGAGACTCAAGTGTATGTGGACACTTGCATGGAGGAGATTTTTTCCATTTTATAAAGGATTTACATAATAAGAAAAAATAAGCTAGTATTTAACTAGTCAACATATCATGACAATATGGTTATTATGATAGGAAAATAAAATAAACAAAGAGATCTAATTGTGAATAAAATATAAAAAAATAATTGATATATGAAAAAGTATTTAATGAAAATATATAAAATATTTAATAGTAAAAAATATATACAAAAATACTAAACTATGGAAGTCAAAAAAGAGGGAGACCCTCATTATTTTAAGGTAGATGAGAGAATAAAAGATGAAATAGTCTAAGGGAAAAAGTGATTTGGGTAGTAGGCTTTCTACATGGTATGGGTGGAAATGTGAGAGCATAGGAGTTACTTATGCATGGTGAAGTTGAAGCATATGTACAATGATGGTCCAAAAGTATTATGAAAAAATAATAATGATAATAATAATAATAAATAAAATATACTTAGGTTTTGTAATACACGCACCTAATGAAGTATTTACATATTTGAGAAAATAGAGACCCCCCATATTTAGGCCCTTATATGAAATGAAATATTTACACAAAATGGGCCGTAATAATTTTATTTATTTTTGATGAGTAGCTAGCAAAAACTTTTTTTTTATAATATAAAAAATATATAGAAGATATGGGTGAAGTCCCTAACGCACACACGCCTATTTACAGTAAAAAGGTATTTATGACAAAGAGTTTATGTGATTTTCCTTGGCCGAGGTAGCTCCTTGTGGTAATAACACCATATTGGGGAATATGAGAATTTCCCACAAGTTTGGGACACGTGGTCAAAAGTTTGGATTAACCATAACTTGAACACCACTAATCCAAAATGAGCGCTTTATAGCTCTTTAGATTTCATTTTTCAAGCGCTTTCCAACGATAGGTCATATGATAGGGTTTTGAGAAACTTACAAACATGTTATCCATGTCCCCTTTTTTAAGTATTCAAAAATAGAAATTGGAAAATTCCCAAATTCACTAATATGGTGTTTAATGTGGATGGCCGAAAAAATGGCTATCAATATATTAAAATTTTGGCTTGGTTTAGATCTTATCTTGTATGTTGAAAATATTGAAAAGTTATCAAATTTATGATCTTTATCTTCATTTTTCAAGATGTACCCCATAACTCATATTTTAAGTGATTTCAACATTAGCTTCATTAGAGAAAAATAAGCATTAGTAACTTTATGGCAATAATAAGACAATAAGAATTTGAGCGCGTGCGCGCATGCACACACACACACACACATATAGGAATAAGAGCTTTTAAAAAGGAGTAAGAGGGGAGGGGGAAAAAGTGCTAGAATGCACTTTTCCAATTTGCACAAAGAGAAGGTTTGCATGGCTTTGGAAAAGGTCAATGGCTAGGATATCAATGCTTCAAGTCTTAAGGCAGTCTCTCTCCAGGGATTTTTTGAAGGATACTAGGGTCATTGTATCTCTCTCCATAAGGTTTCTCCTATGTGCATTGGCAGCTATCATCATGGAATCAATAAAGCACTCTTTATAATAATAATAATAATAATAATAATAATAAAACTTCAACACTTTTTAATAAGAAATCAGAACCTATGTTGTACCATCTAAGCCTGAGACTACATGACTCACTTAAAGCTCTAACTACCCTCTTGAAGGGAGTCTTGAAGATACACAAGTTTGTGGCCTTTTGTGCTTTTCTTATCTCTCTTAGCACTTTCACATTCTGAGATACTCTCCTTAATCTTCTTTTGTACAAGTGTTCAAGCTAGCTCTTCCTTGGAGCATTCCTTAGAACCTTTTTCTATTTTGAAGGTGCCACAGATGCTATCTTGATTCAATCACTAGTATTGCTTACTATTTGCTTAGTCCCAACCATGGTAAAACAATTCCTCAAACTAGGTCATGGGTACCTATAGAAACAAGGACAAACCTAATTTACATTCCTCAATCTAAGGTCGGCGATTGAAGACGTTGGGTGGTGGAGGAAGGCAGTCTGAGAGGACAGCTGATGAAACAGGAAGGTTGTGCAGAGGCGTTGCTGGCGTAATAGGAGGCAACCAGCCATCAGAACAGGCAGCCAGGCATAGCCATAGCCACCCCTCTGCGGCAAGTCCAGGCACCCGGCAGAGCCAGGGGATGGTCTGCGCGGCCAGTCTAGGCACCCGGCAGAGCCGAGGGCCTGGATTGGCCGGAGCAACGGGGGGCAAGGGGGAGAGCGCAGACCATCCCCTGGCTCTGCCGAGTGCCTGGACTGGCTGGAGCAACGACGGGGGGCAAGGGGGAGATCGTTGCTCCGGCCAGTCCAGGCACCCAGCACATTTGGACCTCCACAAAGGTTTTGAAGAATTTTGATTTCTCCCTTTATCTTTTTTTTCTTGACCAGCTTCAGTATTTTGATGATACAATGCTCATTGTTGACCACATTGACACCTTCAAAGACTTCACTGTATTTTCCACGTCCAACTTTACGAACAACTTCATAGTCATCTTGGTCCCCCCACTCGACATTGATGGATTAGTAGTCCCAGTATTCTTTGGGGCGGACGACATTGACGTCGTAATAGACGGGCACCTTGGAGAGGGAGCCGGGGCGGCGGGTCGACTTGCTGATCTTGTGAGCCATGGAGGCGGAAGCGGAAGCGGAGATCGAGGCGGAGGCGGAGGTGACCGGAAGACTAACGGCCAGTCCAGCCACCCGACAGAGCCAGGGGATGGTCTGCGCTAGCGCAGACCATCCCGCGGCTCTGCTGGGTGGCTGGACTGGCAGGACCATCCCCCATCGACGCCTCTCAACGAAAAGCCAAGCTCCGCCAGTATCAAGCTCTATCCAAGCACTACACGACCCTCTTTTTCATTGTGCAAGCCTCAGAAAAGCCAAGCTCTGCCAGTATCAAGCTATCCAAGCACCTCTTGGGCTGCTATCTATGCCTGTTGCAAAATCCCATGGCCTGCCAAGTGCTAAAGAACGCCGACCTCCAGGAGCTACTCAGGAGTTACATGCTCCTCTTCGGTGGGGAAGACGACGCCACAGCCACCACTGAGATCATTGTGCGGCTCCTTGATCGTATGCCTGCATGATAACGCACTCAAATTTTGTTTTGTTTGTTTTTTTCCCAAGAAGGAAGATACACTCTTTCAATTATCTAACCCTGAACTCAAATTTTGTTTTTTGTTTTTTAAGTCCAAACACACTCTTTCAAGCAGAGAACCCACTTCCTAAGAGGAGCCTTAACCATCTTGCCTATTCTGAAATGTCATAGAATGAGATATTGCACGTGCCACAAGTGACGATCTCAGCCTCTGAAACACAGCGTCGAAGCGGTGAGGAAGAGATGACGGAAACCGAAAAAAACTGCAATTTGATGGAAACAAGCTTGTTGAGATTAATAGAATAACGTTTAGATTAAAGTTTGAACTTAATAAAATAATGTTTTACACAATGTCTCTTGCTTGGTTAATTAATGAATACGATTTTTTCATCGTTATCAGCCCTATTGATAGAAAAATAGCCCATTACTATCCTTACCCGTATGCCACACACCCCATTGTGCGAGCATGATTAAATAGAAGAGCATACTCATTACTATCCATTGTTGCATACCTAATCCCATGAGCTTGTAAAATTTTAAGGATGATATAGTTCTATGCTATATTATCTCGTTAAATATTTAAAATTTGATGCTTAGCCATAACACATGTCTTCAGTCTTCGGATGGCCATGATCCCCTTGAAGCATCCCCCTTTTTTTACATGCAAAGGGTACTACTGACTAGGATAATATAGAGGGCCTACAGCGGGTCGACTTGCCGATCTTGTGAGCCATGGAGGAGGAAGCGAAAGTGGAGACCGAAGCGGAGGCGGAGGCAACCGGAAGACTAACGGCACAGGTGTAGAAAACCGCCACAGAATGCCTGTTGTAAGTGTGGGCAAGGTCGGTGATTGAAGACGTTGGGTGGCGGAGAAGGGAAATCTGAGAGGACAGCTGATGAAACATGAAGGTTGTGCAGAGGCATTGCTGGCATAATAACCAGCCATCAGAACAGGCGGCCAGGCATAGCCATAGCCACCCCTCTCCGGCCAGTCCATGCACCCGGCAGAGCCGGGGGATGGTCTGCGCTGGGTGCCCAGACTGGCCGGAGCAACGGGGGAGAAGGGGGAGATTACACCTGCCTAGACCACCTCCATCTCCACCTCCACCTCCACCTCCACCTCCATCCCCCAGCTCTGCCGAGTGCCTGGACTGGCCGGAGCAACAGGGGGCAAGGGAGAGATCACACCGGCCTGGACCACCTCCATCTCCACCTCCACCACCGCTGAATTGAGAGTCTCCATTTAGATGATTAATACTGTTGGTTAGATGTAGATACATATAGGAGATAAATATAGGAACTCAAACTATAAACCTTGATGTCAATAATAATAATCATCTACTATTTAAAGTATTTTTCCACTCCTTCCACGTCCTTTAGGGTGTGTTCAGACGGTATCTGGGGTTTGTGGAGTGCTTACCTTCTTGGCCCAAGCTCGAAACTAGAGGAGAAGATCTAGATTCTGTCTTCCTTTTCTCTCTCTGGTCTCGGTCTCTCTCTCTTTTTCTCTCTTATTCAAACTCAATGAATAAATAGGGCCTATAGACAGTTACATATTATTTTCATTTTAAAGGTTACTTACATATAAAAAACTAATATAAAAAGATACATATAATACTTAGAACCAATAAATGCATAATTTAAAACATACATATAATAAATTAATATAAAAAGATACATATTTAACTTAGAATTTTTATATATATTTGTATATTTTTTATTAAAAAATTTATCCATGACCTTTTTCAATCGTGATTGCTCCACCTTGTTTTATCATTTTAGCACACTGTGTGCAAGTGTGTAGATGTGTTGTGTATTACGTAATGCCTCGTGACACAACTATTACAAGAATGATGCTCCACACTGGGCTGCATGAACATCCAGTTCAGCCAAGAACTTCAAGGTCAATGTTGGAGCACGTGAAAATGTTTGTTTCTCAAGTGTTGAAAGCCCAGATAAGTGCAGGTCCTCGAAAAATATAGATGGATATTGTGAAGGATATGCTGTTTTCCTCCATGATGAATCAAAATGATAAGCTACCTTCAAGTATTGGGGATCATGAGCTCTGCAATTTTTTGGAGGAGTTGAGTCCTCTTGTGGAAAACCAAAGGTGAGTATTCATTCTGTAACTTAATTATATTTGGATGTATTTTTCTACATTCGGTCCTCTCTTTATTGTGAAATTATGTTTTTTAGGTTTAGACGCAGTATATCCCAGGAGAAAAGAAAATTGATGCCAGTAGTAGAGGGCTTTGATAGCATCCTTCTTATACAGAGAAGATCTCGCTATTTATTTATACAAGGTAGCCGTTTCCCAGGACAAGGTGGCCCTGATGATAAATGTTATGTCTTTAAGATGTCTTTGCGAGGACCAGCATCAGTTGGTGAATCGCATGCGGTGTGAAGCAAAAAAGAGGATTGGTAGTGCCGAGGCCATGACAACGACAGTCCTTAATGAGAGTGCAATGCAGCCATCCCCTTACTCTATTTTTCATTTGGCATGTGAGAGTGGAGAGGACTATTTTATACACATCAAGGTACAACCTTGGTGTACATGTCTTGATTTCATGCAAAGAGAATCTAGAGGAAAGTCTTACGTTGCATGTAAGCATATCTATTTTGTCTTCTTGTGAGTTTTGGGATTACATAAGAATGAGGATATGGTAATGCATCAACCAACACTATCACCAGAGGATGTGGACATTATATTATCACGTCCTCGAAGCAAGGATGTTTGTGCCTATACTTAAGCTTTAATCAAGCCTCTCATGTTTGTGCCTACTTAAGCTTGAGGAAATGTGAAGTCAATCTTTTTGTAAGAAAATTTGAACCCAATATTTTTGTCTTGCTTTGGGATGGAGTATACTGTCACGTACTCTAAAGTCTTATTGTAGGTAGCTTGCAACGCTATGGTAAAGGAGTTGTACCAACCATATATGTTCTTGTAAAAGAAATGTGAACTCAATCTTTTTGTAAGAAAATATGAACCGGGTATACTTGTTTTTACTTGTGTTGAAATAAATATTGGTCTTTGAGTATGCATGAAAAGTTGAAGTATCCTTGTCTCATAAATTGTATGTATTAGAAGAAAGGTACATAGATAGGTATATTTGTGCCTATATTTAAGTTTCTTTGACATAAAATGTGTGTTTATATGTAGGAAGGTAGGTAGGTAGGTATGTAGGTATGTATGTATGCATGTATGTATGCATGTATGTATGTATGTATTGTACACATGTGTGTATATATGTATGTATATATGTATGTATATATGTAGGAAGGTAGGTAGGTAGGTAGGTATGTTTGAGAATATGCATGTATATATGTATGTATGTATGTATGTATGTATGTGAATGTATTTATTTCTCTTTCATAAATACTTACTATATAAAAGCTCACCAAAATGTATCATTTTTCTTATAAGCTCGCATAAAACTATCTTATCTCCAAAAAGCTCGCCAAATAAAGCTCGCAAAAAAAATCAAACTCATCAAAAACAACTTTGGCCTACTCTGCATTAATGATAGCTGCTCCGCCTATTATGCTAAAGAAGATTCCTTTCCCTTTCCTTCAGATTTCATGCTTGTGGTTTTGAAGGAAGTTTCAAAATTTCCCTCATGCATTTCTCAGGAATGAGTTTCCTTGAAATTGTCTTTGAAATCAATGGCACTCCTATAGCATTGCTCAATGGAGATATGTCCAAGAGCATATAGGGAATTATGCAAGGCTACATCTTCAAGTCCCTCTAGGAAGCGACCGATTAGTCTTTTGTCAGAGAACTTGTCCCTATCTTTACAACAAGAGTGGATGTATCTTATCCGGTTGATATAATCTCGAATGAATTCTCTCTCTTTTTGCTTGTCCCTATCTTTACAACAAGAGTGGATGTATCTTATCCGGTTGATATAATCTCGAATGAATTCTCTCTCTTTTTGCTTGACATTATGCAACTATTCGATTGGACTCCATCGTGTTTCTTGTCTTGAATATCCTACTTTGAAAGCATCTTTCAAGGCGTCAAAGGTAGCCTTGTCTTCTATTTTGGTGATTGAAACCACTGTCTTGCTTTTCCACCATCAAGGGTGAGGCCAAAGGCACTCACCTTAACCTGATCTTCCACATGGACAAAGGCCTCACAGATCTGGTTAAACATCTACATATGAGGTATGGGATCTCTAGACCCATCAAACTTAGTGATAAGCTAGAGATGTGGGCCAGTTTATTCCTTTTTGGTCTTGGCTATTACACCGGTTTTTGTGCAAGTGTTGGTGGTACGATCCCTAAAGCTACCCCCTATCTCTATTTCCATGGCTATCCTCAACATTTGAGGTGTCAATCCTTCCATAGTCGGGGCTAGTGTAGGTTTGGTTATGATGGGTGGGGGAGTTAGGCCTAGAGGATAGTATCCCATCTATGGACTGTGCCTCAATAGTGGGAAAGTGTGCACTTTATAAGGATCCATATGGTATCCAAGATACACCCCACAAGGTGGGTAGTGATTGTACATGTGTTGTGTGAGGCTGGAGTGTTCTAGGGAGACTCTTTACCTAGTTCTTAACTTAGGCTTGGTGCTCGCCTACCATCCTGAAATGAATCTTCTGACACAACAATCAACATGGCTCCCCAAAGTGCTAGATCAGTTTGAATTAGGTTGTTTGGGCCTTTCCCCACCTTTGGTCTCAGATCTAGTGGGGGTGTAATAGTTCTCTTAGGTTGACGATCCATACCTATGTCCCTAGAATGAGGCTCTTCTAATTGTGTATTTTCAAGGATAAAGTTTTTTAATCTCAAGGCAAGACTCCTTTGTGAATGTGCAAGGGATCATGAAAAAATAAAAATGCATTTGACAGCCTTATCATCCAATTTTCTATGTTGTTGCATAGACACTAAAGCCTATATAGGCCAAGCAACCAAAGACACGGAAGTGACCAATAGAAGGCTTCCTGCCATGCCAATGGAGTAGTAGACTGCAAGGCCTTAGTGGGACACCTGTTGAGTATATATGCAGCACACATGACAGCCTCAAGCCAAAACGCATGTGGCAAATCTTGGCTCTTGACCATACATCATGCCATCTCCATAAGTGACCTATTTTTCTTCTCAGCAACACCATTTTGCTGAGGGGTATACGGCACTGTACAGTGGTGTTTTATCCCACAACTAGCCAAAAATGCATCAAACTCTTTAGACATGTACTCCCCCCCTTGATCAGAATGAAGGGTGCCCACAGTACAATTGGATACATTTTCAGCCATAAGCAAAAATTGTTTGAAGCACAAAAACACTTCGGACTTTGCCTTCATACCCATGCATGCCTTGAGTAATCATCAATGAAAGTCACGAAGTACAAGTGTTTACTAAATGATGGAGTTTGCATAGGCCCACATACATCACTATGTACAAGTTGCAATTTGCGAGTGGCCCACACAGAACCATCCTTTGGAAATGCAAAACGCTGCATTTTGCCCAAAATACAGCCGTCACAAACATGTTTCAATGGTGCCTCAAGAGGGGGCAATGAAGCAACCATATCAAATTTCTGCAAACGCAGCAAACTAGCAAAGTTCAGATGACCAAAACAAGCATGCAATAGTTTTGCATCTAAAACTACCTTTTCATCAGAGACTGCATTTGCTGAATCTTCCACACACTTGTCATAAGAATTGAGCCTATACAGCCCACGAAACAAGGTGCCAGATGCAATAATCGTATCACCAAAAGTCAAATCATGAACAGTACATCTGTCATCCACAAATTTGACTACAAGTCTAAGTCTAGCAAGTGCAGAGACAGACAATAGATTCTTCTTTATCCCTGGCACATACAAAGCATCTTAAAGTGTGAAAGCACTGCTATTTGCAGCAGTAAGCATAATTTTACCAATGCCCTTCACTGGGTAAGAAGCATTATTGACACATGTGATAGTATTCCCATTAGAGATAGCCTCAATACAAGTGAACAAATCACGATGCGAGGTTTAAATGTGCTTTGTAGCACCACTATCAAAATACCATACATCATCAGAGTCAATAGAATCTGCCAAACATGCATCATGTACAGATGGGTCATACTGGCAATACACGCTAAATGCCCATTCTGTATCCTGCACAACATTTGCAGAATCTGCATTTGTATAAGCATCTGCTATTGTGGCTGCATTTGACTCTTTCTTCTTTGTCTCTTTAGCCTTTAGCTTAGGGCAATTCTTAATGACATGATCAGTTGCCTTACAATAGTTGCACCTAATCTTTTTCTTGCCTTTATCAAGAGTCTTCTCAGACCTATTGTTGCTACCTGTGGAAGAAGAAGAAGTTGCAGACCTACTAATAGGAGAAGAAACAGTGGAAGGGGCTGCCTTACTACTTCTTCTCTGTTGGGCAGCAACAAATGCCTCATCAACTGCACGCTGCCTAGCCCTATTTTGCCTAGACTACTGCGTTTCTTGCAAGAGCTTGTTGACTAAAGTATCATACTTGACAACATCAGGTCTGTCCTCAGTAAAACAAGTCTCCACGTGGAAGCAAAAGTCTGATATGACTTAGGTAAAGCATCAAGAACAGTCTGCACAAGAGAACGATCGGGAATAATCTCACCTGTAGAAATCAACTATTCCTTGAGATGTTTAATCTCAACAAGAAAAACATTTATGTCATCATCTTCCTGCATAAACTTTGATTCTAGCTCTTTACGCAGGTAAGAGATTTTTGCCTCGTTTACGACTTGCATACAAACCAGCTAGAATATCCCAAGCCTGTTTTGCTATTTTAGCTAAACAAATATGTGGAGTGATGTTACATTTGAGAGAAAGTGCAATCAAGGCACGAGCCTACGCATCTTTTCTATCCCAACAAGCTTATTCAGTAGTGGGTAAAATAGCAGCAACAGTAGAGATGCTAGAACCTGCAACATCCATACCCTGCACAATGTTCCACACTCCTTTTGCAAACAACCAAAACACGCTGCATCATGTATGCCCAAAGTGGGTAGTTGCTGTCTCCATCCAATTTGTCATCAGCAGACAACATGCGAAACACATCATTACTGTTATCAACCATGGCCCCACCACTACGGGCACCTCGGTAAGTGTGCGGTCCAAATTTTGGGACAGGGTCTCCAAATTTGGGGCACCGACCTCGATTTTTGCGTGCCGGGGACCGCCCCGTCGAGCGAATTTTTTTTTTGTCCAAGAGGTTCTCCTGGTCATTGGGGTGCAGACTGGTCGCAATCGGATGCCCGGTCGTGCATTTATTAAGGTTTAAAGGTCGCTTTTTAACTAAAAATGACTGAAATTTACATATAAAATTAATATGGTGTCCGTTTTGGATGCTGTAAAATCCTATATTAGGGTAAAATCATGCGTAGACTCCAAATTTGGGCTCAAAATTTGAAGATTCTCAATAGAAATGACTCATTTAATAAAATTATTAATTTTTATACCATAAAAACTCATAAATTTATCTATTACATGGACATTTCTTTATTAGTGGAAGATGGGTATGTTACATCCTTTCCCCTTAAAGAAATCGAGATGTCCTCATCTCGTCCATGAATTGGGGATAATCCTTTAAGAGTGTAGCTTCATCTTCCCAAGTTGCATCCTCTTCAGGGTAATCTTGCCACCGTACTAGATGTTCTACAAGAGTTCTATTTTCGAGTTGCCTTTCCCTAGAATCTATGATGCTACTGGGCTGTAATTCAAGGACTCCTTGAGTAGGGATTACAACTTGTTCATCATCAAGAATATGATCAAGACTGGGTACATAAGGTTTTAACAAACTTACATGAAATACATTGTGGACTTTGATATGGGCTAGGAGTTGGAGTTTATAGACACTAAGTTTACTTAGACACTTGAATCTTGATAACTGTATAGGGGCCACAATACCTAGGGCTGAGCTTCTTATATTTCCCAAGTGATAGAGAACTTTATTTGGGTTGTACTCGTAGAAGAACTTTGTCTCCTTCCTTGAAGATCCTTTCAGACCTCTTGGTGTCAGCATAATGTTTTTGTCGATCTTGGGTAGCTTTAATATCCTTTTGAATTGCCTTGGTTTGTTCCTCCATCTCTTCGAGCATTTTCCTGGATGCCTCAACTCTTATGGTCGGAGCAAAGAAATTTAGAGGAGACAAGCATTCTTGCCCATAGAGTGCTTTGAATGGTGACATTCCTATGCTCTGATGATAAGATGCATTGTAGGCAAATTCTACCAGAGGAAGGTATTGAGTCCACCTTCTTGGTTCCCGTCCACAATATGCTCTGAGAATGTCTTCAATTACTTGATTGACTCTCTCAGTCTGGCCATCGGTCTCTAGAGGGTGATAAGTTGTGCTAAAGCAAAGTTGAGTTTCCAGGGCTTGAAATAAGGACTGCCACAGAACTTTGAAGTGAAGTCAGAATCCCGGTCACTTACTATCCTTTTTGGGAGACCATGAAGTTTGAGGACTTCCTTGATGAATATTCGAGCAGCATCAGAAGCTTTGAAGGTCTTCTTTGTTGGTATAAGGTGAGCTACTTTGGTAAGTAAGTCCACTACTACCAGAATGGAGTCATATCCTCCTTGAACAGTGGGGAGACTTGTGACAAAATCCATACTAATGCACTCCCACTTCATTTGGGGAATATCCAAGGGTTGAAGTTTCCCAGGCATCTTGACCCTTTCAGCTTTGATCCTTTGGCATGAGAGACATTGCACTCTAAAATAAAAGAAAGATTCTGTTTTACCCTGTTTTGACCTAGAGAGAGAAAATGTCTAGAGAGAGGTAGTCTAAAATTGAGATATTTTTGGATATAAAAATCCTCCTAGTGTCTAAAATGAATTCCCCTGAAACAGAAATTCAAAAAGAACTTTCCAATGTGCAATTGGAAACGGGTATAAAGGACCTTAGCCTAAGGGTGAAATAATGATAATTTTCACTATTCTCAAAAATTCTCTCCAAATTGAAGAAATTGGAGCTTCCCTCTTTCTTCAATCTCCATTGGTGGCTCCCAAACCAATTGATTGGTTGGGGGCCTCTATCGTGATCAAAGAATCAAGCAATTTTTAAGGTAAAGGGTGAATTTTGATCTTTTTCTATAATTTCTCAAAGTTTCTCTCTTCTCAAACCCTCTCAAGCTTGAGAATCTTAATTGGAATGGCTTTTGAATGCTATTGAAGTCAATTGACGAATGGTAGTAAGACAATACATAACTTTTCATTTATGCTTAATTTTAATGGTTGTTATGTAATTTCTCTCTCTTACTCAAAGAATGGTCATTCCCATGACCTATTCTCAATCCAAATGAAGCTTCTCATGAAGCTTTTCCCTAATCCAAGAATAAATTCTATGCTTGTTTAATTGGAGGCCAAATTCATGGCTTTTTTATGCTTTTAAGTTAGTTGTTTCATGAAAATTTACAATTCAATCCATAATGGGTTAATGATCCAATTAGGGATCATTATAATCATATCCATAATGTTAAAGTTCATTCTTTTAGAATAAATTGAGATTTATCAGTAATAGCAACGGAGCTATGGCAAAATTTTTGTAAAAATTACAATAAAACATTTTCATTCAAAGTATGAAAAGAGGACTTCCTACCATATTATAGGAATTATCATCCTAGATAAACTGATTGATTCTCATTGTAATCATAGAAACGTTGATTTTTAGGTTTATGCATAATTAATGAATTTTTAGATAAATTTATTTATCTATGAGAAATAATTAAATGTTAAAAGAGGAATTCCCATTACATTTGGAATTCCATGATTGGATGGGAAAAGAGAATTTCCTATCATATTGGAATTATGGGATAATTCATATAATTTTCAAAATAAATTTTTAGATAAATTTATTTATCTATGAGGAATAATTAAATATTAAAAGAGGAATTTCCATTACATTTGGAATTCCATCATTGGATGGGAAAAAGAGAATTTCCTATCATATTGGAATTATGGGATAATTCATTTAATTTCAAAAATAAATTTTTAGATAAATTTATTTATCTATGAGAAATAAGTAAATGTTAAAAGTGGAATTCCCATTACATTTGGAATTCCATCATTGGATGTGAAAAAGAGAATTTCCTATCATATTGGAATTATGGGATAATTCATTTAATTTTAAAAATAAATTTTTAGATTAATTTTTTTTATCTATGAGAAATAATTAAATATTGAAAGAGAAATTCCCATTATATTTGGAATTCCATCATTGGATGGAAAAAAGAGAATTTCCTATCATATTGAAATTATGGGGTAATTCATTTAAACTCAAAGATGAATTTTTAGATAAATTTATTTATTCTATGAGAAATAATTAAATGTTAAAAGAGAAATTCCTATTGTATTTAGAATTCCATCATTTAGATGGACAAAGAGAAACTTCTAGCATATTGAAATAATGGATATTTTAAATAAATTTATTTTATAAGAAATATTTGATAGAAAAAGAGAAATTCCCATGGTAATTGGGATCCTAGAAATTAAATGGGAAGAAGAGGATTTTTTTTAGTATAAATTCAATTTATGATTATTTTACCATAAGAGAAAATATGGGTAGAATTCATTTCTACAAATCCCATGAATTCTTTTATTCAAAAGAAGAATATTGAATATAATTCAATTGAGGAATTGAGAAGGAATAGAGAACTAGTTGTCAGAAAAAGAATCTTTAATTAGGCCAAGCAATTGGCTGAAATTTAGAAAAAGTCCTATTATCAGTATCAATCTAGAAAAAGCTATTAAATGGTAATAGCATGTGACTGGATGTGATAAGAAGAAATAAGGATGTGATAAGATGTGTATCCATGGGCTGTGATAAGATGAGAATGGATGTGTGTATGGGATGCGATAGGATGTGAATGGATGTGTGTATGGGATGCGATAGGATGTGAATGAATGTGATAAGATGAAAATAGGATGTGATAAGATGTGATGTAATGGAAATAAATGTAAATGTGAATAATGAGATGAGAAAAGGGTTGAGAGGATATGTGAAAGGGTGAGATGGGAAGTACTCGGATGTGAATATGGATGTATATATGAAAAAAGAGATGTGTATATGTATGTGGATGTATAGATGTGGATATGGATGTGAATGTATGAACGTGGATGTGGAAATGGATGTATGAATGTAGATGTGGATGTGGATGTGGATGTGGATATATGGATGTGGATGTATGAATGTGGATGTGGATGTGGATGTATGGATGTGGATGTGGATGTATGAATGTGGATGTGGATATGGATGTATGGATATGGATATGGATATGCTAAAAGAGGAGTTCCCATTACATTTGGAATTCCATCATTGGATGGGAAAAAGAGAATTTCCTATCATATTGGAATTATGGGATAATTCATTTAATTTCAAAAATAAATTATTAGATAAATTTATTTATCTATGAGAAATAATTAAATGTTAAAAGAGGAATTCCCATTACATTTGGAATTCCATCATTGGATGGGAAAAAGAGAATTTTCTATCATATTGAAATTATGGGGTAATTCATTTAAACTCAAAGATGAATTTTTAGATAAATTTATTTATCTATGAGAAATAATTAAATGTTAAAAGAGGAATTCCTATTGCATTTGGAATTCCATCATTTAGATGGACAAAGCGAAATTTCTAGCATATTGAAATAATTGATATTTTAAATGAATTTATTTTATAAGAGATATTTGATGGGAAAAGAGGAATTCCCATGGTAATTGGGATCCTAGAAATTAAATGGGAAGAAGAGGAATTTTTTTTAGTATAAATTCAATTTATGATTATTTTACCATAAGAGGAAATATGGGTAGAATTGATTTCTACAAATCTCATAAATTCTTTTATTCAAAAGAAGAATATTGAATATAATTCAATTGAGGAATTAAGAAGGAATACGGAACTAGTTGTCAGAAAAAGAATCTTTAATTAGGCCAAGCAATTGGCTGTGATTTAGAACAAGTCCTATTATCGGTATCAATCTAGAAAAAGATATTAAATGGTAATAGCATGTGACTAGATGTGATAAGAAGAAAATAGGATGTGATAAGATGTAAATGGGCTGTGAGAGGATGAGAATGGATGTGTATGGGATGCGATAGGATGTGAATGAATGTGTGTATGGGATGCGATAGGATGTGAATGAATGTGATAAGATGAAAATAGGATGTGATAAGATGTGATGTAATGGAAATAAATGTAAATGTGAATAATGAGATGAGAAAAGGGTTGAGAGGATATGTGAAAGGGTGAGATGGGAAGTACTCGGATGTGAATATGGATGTATATATGAAAGAAGGGATTGTGTATATGGATGTATAGATGTGGATATAGATGTGGATGTATGAATGTGGATGTGGAAATGGATGTCTGGATGTAGATATGGATGTGGATGTATGAATGTGGATGTGGATGTGGATGTATGGATGTGGATGTGGATGTATGAATGTGGATGTGGATATGGATGTATGGATGTGGATGTGGATGTGGATGTGGATGTATGAATGTAGATATGGAAATGGATGTATGGATGTGGATGTGGACGTGGATGTGGATGTGGATGTGGATGTGGATATGGATGTACGGATAAGGATGTGGATGTGTATGAATGTGGATGTGGAAATGGATATATGGATGTAGATGTGGATGTGGATGTATGAATGTGGATGTGGATATGGATGTATGGAATGTGAATGTATGAATGTGGATGTGGAAATGGATGTATGGATGTAGATGTGGATGTAACCCAATTGGACTCAATTAGTGGCCTCCCTCACCTATAAATAGACCCTCATTCTTTTTTTGTATTCTCATCTGTGAGCTATACCATGCCAGTATTACATTAAAATAATCATATTTTCTATTATCCCTTAAAAATCCTCTACTACTTTGGGGAGCTTGGAGCTTCTCTCTCTCTTCAACAACTCTTGGAGCTCTCTACTCCACTTTCTAAACCAATTGGTTGGTTGGCTCGGGGGGGTCACTCGTATAAATATGTAAGTATCACGTGGGTTCAACAGAAGGATATTTTAAATATTTAAAACTTACAGAAATATATTTACAGAGGGGATTTATTTATTTTATTTTAAAAAAAAATTACAGATTTGAATAGGAAAGGATACATTATATTCACTAAAAAATTCACAGATAAGGGACTTTTTAAATAGGCCTTGAACGCACGTGATATAGAGGATTTACATATAGTGACCCCCCCCCGAGTTGGTTGGGGGCTTCACTTCTAGAAAAAGAAGCAAGCTAATCCTTGAGGTAAGAATGAATTTCATGGTTTTTTGTTAATATTCTCAAATGACTTCTCTTCTCAACCCCTCTCAAGCTTGAGAAGTTTCTAATTGGTTGTTTTAAATTCAAATCAAGATTTTTCTAAGAGTCTTAATGTGTAATCAAGAAAAAGCTAATCTTTATGCTTAATTAGAATGCTTTCTTATGTATATCTCTCTCTCAAAAAGAATAGTCATTCCTATGGCTAATTCTTTAGCAAAAGAATGCTTCTCATTGATAAATTCTTAATTCAAAACCAAACTCTAAGCTTGTTAAGCTAGAGAATAAGAAAATGGTATTTTTTATGCTTTTATGTTAACAAAATAATGGTTAATTCTTTTAGATTATTTATAAGTAGTTAAAAACTACTTCAATTGATTCTAAATGAGAAAGAGATAATCCTATCAATTCGGGAAAAGAGGAAAAATGGAAATAGCTTAATCTAGTGGAATAATCATAATTAAGTTTATGATTATGGTTAAAATTATGATTTAAATTCATAGTTTAGATTTAATCTTAAGAATAGATTTTCTATCATATTTGCATTACAATGTTTTATTCTTTTAAGAAAATAAAAAAATATCAGTAATAGCAGCAAAGCTATGTATAATGCTAAAATAGGACTTCCTACCATATTCTAGGATTGGACACCCTATGCAAAAAAAATGATTTTCTTCATATTCATGTGAAATAAATTTTTAGTATTTATGCATAATATTTAATTAAAAGAAAAGAGAAAATTTTGGTAAATTTATTTTTATGCGAAAAGAGGAATTCCCATGATAATTAAGATCCAAGTAATTAAATAGTAAAAGAGGATATTTTGGCATATTTAAAATAATGGATATTTTTATTTAATTCAAAAAAGAGAAATTTTAGATAAATTTATTTTATGCATAAGAAATTTTTAAATGATAAAAGTTGAATTCCCATGACATTTGGAATTCAATCATTTAAATGCAAAAGAGGGATTTTAAGCATATTTAAAAAAAAGGATATTTGTATTTAATTAAAAGAAGAAATTTTATGGTATTTTAAGTAGAGAAAGGTTGAAATTAAATTTTGGTGACAAAAGAGGAATTTTCACCATAATTCCACCTAGAAACTTAGGGTTGATAATTAAATTGGTAGAAAGAATATTCTTAGATATTTTAGGGGGATAAATCACCAAATTGATATTTACGCAAAATTAGATTAATGGAAGAAGAGTATTTTTATAAAAACCGGATATTCTCATATAGAACCATTTCTTAATCTATTATGGTTAGGAAGGAATGAAATTCATGAAGTTGGAATTTTCCTTATGGTTAGAAGTTGAGTAGATTTTTATTTGAAGAAAATCCTTAGGAATCAAAGTTAGAAGTAAACCAAATAATTTTGGTTAGACCACGACTGTGAGAGGGGTGGCCAATAAACTACTTGCCCATCTCTTGAATCTAAATCAAGCAAAAACCTCGTGACCTATTTCAATTCTTGACACAAAGAATAGACTACCGTTGAATTAGTATAGTTTTTCCTTAACCGAAATCACCAAGAATCTAGTTGGAAATTCAGTCAAATGTGGGTAGATTACCCTGATGAGAGATCAATTATTCTCATTAAGAAAATCTAGATTAAGGGAAAAGGGTTTTGTGGAACCAATCTCGAACTGGAAATTCTACTTGCATAGAACCTCTGTTTTCTTTTAAAGCACTGTTTTATGCCACAATGCTGGAGGAAGCATTTGGTATGTGATTAACTAAGGACAGACTCGTTGAACAGTTGGTAGGGAGTCATCGAGGTACGTCGCTCGTCGCAAAGCCTGCCGAGGTCTTGACCAGCCTCGGTATGGTTAAAACGGTGTGCTTCTTGTACAATTGGCGAGGACCGACGATGAAGAACGGGCTCGCGGGTTAGGACACCTAAGTAGGATCCTAGAGGGTTCTGACAGGTGATGCACGGGCTCGCTGGTTGCTAGGACACCCATGCGTACGTCGAGGAAGATACAGATGAACTGAAAAGAATGACTTTTGTGAACTGAATTTTGATATTGGATCTCGTTGGTTGACCAGCTGGTCTTCAACGGAGAGTCCGGATGATATATTTTTGTAAAACAATGGACTCAATATTTTGGAGGATTATGATCAGTAATACTATGATTTCATTAAAAGATTGTTTTAAAGACATTCAAATTTGTTAAAATGGTAATTTCATATTGGGTGTGTAAGTGGTATAACTACCTTGAATTTTGCTTGAAGGGCCGGCTAGGGGGCCTGGGAACTCTTTTCCTCGGTACCCGAGCAAAACAAAACCAAATTTTTATAAAGGAATCCCACCAAGACAGTGGTTGGGCAGTTAGCTAACCCATGGGTTCGTTGGGGTAGGTGGGAGATCGGGGGATTTCTGCGATACAAATAGTTACGATTAAGTTACGTTAGTTAGATTAAGTCCTAGAAGACCCTTGTTCTATGGGAGAAAATCAACGGGTTGTGCCTCGCTAAAGGAGGAAAAAAGCGATGATTCTATGGACCAAGTGCAAGTATCTTCTTTGATCTGACCATGTGACTTTTGGGTTCAATCGGATCAGTTTGGTTAGTTAAGACTTTGACTCATTAGATCAATTCTCTCGTTAGATGATTTTCCTAGTGGAATCGCCTGTGCCTTCCGGGTGAGGAAAGTTTTTTCGGATTCAGTTTTGGAGGAACCACCGGGCTAGTCTCTTGTCCAGATATCCATGGGTGAGGCCCCGAGTGTGGATCCCTACCCCGCGCATGAGGCTGACGCCGCTTCCGCCGCCCAGTGCCCTCGGAGGGGGCATCGCAGAGGGGGCAGGCGTCTTACAGAGATTGGTTGTGCAGACACTCTGTGTACTACAAAGAGGTCTTAAAGTTTCCATTGGGTGTATGTATAGTGAGTGGTATCAATCCACACTTTTCCAATGATAATCTGGCAGCTTAGTGCGGATGCAGGTTATGTGTTGGAGGATCCCATTATGTACAGGAAGATTATGGGGAGTTTGATCTATGTCACGATCACCAGGCCAGATTTGAGTTATACTATTGGATTAGCGAGCCAATTTATGGAAGTTTCACACAAACCACATCTTGACAGTGTGCGACGTCCACTTGGGTATTTGAGGACCACTATTGATTATGCATTGTTTTATGCAGTAGGTATACCATTGGGGCTATATGGGTACACACATGTAGATTGGGCAAGTAGCATCTTAGACAAGAGATCTACGAGTGGATTTATTATTTTATTGGGGAGTGCTATTGTGACATGGAGTAGCAAGAAGCAACCCACAATTGCCTTGTCGAGTACAGAGGCAGAATACAAAGGATTTGTGGTGGCAGCGTGTGAGGTAGCTTGGCTACGCAAGCTACTTATTACTGATTTGGGGTTGCATGTGGAGAGAAAGGTTGTCATATATTGTGACAATCTTAGCACTATATACAATCGGCCAGGAACCCTGTTTTCCATGCATGAAAAAAATACATTGAGATACATTACCACTTTATCAAGGAGAGAGTCTTGGCAAGCGACATCGACTTGGCCTAGCCTAAGTCAGCACACGGGATTAGGTTGCTGACATCTTCACAAAGGCCTTGGGAGCTGAGAAGCTCTGTAAATTTCAAGATATGCTTGAAGTTCATGAGTTGGAGTTGAGCTTGAGGGGGAGTGTTGAGATATCAAGCTAAACATGAGCTAACACTCACGAGGCGCCTACATGACCATTCGACATTTACATCAATGGAGGGTTTGGTATAGCTAGCACTAACATATCTTCACCAGAGATTCTATAGCTGGACTACACCAACTAGTCCACACCTACCCACTCCACTTAGCGTGTCCATATTATGTACCGCTTATATATACTCTATTATGTATGTTAGTCACTTTATCTTCTTTGTAGACCTCTTTTGTTGTGTGAAGAAGAAGAAGAATTTTCAGCCTCTCACCTTGTGTATTCTCTTCTAGGGTTTGTGTGAGTGTGTGTGTGCTTGTTTGCAAGAGCTCAAGCTCTCTTCTCCCCTACCTCTTTTCATCACACACACACACACACATAGAGAGATGTGTGCATGCACCGGCATCATTCACAAGGACATCCCCAACCACCCATCCCTCCCCCCCACACACACTCACTCACTCACACACACACACACACACACATACATTTGCATTTTCATTATTTATATACACACTACTATTCACACATAAAAATTATATCATTATACACACACACTCATAGATCTTTTCACATATACTTATATATCTCCACAACTTGCTATCCCTTAAAACATGGAAATTTGTGGGACCCCTTCCCTCTCTGCACATCGTACTCTAGAGTGCTAGCAGTAGAAGTAGCAACCTTACGCAAAAGGCAGAGCTTCCCACACGGGGCCTCACCCATGAGTTTTTGGGTGAGGGACTAGTCTGGCGGCTCTTCCTAAACCGAGAACTCGAAAAGAAACTTTCCTCGCCTAGAAAGCATAGGCAATTCCTCTAGGAAAATCTTCTAACAAAAATTTATCTAACGAGGTCAAGAGCCTAGGCTATCCTTCACTCGGATGACTAAAGGAGGAATAATCTTTATACTTGATTCATAGAAACCAATGCTTTTTTTCCCCATCAAGTGAGGCACAACCGCAGATGTGATCTCTAAAAGCAGATTGTCCAAGTTTCTAAGCTACTGATCGCATCCTAAATGAACTTCTATCGAGATTACCCTTTATTATTTGATTTATAAAACTTCCACTGTTCCAGCCTAACCCCATCCAATCCCATGGGTTACCCGACCGCCCAACCATTGTACTTGGTGGAATACTGACACACCCATAATTGAAATGCCATTCTTAACTTGAACTTTCGAATATAGTCATGCATACACACCTTGTACGCACACACTCGTCTTTCAAAACATGGAAGAGTAACCAAATATCACACCAATACATTGATTACAAAATATCATAACTCAAAAATAATCTAGTTCTATTGTTTTCCAATCAAGTATCATCCGTATTAAGAGACTAAGGTTATGTAGAAGGGGAAGAGAAGGGTGTCAGTGTGAAGGGACTTAAGGTCCACTAGCTCATCTATTTAAAGGTGGAGCTAGGAGGCATTTAATGATTGAGCAAGACCTAGTTGTATTCATAAACAACTTAATAAGCAAGAAATTTTTCTTGTATTTTGTGAGTCCCTCACCTCCACACACTTGATCTAGCATGAGCACCACGTTTTCTAACAATCCGAACTCTCTGTTGAAGACTAGCTAGTCAACCAATGAGATCCAGTTTCATAGTTTTCAGTTTACTTAAATATATATATAGTAAACCACTCCAACTCCTTGAAATATCCCTCGAATACACCTGGGTGTCCTGGGTAATTGCGAGCCGCCCAGCACTGTCTGGTCAGACCCTCTAGGATCCTTGTAAGATTCCTCCCCAAGCCTCTAAAAATGTCCAGCATCTTCCCCTGTAATCAATTTCCTCTTCAGAAATATAAGAGATCTCGTCTCTATCTGTTTTGACATAGAGAGAGAAAATATTCTAGAGAGAGAATATTCGAATTATGAATATTTTTGGATAGAAAAATAACTCATCTTATTAAAATAAGTTTTCCTAAAATAGAAATTCAAAAAGAACTTTCCAATGTACAATTGGAATTAATTAGAAATGGGTATAAAGGACCTTAGCCTAAGGGTCTAGATTTTTAAAAAATTTTGGATTATGGTCCAATTAAGGTTCCTTTGGGCCAATAGGATCAATCCATGTGTGGAGAGGAGATAAATCCAATTTTATAAAAGAAGATACCCAAAAATGAGTAAATGCTCACATAAGGTGAAGAGTTGAATATGTACAAGGTTTATTAGTAAGAAACTATGAGTAATTTTAATAATATGAGATATTTTGGGTATAATGATTCCATTTTGACACATATGTAAGGAAGGGGAGTCCCTTCAATTCTCACATAAGATGAAGAGTTGAATATGTACAAGGTTTATTAGTAAGAAACTATGAGCAATATTAAAAATATGAGATATTTTGAGTATGATGATTCCATTTTTGACACATATGTAAGGAAGGGGAGGGCCTTCAATGAGGCGCCTACTTCACATGGGCAAATTGAGTTTTGTATCATAAAAATTTGAGATATTTCATCTCTCCTCTCTCCTCATTCAAGTCTAGTTCTAAAAAGTTACCTTAACTGACTTAAAAATGGTCAAAAATTGACCAAACTGACTTGGAAAATTCTAGAATCAGTTTGTTTGGTTAGGAGCTCAATTTTTCCTATAAATAGGAGCCTCCCCTTTGTTAAAAAAAGATAGTGTTTAAGGCATTGTTACTCTATTTCACCCAAGCTAAGAACTATGAATTTATTAATAATTCATTAGTTTTTGACATTTTCCTCTTCCAAAGATTAGTTGGCCACTCTTGTCCAAACAAGAGTTGAACCCTCAAACCATCAAGCCAAAGGAAAGCTTTCAAAGTCATTAGTAATTTGGTGATTCTTCTTTTCACTTATTTTATGATTTTTATGGCTTTAATGGTTCTTATGTTTTATGTCTTCTCTAAAAATGTTATACCTCATTACAAAAAGGTATTTCCCTCTCTTTTTTAACAAAACCAACCATTCTCTATCCTAGGTGAATGGTTAATTGATTAATGTCAAGTTTTTTTAATAATGATTATTTTATTATAAAAGTGTTACTTTTAGCATAATTGAATTTCATGCATAGAGGTATGCATAAAAGATAAATATTTTATTATAAAAGTGTTACTTTTAGCATAATTGAATACCATAATAGACGTATGCATAAAAGATGAATATTTTATTATAAAAGTGTTACTTTTAGCATAATTGAATTTCATGCATAGAGGTATGCATAAAAGATTAATATTTTATTATAAAAGTGTTACTTTTAGCATAATTGAATACCATGCATAGAGGTATACATAAAAGATGGATATTTTATTATAAAAGTGTTACTTTTAGCATACTTGAATTTCATGCATAGAGGTATGCATAAAAGATGAATATTTTATTATAAAAGTGTTACTTTTAGCATAATTGAATTTCATGCATAGAGGTATGCATAAAAGATGAATATTTTATTATAAAAGTGTTACTTTTAGCATAATTGAATTTCATGCATAGAGGTATGCATAAAAGATGAATATTTTATTATAAAAGTGTTACTTTTAGAATATTGAATTTCATGCATAGAGGTATGAAAAAATATGATTATTTTATTGTAAAACTGTAAAAAAAATGATTGTTTTATTATAAAAATGTTATTTTTATCATATTAAATTTCGTGCATAAAGGTGAAAAAAATATATTATTTTATTATAAAAATGTTACAAAAAATGATTATTTTATTGTAAAAGTGTTACTTTTATCACATTTGAATTTTATGTACAAGAAGATGCATAAAAGATTGATTTTAATTCAAAAGTGTCATTTTTATTTAAAATGAATTTATGCATAGAAAGATGCATAAAAGATTGATTTTTATTTCGAAAGTGTTAGTCTCCTTAAATGAAATTTATGCATAATTAGATGCGTAAAGAAATCTTATATCAATATAAGAATTCCCTTGTATTCTATAAATAGATATGGGAAGGGATAGGATGTGATAAGAGATGTGATGAGATGTGATAAGATGTATATGAGATGAGTTAGGATGTGATAAGAGGTGTATGAGATGTGATAAGAGGTGTATGAGATGTGATGAGATGTGATAAGATACTTATGGGATGAGTTAGGATGTGATAAGATGAGTTAAGATGTGATAAGATACATATGGGATGAGTTAGGATGTGATAAGATGAGTTAAGATGTGATAAGATACATATGGGATGAGTTAGGATGTGTTAAGATAGGTTAAGATATGATAAGATGTGTATGGGATGAGGTAAGAAGTGTATGTGATCGGATAAGATGTATATGGGTTGTGATGAGGCGAGAATGGATGTGATGTAAAAGAATAGATGTGAATGCGTATGTGATTATATGAATGGGAATGTGGAAATGAATGTATAAATGTGAATGTGGATGTAGAGGTAGATGTATGGGTGTGAATGAGAATGTGGATGCGGATGTATACATGTAGATGTAGAAGTATGGATGTGAATGAGAATGTGGATGTGGATGTATACATGGAGATGTGGATGTATGCATGTAGATGTAGATGTATGGATGTGAATGAGAATGTGGATGTGGATGTATACATGGAGATGTGGATGTATGCATGTAGATGTAGATGTATGGATGTGAATGAGAATGTGGATGTGGATGTATACATGGAGATGTGGATGTATGCATGTAGATGTAGATGTATGGATGTGAATGAGAATGTGGATGTGGATGTATACTTGGAGATGTGGATGTATGCATGTAGATGTAGATGTATGGATGTGAAAGAGAATGTGGATGTGGATGTATACATGGAGGTGTGGATGTATGCATGTAGATGTAGATGTATGGATGTGAATGTGAATGTGGATGTGGATGTATGCATGGAGATGTGGATGTATGCATATGTGTGAATGCGGATGTGGATGTGGGATTGGAGGTATGATGTGGATATACGAACATGGAGGTGAATGTAGAATAAAGAACGTGAATATGTATGGAAAATAATGTGTCGTCGATATGAGTAAATGGATGAAAATTCGGAATACACATTGAATGGAATGTGGATTAAGTAATGTGGATTGAGGAGGAATAATGTGGAAAGACGAGAGTTCGATATAGAAAGTGTATTTTGTGACTGTTTGTAAATGACTGTTTTATGTCAAGAATGCTGGGGAAGCTTTTTGACCGTCTTGTGGAATTAAGGTCATGGAGACCTAACTGATAAGTTGCAACTGCTCTGAGACGGAGAGTCAATGGAGGACGTCTTGCGTAGCAAGGTCGACCGAGGTCTTGACCAGCCTCGGTTCGATTTAAATTGTGAGCTTCCGGTACGGTGGATGAGGGACCAAGGAAGCGGCCTATGAATGAAGCGCTAGGTCACCTGCGAAGGATCCTAGAGAGTGCTGACCATATGGTGCTCGGGCTCGGGGTCGCCAAAGATACCCACACGTGCGTCATGGAAGATATTGGAATAAGGAATAAGAGTTGTTTTCTAAAACCGGGCATGGATCTGGTTGATTGACCTTGCTGGTCCTCAACGGATGAGTCCATGGCTCTTTTATATGGATCTGTGGGTTGATCTTGCTGATCTTCCACAGAGATTCCATTCTGTTATGTGAATATATTGCCGGTTACTATGAGCTAGGAACTATGGAAAAGGCCCCTGAGTGAACAGGTGGTGAGCGTTCTGGTTGCCAATGATGCCATAAGTATACCGATGAATAAATGACTAGAAATAAGGATTCAACTAGAGACTTTGAGGATTGTCATCAGTGACATAATGGTTTCATTAAAGGATTGTTTTAAAGTTAGCTGATGCTGAGAAAAAGGAAATTTCATATTGGGTGTGTAAGTGGTGTGACTAGTTTTATGTTTGCATGAACTTCCGGCTAGGGGGCCTTGGAACTGTTTTCCTTGTTGGTACCCGGGACAAAACCTAACCAAATTCATAATTGGATCCCATCACTACAGTGGTTGGGAGGTTGGCTAACCCATGGGACTGGATGGGGTTAGGCTGGACTGATGGATCCGTAAATTGAGACTCATTTTATGTTATTGCGATAGATGAAGTAAATCCCGGATAGTAATTGTTCTATGGATAGGAATCAACGGCTGTGCCTCTTGATAGGGAAAAAAGCGTTGATCCCAATGATCCAAGTGCAAGTTTCTTCCTTGATCTGACCAAGTACCTTTATAGGTGCAATCGGATCAGTTTGATTAGTAATGGTCTTGACTACGTTAGAGTAAAAAGTTATCCTGGTGGAATCGTCCGTGCTTTCCGGATAAAGGAAGTTTTTTTTGGGTTCGGTTTTGGAAAAATCGACGGGTTAGTCTCTTGTCCGGATATCCGTGGGACGAGGCCCCGAATGTGGGACCCCTGTCCCGCGCGAGAAGTGCTACTTCTGCTGCTAGTACCCCGAATCCATTGCTCGGTGGGAACAGGGATCTCACAATTGGTATCAGAGCATTTGGCTCTAATAAAGATCAACTGAGAAGCCAAATATGTCAAAAATTTATCAAGAATCCCAAAAAGATTGTAATTGTGTGATATAATTCATATAAATTGATATTCAAACTGAAAATTCGTAAATTAGTAATTGGGACTTCAAATAGAAGTACCGCAACTATATGGAACCTTGACTTGCTTGAGACCTAGACATGATGGTATTTACCTTATAGTTCCAAGTATCATGACTACCCGTATATACCGAGGGTATAACTGCAACTCTTTACCGGCAGTATATACGAGTAAATCTAAGACTTGAAATTATAAGCATTAATGCTATCCAGATGATGAATTCGAATGTGGTTGATATGATTTTTAATTCTGTTTGAGAACTGATGATTTGATTTGGATTCTGATTGAAAAATGTTGATCCCTGAAATTTGGTTGAAATGTAATAAGCTGAACGAATCCTCAATGTGAGGATGAATGGGATGAGTCCCTGTGATGATATTCATAACTGGAACGATGATAATGATTTCAGCAAATCACTATGAGATTAGTGGATTGTGCTGTCAAATTGCTACTGTTAACAATTGACACGGTAGATCAAGTT
Organism: Cibotium barometz; assembly: GCF_041138505.1. Lineage (NCBI taxonomy): Eukaryota > Viridiplantae > Streptophyta > Polypodiopsida > Cyatheales > Cibotiaceae > Cibotium > Cibotium barometz. The sequence continues at coordinate 1,835,793 of NC_141079.1, forward strand.
AAGGGATGACAATTTGAGAATTTTCTCAACTTGAATTCCCGTGGAGGAATGTTCAGAAGGAAATTTTTCGGTCTAATTATCGTGTTAAAAAATATGGATGATATGATCTGAATGAATTGTTATTTAATGATGAGTTCTATATAAGGGATATTTATCCCCGTATTCTGCTGGGTTGACCAGAATATAAGGAACCCTAGAATAAAATGGATCTTAAGAAAAAGAGTCGTCCTCTACTTTGCGAGATGAGGACATCTCGCACTTTTTTAAGTGGGGTAGAATGTAAGATTCCTCCCCCACCAGCCTTCGAGGTATGCAGGAGTAAGAACCTTCCTTTTTGATCTTATAATTATTCCCTCTCTAAAATAAAAGAAAGATTCTGTTTAAAAATGAAGACCCTTTTCCCAGAATACTTCTCAAGAACCCACCTGTTTTAAGGATTCAGAACGATGAGTTCAAAAGTGAGAACCGGTGTTTTGGATGCCAAGGTTTTGGTCATCAGTTAAAAGACTGCCCGACTCCTCCCATGACAAGGGCAGAAGGAAGTCAAGAACCCAAATTCAGAGACCAATTCTTTCATACCAATTCTTTCATACCAATCTAATCAGGGTCCGTCTTCGGACAAGATTGCTTAACTCCATTAACTAGGTCCGCCGACCCATTGATTAGGGTCGAGATGTCTAGACAAATACTTGACGACATAGAGCAGAAAATGCAAACAATTCATAAAGATATAAAAGCAACCCAGGATTGACAAAAGCAGTAGGCAGATAAGAAGAGGACAGTCAGAGAATGCAAAGAAGCAGATATGGTCTTCATTCAAGTACGGCCCAAACAAAGTTCTTTATCTCTTAGGGAGTATAAGTAGTTATCCCCCAGATATTGTGGGCCATATCTGAATTCAATGAAAGTAGGTAACTTAGCCTACAAGCTTCTTTAACCTCCTCATCTCAAAGTTCTTAAAATGAATTTCATGTAAGCCTTCTATAGAAAAATGTGCCAAACCCAAATCATGGAGAGACGGAAAAACTTCAGTGACAAGATACCCCGTTGGCTTCAAGGTTACGCTAGTTCCTTCTTTTATATAAGTCGTAACTCTTACTTGTCGCTCGCAGTAATCTTACTTCCATCAATCTCCTTCTTCTTAATCTCTCTTATGGCTTGGCAGCAAGACTTAGTTTTATCCATGATGATTTCTCACCTTCAAGACGCAAGCGAGTCTATGAAAGAAGGATTTCATAGAACTGTATGAGCGCTCACTTTTCCCTCACTTGGGAACTTCTGTAGCTAAGACCAAATGGCAGACCTGTCGAGACATAACTAGGGTAACCCCCCGTGGGGTCGGCAGCACTTTCGTAACAATGTCTGCTTGGCCATGGTTATTGAAGCTTTGGGTTTGGGTCCCCGATACTACTGCATGATGAGATCAAGGCATGGTAGATTTTCTGAGCGGGTATTCTTACTCGCGTGCTTTCTTCCTCATCATCAGAAGATATGCCTCTATCCCATTTTTGGCTTGCCTCTCAGAGGTCCTTTTAATAGGTCACCTCATACCAATGAGATAGGTCCCATAGATGAGTTACCTTATACGTGTGCAACTTGTGAGTGTTGCTTTTGTGACCATATGATGGACGGGCTTATGGAATTGTAAAGAGTTCTTCTATCTTTACTGTATAGGATCCAAGAATGAATAAAGTTGAAATCTTGTTCTTGTCTCGAGTCTTGCTCTCTTTGAGACTTTTCTTGGTGGTTAATCTTAATTAAAATTTCTCTCAGTCTCATATTCGTGCATCTTGCAAAATTACCCCCAGTTTGCGAGATGAGGGCATCTCACCTTTTTCAAGTGGGAGAGAATGTAAGATTCCTCCCCCAGCCTCTCAAAATGTCCAGCATCTTTCCCTGTAATCAATTCCCTCTTCAGAAATATAAGAGATCTCGTCTCTGCCTGTTTTGACATAGAGAGAGAAAATATTCTAGAGAGAGAATATTCAGATTATGAATATTTTTGGATGGAAAAATAACTCATCTTATTAAAATAAGTTTCCCTAAAATAGAAATTCAAAAAGAACTTTCCAATGTACAATTGGAATTAATTAGAAATGGATATAAAGGACCTTAGCCTAAGGGTCTAGATTTTTAGAATTTTTTGGATTATGGTCCAATTAAGATTCCTTTGGGCCAATAGGATCAATCCATGTGTGGGGAGGAGATAAATCCAATTTTGTAAAAGAAGATACCCAAAAATGAGTAAATGCTCACATAAGGTGAAGAGTTGAATATGTACAAGGTTTATTAGTAAGAAACTATGAGAAATTTTAATAATATGAGATATTTTGGGTATAATGATTCCATTTTGACACATATGTAAGGAAGGGGAGTCCCTTCAATTCTCACATAAGATGAAGAGTTGAATATGTACAAGGTTTATTAGTAAGAAACTATGAGCAATATTAAAAATATGAGATATTTTGAGTATAATGATTCCATTTTTGACACATATGTAAGGAAGGGGAGGGCCTTCAATGAGACGCCTACTTCACATGGGCAAATTGAGTTTTTAATCATCAAAAATTGAGATATTTTATCTCTCCTCTCTCCTCATTCAAGTCTAGTTCCAAAAAGTTAGCTTAACTGACCTAAAAATGGTCAAAAATTGACCAAACTGACTTGGAAAATTCTAGAATCAGTTTGTTTGGTTAGGAGCTCAATTTTTCCTATAAATAGGAGCCTCCTCTTTGTTAAAAAAAGATAGTGTTTAAGGCATTGTTACTCTATTTCACCCAAGACAAGAACTATGAATTTATTAATAATTCATTAGTTTTTGACATTTTCCTCTTCCAAAGATTGGTTGGCCACTCTTGTCCAAACAAGAGTTGAACCCTCAAACCATCAAGCCAAAGGAAAGCTTTCAAAGTCATTAGTAAGTTGGTGATTCTTCTTTTCACTTATTTTATGATTTTTATGGCTTTAATGATTTTTATGTTTTATGTCTTCTCTAAAAATGTTATACCTCATTACAAAAAGGTGTTTCCCTCTCTTTTCTAACAAAACCAACCATTCTCTATCCTAGGTGAATGGTTAATTGATTAATGTCAAGTTTTTTTTTATAATGATTATTTTATTATAAAAGTGTTACTTTTAGCATAATTAAATTTCATGCATAGAGGTATGCATAAAAGATGAATATTATATTATAAAAGTGTTACTTTTAGCATAATTGAATACCATGCATAGAGGTATGCATATAAGATGAATATTTTATTATAAAAGTGTTACTTTTAGCATAATTGAATTTCATGCATAGAGGTATGCATAAAAGATTAATATTTTATTATAAAAGTGTTACTTTTAGCATAATTGAATACCATGCATAGAGGTATGCAAAAAAGATGAATATTTTATTATAAAAGTGTTACTTTTAGCATAATTGAATTTCATGCATAGAGGTATGCATAAAAGATGAATATTTTATTATAAAAGAGTTACTTTTAGCATAATTGAATTTCATGCATAGAGGTATGCATAAAAGATGAATATTTTATTATAAAAGTGTTACTTTTAGCATAATTGAATTCCATGCATAGAGGTATGAAAAAAAATAATTATTCTATTGTAAAACTGTAAAGAAAAAAATGATTATTTTATTATAAAAATGTTACTTTTATCATATTGAATTTCGTGCATAAAGGTGAAAAAAATATTATTATTTTATTATAAAAATATTACAAAAAATGATTATTTTATTCTAAAAGTGTTACTTTTATCACATTTGAATTTTATGTACAAGAAGATGCATAAAAGATTGATTTTAATTCAAAAGTGTCATTCTCATTTAAAAATAATTTATGCATAGGAAGATGCATAAAAGATTTATTTTTATTTCGAAAGTGTTAGTCTCCTTAAATGGAATTTATGCATAATTAGATGCGTAAAAAAGTCTTATATCTATATAAGAATTCCCTTGTATTCTATAAATAGATATGGGAAGGGATAGGATGTGATAAGAGATGTGATGAGATGTGATAAGATGTATATGAGATGAGTTAGGATGTGATAAGATGAGTTAGGATGATGTGATAAGAGGTGTATGAGATGTGATAAGAGGTGTATGAGATGTGATGAGATGTGATGATAAGATACTTATGGGATGAGTTAGGATGTGATAACATGAGTTCAGATGTGATAAAATACATATGGGATGAGTTAGGATGTGATAAGATGAGTTAAGATGTGATAAGATACATATGGGATGAGTTAGGATGTGATAAGATGAGTTAAGATATGATAAGATGTGTATGGGATGAGGTAAGAAGTGTAAGTGATGGGATAAGATGTATATGGGTTGTGATGAGGCGAGAATGGATGTGATGTAAAAGAATAGATGTGAAGGCGTATGTGATTATATGAATGGGAATGTGGAAATGAATGTATAAATGTGAATGTGGATGTAGAGGTAGATGTATGGGTGTGAATAAGAATGTGGATGCGGATGTATACATGTAGATGTAGAAGTATGGATGTGAATGAGAATGTGGATATGGATGTATACATGGAGATGTGGATGTATGCATGTAGATGTAGATGTATGGATATGAATGAGAATGTGGATGTGGATGTATACTTGGAGATGTGGATGTATGCATGTAGATGTAGATATATGGATGTGAATGAGAATGCGGATGTGGATGTATACATGGAGCTGTGGATGTATGCATGTAGATGTAGATGTATGGATGTGAATGAGAATGTGGATGTGGATGTATACATGGAGATGTGGATGTATGCATGTAGATGTAGATGTATGGATGTGAATGAGAATGTGGATGTGGATGTATACTTGGAGATGTGGATGTATGCATGTAGATGTAGATATATGGATGTGAAAGAGAATGTGGATGTGGATGTATACATGGAGGTGTGGATGTATACATGTAGATGTAGATGTATGGATGTGAATGTGAATGTGGATGTGGATGTATGCATGGAGATGTGGATGTATGCATGTGTGAATGCGGATGTGGATGTATGTATGTGGATGTGGGATTGGAGGTATGATGTGGATGTACGAACATGGAGGTGAATGTAGAATAATGAAGGTGAATGCGTATGGAAAATAATGTGTCGTCGATATGAGTAAATGGATGAAAATGAATGGAATGTGGATTAAGTAATGTGGATTGAGGAGGGATAATGTGGAAAGATGAGAGTTCGATATAGAAACTGTATTTTGTGACTGTTTGTAAATGACTATTTTATGTCAAGAATGCTGGGGAAACTTTTTGACCATCTTGTAAAATTAAGGTCATGGAGACCTAACTGATAAGTTGCAACTGCTGACGGAGAGTCAATGGAGGACGTCTCACATAGCAAGGTCGACCGAGGTCTTGACTAGCCTCGGTTCAATTTAAATGGTGAGCTTCCGGTACGGTGGATGAGGGACCAAGGAAGCGGCCTATGAGTGAAGCGCTAGGTCACCTGCGCGAAGGATCCTAGAGGGTGCTGACCATACGCTGCTCGGGCTTTGGGTCGCCAAAGATACCCACACGTGCGTCGTGGAAGATATTGGATCAAGGAATAAGAGTTGTTTTCTGAAACTGGGCATGGATCTGGTTGATTGACCTTACTGGTCCTCAACAAATAAGTCCATGGCTCTTTTATATGGATCTGTGGGTTGATCTTGCTGATCTTCCACGGAGATTCCATTCTGTTATGTGAATATATTGCCGGTTACTATGAGCTAGGAACTATGGAAAAGGCCCCTGAGTGAACAGGTGGTGAGCGTTCTGGTTGCCAATGATGCCATAAGTACACCGATGAATAAAGGATTGGAAATAAGGATTCAACCAGAGACGTTGAGGATTGTCATTAGTGACATAATGGTTTCATTAAAGGATTGTTTTAAAGTTAGCTGATGCTGAGAAAAAGGCAATTTCATATTGGGTGTGTAAGTGGTGTGACTAGTTTTATGTTTGCATGACTTGTGGCTAGGGGGCCTTGGAACTCTTTTCCTTGGTACCCGGGACAAAACCTAACCAAATTCGTAATTGGATCCCATCACTACAGTGGTTGGGAGGTTGGCTAACCCATGGGACTGGATGGGGATAGGCTGGACTGATGATGGATCCGTAAATTGAGACTCATTTTTTGTTATTGCGATATATGAAGTAAATCCCGGATAGTAATTGTTCTATGGATAGGAATCAACGGCTGTGCCTTGATGGGAAAAAAAGCGTTGATCCCAATGATCCAAGTGCAAGTTTCTTCCTTGATCTGACCAAGTACCTTTATAGGTGCAGTCGGATCAGTTTGATCAATAATGGTCTTGACTACGTTAGAGTAAAAAGTTATCCTGGTGGAATCGTCCGTGCTTTCCAGATAAAGGAAGTTTTTTTCGAGTTCGGTTTTGGAAAAATCGACGGATTAGTCTCTTGTCCGGATATCCGTGGGACGAGGCCTTGAATGTGGGATCCCTGTCCCACGCGAGAAGTGCCACTTCTGCTGCTAGTACCCCGAATCCGTTGCTCGGTGGGAATAGGGATCTCACAGTTGGTATCAGAGCATTTGGCTAATAAAGATCAACTGAGAAGCCAAATAGGTCAAAAATTTATCAAGAATCCCAAAAAGGTTGTAATTATGTGATATAATTCATACAAATTGATATTCAAACTGAAAATTTGTAAATTAGTAATTGGGTCTTCAAATAGAAGTACCGCAATTATATGGAACCCTGACTTGCTTGAGACGTAGACATGATGGTATTTACCTTATAGTTCCAAGTATCATGACTACCCGTATATACGGAGGGTATAACTGTAGCTCTTTACCGACAGTATATACGAGTAAATCTAAGACTTGAAATTATAAGCATTAATGCTATCCAGATGATGAATTCGAATGTGGTTGATATGATTTTTAATTCTGTTTGAGAAAAATGATGATTTGATTTGGATTCTGATTGAAAAATGTTGATCCCTGAAATTTGGTTGAAATGTAATAAGCTGAACGAATCCTCAATATGAGGATGAATGGGACGAGTCCCTGTGATGATATTCATAACTGGAACGATGATCATGATTTCAGCAAATCACTATGAGATTAGTGGATTGTGCTGTCAAATTGCTACTGTTAACAATTGACACGGTAGATCAAGTTAAGGGATGACAATTTGAGAATTTGCTTAACTTAAATTCCCGTGGAGGAATGTTCAGAGGGAAATTTTTGGGTCTAATGGACCATTATCGTGTTAAAAAATATGGATGATATGATCTGAATTAATTGTTATTTAATGATCTGATGAGTTCTATATAAGGGATATTTATCCTGTATTCTGTTGGGTTGACCAGAATATAAGGAACCCCAGAATAAATTGGATCTTAAGAAAAAGAGTCGTCCTCTACTTTGGGAGATGAGGACATCTCGCACTTTTTTAAGTGGGGTAGAATGTAAGATGAGGACATCTCGCACTTTTTTAAGTGGGGTAGAATGTAAGATTCCTCCCCCAGCCTTCGAGGTATGCAGGAGTAAGAACCTTCCTTTTTGATCTTATAATTATTCCCTCTCTAAAATAAAAGAAAGATTCTGTTTAAAAATGAAGACCCTTTTCCCAAAATACTTCTCAGAAACTTTAAGGATTCAGAAAGATGAGTTCAAAAGTGAGAACCAGTGTTTTGGATGCCAAGGTTTTGGTCATCAGTAAAAAGACTGCCCGACTCCTGCGATGACAAGGGCAGAGGGAAGTCAAGAACCCAAATTCAGAGACCAATTCCTTCATACCAATCTAATCAGGGTCCGTCTCGGACAAGATTGCTTAACTCCATTAACTAGGTCCGACCCATTGATTAGGGTCGAGATGTCTAGACAAATACTTGACGACATAGAGCAGCAAATGTAAACAATTTATAAAGATATAAAAGCTACCTAGGATTGACAAAAGCAGTAGGCAGATAAGAAGAGGACAGTCAGAGAATGCAAAGAAGCAAATATGGTCTTCATTCAAGTACGGCCCAAAAGAAGTTCTTTATCTCTTGGGGAGTATAAGTAGTTATCCCCCAGATATTGTGGGCCATATCTGAATTCAATGAAAGTAGGTAACTTAGCCTACCAGCTTCTTTTACCTCCTCATCTCAAAGTTCTTAATGAATTTCATGTAAGCCTTCTATAGAAAATGTGCCAAACCCAAATCATGGAGAGATGGAAAAACTTCAATGACAAGATACCCCGTTGGCTTCAAGGTTACGCTAGTTCCTTCTTTTATATAAGTCGTAACTCTTACTTGTCGCTCGCAGTAATCTTACTTCCATTGATCTCCTTCTTCTTAATCTCTCTTGGCAGCAAGACTCGGTTTTATCCATAATGATTTCTCACCTTCAAGACGCAAGCGAGTCTCTGAAGAAGGATTTCATAGAACTGTATGAGCGCTCACTTTTCCCTCACTTGGGAACTTCTGTAGCTCAGACCAAATGGCGGACCTGTCGAGACATAACTAGGGTAACACCATGGGGTCGGCAGTACTTTCATAACAATGTCTGCTTGGCCATGGTTATTGAAGCTTTGGGTTTGGGTCCCCGATACTACTGCGTGATGAGATCAAGGCATGGTGGTTTTTCTGAGCGGGTCTTCTTACTCGCGTGCTTTCTTCCTCATCAGAAGATATGCCTCTATCCCGTTTTTGGCTTGCCTCTTAGAGGTCTTTTTAATAGGTCACCTCATACCACTGAGAAAGGCACTGCAATAACCAGCCGAATTATTCCCATAGATAAGTTACCTTATACGTGTGCAGCTTGTGAGTGCTGCTTTTGTGACCAAATGATGGACAGGCTTATGGAATTGTAAAGAGTTCTTCTATCTTTACTGTATATGATCTAAGAATGAATAAAGTTGAAATCTTGTTCTTATCTTGAGTCTTGCTCTCTTTGAGACTTTTCTTGGTGGTTAATCTTAATTAAAATTTCTCTCAGTCTCATATTCGTGCATCTTGCAAAATTACCCCCAGTTTGCAAGATGAGGGCATCTCGCGTTTTTCAAGTAGGAGAGAATGTAAGATTCCTCCCCCAGCCTCTCAAAATGTCCACCATCTTCCCCTGTAATCAATTCCCTCTTCAGAAATATAAGAGATCTCGTCTCTGCCTGTTTTGACATAGAGAGAGAAAATATTCTAGAGAGAGAATATTCAGATTATGAATATTTTTTGATAGAAAAATAACTCATCTTATTAAAATAAGTTTCCCTAAAACAAAAATTCAAATAGAATTTTCCAATGTACAATTGGAATTAATTAGAAATGGGTATAAAGGACCTTAGACTAAGGGTCTAGATTTTCAGAAATTTTTGGATTATGGTCTAATTAAGGTTCCTTTGCGCCAATAGGATCAATCCATATGTGGGGAGGAGATAAATCCAATTTTGTAAAAGAAGATACCCAAAAATGAGTAAATGCTCACATAAGGTGAAGAGTTGAATATGTACAAGGTTTGAAATTTGGCTTGCGTCTGTTGCCAAATGTAGAATCAGGCTCTTTGAAATTAGATGGCGGATTGGATGAGGAGGGTGGGGACTGGACCAAGGGCTGAGGGGGGGAGCTTTGTGGAAGAATGATTTGAGGGTTCTTGATGAGATGAAAACAGGAGTTAGGTAGGTGCTTGTAGAGAATAGGTTGGGTGAGAGAGAACTCCCCACAACCAATGGGGAGCTCAACTTGGGGGTGCCATGCCGGATTGTAGTCAGTAAAAGTGCTTAGGGAGCACACTTTTGGGCCATCCGGGTTGAAGTCTTTGGTCCACCTCATAAAGCAGAATGGGAGGTGCCTGAACATCCATTGCCCTGGCCTCTGAACGTGACCTCAACCCTATAGATGACCAGCTGTCTCGGATCTTTCATTGCTTCCTTAGACGGCCTACTTTGTTCCTGACCTGCTCAATAGACAGGGGCTGGGGGTTACCTTTTTCAGCTGTGGTGTTAGTTTCTTTCTGTTGGGCGCCATTAGTGTTTTGACTGTCTTCCTTTGGGGGGATGGGGGCTTCTTTGGGCTGATCACCGCTTTTTGTGGATAAAAGCTGCTCTTTAGCTTCCTTGAGTTCTTGCATGAGATGGGAGTTTTCTTCCATTACTGAGTCTATTAAAGCGTCTTCTCCCCAAGGTTTGTCTGGGAGTTGGTTCCACGGGTTTGTTCTAGGACCTTGCAGAGATGAAGAGGGAGAAGCACCGGTAAAGTGACTACTGAGCATTTGAATGGGTTTTGCAGGTGAAGGGAGCTGGGGACGAACAAGGGACGGGCTCCTCCTCTCAGTGCCCATGCACTTGGGAGGGCATCCGCCCGAAGAGAAGGAGAGACGACGATGCAGCTTGAAAGGCAGGAAGCAGGAAGAGGGAAACTCGTATCGGCAATCTTACATGGAAGTAATGGGTTCACTTTCAAGGGAGTACCTCTGCGCCTAAAATTAAGCCTAACAGGTACTCAATCATGGCTGCCATACCAGAACCAGGGGCTACTGAAGAGGAACAAGACTGCGTGGAAAGTACTCCATTAAACAAGCAGAGACTAGAGAAGGAGGTGGATAACCTTGACGATGCAGAAATGGGTACCGTTTCTAGCCCAGCAAAGGAGAACAGAGCAGTTCTACAACTTGCTATACCCAATGATATGGAGATAAGTAAAGAGCTTAAGAGAGGGAGAGCTCAACTCGGTGCCACTCCCCAGTCAGCCACCACCAAGGGAGGAGCAAGCAAACCCCCCAATAAAAGATAATGAAAATAACTAGCTTCAATGTAAAAGGCCTAACTGACTTGAAGAAAGCTCAACTTGTCAGACAGTGGCTTAAAACCAAAGGCCTCTTGGACATCATTGTTTTAGTGGAGATCAAGACTACAGGAGAAGAGCCGAACAGAAGGCTCAACACTTTTTCTCCTGAACACTTCTCGATTCACACCTGCATTCACAGGGAAGTGGAGGTTTGGCTGTGGGCATACACCTCGACCTCAGCTCTGAGCTGAAGGGATTCCACATAGGACACAATAACCAATGGATAGCAGTGTACCTAAACAACTTCACTCTTGTTGGGATCTACGCCCACGGACCCCAAAAGCAAAGGACTGATACCTGGAACTCTCTCCTCAACCTGCAGGCCCCCACCCTCATCCTGGGAGACTTCAACATGGTAGAATCCCTACAGGACAGGTTCCAAGCCAAAGGGTCAGGCCCTATTTGGAAGAGAAAAGCTTGCTTGGGAGAAAGTCAAACGCAAACTCAATCTTCAAGACCTAGGCCAGGAAGGAATATTCTCGTGGCAGAATTATTCAATAGGGGAGCTCACCAGGAAAGCCAGGCTGGACAGAGCCTATGCTAGCAACGAAATTGTTGCAAAACACAACAGATGTGAATGTCTGGTTGACACTACGACTTGCATCTCTGACCACTATTCCGTTATCACCACCATGGATAATCAAGACACCAGACACAAGGCTGTCTGGTTCCACACTGATCCAGCCCTTTTTAAACTACCTCTGGTTAAGGAAGAGATAGGCCAAATCTGGAAATCTTTCTTCTCTTACAACCTCCCCCCGGCTAAATTGGAACCTCGCCATCAAATCCACTCAAAACCTTCTAAAGCAAGTAAGGAAGGAGGTCACAGCCCACAGGACCCAGCAGGCTCAGAAAACTTCAATCTCAGCTTCGGATGCAGGAGTCTTCTGCCAACCCTGAAAACCTTAACCAGCTCAGAGCTCAAATCAAAAGGGAGGAGGAAATAGCCCTCCAGCAAGCCAAGCTCTTCACCAGAGATTGGTGGGCAGGTAAAGCTGATAGACCGAGCAAAGAAATGTTCAAGATGCTAAAAGTGAAACAAAGACAAGAACACCTCCCCCTACTCTGCTTCAAGAATGGAATGAAGGCTAGCAACCACGAGGAGAACAAGCAGCTCCTAACTGAATACTACAGGGATATCTTCCTTGAAGCAGGACCCCCCTCTCAAAGCAAGCAGATCATCAAAGATGTAAGGGAAGCCACTGTCCCTCCTAATCTAGCAAAAGTTCTGGAGCGGGACATCTCCCACGAGGAAATAAAAGAGGTAATATTATCTCTCAAACCTAATAAAAGCCCAGGGGAAGACGGCTTGGCTGCTGAATTCTACCAAACCTTCAGCGAGGTTTTAGTAGACCCCATCCTCCAAGTGTGGCAAGAAGCGATCAAATACGGAGCATTGCCTACCCAATCTAACCAAGGCCTTATCAAGCTTATTCACAAAAAAGGCCCCAAGGAGGAAGTAGGAAACTGGAGACCTCTTACCATGCTTAACAGTGTGTACAAGATCATCGCCAAAGCCCTTGCCCACCGTCTGTCCGAGCACATGAATAGCTGGATAAATAAGGAACAGAAAGGATTCATCAAGGGCAGATACATCCTAGACGCCATCATAGCACTTTGGGAAGGCTTTGAATATGCAGAGAAAACTAACTTCTTCATAAAGATCGACTTTGAAAAAGCATATGACAGAATCCACTGGGACTTCATCCTCCAATCTTTAAGGGATATGGGCTTGGGACCCCATTTCACCCACATGGTCAAAACCCTCTTCGGTAATGCCAAAGCCAAGATAATCTACAACAACGGAGAGCTCTCTGCCCCCTTCCCACTTCAAAAGAGCATCAGACAAGGCTGCCCGTTAGCCCCCCTCTTATATGCCATAGCCTCAGACGGCCTCAACTGGCTCATCAAGGACAAGATGAAAAAAGGAGAGATAGCTGGAATAAAGCTCCCTAATGGAGACCAGATGTGCACACAGATGTTTGCTGATGACACCAATTGCTTTGATAGCCAATGAAGAAGGAAGCATAAAGGCACTCTGGGAATGCTTACAAATCTATTGCATGGCTTCAGGTTCCTCAATCAACCATTATAAAACAGGCATCAAAACACTCATAGAACCACCGCCTGACTGGCTCAAGGAAGCAGGCTGCAATCTCATCCAGGACGGTGAGATCTTCAGGCTCCTAGGAATACCTATGGGCTTTAAGGTCACTCTAAGACAAAGATGGCAGTGGGTCATGGAAAAAATAGACAACAAGCTCCTGAGATGGAAAAGAAGACAGCTCACTTTGGCAGGGAGGATCATGGTTCTCAACCACTTCATTTTGCCCTATACCATCTATTTTATTAGCTGCTGGAGGCCACTAGACTCTGACCTTATCAACTTTACCAAGCTGTGCAGGAACTATCTCTGGGGCGGCGACCCTTGGAACAAGAGCATACCCAAAGTCAAGTGGGACATCTGCACCACCCCTAAAGCAAAGGGAGGGCTAGGTATTCAGGATATCAGGATCACTGCCAACAGAATGGCAGCTAAGTGGATCATAAGAGCATGTGCTAACCCCTCTGAAGACTGGGCTCAACTTCTCCTCAAGGACACCCCCCAGGTTTGTCATCACGGGCTTCAATAAATGGAACAACCTACCCCTCTCAACCATAGTTGTTTCCAAGTTCCCCATCTCTCCCAAAGGCAGTCAATTAGTGTCCTCAATATGGAAAGCTTGGAATAACATCAAATTGCACCTAAACCCAGCCCCAAACCCCCGCATTTCAAAAGGCGCGCTGGCCTGGGACTCCTGTTGGTGGTCCAGTCTCCCTTTCCCCCCCTCCATCCAGAGGAAGCCCAAATAGCGCTAAACCTTCACAAGAGAGGCATTGTAACCTGGGCAGATCTCAGGGATCAACATCTCGGAACCTGGCTCTCAAGAGCTGAACTGGTGGCCAAATTCAACTGCAGGACCCCTGAGCTGGACCTTGTACAAAGCAGAACCTCGAAATGGGATCAGCAGGAGACCTGGAAGCTAAACAACCCCTCTGCCTTCAACATTTGTGCTTACCAATGGACAGACAATAAACCTCTTCTCCCCATCCCTAAGATGACTAAAGCTCCACCCATCCACCTACCCCTCAACCGTAGATCTCAGTGGGACCGAAAAAAATGGTACAATATCCTCAAGAACCTCTGGAACCCCCACACTGACCCCAAGAAGTCATGCCTATGGCTCATTGCTTATAGAGCCCTATGGACCCAAGCCAAGGCAGCTAAATTCAATGTGACATCTAATCAATGTGCAAGATGTGGACTCCCAGAAGATGATATACACATTTTCCTACAGTGCCAGCACATCTCTCAATCTTTCAATCTACTTCAAAACATAGTATCTAAATGGGGCAAAGCTTTAACCTGGAAACAGATTTTACTGGGAGAAGCCTTAGGATTAACGTCATTAGAAGCGAATATCTATGGCATGCATGGATGCTGAGAATAGCAGCAACGTTCAACAACCCAGAAATCAAAGGACCTCCTCCTACATCTCAACATGCAGCAGATACTGGTCTAAAAGAGTGCCTTCTCTAATCAGCTCTGAGGAAAAGCTAGAAATCAAATATAACAAGAAAGCCTCAGACTATACCAAGTTCAAACTGGACTCAATCAGAGAAAAAATCAGTGTAGTCATGACCAAAGACAGATCACTAATTGAATTAATCTGTAGTCTGTAAAGACGTTCCACATGCAGCTTTCATGCCTCTAATCAGAATATTCAATGCAAACCCCCACAGTAGGACACAATAGACATCTGATACAGGATTATATCAAAGTTCAATTTAATTGCCAACCAGTTCCCTGCAAGAAGAAAGAGGCAAGAAGACAGCGACAAGAAGAGAGAGACAACGAGGGATAAGCCTCGGCAAGTGACCTGCAGAACAGGCTCTTCCTCCTCCAGTCGGTCTGTTCCTCCTCCAGTCGGTCTCGTGGATCAAGGAAGAAGAAGGAATCACACAGACGAAAATCCTCCAGTGACCCTTTGAGAGAGTCTGCAAAAGGGAGGAACTCGAACAACCAGGTAAAGCCCCACATCCCTTCGATGCACCTGCAATGAAAGGAAAAGAGTCAGATCAAAGATACCCTGAACTTGCTCTACCGGTACCTGAGAGAGGATGTCTGCCCGCCTCTTGCCGTGCTGGCGAACCAACTGGAAAGAGGGAGATCCCCCTTCGACCCCCTTAAGGGCTCCTGCACATGGATTGAAATAGATTAAAAACAAGAAGATGCTCCCCAGCAAGCCTCATCCCCGGCGCTCAGAATGGTGAGCAAGAAGAACCCTCGGATAGGCAGACCCTTTGCGAGGGGAAGAAAAGAGAGGAGACTGATCGTCACTAGGAAGGAGGAGGTGAAGCAGTCCAGCTCAGCAATTCACTGTAGAAGAACTAGAGGTGCCAGGCTCACCGGGGAGATCGCCATCAAAGGAGATGCTCATTGGAAGCCTCCCATCCATCGAAGCGGCAGCATAATGAATAAAGCAGAGCAGATCCCTTAGAGCTGTGGAAGCAGAAAGGGGGAAGAGCTGAGCTTCATCAAGCCACCCCCAGGCGCGCAGAGTCGAACGAGAGAAAAGAGTGCATGCAGGGTAGAGCTGCCTCACTCGAGTGGAAATGACAGATAACCAGTAGAGATTCAAGTGGCATGTGATGACAAGTGTAGGCACATGCTCTCCAGCCACTTGTCCACTGCATGTTGGACACGTGGCATATGTATATTGGATTCCTCCTCTCTTCTCTAATATACCAGCCCCTTTTTGGAAAAAAAAGAATATGTACAAGGTTTATTAGTAAGAAACTATGAGTAATTTTAATAATATGAGATATTTTGGGTATAATGATTCTATTTTGACACATATGTAAGGAAGGGGAGTCCCTTCAATTCTCACATAAGATGAAGAGTTGAATATGTACAAGGTTTATTAGTAAGAAACTATGAGCAATATTAAAAATATGAGATATTTTGAGTATGATGATTCCATTTTTGACACATATGTAAGGAAGGGGAGGGCCTTCAATGAGGCGCCTACTTCACATGGGCAAATTGAGTTTTTTATCATAAAAATTTGAGATATTTCATCTCTCCTCTCTCCTCATTCAAGTCTAGTTCTAAAAAGTTAGCTTAACTGACCTAAAAATAGTCAAAAATTGACCAAACTGACTTGGAAAATTCTAGAATCAGTTTGTTTGGTAAAGAGCTCAATTTTTCCTATAAATAGGAGCCTCCCCTTTGTTAAAAAAAGATAGTGTTTAAGGCATTGTTACTCTATTTCACCCAAGCCAAGAACTATGAATTTATTAATAATTCATTTGTTTTTGACATTTTCCTCTTCCAAAGATTGGTTGGCCACTCTTTTCCAAACAAGAGTTGAACCCTCAAACCATCAAGCCAAAGGAAAGCTTTCACAGTCATTAGTAAGTTGGTGATTCTTCTTTTCACTTATTTTATGATTTTTATGGCTTTAATGGTTCTTATGTTTTATGTCCTCTAAAAATGTTATACCTCATTACAAAAAGGTGTTTCCCTCTCTTTTCTAACAAAACCAACCATTCTCTATCCTAGGTGAATGGTTAATTGATTAATGTCAAGTTTTTTTTATAATGATTATTTTATTATAAAAGTGTTACTTTTAGCATAATTGAATTTCATGCATAGACGTATGCATAAAAGATAAATATTTTATTATAAAAGTGTTACTTTTAGCATAATTGAATACCATGCATAGAGGTATACATAAAAGATGAATATTTTATTATAAAAGTGTTACTTTTAGCATAATTGAATTTCATGCATAGAGGTATGCATAAAAGATTAATATTTTATTATAAAAGTGTTACTTTTATCATAATTGAAATGCATATAGGTATGCAAAAAAGATGAATATTTTATTATAAAAGTGTTACTTTTAGCATAATTGAATTTCATGCATAGAGGTATGCAAAAAAGATGAATATTTTATTATAAAAGTGTTACTTTTAGCATAATTGAATTTCATGCATAGAGATATGCATAAAAGATGAATATTTTATTATAAAAGTGTTACTTTTAGCATAATTGAATTTCATGCATAAAGGTATGCATAAAAGATGAATATTTTATTATAAAAGTGTTACTTTTAGCATATTGAATTTCATGCATAGAGGTATGAAAAAAAATGATTATTTTATTGTAAAACTGTAAAGAAAAAAAATGATTATTTTATTATAAAAATGTTACTTTTATCATATTGAATTTTGTGCATAAAGGTGAAAAAAATAAATTATTATTTTATTGTAAAAATGTTACAAAAAAATGATTATTTTATTGTAAAAGTGTTACTTTTATCACATTTGAATTTTATGTACAAGAAGATGCATAAAAGATTGATTTTTATTCAAAAGTGTCATTCTCATTTGAAATGAATTGATGCATAGAAAGATGCATAAAAGATTGATTTTATGTACAAGAAGATGCATAAAAGATTGATTTTTATTCAAAAGTGTCATTCTCATTTAAAATGAATTGATGCATAGAAAGATGCATAAAAGATTGATTTTTATTTCGAAAGTGTTAGTCTCCTTAAATGGAATTTATGCATAATTAGATGCGTAAAGAAATCTTATATCAATATAAGAATTCCCTTGTATTCTATAAATAGATATGGGAAGGGATAAGATGTGATAAGAGATGTGATGAGATGTGATAAGATGTATATGAGATGAGTTAGGATGTGATAAGAGGTGTATGAGATGTGATAAGAGGTGTATGAGATGTGATGAGATGTGATAAGATACTTATGGGATGAGTTAGGATGTGATAAGATGAGTTAAGATGTGATAAGATACATATGGGATGAGTTAGGATGTGATAAGATGAGTTAAGATGTGATAAGATACATATGGGATGAGTTAGGATGTGATAAGATACATATGGGATGGGTTAGGATGTGATAAGATGAGTTAAGAGATGATAAGATGTGTATGGGATGAGGTAAGAAGTGTATGTGATGGGATAAGATGTATATGGGTTGTGTGATGAGGCGAGAATGGATGTGATGTAAAAGAATAGATGTGAAGGCGTATGTGATTATATGAATGGGAATGTGGAAATGAATGTATAAATGTGAATGTGGAGTGTGAATGAGAATGTGGATGCGGATGTATACATGTAGATGTAGAAATATGGATGTGAATGAGAATGTAGATGTGGATGTATACATGGAGATGTGGATGTATGCATGTAGATGTAGATGTATGGATGTGAATGAGAATGTGGATGTGGATGTATACTTGGAGGTGGATGTATGCATGTAGATGTAGATGTATGGATGTAAATGAGAATGTGGATGTGGATGTATACATGGAGATGTGGATGTATGCATGTAGATGTAGATGTATGGATGTGAATGAGAATGTGGATGTGGATGTATACATGGAGATGTGGATGTATGCATGTAGATGTAGATGTATGGATGTGAATGAGAATGTGGATGTGGATGTATACTTGGAGATGTGGATGTATGCATGTAGATGTAGATGTATGGATGTGAAAGAGAATGTGGATGTGGATGTATACATGGAGGTGTGGATGTATGCATGTAGATGTAGATGTATGGATGTGAATGTGAATGTGGATGTGGATGTATGCATGGAGATGTGGATGTATGCATATGTGTGAATGTGAATGTGGATGTATGTATGTGGATGTGGGATTGGAGGTATGATGTGGATGTATGAACATGGAGGTAAATGTAGAATAATGAACGTGAATGCGTATGGAAAATAATGTGTTGTCGATATGAGTAAATGCATGAAAATGAATACACATTGAATGGAATGTGGATTAAGTAATGTGGATTGAGGAGGGATAATGTGGAAAGACGAGAGTTCGATATAGAAAGTGTATTTTGTGACTGTTTGTAAACGTCTGTTTTATGTCAAGAATGCTGGGGAAGCTTTTTGATCGTCTTGTGGAATTAAGGTCATGGAGACCTAACTGATAATGTAAGATTCCTCCCCAGCCTTAGAGGTATACAGGAGTAAGAATCTCCCTTTCTGATCTTATAATTATTCTCTCTCTAAAATAAAAGAAAGATTCTATTTAAAAAAGGAAGAACCTTTTTCTTGAATACTTCTCAAGAGTCCCACCTGTTTTAAGGATTCAGAACAACGAGTTCAGAAGTGAGAATCGATGTTTTGGATATCAAGGTTTTGGTCTCGAGTACGGCCCAAAAGAAGTTCTTTATCTCTTGGGAAGTATAAGAAGTTATCTCCCAGATATTGTGGACCAAAGAAAGTAGGTGATTTAGCTTACGAACTTCTTTTATCTCCTCATCTCAAAGTTCTGAATGCCTTCTATAGAAAAATGTGCCAAACCCAAATCATGGAAAGACGGTAAAACTTCAGTGGCAAGTTACCGTTGGCTTCTAAGTTACGCTAGCTCCTTCCTTTATATAAGTTGTAACTTTTACTTGTCGTTCACAGTAATCTTACTTCCATCGATCTTCTTTCTTTCTTAATCTCCTTCATGGCTTGGCAACAAGAATTAGTTTTATCCATGATGATTTCTCACCTTCAAGACGCAAGGGAGTCTGTGAAGAAAGATTTTATAGAGCAGTATGCGCGCTCACTTTTCCCTCACTTGGGAACTTCTGTAGCGCAGACAAAATGGCGGACCTATCAAGACATAACTAGGGTAACACCCTGGGGTCAGCAGCACTTTCGTAACAATGTCCGCTTGGCCATGGTTATTGAAGCTTTGGGTTTGGGTCCCCGATACTACTGCGTCATGAGATCAAGGCATCCTGGGTTTTCTGAGCGGGTCTTCTTACTGGCGTGTTTTCTTCCTCATGAGAAGATATGCCTTTACCCCGTTTTTGGCTTGCCTCTCAGAGGTCCTTTTGTTAGAACACCTCATACCACTGAGATAGGCGCAGCAATAACCCACAGAATCATTCCCATAGATGAGTTACCTTATACTTGTGCAGCTTGTGAGGACTGCTTTTGTGACCATATGATGGACGGGCTTATGGAAGTGTAAAGAGTTCCTCTATCTTTACTGTATAAGTTCCGAGAATGAATAAAGTTTAAATCTTGTTCGTATTTTGAATCTTGCTCTCTTTAAGACTTATCTTGGTGGTTAATCTTGATTAAAATTTTCTCTAAGTCTCATATTCGTGAATCTTGCGAAATTATCACAAGTTACGAGATGAGGACATCTCGCGTTTTTTTTAAGTGGGGTAGAATGTAAGATTCCTCTCCCAACCCCCTTTTTGATGTCTAGTATCTTCCCCTGTAATCAACCCTCTTCAGAAATATAAAGACCTTGTTTCTATCTGTTTTAGCCTAGAGAGAGAAAAATATTCTAGAGAGAGAATATTCAGATTTTGAATATTTTTGGATAGAAAAATATCTCTTATAATTCAGATGAGTTCCCCTGAAATAGAAATTCAAAAAGAATTTTCCAATGTGCAATTGGAATTAATTGGAAATAGGTATAAAGAACCTTAGTCTAAGGGTCTAGATTTTCAGAAATCTTTAGACTATGGTCCAATTAAGGTTCCTATGGGCCAATAGCATCAATCCATGTGTAGGGAAGAGATAAATCCAAATTTGTAAAAAAGAAGATACCCAAAAATGAGTAAATGCTCACATAAGGTGAAGAGTTGAAAATGAACAAGGTTTATTAGTAAAAAACTATGAGCAATATTAAAAATATGAGATATTTTGGGTATCCAAAAATGAGTAAATGCTCACATAAGATGAAGAGTTGAAAATGTACAAGGTTTATTAGTAAAAAAACTATGAGCAATATTAAAATGATGCCATTATGACACATATGTAAGGAAGGGGAATTCTTTAAAGGAGGTGCATATTTCACATAAGATGAAGAGTTGAAAATGTACAAGGTTTATTAGTAAAAAACTATGAGCAATATTAAAATGATTCCATTATGACACATATGTAAGGAAGGGGAATTCTTTAAAGGAGGTGCATATTTCACATAAGATGAAGAGTTGAAAATGTACAAGGTTTATTAGTAAAAAAAAACTATGAGCAATATTAAAATGATTCCATTATGACACATATGTAAGGAAGGGGAGTTCTTAAAAGGAGGTGCATATTTCACATGCTTGAATGAGTTTTAAACTCATAAAAATTGAGATATTTCATCTCTCCTCTCTCCTCATTCAAGTCTAGTTCCAAAAAGTTAGCTTAACTGACCTAAAAATGGTCAAATATTGACCAAATTGATTTAGAAAATTCTAGAATCAGTTTGTTTGGTTAGGAGCTCAATTTTTCCTATAAATAGAAGCCTCCCCCTTGTTGAAAAATAGTTAGTGTTTATGCATCGTTACTCTACTCCACCTAAGCCAAGAACTGTGAATTCATTTAATAATTCACTAGTTTTTGGAGCTTCCCTCTTTCTTCAATCCCCATTAGTGGCTCCATCAACATACTTAACCAATTGATTGGTTGGGGGCCTCTACCGTGAACAAAGAATCAAGCAAGTTGTAAGGTAATTAGTGAATATTGATCTTTCTATAATTTCTCAATGTTTCTCTCTTCTCAACCCCTCTCAAGCTTGAGAAGTTTAATTGGTATGGTTTTTTTTAAAATACTATTGAAGTTTGAATAGTAGTGAAGAGTTACATAAGTTAATAAATGCTATTGAAGTTAATTTTCATTTATGTTTAAATTCTAATGATTTTTATGTAAATTCTCTCTCTCACTCAAGAAATGGTCATACTCATGACCCGTTCTCAATCCAAATCAAGCTTTTCATAAAGCTTTTCCTTAACCCAAGATTAAGCTATGCTTGAGGCCAATTTAATGGCTTTTTTCTATGCTTTTAGTTTATGCATATTGATGATTCAATCCACTATAGATTAATGATCCAATTAGAGATCATTTTAATTATTTCCTTAATGATAAGCTTTATCCCTTAGAAAAAATTGAGATTTATCAGTCATAGCAGCGGAGCTATGGCAAAATTTTTATAAAAATTATGCATAAAATAATTTCATTCAAAGCATAAAAAGAGGACTTCCTACCATATTCTAGGAATTATCATCCTAGATTAATTGAAAGAATTTCATTATAATCATGGAGAAATTAAATTTTAATATCATGCATAAAGGATAATTTTTTTATATCAAAAGTGTTACTTTTATCATTTTTAATTTTCATGCATAGAAGTATGCATAAAGGAAAAATTTTTATATCAAAAGTGTTACTTTTATCATTTTTTAATTTTTCATGCATAGAAGTATGCATAAAGAAAAAATTTTATATCAAAAGTGATACTTTTATCATTTTTAATTCTCATGCATAGAAGTATGCATAAAGGATAATTTTTTTTTATTAAAAGTGTTATTTTTATCATTTTTAATTTTCATGCATAGAAGGATGCATAAAGGAAAATTTTTTATATCAAAAGTGTTACTTTTATCATTTTCATGCATAGAAGTATGCATAAAGGATAATTTTTTTTATATCAAAAGTGTTACTTTTATCATATTGGATTTCATGCATAGAGGTATGCATAAAAGTTGAATATTTTATTATAAAAGTGTTACTTTTAGCATAATTGAATTTCATGCATAGAGGTATGCATAAAAGATATGGGAAGTGATAAGATATGATAAGATGCATGTGGATGTGGATGTGGATGTATGAATGTGGATGTATGGATGTGAATGTGGATGTGGATGTGGATGTATGAATGTGGATGTATGGATGTGGATGTGGATGTATGAATGTGGATGTATGGATGTGAATGTGGATGTGGATGTGGATGTATGAATGTGGATGTATGGATGTATGAATGTGGATGTATGGATGTGAATGAGGATGTAGATGTGGATGCATGGATGTAAATGTGGATGTGGATGTATGGATGTATGCATGTAGATGTGGATGCATGAATGTGGATGTATGGATGTGAATGAGGATATAGATGTGGATGTATGGATGTGAATGTGCATGTAGATATGGATGTATATATGTGAATGGGAATGTGGATGTGGATGTATGTATGCATGTGGATGTGGATATGTGTATGAATGTGGATATGGGATGTGGATGTATAAATGAGGATGTGAAAATGGAGATAAGCATGTAGATGTGGATGCATGAATGTGGATGTATGGATGTGAATGAGGATATAGATGTGGATGTATGGATGTGAATGTGCATGTAGATATGGATGTATATATGTGAATGGGAATGTGGATGTGGATGTATGTATGCATGTGGATGTGGATATGGATGTGTATGTATGAATGTGGATATGGGATGTGGATGTATAAATGAGGATGTGAAAATGGAGATAAGCATGTAGATGTGGATGTATGGATGTGAATGTGGATGTGGATGTGGATGTATGAATGTGGATGTATGGATGTGAATGAGGATGTGGATGTGGATGCATGGATGTAAATGTGGATGTGTATGTATGGATGTAGGCATGTAGATGTGGATGCATGAATGTGGATGTATGGATGTGAATGAGGATATAGATGTGGATGTATGGATGTGAATGTGCATGTAGATATGGATGTATAGATGTGAATGAGAATGTGGATGTGGATGTGGATGTATGTATGTATGTATGTGGATGTGGATGTATGAATGAGGACGTGATAATGAATGTATGCATGTGGATGTGGATATGGATGTGTATGTATGAATGCGGATATGGATGTGGATATGGATGTGTATGTATGAATGTGGATATGGGATGTGGATGTATAAATGAGGATGTGAAAATGGAGATAAGCATGTAGATGTGGATGTATAGATGTGAATGTGGATGTGGACGTGGATGTATGGATGTGGATATGGATGTGAATATATGATATGTGATGTGAAGGAATCTGAAGTGAAGAGATGGAAAATGATATGATTGGATGAGTACACATATAAATGAAATGTGGAATAAGTAATGTGGATTGCATGAGGGATAATGTGGAAAAATGAGAGTTAATATAGAAATTGTATTTGTAAACTGTTTGTAAATGCTGTTTGTAAATGGCTGTTTTATGTCAAGAATGCTGGGAAAGCATTTTGACCGTCTGTGATTAAGGTCGTGGAGACCTAACTGATAAAGTTGCAACTGCTGACGGAGAGTCAATGGAGGACGTCTCGCGTAGCAAGGTCGGCCGAGGTCTTGACCAGCCTCGGTTCGATTAAAATGGTGAGCTTCCGGTACGGTGGATGAGGGACCAAGGAAGCGGCCTATGAGTGAAGCGCTAGGTCACCTGCGAAGGATCCTAGAGGGTGCTGACCATACGGTGCTCGGGCTCTGGGTCGCCCAGGATACCCACGCGTGCGTCGAGGAAGATATTGGAACAAGGAGTAAGAGTTGTTTTCTGGAACCGGGCATGGATCTGGTTGACTGACCTTGCTGGTCCTCAACGGATGAGTCCATGGCTCTTTTATATGGATCTGTTGGTTGATCTTACTGATCTTCAACGAGAGTCCATCTTGATAAGTGATTATATTGTTGAGTATTATGGGCTAGGAACTATTGAAACGGCCCCTGTGTGGACAGGTGGTGAGCGTTCTAGTTGCCAATGATGCCATAGATACTCTGATGAAGGAATGATGGGAAATTATGAATCAACTGGATAATTTGGGAGATTGTGATCAGTGGTACTATGGTTTCATTAAAGGATTGTTTTAAAGTTAGCTGATGCTAAGAAAAAGGCAATTTTCATATTGGGTGTGTAAGTGGTGTGGCTAGTTTTATGTTTGCATGAAATTCCGGCTAGGGGGCCTTGGAACTCTTTTCCTTGGTACCCGGGACAAAACCTAACCAAATTCCAAATTGGATCCCATCACTACAGTGGTTGGGCGGTTGGCTAATCCATGGGATCGGATGGGGTTAGGCTGGACTGATGGATCCGTAAATCGAGACTCAATTTCTGTTATTACGATAGATAAAGTAAATCCCGGATAGTAATTGTTCTATGGATAGGAATCAACGGCTGTGCCTCCTTGGTGGGGAAAAAAGCGTTGATCCCAATGATCCAAGTGCAAGTTTCTTCTTGATCTGACCAAGTATCTTTATAGATGCAATCGGTTCTGTTTGATCAGTAAGAGTTTTGACTACGTTAGAGTAAAAATTATCCTGGTGGAATCGCCCGTGCTTTCCGGATAAGGGAAGTTTTTCCGGGTCTGGTTTTGGAATAACCGACGGATTAGTCTTTTGTCCGGATATCCGTGGACGAGGCCCCGAGTGTGGGACCCTGCCTCGCGCAAGAAGTGCTACTTCCGCTGCTAGTACCCCGAATCCGTTGCGCGGTGGGAACAGGGATCTCACAGTTGGTATCAGAGCATTTGGTTAATAAAGATCAACTGAGAAACCAAATATGTCAAAAATTTATCAAGAAGCACAAAAAAAGGTTGTAATTGTGTGATATAATTCATACAATTTGATATTCAAACTGAAATTCATAATTTGGTAATTGGGTCTTCAGATGGAAGTACCGCAATTATATAGAATCCTTGACTTGCTTGAGGCCTAGACATGATGGTATTTACCTTATAATTCCAAGGGCCGTGACTATCCGTATATACCGAGAGTATAACTGCAGCTCTTTACTGACAGTATATACGAGTAAATCTAAGACTTGAAATTATAAGCGTTAATGCTATCCAGATGATGAATTCGAATGTGGTTGATATGATTTTTAATTCTGTTTGGGAACTGATGAAATTGATTTGGATTCTGATTGAAAATGATGATTTCTGAAAATTGGTTGAAATGTAATAAGCTGAACGAAACCACAATGAGGATGAATGGGACGAGTCCCTGTGATGATATTCATAACTGGAATGATGATAGTGATTTCACCAAATCACTATGAGATTAGTGGATTGTGCTGTCAAAGTGCTACTGTTAACACTTGACTCGGTATATCAAGTTAAGGGATGACAAATTGAAAACTTGCTTGACTGAAATTCCCGTGGAGGAATGTTCAGAAAAAGAAAAATTTTCGATCTGATGGACCATTATCGTGTTAAAGATATGAATGATATGATCTGAAATGAATTGTTATTTAATGATGAGTTCTATATAAGGGATATTTATCCCCGTATTCTGTTGGGTTGACCAGAATATAAGGAACCCTAGAATAAATTGGATCTTAAGAAAAAGAGTTGTCCTCTACTTGGCGAGATGAGGACATCTCGCACTTTTTTAAGTGGGGTAGAATGTAAGATTCCTCCCCAGCCTTAGAGGTATACAGGAGTAAGAATCTCCCTTTCTGATCTTATAATTATTCTCTCTCTAAAATAAAAGAAAGATTCTATTTAAAAAAGGAAGAACCTTTTTCCTGAATACTTCTCAAGAGTCCCACCTGTTTTAAGGATTCAGAACAACGAGTTCAGAAGTGAGAATCGATGTTTTGGATATCAAGGTTTTGGTCTCGAGTACGGCCCAAAAGAAGTTCTTTATCTCTTGGGAAGTATAAGAAGTTATCTCCCAGATATTGTGGACCAAAGAAAGTAGGTGATTTAGCTTACGAACTTCTTTTATCTCCTCATCTCAAAGTTCTGAATGCCTTCTATAGAAAAATGTGCCAAACCCAAATCATGGAAAGACGGTAAAACTTCAGTGGCAAGTTACCGTTGGCTTCTAAGTTACGCTAGCTCCTTCCTTTATATAAGTTGTAACTTTTACTTGTCGTTCACAGTAATCTTACTTCCATCGATCTTCTTTCTTTCTTAATCTCCTTCATGGCTTGGCAACAAGAATTAGTTTTATCCATGATGATTTCTCACCTTCAAGACGCAAGGGAGTCTGTGAAGAAAGATTTTATAGAGCAGTATGCGCGCTCACTTTTCCCTCACTTGGGAACTTCTGTAGCGCAGACAAAATGGCGGACCTATCAAGACATAACTAGGGTAACACCCTGGGGTCAGCAGCACTTTCGTAACAATGTCCGCTTGGCCATGGTTATTGAAGCTTTGGGTTTGGGTCCCCGATACTATTGCGTCATGAGATCAAGGCATCCTGGGTTTTCTGAGCGGGTCTTCTTACTGGCGTGTTTTCTTCCTCATGAGAAGATATGCCTTTACCCCGTTTTTGGCTTGCCTCTCAGAGGTCCTTTTGTTAGAACACCTCATACCACTGAGATAGGCGCAGCAATAACCCACAGAATCATTCCCATAGATGAGTTACCTTATACTTGTGCAGCTTGTGAGGACTGCTTTTGTGACCATATGATGGACGGGCTTATGGAAGTGTAAAGAGTTCCTCTATCTTTACTGTATAAGTTCCGAGAATGAATAAAGTTTAAATCTTGTTCGTATTTTGAATCTTGCTCTCTTTAAGACTTATCTTGGTGGTTAATCTTGATTAAAATTTTCTCTAAGTCTCATATTCGTGAATCTTGCGAAATTATCACAAGTTACGAGATGAGGACATCTCGCGTTTTTTTTAAGTGGGGTAGAATGTAAGATTCCTCCCCCAACCCCCTTTTTGATGTCTAGTATCTTCCCCTGTAATCAACCCTCTTCAGAAATATAAAGACCTTGTTTCTATCTGTTTTAGCCTAGAGAGAGAAAAATATTCTAGAGAGAGAATATTCAGATTTTGAATATTTTTGGATAGAAAAATATCTCTTATAATTCAGATGAGTTCCCCTGAAATAGAAATTCAAAAAGAATTTTCCAATGTGCAATTGGAATTAATTGGAAATAGGTATAAAGAACCTTAGTCTAAGGGTCTAGATTTTCAGAAATCTTTAGACTATGGTCCAATTAAGGTTCCTATGGGCCAATAGCATCAATCCATGTGTAGGGAAGAGATAAATCCAAATTTGTAAAAAAGAAGATACCCAAAAATGAGTAAATGCTCACATAAGGTGAAGAGTTGAAAATGTACAAGGTTTATTAGTAAAAAACTATGAGCAATATTAAAAATATGAGATATTTTGGGTATCCAAAAATGAGTAAATGCTCACATAAGATGAAGAGTTGAAAATGTACAAGGTTTATTAGTAAAAAAACTATGAGCAATATTAAAATGATGCCATTATGACACATATGTAAGGAAGGGGAATTCTTTAAAGGAGGTGCATATTTCACATAAGATGAAGAGTTGAAAATGTACAAGGTTTATTAGTAAAAAACTATGAGCAATATTAAAATGATTCCATTATGACACATATGTAAGGAAGGGGAATTCTTTAAAGGAGGTGCATATTTCACATAAGATGAAGAGTTGAAAATGTACAAGGTTTATTAGTAAAAAAAAACTATGAGCAATATTAAAATGATTCCATTATGACACATATGTAAGGAAGGGGAGTTCTTAAAAGGAGGTGCATATTTCACATGCTTGAATGAGTTTTAAACTCATAAAAATTGAGATATTTCATCTCTCCTCTCTCCTCATTCAAGTCTAGTTCCAAAAAGTTAGCTTAACTGACCTAAAAATGGTCAAATATTGACCAAACTGATTTAGAAAATTCTAGAATCAGTTTGTTTGGTTAGGAGCTCAATTTTTCCTATAAATAGAAGCCTCCCCCTTGTTGAAAAATAGTTAGTGTTTATGCATCGTTACTCTACTCCACCTAAGCCAAGAACTGTGAATTCATTTAATAATTCACTAGTTTTTGGAGCTTCCCTCTTTCTTCAATCCCCATTAGTGGCTCCATCAACATACTTAACCAATTGATTGGTTGGGGGCCTCTACCGTGAACAAAGAATCAAGCAAGTTGTAAGGTAATTAGTGAATATTGATCTTTCTATAATTTCTCAATGTTTCTCTCTTCTCAACCCCTCTCAAGCTTGAGAAGTTTAATTGGTATGGTTTTTTTTAAAATACTATTGAAGTTTGAATAGTAGTGAAGAGTTACATAAGTTAATAAATGCTATTGAAGTTAATTTTCATTTATGTTTAAATTCTAATGATTTTTATGTAAATTCTCTCTCTCACTCAAGAAATGGTCATACTCATGACCCGTTCTCAATCCAAATCAAGCTTTTCATAAAGCTTTTCCTTAACCCAAGATTAAGCTATGCTTGAGGCCAATTTAATGGCTTTTTTCTATGCTTTTAGTTTATGCATATTGATGATTCAATCCACTATAGATTAATGATCCAATTAGAGATCATTTTAATTATTTCCTTAATGATAAGCTTTATCCCTTAGAAAAAATTGAGATTTATCAGTCATAGCAGCGGAGCTATGGCAAAATTTTTATAAAAATTATGCATAAAATAATTTCATTCAAAGCATAAAAAGAGGACTTCCTACCATATTCTAGGAATTATCATCCTAGATTAATTGAAAGAATTTCATTATAATCATGGAGAAATTAAATTTTAATATCATGCATAAAGGATAATTTTTTTATATCAAAAGTGTTACTTTTATCATTTTTAATTTTCATGCATAGAAGTATGCATAAAGGAAAAATTTTTATATCAAAAGTGTTACTTTTATCATTTTTTAATTTTTCATGCATAGAAGTATGCATAAAGAAAAAATTTTATATCAAAAGTGATACTTTTATCATTTTTAATTCTCATGCATAGAAGTATGCATAAAGGATAATTTTTTTTTATTAAAAGTGTTATTTTTATCATTTTTAATTTTCATGCATAGAAGGATGCATAAAGGAAAATTTTTTATATCAAAAGTGTTACTTTTATCATTTTCATGCATAGAAGTATGCATAAAGGATAATTTTTTTTATATCAAAAGTGTTACTTTTATCATATTGGATTTCATGCATAGAGGTATGCATAAAAGTTGAATATTTTATTATAAAAGTGTTACTTTTAGCATAATTGAATTTCATGCATAGAGGTATGCATAAAAGATATGGGAAGTGATAAGATATGATAAGATGCATGTGGATGTGGATGTGGATGTATGAATGTGGATGTATGGATGTGAATGTGGATGTGGATGTGGATGTATGAATGTGGATGTATGGATGTGGATGTGGATGTATGAATGTGGATGTATGGATGTGAATGTGGATGTGGATGTGGATGTATGAATGTGGATGTATGGATGTATGAATGTGGATGTATGGATGTGAATGAGGATGTAGATGTGGATGCATGGATGTAAATGTGGATGTGGATGTATGGATGTATGCATGTAGATGTGGATGCATGAATGTGGATGTATGGATGTGAATGAGGATATAGATGTGGATGTATGGATGTGAATGTGCATGTAGATATGGATGTATATATGTGAATGGGAATGTGGATGTGGATGTATGTATGCATGTGGATGTGGATATGTGTATGAATGTGGATATGGGATGTGGATGTATAAATGAGGATGTGAAAATGGAGATAAGCATGTAGATGTGGATGCATGAATGTGGATGTATGGATGTGAATGAGGATATAGATGTGGATGTATGGATGTGAATGTGCATGTAGATATGGATGTATATATGTGAATGGGAATGTGGATGTGGATGTATGTATGCATGTGGATGTGGATATGGATGTGTATGTATGAATGTGGATATGGGATGTGGATGTATAAATGAGGATGTGAAAATGGAGATAAGCATGTAGATGTGGATGTATGGATGTGAATGTGGATGTGGATGTGGATGTATGAATGTGGATGTATGGATGTGAATGAGGATGTGGATGTGGATGCATGGATGTAAATGTGGATGTGTATGTATGGATGTAGGCATGTAGATGTGGATGCATGAATGTGGATGTATGGATGTGAATGAGGATATAGATGTGGATGTATGGATGTGAATGTGCATGTAGATATGGATGTATAGATGTGAATGAGAATGTGGATGTGGATGTGGATGTATGTATGTATGTATGTGGATGTGGATGTATGAATGAGGACGTGATAATGAATGTATGCATGTGGATGTGGATATGGATGTGTATGTATGAATGCGGATATGGATGTGGATATGGATGTGTATGTATGAATGTGGATATGGGATGTGGATGTATAAATGAGGATGTGAAAATGGAGATAAGCATGTAGATGTGGATGTATAGATGTGAATGTGGATGTGGACGTGGATGTATGGATGTGGATATGGATGTGAATATATGATATGTGATGTGAAGGAATCTGAAGTGAAGAGATGGAAAATGATATGATTGGATGAGTACACATATAAATGAAATGTGGAATAAGTAATGTGGATTGCATGAGGGATAATGTGGAAAAATGAGAGTTAATATAGAAATTGTATTTGTAAACTGTTTGTAAATGCTGTTTGTAAATGGCTGTTTTATGTCAAGAATGCTGGGAAAGCATTTTGACCGTCTGTGATTAAGGTCGTGGAGACCTAACTGATAAAGTTGCAACTGCTGACGGAGAGTCAATGGAGGACGTCTCGCGTAGCAAGGTCGGCCGAGGTCTTGACCAGCCTCGGTTCGATTAAAATGGTGAGCTTCCGGTACGGTGGATGAGGGACCAAGGAAGCGGCCTATGAGTGAAGCGCTAGGTCACCTGCGAAGGATCCTAGAGGGTGCTGACCATACGGTGCTCGGGCTCTGGGTCGCCCAGGATACCCACGCGTGCGTCGAGGAAGATATTGGAACAAGGAGTAAGAGTTGTTTTCTGGAACCGGGCATGGATCTGGTTGACTGACCTTGCTGGTCCTCAACGGATGAGTCCATGGCTCTTTTATATGGATCTGTTGGTTGATCTTGCTGATCTTCAACGAGAGTCCATCTTGATAAGTGATTATATTGTTGAGTATTATGGGCTAGGAACTATTGAAACGGCCCCTGTGTGGACAGGTGGTGAGCGTTCTAGTTGCCAATGATGCCATAGATACTCTGATGAAGGAATGATGGGAAATTATGAATCAACTGGATAATTTGGGAGATTGTGATCAGTGGTACTATGGTTTCATTAAAGGATTGTTTTAAAGTTAGCTGATGCTAAGAAAAAGGCAATTTTCATATTGGGTGTGTAAGTGGTGTGGCTAGTTTTATGTTTGCATGAAATTCCGGCTAGGGGGCCTTGGAACTCTTTTCCTTGGTACCCGGGACAAAACCTAACCAAATTCCAAATTGGATCCCATCACTACAGTGGTTGGGCGGTTGGCTAATCCATGGGATCGGATGGGGTTAGGCTGGACTGATGGATCCGTAAATCGAGACTCAATTTCTGTTATTACGATAGATAAAGTAAATCCCGGATAGTAATTGTTCTATGGATAGGAATCAACGGCTGTGCCTCCTTGGTGGGGAAAAAAGCGTTGATCCCAATGATCCAAGTGCAAGTTTCTTCTTGATCTGACCAAGTATCTTTATAGATGCAATCGGTTCTGTTTGATCAGTAAGAGTTTTGACTACGTTAGAGTAAAAATTATCCTGGTGGAATCGCCCGTGCTTTCCGGATAAGGGAAGTTTTTCCGGGTCTGGTTTTGGAATAACCGACGGATTAGTCTTTTGTCCGGATATCCGTGGACGAGGCCCCGAGTGTGGGACCCTGCCTCGCGCAAGAAGTGCTACTTCCGCTGCTAGTACCCCGAATCCGTTGCGCGGTGGGAACAGGGATCTCACAGTTGGTATCAGAGCATTTGGTTAATAAAGATCAACTGAGAAACCAAATATGTCAAAAATTTATCAAGAAGCACAAAAAAAGGTTGTAATTGTGTGATATAATTCATACAATTTGATATTCAAACTGAAATTCATAATTTGGTAATTGGGTCTTCAGATGGAAGTACCGCAATTATATAGAATCCTTGACTTGCTTGAGGCCTAGACATGATGGTATTTACCTTATAATTCCAAGGGCCGTGACTATCCGTATATACCGAGAGTATAACTGCAGCTCTTTACTGACAGTATATACGAGTAAATCTAAGACTTGAAATTATAAGCGTTAATGCTATCCAGATGATGAATTCGAATGTGGTTGATATGATTTTTAATTCTGTTTGGGAACTGATGAAATTGATTTGGATTCTGATTGAAAATGATGATTTCTGAAAATTGGTTGAAATGTAATAAGCTGAACGAAACCACAATGAGGATGAATGGGACGAGTCCCTGTGATGATATTCATAACTGGAATGATGATAGTGATTTCACCAAATCACTATGAGATTAGTGGATTGTGCTGTCAAAGTGCTACTGTTAACACTTGACTCGGTATATCAAGTTAAGGGATGACAAATTGAAAACTTGCTTGACTGAAATTCCCGTGGAGGAATGTTCAGAAAAAGAAAAATTTTCGATCTGATGGACCATTATCGTGTTAAAGATATGAATGATATGATCTGAAATGAATTGTTATTTAATGATGAGTTCTATATAAGGGATATTTATCCCCGTATTCTGTTGGGTTGACCAGAATATAAGGAACCCTAGAATAAATTGGATCTTAAGAAAAAGAGTTGTCCTCTACTTGGCGAGATGAGGACATCTCGCACTTTTTTAAGTGGGGTAGAATGTAAGATTCCTCCCCAGCCTTAGAGGTATACAGGAGTAAGAATCTCCCTTTCTGATCTTATAATTATTCTCTCTCTAAAATAAAAGAAAGATTCTATTTAAAAAAGGAAGAACCTTTTTCCTGAATACTTCTCAAGAGTCCCACCTGTTTTAAGGATTCAGAACAACGAGTTCAGAAGTGAGAATCGATGTTTTGGATATCAAGGTTTTGGTCTCGAGTACGGCCCAAAAGAAGTTCTTTATCTCTTGGGAAGTATAAGAAGTTATCTCCCAGATATTGTGGACCAAAGAAAGTAGGTGATTTAGCTTACGAACTTCTTTTATCTCCTCATCTCAAAGTTCTGAATGCCTTCTATAGAAAAATGTGCCAAACCCAAATCATGGAAAGACGGTAAAACTTCAGTGGCAAGTTACCGTTGGCTTCTAAGTTACGCTAGCTCCTTCCTTTATATAAGTTGTAACTTTTACTTGTCGTTCACAGTAATCTTACTTCCATCGATCTTCTTTCTTTCTTAATCTCCTTCATGGCTTGGCAACAAGAATTAGTTTTATCCATGATGATTTCTCACCTTCAAGACGCAAGGGAGTCTGTGAAGAAAGATTTTATAGAGCAGTATGCGCGCTCACTTTTCCCTCACTTGGGAACTTCTGTAGCGCAGACAAAATGGCGGACCTATCAAGACATAACTAGGGTAACACCCTGGGGTCAGCAGCACTTTCGTAACAATGTCCGCTTGGCCATGGTTATTGAAGCTTTGGGTTTGGGTCCCCGATACTACTGCGTCATGAGATCAAGGCATCCTGGGTTTTCTGAGCGGGTCTTCTTACTGGCGTGTTTTCTTCCTCATGAGAAGATATGCCTTTACCCCGTTTTTGGCTTGCCTCTCAGAGGTCCTTTTGTTAGAACACCTCATACCACTGAGATAGGCGCAGCAATAACCCACAGAATCATTCCCATAGATGAGTTACCTTATACTTGTGCAGCTTGTGAGGACTGCTTTTGTGACCATATGATGGACGGGCTTATGGAAGTGTAAAGAGTTCCTCTATCTTTACTGTATAAGTTCCGAGAATGAATAAAGTTTAAATCTTGTTCGTATTTTGAATCTTGCTCTCTTTAAGACTTATCTTGGTGGTTAATCTTGATTAAAATTTTCTCTAAGTCTCATATTCGTGAATCTTGCGAAATTATCACAAGTTACGAGATGAGGACATCTCGCGTTTTTTTTAAGTGGGGTAGAATGTAAGATTCCTCCCCCAACCCCCTTTTTGATGTCTAGTATCTTCCCCTGTAATCAACCCTCTTCAGAAATATAAAGACCTTGTTTCTATCTGTTTTAGCCTAGAGAGAGAAAAATATTCTAGAGAGAGAATATTCAGATTTTGAATATTTTTGGATAGAAAAATATCTCTTATAATTCAGATGAGTTCCCCTGAAATAGAAATTCAAAAAGAATTTTCCAATGTGCAATTGGAATTAATTGGAAATAGGTATAAAGAACCTTAGTCTAAGGGTCTAGATTTTCAGAAATCTTTAGACTATGGTCCAATTAAGGTTCCTATGGGCCAATAGCATCAATCCATGTGTAGGGAAGAGATAAATCCAAATTTGTAAAAAAGAAGATACCCAAAAATGAGTAAATGCTCACATAAGGTGAAGAGTTGAAAATGTACAAGGTTTATTAGTAAAAAACTATGAGCAATATTAAAAATATGAGATATTTTGGGTATCCAAAAATGAGTAAATGCTCACATAAGATGAAGAGTTGAAAATGTACAAGGTTTATTAGTAAAAAAACTATGAGCAATATTAAAATGATGCCATTATGACACATATGTAAGGAAGGGGAATTCTTTAAAGGAGGTGCATATTTCACATAAGATGAAGAGTTGAAAATGTACAAGGTTTATTAGTAAAAAACTATGAGCAATATTAAAATGATTCCATTATGACACATATGTAAGGAAGGGGAATTCTTTAAAGGAGGTGCATATTTCACATAAGATGAAGAGTTGAAAATGTACAAGGTTTATTAGTAAAAAAAACTATGAGCAATATTAAAATGATTCCATTATGACACATATGTAAGGAAGGGGAGTTCTTAAAAGGAGGTGCATATTTCACATGCTTGAATGAGTTTTAAACTCATAAAAATTGAGATATTTCATCTCTCCTCTCTCCTCATTCAAGTCTAGTTCCAAAAAGTTAGCTTAACTGACCTAAAAATGGTCAAATATTGACCAAACTGATTTAGAAAATTCTAGAATCAGTTTGTTTGGTTAGGAGCTCAATTTTTCCTATAAATAGAAGCCTCCCCCTTGTTGAAAAATAGTTAGTGTTTATGCATCGTTACTCTACTCCACCTAAGCCAAGAACTGTGAATTCATTTAATAATTTACTAGTTTTTGGAGCTTCCCTCTTTCTTCAATCCCCATTAGTGGCTCCATCAACATACTTAACCAATTGATTGGTTGGGGGCCTCTACCGTGAACAAAGAATCAAGCAAGTTGTAAGGTAATTAGTGAATATTGATCTTTCTATAATTTCTCAATGTTTCTCTCTTCTCAACCCCTCTCAAGCTTGAGAAGTTTAATTGGTATGGTTTTTTTTAAAATACTATTGAAGTTTGAATAGTAGTGAAGAGTTACATAAGTTAATAAATGCTATTGAAGTTAATTTTCATTTATGTTTAAATTCTAATGATTTTTATGTAAATTCTCTCTCTCACTCAAGAAATGGTCATACTCATGACCCGTTCTCAATCCAAATCAAGCTTTTCATAAAGCTTTTCCTTAACCCAAGATTAAGCTATGCTTGAGGCCAATTTAATGGCTTTTTTCTATGCTTTTAGTTTATGCATATTGATGATTCAATCCACTATAGATTAATGATCCAATTAGAGATCATTTTAATTATTTCCTTAATGATAAGCTTTATCCCTTAGAAAAAATTGAGATTTATCAGTCATAGCAGCGGAGCTATGGCAAAATTTTTATAAAAATTATGCATAAAATAATTTCATTCAAAGCATAAAAAGAGGACTTCCTACCATATTCTAGGAATTATCATCCTAGATTAATTGAAAGAATTTCATTATAATCATGGAGAAATTAAATTTTAATATCATGCATAAAGGATAATTTTTTTATATCAAAAGTGTTACTTTTATCATTTTTAATTTTCATGCATAGAAGTATGCATAAAGGAAAAATTTTTATATCAAAAGTGTTACTTTTATCATTTTTTAATTTTTCATGCATAGAAGTATGCATAAAGAAAAAATTTTATATCAAAAGTGATACTTTTATCATTTTTAATTCTCATGCATAGAAGTATGCATAAAGGATAATTTTTTTTTATTAAAAGTGTTATTTTTATCATTTTTAATTTTCATGCATAGAAGGATGCATAAAGGAAAATTTTTTATATCAAAAGTGTTACTTTTATCATTTTCATGCATAGAAGTATGCATAAAGGATAATTTTTTTTATATCAAAAGTGTTACTTTTATCATATTGGATTTCATGCATAGAGGTATGCATAAAAGTTGAATATTTTATTATAAAAGTGTTACTTTTAGCATAATTGAATTTCATGCATAGAGGTATGCATAAAAGATATGGGAAGTGATAAGATATGATAAGATGCATGTGGATGTGGATGTGGATGTATGAATGTGGATGTATGGATGTGAATGTGGATGTGGATGTGGATGTATGAATGTGGATGTATGGATGTGGATGTGGATGTATGAATGTGGATGTATGGATGTGAATGTGGATGTGGATGTGGATGTATGAATGTGGATGTATGGATGTATGAATGTGGATGTATGGATGTGAATGAGGATGTAGATGTGGATGCATGGATGTAAATGTGGATGTGGATGTATGGATGTATGCATGTAGATGTGGATGCATGAATGTGGATGTATGGATGTGAATGAGGATATAGATGTGGATGTATGGATGTGAATGTGCATGTAGATATGGATGTATATATGTGAATGGGAATGTGGATGTGGATGTATGTATGCATGTGGATGTGGATATGGATGTGTATGTATGAATGTGGATATGGGATGTGGATGTATAAATGAGGATGTGAAAATGGAGATAAGCATGTAGATGTGGATGCATGAATGTGGATGTATGGATGTGAATGAGGATATAGATGTGGATGTATGGATGTGAATGTGCATGTAGATATGGATGTATATATGTGAATGGGAATGTGGATGTGGATGTATGTATGCATGTGGATGTGGATATGGATGTGTATGTATGAATGTGGATATGGGATGTGGATGTATAAATGAGGATGTGAAAATGGAGATAAGCATGTAGATGTGGATGTATGGATGTGAATGTGGATGTGGATGTGGATGTATGAATGTGGATGTATGGATGTGAATGAGGATGTGGATGTGGATGCATGGATGTAAATGTGGATGTGTATGTATGGATGTAGGCATGTAGATGTGGATGCATGAATGTGGATGTATGGATGTGAATGAGGATATAGATGTGGATGTATGGATGTGAATGTGCATGTAGATATGGATGTATAGATGTGAATGAGAATGTGGATGTGGATGTGGATGTATGTATGTATGTATGTGGATGTGGATGTATGAATGAGGACGTGATAATGAATGTATGCATGTGGATGTGGATATGGATGTGTATGTATGAATGCGGATATGGATGTGGATATGGATGTGTATGTATGAATGTGGATATGGGATGTGGATGTATAAATGAGGATGTGAAAATGGAGATAAGCATGTAGATGTGGATGTATAGATGTGAATGTGGATGTGGACGTGGATGTATGGATGTGGATATGGATGTGAATATATGATATGTGATGTGAAGGAATCTGAAGTGAAGAGATGGAAAATGATATGATTGGATGAGTACACATATAAATGAAATGTGGAATAAGTAATGTGGATTGCATGAGGGATAATGTGGAAAAATGAGAGTTAATATAGAAATTGTATTTGTAAACTGTTTGTAAATGCTGTTTGTAAATGGCTGTTTTATGTCAAGAATGCTGGGAAAGCATTTTGACCGTCTGTGATTAAGGTCGTGGAGACCTAACTGATAAAGTTGCAACTGCTGACGGAGAGTCAATGGAGGACGTCTCGCGTAGCAAGGTCGGCCGAGGTCTTGACCAGCCTCGGTTCGATTAAAATGGTGAGCTTCCGGTACGGTGGATGAGGGACCAAGGAAGCGGCCTATGAGTGAAGCGCTAGGTCACCTGCGAAGGATCCTAGAGGGTGCTGACCATACGGTGCTCGGGCTCTGGGTCGCCCAGGATACCCACGCGTGCGTCGAGGAAGATATTGGAACAAGGAGTAAGAGTTGTTTTCTGGAACCGGGCATGGATCTGGTTGACTGACCTTGCTGGTCCTCAACGGATGAGTCCATGGCTCTTTTATATGGATCTGTTGGTTGATCTTGCTGATCTTCAACGAGAGTCCATCTTGATAAGTGATTATATTGTTGAGTATTATGGGCTAGGAACTATTGAAACGGCCCCTGTGTGGACAGGTGGTGAGCGTTCTAGTTGCCAATGATGCCATAGATACTCTGATGAAGGAATGATGGGAAATTATGAATCAACTGGATAATTTGGGAGATTGTGATCAGTGGTACTATGGTTTCATTAAAGGATTGTTTTAAAGTTAGCTGATGCTAAGAAAAAGGCAATTTTCATATTGGGTGTGTAAGTGGTGTGGCTAGTTTTATGTTTGCATGAAATTCCGGCTAGGGGGCCTTGGAACTCTTTTCCTTGGTACCCGGGACAAAACCTAACCAAATTCCAAATTGGATCCCATCACTACAGTGGTTGGGCGGTTGGCTAATCCATGGGATCGGATGGGGTTAGGCTGGACTGATGGATCCGTAAATCGAGACTCAATTTCTGTTATTACGATAGATAAAGTAAATCCCGGATAGTAATTGTTCTATGGATAGGAATCAACGGCTGTGCCTCCTTGGTGGGGAAAAAAGCGTTGATCCCAATGATCCAAGTGCAAGTTTCTTCTTGATCTGACCAAGTATCTTTATAGATGCAATCGGTTCTGTTTGATCAGTAAGAGTTTTGACTACGTTAGAGTAAAAATTATCCTGGTGGAATCGCCCGTGCTTTCCGGATAAGGGAAGTTTTTCCGGGTCTGGTTTTGGAATAACCGACGGATTAGTCTTTTGTCCGGATATCCGTGGACGAGGCCCCGAGTGTGGGACCCTGCCTCGCGCAAGAAGTGCTACTTCCGCTGCTAGTACCCCGAATCCGTTGCGCGGTGGGAACAGGGATCTCACAGTTGGTATCAGAGCATTTGGTTAATAAAGATCAACTGAGAAACCAAATATGTCAAAAATTTATCAAGAAGCACAAAAAAAGGTTGTAATTGTGTGATATAATTCATACAATTTGATATTCAAACTGAAATTCATAATTTGGTAATTGGGTCTTCAGATGGAAGTACCGCAATTATATAGAATCCTTGACTTGCTTGAGGCCTAGACATGATGGTATTTACCTTATAATTCCAAGGGCCGTGACTATCCGTATATACCGAGAGTATAACTGCAGCTCTTTACTGACAGTATATACGAGTAAATCTAAGACTTGAAATTATAAGCGTTAATGCTATCCAGATGATGAATTCGAATGTGGTTGATATGATTTTTAATTCTGTTTGGGAACTGATGAAATTGATTTGGATTCTGATTGAAAATGATGATTTCTGAAAATTGGTTGAAATGTAATAAGCTGAACGAAACCACAATGAGGATGAATGGGACGAGTCCCTGTGATGATATTCATAACTGGAATGATGATAGTGATTTCACCAAATCACTATGAGATTAGTGGATTGTGCTGTCAAAGTGCTACTGTTAACACTTGACTCGGTATATCAAGTTAAGGGATGACAAATTGAAAACTTGCTTGACTGAAATTCCCGTGGAGGAATGTTCAGAAAAAGAAAAATTTTCGATCTGATGGACCATTATTGTGTTAAAGATATGAATGATATGATCTGAAATGAATTGTTATTTAATGATGAGTTCTATATAAGGGATATTTATCCCCGTATTCTGTTGGGTTGACCAGAATATAAGGAACCCTAGAATAAATTGGATCTTAAGAAAAAGAGTTGTCCTCTACTTGGCGAGATGAGGACATCTCGCACTTTTTTAAGTGGGGTAGAATGTAAGATTCCTCCCCAGCCTTAGAGGTATACAGGAGTAAGAATCTCCCTTTCTGATCTTATAATTATTCTCTCTCTAAAATAAAAGAAAGATTCTATTTAAAAAAGGAAGAACCTTTTTCCTGAATACTTCTCAAGAGTCCCACCTGTTTTAAGGATTCAGAACAACGAGTTCAGAAGTGAGAATCGATGTTTTGGATATCAAGGTTTTGGTCTCGAGTACGGCCCAAAAGAAGTTCTTTATCTCTTGGGAAGTATAAGAAGTTATCTCCCAGATATTGTGGACCAAAGAAAGTAGGTGATTTAGCTTACGAACTTCTTTTATCTCCTCATCTCAAAGTTCTGAATGCCTTCTATAGAAAAATGTGCCAAACCCAAATCATGGAAAGACGGTAAAACTTCAGTGGCAAGTTACCGTTGGCTTCTAAGTTACGCTAGCTCCTTCCTTTATATAAGTTGTAACTTTTACTTGTCGTTCACAGTAATCTTACTTCCATCGATCTTCTTTCTTTCTTAATCTCCTTCATGGCTTGGCAACAAGAATTAGTTTTATCCATGATGATTTCTCACCTTCAAGACGCAAGGGAGTCTGTGAAGAAAGATTTTATAGAGCAGTATGCGCGCTCACTTTTCCCTCACTTGGGAACTTCTGTAGCGCAGACAAAATGGCGGACCTATCAAGACATAACTAGGGTAACACCCTGGGGTCAGCAGCACTTTCGTAACAATGTCCGCTTGGCCATGGTTATTGAAGCTTTGGGTTTGGGTCCCCGATACTACTGCGTCATGAGATCAAGGCATCCTGGGTTTTCTGAGCGGGTCTTCTTACTGGCGTGTTTTCTTCCTCATGAGAAGATATGCCTTTACCCCGTTTTTGGCTTGCCTCTCAGAGGTCCTTTTGTTAGAACACCTCATACCACTGAGATAGGCGCAGCAATAACCCACAGAATCATTCCCATAGATGAGTTACCTTATACTTGTGCAGCTTGTGAGGACTGCTTTTGTGACCATATGATGGACGGGCTTATGGAAGTGTAAAGAGTTCCTCTATCTTTACTGTATAAGTTCCGAGAATGAATAAAGTTTAAATCTTGTTCGTATTTTGAATCTTGCTCTCTTTAAGACTTATCTTGGTGGTTAATCTTGATTAAAATTTTCTCTAAGTCTCATATTCGTGAATCTTGCGAAATTATCACAAGTTACGAGATGAGGACATCTCGCGTTTTTTTTAAGTGGGGTAGAATGTAAGATTCCTCCCCCAACCCCCTTTTTGATGTCTAGTATCTTCCCCTATAATCAACCCTCTTCAGAAATATAAAGACCTTGTTTCTATCTGTTTTAGCCTAGAGAGAGAAAAATATTCTAGAGAGAGAATATTCAGATTTTGAATATTTTTGGATAGAAAAATATCTCTTATAATTCAGATGAGTTCCCCTGAAATAGAAATTCAAAAAGAATTTTCCAATGTGCAATTGGAATTAATTGGAAATAGGTATAAAGAACCTTAGTCTAAGGGTCTAGATTTTCAGAAATCTTTAGACTATGGTCCAATTAAGGTTCCTATGGGCCAATAGCATCAATCCATGTGTAGGGAAGAGATAAATCCAAATTTGTAAAAAAGAAGATACCCAAAAATGAGTAAATGCTCACATAAGGTGAAGAGTTGAAAATGTACAAGGTTTATTAGTAAAAAACTATGAGCAATATTAAAAATATGAGATATTTTGGGTATCCAAAAATGAGTAAATGCTCACATAAGATGAAGAGTTGAAAATGTACAAGGTTTATTAGTAAAAAAACTATGAGCAATATTAAAATGATGCCATTATGACACATATGTAAGGAAGGGGAATTCTTTAAAGGAGGTGCATATTTCACATAAGATGAAGAGTTGAAAATGTACAAGGTTTATTAGTAAAAAACTATGAGCAATATTAAAATGATTCCATTATGACACATATGTAAGGAAGGGGAATTCTTTAAAGGAGGTGCATATTTCACATAAGATGAAGAGTTGAAAATGTACAAGGTTTATTAGTAAAAAAAAACTATGAGCAATATTAAAATGATTCCATTATGACACATATGTAAGGAAGGGGAGTTCTTAAAAGGAGGTGCATATTTCACATGCTTGAATGAGTTTTAAACTCATAAAAATTGAGATATTTCATCTCTCCTCTCTCCTCATTCAAGTCTAGTTCCAAAAAGTTAGCTTAACTGACCTAAAAATGGTCAAATATTGACCAAACTGATTTAGAAAATTCTAGAATCAGTTTGTTTGGTTAGGAGCTCAATTTTTCCTATAAATAGAAGCCTCCCCCTTGTTGAAAAATAGTTAGTGTTTATGCATCGTTACTCTACTCCACCTAAGCCAAGAACTGTGAATTCATTTAATAATTCACTAGTTTTTGGAGCTTCCCTCTTTCTTCAATCCCCATTAGTGGCTCCATCAACATACTTAACCAATTGATTGGTTGGGGGCCTCTACCGTGAACAAAGAATCAAGCAAGTTGTAAGGTAATTAGTGAATATTGATCTTTCTATAATTTCTCAATGTTTCTCTCTTCTCAACCCCTCTCAAGCTTGAGAAGTTTAATTGGTATGGTTTTTTTTAAAATACTATTGAAGTTTGAATAGTAGTGAAGAGTTACATAAGTTAATAAATGCTATTGAAGTTAATTTTCATTTATGTTTAAATTCTAATGATTTTTATGTAAATTCTCTCTCTCACTCAAGAAATGGTCATACTCATGACCCGTTCTCAATCCAAATCAAGCTTTTCATAAAGCTTTTCCTTAACCCAAGATTAAGCTATGCTTGAGGCCAATTTAATGGCTTTTTTCTATGCTTTTAGTTTATGCATATTGATGATTCAATCCACTATAGATTAATGATCCAATTAGAGATCATTTTAATTATTTCCTTAATGATAAGCTTTATCCCTTAGAAAAAATTGAGATTTATCAGTCATAGCAGCGGAGCTATGGCAAAATTTTTATAAAAATTATGCATAAAATAATTTCATTCAAAGCATAAAAAGAGGACTTCCTACCATATTCTAGGAATTATCATCCTAGATTAATTGAAAGAATTTCATTATAATCATGGAGAAATTAAATTTTAATATCATGCATAAAGGATAATTTTTTTATATCAAAAGTGTTACTTTTATCATTTTTAATTTTCATGCATAGAAGTATGCATAAAGGAAAAATTTTTATATCAAAAGTGTTACTTTTATCATTTTTTAATTTTTCATGCATAGAAGTATGCATAAAGAAAAAATTTTATATCAAAAGTGATACTTTTATCATTTTTAATTCTGATGCATAGAAGTATGCATAAAGGATAATTTTTTTTTATTAAAAGTGTTATTTTTATCATTTTTAATTTTCATGCATAGAAGGATGCATAAAGGAAAATTTTTTATATCAAAAGTGTTACTTTTATCATTTTCATGCATAGAAGTATGCATAAAGGATAATTTTTTTTATATCAAAAGTGTTACTTTTATCATATTGGATTTCATGCATAGAGGTATGCATAAAAGTTGAATATTTTATTATAAAAGTGTTACTTTTAGCATAATTGAATTTCATGCATAGAGGTATGCATAAAAGATATGGGAAGTGATAAGATATGATAAGATGCATGTGGATGTGGATGTGGATGTATGAATGTGGATGTATGGATGTGAATGTGGATGTGGATGTGGATGTATGAATGTGGATGTATGGATGTGGATGTGGATGTATGAATGTGGATGTATGGATGTGAATGTGGATGTGGATGTGGATGTATGAATGTGGATGTATGGATGTATGAATGTGGATGTATGGATGTGAATGAGGATGTAGATGTGGATGCATGGATGTAAATGTGGATGTGGATGTATGGATGTATGCATGTAGATGTGGATGCATGAATGTGGATGTATGGATGTGAATGAGGATATAGATGTGGATGTATGGATGTGAATGTGCATGTAGATATGGATGTATATATGTGAATGGGAATGTGGATGTGGATGTATGTATGCATGTGGATGTGGATATGGATGTGTATGTATGAATGTGGATATGGGATGTGGATGTATAAATGAGGATGTGAAAATGGAGATAAGCATGTAGATGTGGATGCATGAATGTGGATGTATGGATGTGAATGAGGATATAGATGTGGATGTATGGATGTGAATGTGCATGTAGATATGGATGTATATATGTGAATGGGAATGTGGATGTGGATGTATGTATGCATGTGGATGTGGATATGGATGTGTATGTATGAATGTGGATATGGGATGTGGATGTATAAATGAGGATGTGAAAATGGAGATAAGCATGTAGATGTGGATGTATGGATGTGAATGTGGATGTGGATGTGGATGTATGAATGTGGATGTATGGATGTGAATGAGGATGTGGATGTGGATGCATGGATGTAAATGTGGATGTGTATGTATGGATGTAGGCATGTAGATGTGGATGCATGAATGTGGATGTA
This sequence comes from Cibotium barometz, assembly GCF_041138505.1. Taxonomy (NCBI): domain Eukaryota; kingdom Viridiplantae; phylum Streptophyta; class Polypodiopsida; order Cyatheales; family Cibotiaceae; genus Cibotium; species Cibotium barometz. The sequence goes on from NC_141079.1 coordinate 1,880,775, forward strand.
TGGATGTGAATGAGGATATAGATGTGGATGTATGGATGTGAATGTGCATGTAGATTGTTGGAATTAGGGTTGCAGGAATGCACACACAACTTCAAGAAGATGAGGAAACTTGAGCACAACACAGTAGTGTATTATGAGTGCCAAAAATGAAAGATAACAAGCCCTAGAAGATAATGGGCGTATATACAATGCACGGGGGAAAAAAACTCCTAGTGAGGGAAAAAGTGCCCCGGCGGTCCTAAGTGTGTTCACACACATCACTACTATAATATGGTAACAAATCCCCCCTGGAGTGATGCGGTGAACAAGAGCTAGCACTCATGTATAGGGAAGTGTCTAGCTATGTGGACGAATCCACAAAAGGGAGTAAGCCCAAAGCTTTGCGAAAAGCTTCGAACTTCTCACGAGGCAGAGCCTTTGTGAAAAGGTCTGCAAGGTTATCCTGCGTTGGCACATAAGCCAAACTGATCTCTCCTGCAGAGAGTCTCTCCCTGACATAATGGTAGTGCACCTCAATGTGCTTCGTACGAGCATGGAACACTGGGTTCCGCGCAACTGCCAATGCGCTCTGACTGTCAGTGAAGATGGTGGTGGCAGATGGCTGCCCAACACCCAAATCAGCCATAAGGCGTCTGAGCCACACACACTCAACCGTAGCTGTGAAAGCTGCCCTGTACTCAGCTTCACAACTAGAAGTGGCCACAGTAGGCTGCTTCTTGCTCAACCATGATATGCATGAGCTTCCAAGCATGAAGCAAAAACCACTCGTGGACACGCGTGTGTCATAACAACCAGCCCAGTCAGAATCTGAAAAAACATGTAAATCTGGCGGCAATGATCCCCCCTTGGGATAAAACAACCCAAGATGCCGAGTACCACTCAAATAGCGAAAGATACGCTTCACTGCCTGCCAATGCTTAATGCCTGGGCTATGCATAAATCTGCTCACCTGTGAGACTGCAAACTGAATGTCTGGCCTCGTAATGCATACATAAATGAGGCAACCAACAGCTGTCTGATAGAGTGTGACATCAAAGTGATCTCCAGCATCATGAAGACTCAACTTCAAACCTGTCTCCATTGGAGTAGCAATAGGCTTGCAGTCTTCAAGGCCAAATCTCCGCAACAATGTTTCAATATACTTTGTCTGACACAAAGCAATACCTCCATCACACTGCTTAAATTGTATCCCCAAATAATGATGCAAATGCCCCAAATCTGACATCTCAAAAGAGGCATTCAAATCAGCCTTAAAATCAGCAATATGACTCTCATTTGGTCCTGTGAGCAGCATGTCATCGACATAGAGAGCAATGATTAGATGTACACCATCCACACGTTTAACATACAAAGTGCTTTCTGTTGGACTATTCTGAAACCCATGTGCAGTCAAATATGCATGTATTTTTTCATACCAAGCTCGTGGAGCTTGCTTTAAACCATATAAAGCCTTTTTTAACCTGCACACTTTGTTTTCCTGCCCTCTTTGAACAAAACCACGAGGCTGCGATACATACACCTCCTCATGCAAATCTCCATTTAAGAACGCAGTCTTTATGTCCAGCTGATGTACATTCCAACCATTATGAGCTGCTAATGCACAGATGCTACGAACAGTGGTCATACGACATGTGGGAGCAAAAGTCTCATCAAAATCAATGCCCTTCTCTTGAGCATAACCTTTTGCAACAAGCCTAGCCTTATGGCGATCCACTGTGCCATCAGGCTTACGCTTCAATTTGTATACCCACTTAGTGCCAATGGCCTTCTTGCCAGGGGGCAAGTCACATAAAGACCATGTACCATTCTTCATAATAGCATCGTATTCTGCTTGCATAGCAGCCATCCAATTTTCTGAACTTTGTGCCTCATCAAATGAAACAGGCTCACTTTCATCGCACATACTAGAAACAGCCAATGCATAACAATCTGACGCATAAGAGGCACCATGAGAGCCAGAACGAGTGCGACTAGACAAAGGGGCATCCAACTTGCTGTCACGCAAAGTCTGCACCAGCCATCTAGGCATATTCCTAGAGCCCTCAATCTCTTGTCTCTCATCCTCAAGTGCATCATGCACATCTGCATCAGATATAGGCTGATCTGTGCCATCATTTAAAACCTGCATAGGCTGAAAAACTGCCTCATGAGGTATTGCACTTGACTGTGCACCACTGAAAAGAGGCAACAATGTATCATAGACATCACGTGAGCTGATATCTGTCTCCTTAGTACATGAAACCAAGGGCTGAACTGCATCTTCCACAAATACAACATCACGGCTAACCAAAATGCGCTTTGTCTGTGGATGATACAAACGATAGCCTTTGCTCTCAGCACTATATCCAACAAAAATACATTTGACAGCCTTGTCATCCAATTTTCTGCGATGTTGCACAGGCACTAATGCATATGCCAGGCAACCAAAAACACGTAAATGGCCAACAGATGGCTTGCGGCCATGCCATGCCTCATATGGAGTGACAACCTGTAATGCTTTGGTGGGACACCTGTTTAGTACATAAGTGGCACACATGACAGCCTCAAGCCAAAAACCATGTGGTAGACTTTGACTCTTAACCATACATCTTGCCATTTCCATGAGAGACCTGTTTTTTCTCTCAGCCACACCATTTTGCTGTGGTGTATACGGCACTGTACATTGGTGTTTTATCCCATTAGCTAGAAATGCATTAAATTCTGAAGACATATACTCCCCCCCTCGATCTGAACGGAGGGTGCCCATCTTACTTTCTGACACATTTTCAGCCATAACCAAAAACTGTTTGAAGCACAAAAACACTTCGGACTTTGCCTTCAAAGGATATACCCATGCATGCCTGGTAAAATCATCAATGAAAGTCACGAAGTAAAGGTAGTTTCCAAATGATGGAGTTTGCATGGGACCACAAACATCACTGTGAACAAGCTGCAATCTGCGTTCAGCTCTCACTGATCCATCTTTGGGAAAGGAAGCACGCTGCATTTTACCCAATATGCAGCCCTCACAAACATGCTTGACAGGTGCCTCAAGCTTAGGCAAAGAAGACACCATTTCAGATTTCTGCAGGCGCAGCAAACTTGCAAAATTCAGATGACCAAAACGTGCATGCCACAGTTTTGCATTTGAAATAGCCTGCGTATCCATAATAGCACATGCTGAATCCTCTACACATTTGCCATCCATATTGAGCTTATACAGCCCTCGACATAGTGAACCAGATGCTACAATGATGTCACCACAAGAGAGATCATGAACAGTACATCTGTCATCCACAAATTTTACAACCAAACCTGTTTTGGCAAATGCGGAGACTGACAGCAGATTCTTTTTGATCCCTGGCACATACAATGCATCAAAAAGTGTAAAGGTGTTGCCATTTGCAACATTCAGCACAATCTGTCCAACTCCTTTAACGGGATAAGAGGAGTTATTGGCACAAGTGACAGTATTCCCTGTGGGAGCAGACTCAAGGAAAGTGAATAAACTGCGCTGCGAGGTGATATGCTTAGTGGCACCACTGTCAAAGTACCATACATCTGAATCTACTGCAGACATACATGTGTCATGCAAAGATGGGTCATAACTGCACTGCGCATTGAATGCCCATTCTGTATCTAGCACAACATTAGCAGATTCATTGTTAGAAGGAGAGGCATCTGCAACAGCCATACCAGCCTCTTTCTTCTTAGCCTCTTTCGCAGCCAGCTTAGGACACGCTTTGATGACATGATCATTTCCCTTACAGTACTTGCAAAATGTCTTCTGTTTGTCACCCTTCTTCTCATCTTTGTCTTCCTTCTTTGGTTGCGCAGCATTTGCAGATTTCTGCTTACTAGAAGAAAAGCCAGCTTTACCTTTCCCGCTTCTCTGACTAGCACCGAAAGCTTGATCTGCGACACGCATACTATTCCTGTTTTGCCTTGACTGGTCTTCTTGCAGCAAAACAGAAACTAACTCCTCAAATGATAAGGCATTGGGATTGCCTTTCATCATCAAGCGAAGAGTGGAAGCAAAACCCTGATAAGAATCTGGTAGACCATTCAAAACAGTCTGCACAAGTGAACTGTCTGACAGGATTTCATCTGCAGAAATGAGCTGCTCTTTGAAATCCTTGATCTTTGTCAAAAAGCTATCCATAGAATCACCTTCGTTCATATGCTCATTCTCCAACTGTTTTCGGAGATAAGCAACACGAGCCTCATTTCTTGCCTGATACAATGTGGCAAGTACATCCCAAGCATCCTTAGAAGTCCTGCAGGAGCGAATATGTGGGATAATGGTACGTTTGACAGACAGCGCAATCAAGGCATGAGCCTGCGCATCTCTACCATCCCAACGAATCTGCTCTGCTGAAAGTGGTGGTTCCCGAACAGCTGCTACAGCACTTGTGCCTGCACCATCATCAACAGTACCTGTTTCTGATGTGTTTGCAGCATTCCCAGCCACAATAGGACGTGCATCAATACCCTGCACAATATTCCATAACCCCTTTGCTACCAATACATGTCGCATCATATATGCCCACAATGGATAGTTGGTGCCATCCAACTTATCCTCAGCAGCCAACATGCGGAATACATCATTGTTGTCAGCCATGGCCAATGACTGTACTACTAGATGTAAATGCTGTCTGCAAGAGGTAAACCTGTATAAAATCGACCTGTGCTATATAGCACAGCCCAAAACAGACGAATGGGCACCTGTCCTGCAGATTTTAATCTTGACAGAAAATCTGCACAGTAGGACAATTTTGCCTGCGCAGTACTTGGAATGCAAAAACGGAGGGCGAAATGACTTCAGATCAAAATTCTGAAACGACCGAGCCCTACGGGCTCACCCACGGCATATACTAACCTGCAGACGCTCGTGAAACCTCGTTGCAATCGGAGGAGATGAAGCGGCAGGTGCCGGTGATGCTGCCCGGGAGGAGGAAGCCTGCTCTGATACCAATTGTTGGAATTAGGGTTGCAGGAATGCACACACAACTTCAAGAAGATGAGGAAACTTGAGCACAACACAGTAGTGTATTATGAGTGCCAAAAATGAAAGATAACAAGCCCTAGAAGATAATGGGCGTATATACAATGCACGGGGGAAAAAAACTCCTAGTGAGGGAAAAAGTGCCCCGGCGGTCCTAAGTGTGTTCACACACATCACTACTATAATATGGTAACATAGATATGGATGTATAGATGTGAATGAGAATGTGGATGTGGATGTGGATGTATGTATGTATGTATGTGGATGTGGATGTATGAATGAGGACGTGATAATGAATGTATGCATGTGGATGTGGATATGGATGTGTATGTATGAATGCGGATATGGATGTGGATATGGATGTGTATGTATGAATGTGGATATGGGATGTGGATGTATAAATGAGGATGTGAAAATGGAGATAAGCATGTAGATGTGGATGTATAGATGTGAATGTGGATGTGGACGTGGATGTATGGATGTGGATATGGATGTGAATATATGATATGTGATGTGAAGGAATCTGAAGTGAAGAGATGGAAAATGATATGATTGGATGAGTACACATATAAATGAAATGTGGAATAAGTAATGTGGATTGCATGAGGGATAATGTGGAAAAATGAGAGTTAATATAGAAATTGTATTTGTAAACTGTTTGTAAATGCTGTTTGTAAATGGCTGTTTTATGTCAAGAATGCTGGGAAAGCATTTTGACCGTCTGTGATTAAGGTCGTGGAGACCTAACTGATAAAGTTGCAACTGCTGACGGAGAGTCAATGGAGGACGTCTCGCGTAGCAAGGTCGGCCGAGGTCTTGACCAGCCTCGGTTCGATTAAAATGGTGAGCTTCCGGTACGGTGGATGAGGGACCAAGGAAGCGGCCTATGAGTGAAGCGCTAGGTCACCTGCGAAGGATCCTAGAGGGTGCTGACCATACGGTGCTCGGGCTCTGGGTCGCCCAGGATACCCACGCGTGCGTCGAGGAAGATATTGGAACAAGGAGTAAGAGTTGTTTTCTGGAACCGGGCATGGATCTGGTTGACTGACCTTGCTGGTCCTCAACGGATGAGTCCATGGCTCTTTTATATGGATCTGTTGGTTGATCTTGCTGATCTTCAACGAGAGTCCATCTTGATAAGTGATTATATTGTTGAGTATTATGGGCTAGGAACTATTGAAACGGCCCCTGTGTGGACAGGTGGTGAGCGTTCTAGTTGCCAATGATGCCATAGATACTCTGATGAAGGAATGATGGGAAATTATGAATCAACTGGATAATTTGGGAGATTGTGATCAGTGGTACTATGGTTTCATTAAAGGATTGTTTTAAAGTTAGCTGATGCTAAGAAAAAGGCAATTTTCATATTGGGTGTGTAAGTGGTGTGGCTAGTTTTATGTTTGCATGAAATTCCGGCTAGGGGGCCTTGGAACTCTTTTCCTTGGTACCCGGGACAAAACCTAACCAAATTCCAAATTGGATCCCATCACTACAGTGGTTGGGCGGTTGGCTAATCCATGGGATCGGATGGGGTTAGGCTGGACTGATGGATCCGTAAATCGAGACTCAATTTCTGTTATTACGATAGATAAAGTAAATCCCGGATAGTAATTGTTCTATGGATAGGAATCAACGGCTGTGCCTCCTTGGTGGGGAAAAAAGCGTTGATCCCAATGATCCAAGTGCAAGTTTCTTCTTGATCTGACCAAGTATCTTTATAGATGCAATCGGTTCTGTTTGATCAGTAAGAGTTTTGACTACGTTAGAGTAAAAATTATCCTGGTGGAATCGCCCGTGCTTTCCGGATAAGGGAAGTTTTTCCGGGTCTGGTTTTGGAATAACCGACGGATTAGTCTTTTGTCCGGATATCCGTGGACGAGGCCCCGAGTGTGGGACCCTGCCTCGCGCAAGAAGTGCTACTTCCGCTGCTAGTACCCCGAATCCGTTGCGCGGTGGGAACAGGGATCTCACAGATAAGTTGCAACTGTGACGGAGAGTCAATGGAGAACGTCTCGCATAGCAAGGTCGACCGAGGTCTTGACCAGCCTCGGTTCGATTTAAATGGTGAGCTTCCAATACGGTGGATGAGGGACCAAGGAAGCGGCCTATGAGTGAAGCGCTAGGTCACCTGCTGTGAAGGATCCTAGAGGGTGCTGACCATACGCTGCTCGGGCTTTGGGTCACGGAAGATACCCACACGTGCGTCGTGGAAGATATTGGAATAAGGAATAAGAGTTGTTTTCTAAAACCGGGCATGGATCTGGTTGATTGACCTTGCTGGTCCTCAACGGATGAGTCCATGGCTCTTTTATATGGATCTGTGGGTTGATCTTGCTGATCTTCCACGGAGATTCCATTCTGTTATGTGAATATATTGCCGGTTACTATGAGCTCTAGGAACTATGGAAAAGGCCCCTAATAAGTGAACAGGTGGTGAGCGTTCTGGTTGCCAATGATGCCATAAGTACACCGATGAATGAATGACTGGAAATAAGGATTCAACCAGAGACTTTGAGGATTGTCATCAGTGACATAATGGTTTCATTAAAGGATTGTTTTAAAGTTAGCTGATGCTGAGAAAAAGGCAATTTCATATTGGTGTGCAAGTGGTGTGACTAGTTTTATGTTTGCATGAACTTTCGGCTAGGGAGCCTTGGAACTCTTTTCCTTGGTACCCGAGACAAAACCTAACCAAATTCGTAATTGGATCCCATCACTACAGTGGTTGGGAGGTTGGCTAACCCATGGGACTGGATGGGGTTAGGCTGGACTGATGGATCCGTAAATTGAGACTCATTTTCTGTTATTGCGATAGATGAAGTAAATCCCGGATAGTAATTGTTCTATGGATAGGAATCAACGGTTGTGCCTCTTGATGGAAAAAAGCGTTGATCCCAATGATCCAAGTGCAAGTTTCTTCCTTGATCTAACGGAGTACCTTTATAGGTGCAGTCGGATCAGTTTGATCAGTAATGGTCTTTACTACGTTAGAGTAAAAAGTTATCCTGGTGGAATCGTCCGTGCTTTCCAGATAAAAGAAGTTTTTTTCGGGTTCGGTTTTGGAAAAACCGATGGATTAGTCTCTTGTCCGGATATCCGTGTGGACGAGGCCCCGAATGTGGGACCCCTGTCCCGCGCGAGAAGTGCTACTTCCGTTGCTAGTACCCCAAATCCGTTGCTCGGTGGGAACAGGGATCTCACAATCCTCCTTAGGTATCCTAGCTCAAAAAAATTTCCTCTTCTTCCCATTTAATTTCTAGGATCCCAATTACCATGGGAATTCCTCTTTTCCCATCAAATATTTCTTATAAAATGAATTCATTTAAAATATCCATTATTTCACTTTAATTAGGCCAAGCAATTGGCTGAAATTTAGAAAAAGTCCTATTATCGGTATCAATCTAGAAAAAGCTATTAAATGGTAATAGCATGTGACTGGATGTGATAAGAAGAAAATAGGATGTGATAATATGTGTATGGGTTGTGATAGGATGAGAATGGATGTGTGTATGGGATGCGACAGGATGTGAATGAATGTGATAAGATGAAAATAGGATGTGATGTAATGGAAATAAATGACTCTCCATCAACATGAGAATGCCCTGCAGAAATGTCCTCTCCTTTGGAGTTACATCATGTATGGCTGCAGTTAGAGTCCTCTTCATGATGTAAACTGCTGTAGAAACAGCCTCAGCCCAATAGCTATGCAGCATATTCTTCTCTTCCATCAATGCTCGCGCAATCTCAGCAATGTGCATGTTTTTCCACTCAGCAACTCCATTTTGCTGCGGAGTGTATCTGCATGCTATCTCCGAATACCATTCTTCTTCAAAAATTCAGAGAACTCATTGGAGAAGTACTCTTCCCCTCCATCTGACCTTAGGCACTTTACATATTTCCCTATTTGCTTTTCAACCATAACTCTGAAATTCTGAAAGTGAGTGAGCACCTCACTCTTCTCCTTCATGAACTATACCCACACTTTCCTTGTGTGGTCATCAATAAATGTCACATGCAGCCTCCCATAGACATAGTCTTCGTAGGACCCCATACATTTGAATGCACAACATCTAGTGCATTTCTGCTCACATATCTGTTACGTGGAAATACATGCTTTGTTTGCTTTCCAAATTGGCATGCTTCACATATTCTCTGCATATCTTCAACTTTAAACTTTGGCAGCCTTGTCATGATTCCTTTAGTCTGCATAGACTTTATTCTCTGCACATTCACATGTCCAATTCTCTGCACATTCACATGTCCAATTCTCTGCACATTCACATGTCCAATTCTTTTATGCCAAATGTATGTGTCTGCAACAATTCCTGAACCATTTGCAAACATCGCAGCACTCCCTTCAGGCATGTTTACATTCAACGTAAACATTCTACCCACTCTGTTGCCTTTTGCAACCAACCTTCAACATAACAACCATCAAGGTAAAACCGAACTTGCAAACCCTGCTCAATCATCTGGCCAATTGAAACCAGATTCTTTGTTATGTTTGGATCATGAAGTACATCTGCAAGGTACTTCACTTTGCCATCTTGCATAGACAATGGCACATCTCCAACACATGGGCAATTGGATGAGCAGTGTCATCCCCTGTTTCCACAAAACTTGGTCTTTCAAGGTTTTTCATCTCCTTGAACCACTCCCCATGACGTCATGTGGTTCAAAGCACCTGAATCAACGTACCATACATCATCTTTATGTGCTGCTTCAACATTTCAGACATGGCATTAACGACATGCTGCATAACAAACAACCTTTCATTATCCTCATTGTTTCTGCTCGAGGATGCATAGTTGTTTTACTGCAATTTCCCATTTTGCATGTCAGCCTACTTCTTAACAATCTGCCTGCACATGTCCACGATTACCATAATAAAAGCATCCACGTGTATCATTATACTACCTTTGCCAATTTCCATGACCTCTTTAACTCCCCTTGCCTCTGAATTGGCCTCTTCCACCTGCGTGTTGTTGTTGTGAATTCTGGGACTGTTGTTGTTTACTGCTACTGGCCATAATTCTGATTACCTGTTCGGCCACTTCCTTGACCGCGTCCACGGCCTCCTCTACCTGTTGCTTTGAACTGTTTTTGTTTTGTGAAGACTGTTGATCTTCACCCAAGCTCTTCTCTTCTATAATCAACATAGATACCAAATCTGTGAAATTGGGAATGTTTTCCCGAGTCTGAATGGACGTCTTGAACGCCTTGTATTGTGGCCCGATACCACGTAGACAGACTTCCACCTTATCATCATCATCTACTGAAACACCAATAGATGCAAGGGAGTCCACAATACCCTTTATCTTCAATGCATAGTCATTCACAGACATACTCTTTTTCTTCATAGTATGAAGTTCATTCTTCAACTGTATCTTTCGTGCCTTGGTATTTGTTTCATAGAGTTTTACCAAGGTGTCCCACACCTCCTTAGGGGACTTGGCATCTTGTATGTGCCCAATCATGGTGTCATGTATACTGATAAAGAGCCACTACATAACTTTTTTGGCTCCTTGGTTCTAGTCCTTGAACTCTTTCACATCTGCAGAGCAATCAGATTGATCTCGGGTATCTCTGGTGCCTCTTCATGCTCACCTTCTATGTAGTTCCAATAACCCTTTCCCATCAAGAAATTCGTCAACTTGAACCTCCAAGCATGGAAGTTGTTCTTATCAAGATTCTCAGTAACAATTTGGTTTATGCCATCATTTGACATCTTGCCAGACACACAAATTTACCAGAAATAGCACTCTAGTTTGTCCTACACAAACTGCTATATTTTTTGTAGCGGTACTGTAGTACACTCAAATGTCACATGAGTGACCTCAATGTGTATACATACACCCAATGGCAACTATTGACGTCCTTGCAGCACACACAATGTCTACAAATCCAATCTGTCTTCCTGCAGTTCTTAAAACAGAGTTTTGTAGAGAATCGATGACTTACCCGCAGTGCTCGAAATCGCCTGCTTTCTGAAAAACAGAGGTCGTGACGTGCGTGAAACGCGTTTTTGGCCCAAAAATTTCTTGTCCGATATGACACTGTAGTTGCCCTATAGCTTTACTCCCGCGAAGAAAGCTCCTCAATCAGAGATCGTTTGCCGGTGCCTCCCATAGAGCTCCCGACAAGGGTGTAGTCGCCAACACAAATAGGGAAGGTAGTTGAAGCTCTTACCCTCGTACCGCTTCCTGTGCTTCTCTTGCTTGTAGCTTAGCCTTTAGCATGAACTAGGCTCTAATACCATGAAAAGATGCAGGGGAGAAGAGAGCTTGAGCTCTTGCAAGCACACACACACACTCACAAAACCCTAATAGAGAACACACAAGGTGAGAGGCTCAAAATCTTCTTCTTCTTCACTCAACACACCATATACGAAGATAAGAGTACACACCATATGAAAAGGTACTCAACCAAAATACATACTAGGGTTCTCTATAGTGTGAACCCAACTAAATGAGCTGGTGCTATAACTATGCCAGTCTCTAGAAGGCTGTCACACAGCATGTCATCCCACTGGCCGCATATCACCCATGATCTCACCAACTATGCCAGTGGTGTAAGTTCCCTGACGAGCTTACAGGGCTACCACCTCCTCGAGAAGTTCATCATGAAATCGAGGTGATCCCTGGGGCCCAACTTCTTTCCCACTGGCTAACTCTACACTCATTCTTCTAGCTGTTCTTTGACCCAAGTTTAATTTTTGCAAACACTTAGGAGAAAGAAATGAATGGGTACTGCCACAATCAATCAAAAGTTGAAATGGCTTACCGTGATGAGTGGCTGGGGTTTGGATTACACCAAATTGTTTATTTGGACCTTGGTGTTCTACTACCGCATGGACGGTGGCGCGGTCTTCTTCAGCCATTTCCAAGGTCGGTTCTTCACTTATAATACAGGCGGTCCTAGCAACTGCTCCTCCACGGCCTCTGCCACGCCCACTGCCTCTTGCACCTTGGTGGATAGGGGTTCCACGGCCTTGATTTCCTCTGTCACCTTGGGAAAATGATGTTGCCATCTTGGGATAGTTGGCCCTAAAGTGTCCTGGCTCATTGCACTCAAAACACAAAGGGCCTTCTCTAGAAGAAGTAGCATACGAGCAGGGGACAAAAGAGTTTCCTTGTCGCCCTCTGTTGTAGTAGGGGAAATTCTATTGGGGTTTCTTGTAGGGTTGATCTTTAGGATTCGCCTTAGGGTAAGATCTCTTTTGATGCTTAGGTTTGTCAGTCCTCATTTCTTTCACAAGGAGCTTCGCTCGTATGGAGCATCTTGTAATGTGCTTGGCCTCATTGCTTCAAGGTGTGAATCTAAGGGATCATTTAACCCTTGGCAGAAATGAGCCACTTGCTGGGAAGTAGTCATAGCTGGGGCATACTTCCGAAGAGTGATAAATTTAGAATAGTAGTCCTCAAGAGTTAAGCTGCATTGCCTAAGACTAAAAAACTCATTCATCTTTATGGATTCATAGGATGGGGGAAGATATCTTTCCTTCACGGCCTGCTTGATGTCTTCCCACGTTTGAGAATGCTCGGTGACTCCCTTATCACACAGAACCACTGTTTCCACCAAAGTTTAGCATCTCCGATGAGGTGAAACCGTGCAAGCATAGACTGATTTGCTACTCCAGTACCGGCGGTAGAGAAATAATTGTCCATCGCTTCAATCCGGACTTTAGCATCCTTCTCAATCTTTGAACCTTCTCCTTTAAAGGAGGGAGGTTGCATTTGCTTGAGCAAGAGCTTCTTCTCCTGGATATCAGTGTAAAGGACATTGGGAACTGGAGGGGGTGATCTTCCTGGCCATCAATGTAAAAACAATTTAAGATTACAAGATTCATATTTGCACAACGCTTATTTTGGAGAGTAAAACATTGAAATCATTTTATTTCCAAATATTTACAAGGATGAGTTTTATTACAAAGATCTGAGACTAATATAATTAGTCTTATTTGCCATCAAGGGAAGTTCCTAGGCTTGACTATGACATACGGGTAGAGCGGTCCACATAGGTGAAATATGGGGGTTCCGCTGTGGTTTCTAAGACTCTAAAAACTGATGGTAAGGGTGGTAGACTCTGGATTGGGGTAGGTCCCAACACAGCTACTCTGTCAGGTAAGACCTGCATCACTTGACAGCTACTCTGTCAGGTAAGACCTGCATCACTTGGGGTCATACACCCAGTGATCCTGAGGTATGCAAATCCCATCTATGGCCCTGGGGGTACTGAATGAACCAAAATAAATGGATCATCTTCAACTTTTCAATCCAACAATAGGTCGGTGGTAAGGTTCCCAATTCGATCTGCTCAGATGAAGAAATATCTTGGCCCATGACTCCAGAAATCTCTACCCCATCCTCTTTCAATACAAGAGAAATGAGGGAGGGACATCTTCTCTAGTATCTGCACCATGGTGTCACGGAACTCGAAATTTGAGGAGTGAGCAGTCTCGAAGATGTATTGGAAAACTAGAAACTTCGAGTAGGCATCTTCCTCTTCCTACAATCATTCAAACATCAATTCAACTTGTTTTTTTAGTAGGATGTTTTTATTAATTAGCATTATGTTAGGTGAAACATTCATTGCAAAACAGTTCTTAAATGGTAATTCCTAGGAGCTAAGATTGGCTCTGATACCAATTGTAAGGTTCCCCCCTTCTAAAATAGGGGAAACACTTAAGATAGTCCACTAAGTCTCTTAACTTGGAGAAAATTTCTTATTCATCGACACCACCTTGACCATGTAGAGATTCAAGGATATGATTCATAGGTAAGACCTAGTCCTATCCCGCAGGGGGAGCGTGATCTTCTAAAAATCAAATCACCCATAGGGTAATTGATCATAAATTGGGCAACTACTAGACTTGATTTCTAGAGGCAATGCTTTTTCCTCATCCGTGCAAGGCACAGTCCGCTGGCCTAGTCTTTTAGAATAGAGTTGCCTAAGAACCTATTTATCTAGCATAGGGCTTTCACTTAATATGTTGGAAAGCTACCCGACTAATTGGGTCCACCCGTCCGTAGGATGGTGCCGTCGGGGCGTTCCATCCTCCCACTTTCCACCCTACTCACGCGTCAATTTGTTTTCTAATTAATCCTACCACACTCTTTGACATAAATAAACATGTTCCTTAATTAAGGCCCTTTTCACAAGGTTTGTTAAAACAATCTTTTTCCACAATACAATAATGCCAAAGATAAGATTTATATAAAAAAAGTGTTTATACATGAATCAATTCATACAAGCCAAACCGACTCTCTTATTCTTTTTCTTTATACTGCCGATGATCTAGAATTCGGCCTTCCAGTCTCTACATGCTGGGGCAAAACCCTACGGGACCATACACCTCATCGTCGACCGTTGGCGAGGACTCAAGCTGGCTTGTTGCCCTCTCAGGCTCCATCGCTTGATCCTCCCGCTCCTCAGAGGGATGTCTGCACACTAGGGTGGGCTTATTCACCACACTAGCCTAGGCCCTCAGAACTAGGCAGCATCATAATCTCTCACCTCAATCGGCGAACCTTATTCTCCCAATGATGAGTATTAGGGATGCCTTGGGCCATTCCCGGGCTTTGCTAACGACACCACCTGGCTACACAAGCACGGAACACAGTTAGTGTTAAAGCCAGGAAAAACTTGCACTCTTTTGAAAGATTCCTTCCCGGCCTCTCAAGATGTCCAGCATCTTCCCCTGTAATCAAATCCCTCTTCAGAAATATAAAAGATCTTGTTTCTACCAGTTTTGGCCTAGAGAGAGAAAATCTTCTACAGAGTGGTAATTCAGTTTTTAAATATTTTTGGATAGAAAAATATCTCATCGTATTAAAATAGGTTTCCTTGAAACAGAAGTTCAAAAAGATTTCTAGAAGGTGCATTAGATATTAAGTATAATCTATTCAAGAGGCATTATCCTGGGGGGTGAAGATTTTTTTGAAATTTAAATTAAGGTTCCTATGGACCAATAAGATTCATCCAAATGTAGGGAGGAGATAAATGAAGAAATAAAAGAAAAATCCCCCAAAAATGAGTAAATACTCACATAAGGTGAAGAGTTGACTAAGGACAAGGTTAATAGTTAAAAAAGAGAGATATTTAGGTGAAATGATGCATTTTTGACACCTCTCCATGGGGGAATTCTCCTCATGAAGGAGGTGCCTATTTCACATGCCTGAATGAGTTTTAAACTCCCAAATAATGGGATATTTTTATCTCTCCTCTCTCCTGTTTCAACTAGATCCAAAAAGTGAGCAAAACTGATCTAAAAATGATAAAAATTTGACCAAACTGATCTGGAAAATTCTAGAATCAATTGGCTTGGTTAGAAGCTCACTTTTTCCTATAAATAGAAGCCTTTCCCTTTGTTGAAACTTAATAGTGTTTTGCACTGTTACCCTGTCTCTCCCAAGTGCCAAAAACAGTGAATTGTATTCATAATTCATTAGTTTTTGACCTTCCTTCTTCTAGAAGATTGGTGGCCACTCTTGTCTCAAACAAGAGTTGAACCCTCAAACCATCAAGCCAAAGGAAAGCTCTCAAATTCATTAGTAAGTTGGTGATTCTTCTCTTTTCCATTTATTTTATGGTTTTTATGGTTTTTTATGCTTTTTGTCTTCTCTAAAATTGCAAGTGATGTTATGCCTCATTGCAAAAGGCATTCCCCTCTCTTCTCTAGTAAATCCAACCATTCTCTATCCTAGGTGAATGATTAATGATTAAAGTCAAGTTTTTTATAATGTTTGTCTTAAATAAGTAGAAAAATGTTTACTTTAGAATAATTTCTATACTCTTGGTGCACTTTGAATTAATTTTAGAGACTTAAAAATTGAAAAATGGTGAGCCATACAAAGGAGGTTATGGCAAAATTTTTAGAAATTAGTGAAATAAATTTCATCTTTTATTATTCTAAAAGAGAAATCCTTATGGTTTCTATATTCTAAAGGATCATTTTCATGCATAGAAGATGCATTTTGATTATTTGTATAAAAGAAAACTAGTATTATTATAAAAGTATTACTTTCATTATATTTGATTTTTATACATAAAAGTATGCATAAAAGATTATTTTTTTATTATAAAAGTGTTACTTTTATCATATTTGATTTTTATGCACAAAAGTATGCATAAAAGATTATTTTTTTATTATAAAAGTGTTACTTCTATCATATTTGATTTTCATGCATAGAAGTATGCATAAAAGATTATTTTATTATTATAAAAGTGTTACTTCTATCATATTTGATTTTCATGCATAGAAGTATACATAAAAGACTAATTTTTATTATAAAAGTGTTGCTTTTATCATATTTGATTTTTATGCATAAAAGTATGCATAAAAGATTATTTTTTATAAAAGTGTTACTTCTAACCTATTTGATTTTCATGCATAGAAGTATGCATAAAAGATTATTTTTTTATTATAAAAATGTTACTTCTATCATAATTATTTTTCATGCATAGAAGTATGCATAAATGATTAATTTGTTTATTATAAAAGTGTTACTTTTATCATATTTGCATAGAAGTATGCATAAATGATTAATTTTTTTATTATAAAAGTGTTACTTTTATCATATTTGTTTTTCATGCATGGAAGTATGCATAAAAGATTAATTTTTATTATAAAAGTGTTACTTTTATCATATTTGATTTTCATGCATAGAAGTATGCATAAAAGATTAATTTTTATTATAAAAGTTTTACTTTTATCATATTTAATTTTCATGTATAGAAGTATGCATAAAAGATATTTTTTTATATTAAAAGTGTGATTTTCATCATAAATAATTTTTATGTATAAAAGGATATTTTTTTATATTAAAAGTGTGATTTTCATCATAAATGATTTTTATGCATAAAAGATATTTTTTTATATTAAAAGTGTGATTTTCATCATAAATGGTTTTTTATGCATAAATGGGTGCATAAAAGATATTTTTTATTAAAAGAGTGACTTTTACCATAAATGATTTTTTTTATGATGATAAAAGTGTGACTTTCATCAGAATTGGATTTTATGCATAATTAGATGCATATAGAATCTTTATAATTAAATAAGGGTTCTCCTTAATCCTCTATTTAATTTTCACAAAAATTGAAAAAAATGAATAAGTAGATAATCTGTAAGAAGAAATGCTACCATTTCATATTCACTAAGATGGTAATGAGAAAATTCAATTAAACTATCGAAGTCGGAGATCGAGACAAATGATTATTTTATTCCTTTTAAGAAATCCATGTTTTAGAAATCTGTAAGCAAATATTCGTCGAAGGAAACTTAGAAAAAGAGAAATTGAAATAGTACCTTTCAAGAAAGATAGTTTAGGAAGAACCTTTCTAGACCACACAAACTCTGATTCAGACTATTGACCAAGACCTAATCCCTTCGTCAATGATGATGTGATCAGTTCAGGAAAAATGCACTCAAAACACCCACCGAATCTGAAACTAGTTAAGACTTTTGATTTTGATCTGAGGATCAAGTTAAGAGAATCCGAGGAATTCTGTTTGGAATTCAGACCTGGATCTAGAAGTATTGGGATACGGATTTAAGATTATTCATGGTTTTCAAACAAAAATCAAAACAAAACTTGCATAGAAACCATGTTTTCTTAAAAGACTGTCTTACGCCAAAATGCTGGAGGGAGCATTTGGCATATATGTTTATCTAAGGGAAGTTTGGTTGCAAGAGCTGGCGGGGAGTGTTCGAGGGACAGCTCATGCGGCAAAGCCTACCGTGGTCTTGACCAGCCTCGGTATGGTTAAAATGGTGCGCTTCCGGTACGATGGACGAGGGCCGACGAAGCGGTCCCTGAGTGAAGTGCCAGGACACCTAAGGAGGATCCTGGAGGGTTCTGACCAGGCGATGCACAGGCTCGCGGTGCCGAGGACACCCATTCGTATGTCGAGGAAGATATTGTATGACAAACCAATGTTATTGTAATCTATCACTGGATCTCGTTGTTGACTCGCTAGTCTCAACGGAGAGTCCAAAGTGATACTATTTTGTGAGAAACAAAGACTCAATGGAAATTTTGAAGTATGACATGTGTAACCAGTAATTTGTTTGTCAATGGATTGTTTTTATTAAAGTTTTAAAGAGGAGTGTGTGCGTATCTATTTTCTAAAGCTAAAGTTAAGAAAGGCATTTCAATTATGGGTCGGAAAAAACTTGTTTGGTTCCACCAATTCTAGTGGTAGGGTGGTGGCTAACCCATGGGCCAGATGGGGTTAGGCTGGAATCCTGGAGTTTTAATAATCAAGCTGAAAAATCTTAGGATTACGCTAGGATTCGAGTAGATAGTTAATGCCGATTGACTGGATCAACGGTTATCCCTAATATTGCTCAGGAAAAAAGCGTTGAATTGCTCAGATGAAAAAATTATATCAGTGATAGTTTCCTTCTCTCTGGTTTATTCAGGTGGAGGATAGTTTAGATTTTGATCTCGTTAGAAAACTCGTTAAGAAAAATTCAAAAAGGTGGAATCGTCCCCACTTTCCGGGCATGGGAAATTTTCTCGGTTTCGGTTTTCGGAGTGACCACCAGCCTAGTCTCGTGCCCGGACATTCGTGGGCAAGGCCCCGACGAGTGAGAAACCCTGCCCCGCGCATGAGGGGGCTGCTTCTGCTGTCAGCTATCGGGAGTCCCCCGCCGGTGCACGGGGGGCAGAGGGATCTCACATCAGAGCAGAAATTGCCTAAATTTTTTTTTAATAGAAATCTGGGAAAGAAATGTTTTTCACTTGTTAATACTACGTGAAAAAATTGAAAACTTATAAATTGAATTGGAAATTTATAAATGGCCACCCCAAACCTATCTGGAATTCCTGGACTCTCTCAGAGTCAGGATATGATAGCTTTTGCGTTTGATCACCTCATCAACTCTGCGACGACCCGAATGAGCAGAGTGAGACTCGCTCGCCATTTTGAGAGTCTTTACTTTCCTGATCCTCTTGAGCGACATCGGTATATGTGGTTCAATGGAGGACGGTGCATTAATGTCAGTACCAGTCACACAGTGTTGGAGGCTCAGGCAAAATATTTCCTTGGCCATGATTCTGATAAGACTAGGGCTTGTTCAGCATGTTCAGCTCTTTGATCATTCACCCAAGAACTTTAGAACTTCATGCCAATTTTTTAGACTTCTTAGCTGCTTTATCCCTAGAAATAGAATTACAGCACCTCTTTGTGTAATGAGTCGTGTGTACCATGGTATGACTTCTTCACAGTTTCGCTTCTTTATACGATTACGTTTGAGGCAGTGATTCTGGAGCCTGAGCTGCTCTATGAACATATTGCAACTTTTATATAAATATAAAAATATTTTCGAAAAAAAATTTCCTGTTGTATAAGTGATTGTTTACAGACGATTTGATAAAAAGAAATCTGTTATCGGACATATGTCATAGATCTCCAATAAGATCATTGTCTTGTTTAAGAAATTATTTTTCGAACCTCTTCAGTCTTAGAATCTCGTGGATGATATCAAAATAAAAATTTAATAATATATAAATTTTTGACAGAATTATGAGATGAGGAAACCATGGCCGTCAGCCAGACCCTATCTCTCAAGATGACGAGTTTGACCCTGATGTTGGCAAGGCTCTTCATAGGACTCAGCCAGGACCCTTCAAAGGAGAAGGGGAGAACCTGGGCGAGGTTGTGGAGAAATGGGTGGAAGCCATGGAAGAGTATTTTGATGTCACATGCTACAATGAGCAGAGCAAAATGGCTCTTGTCCGACTGAAAATAGTGGAAACAGCCTGCGTAGCATGGAGGAACCACTGTGACACCAACCGTCTTGACAGAAATACTCAGTCCTGGAATGATCTAAAAACCTATCTAAGAAATAGATTTTTTTCCTCCTGGATTTTTGGAAACCAAAATGAACGAATTCTTAGAGCTAAAGCAGGAGAGCAAAACCATCGAGGAATATCACCAGGCCTTTGCTCTTCTACTCAAATATTCACCACCTCTAGATGAAGAGCAACTCATGGGGCCAGGTTCATTCGGGGAATGAACGAACCCTTGGACACATTGGTCAAAAATGCTAAGCCAGTGTCCATGGCTGAAGTAGTAAGAATGGCAAAAGATTTTGCCAAAGCGTTTGTAGTAAAGGTCCCACCAAAGCCTACACCCTTTAACTTTAAAAGATTCCAAGCCTAGGGAAGTACTTCAAACTTTCCACCCCCAAAGAGGCAGCAAGGCCCGAATAAGAGTTTTAGTTTTCTTTGATGACATTCTGATTTACTCAAGGAATGCAGCTGACCATGAGACTCATGTCCGAAAAGTTCTTGAGATTCTAAGGAAGCATCAACTCTTTGCCAAAAAGAGCAACTGCACTCTCTGCCGACCACGTTGAATACTTGGGCTTTCTGGTATCCAAAGATGGAATTTCTCTAGATTTCGCAAAAGTCCAAGCAGTCATAGATTGGCCGGAACCAAAGACAGTGAAAGAAGTTAAAGGACTCTTGGGATTGACTGGTTGGTATAGAATTTTTATACCAAAGTATGCTCTCATAGCTTCTCCCCTGACTAACCTTCTCAAAAAGAATACCCCATTTCAGTGGTCTGCCAGGTGTTGTAGTGCTTTTGATAAGCTGAAGACCGCCTTGGTAACCAGTCCCGTTCTGAAGCTGCCAGATTTCTCTCTACCCTTTAAGGTAGTTAACTGATGCAAGTGGTTTTGCCCTTGGGAGGTGCACTCATGCAGGAAGGTCATGCAGTGGCCTATGAATCCCGAAAGCTCAGAACGCATGAGAGCAATTATGCTGTCCACGACGTGGAATTACTTTCAGTAGTCTATGCCTTAAAGTTATGGAGACATTACCTACTGGGAAAAAGATTCACTTTGATGACAGATCATCAGAGCTTAAAGTGGATCTTTACTCAGAAGGACCTCAACATGCGCCAAAGAAGGTGGATGCAAACCCTGCAAGAATTTGATTTTGAAATCAAGTACTGCCCAGGCAAAGAAAATGTGGTAGCAGATGCCCTCAGTAGAAAAGCCTCCTTGCTTGCAATTACTGTAATATCAAATCCTTTGATTATTCAAGCAAGTGAGAAGATCATGCAAGATAGATTCTTTGGCCCTATTGCTACCCTACTTATGCAGGAAAGCAAAACTCCACAGGAGTTGAACAGAGTTCAAGGGTACAGCCTGGATGATGGCATTATGCATTATAATCGCAGGCTATGCATTCCCATGATGAGGAAACCAAGGGACAAATTCTGAATGAAGCCCATGATAGCCTTATAGAGCAGGACATCCAGGTTTCATCAAAACCTACATGTCTGTAAAGAAAAGCTTCTTTTGGCCTGGTCTGAAAAAGGATGTACTAAATCATATACGTCAATGTCTAACATGCCAAAAAGTCAAAGCTAAAAGAGTAAAAATGCATGGGAAGTTACATCCATTGGACATTCCCAGATGAAGTGGGAATGTATCAGTATGGATTTTATTACTGGATTACCTTTAGTGCAATCAGGTTACAACTCCATTTTCGTGGTAGTTGACAGACTAACCAAAGTTGCCCATCTAATTCCAGTAAAAGAAACCTACACTGCAGTGGATGTGGCCAGAGTGTTCCTGAAAGAAATATTCAGATTGCATGGCCTACCCAGGAGAATAGTAAGTGATTGAGATCCCAAATTTACTTCAAGGTTTTGGATTGCATTTTTCGAAGCAGTGGGAACTTTCTTGGATCTCAGCACAGCTTATCACCTTGAGACCGATGGTCAAACTGAAAGGGTAAACCAAGTAATTAAAGATATACTTCGGTCATGCTGTGGGTGGCAGGGAACCCAAGAAGTGACTAAGCTATCTGCACCTAGTTGAGTTCGCCTGCAATGCTTCTTATCACCGAAGTATCGGGATGAGCCCTTTTAAAGCTCTGTATGGACAAGATTGCTTAACTCCATTAACTTGGTCCGATCCATTGATTAGGGTCGAGATGTCCAGACAGATGCTTGACGACATGGAGCAGCAGATGTAGGCAATTCGTAAAGATATAAAAGCTACCCAGGATAGATAGAAGCAATATGCAGATAAGAAGAGGACAGACAGAGAATTCAAAGAAGCAGATATGGTCTTCATTCGAGTACAGCCCAAAAGAAGTTCTCTATCTCTTGGGAAGTATAAGAAGTTCTCTATCTCTTGGGAAGTATAAGAAATTATCCCCCAGATATTGTTGGCCATATCTGATTACAAAGAAAGTACGTGACTTAGCCTACGAGCTTCTTCTGCCTCCTCATCTCAAAGTTCATAATGTATTTCATGTAAGCCTTCTAAAGAAATATGTGCCAAGCCCAAATCATGTACTTGATGACGAAATCCTAACCTCTTCAACCCAAGGGCAGATGGAACTCCAACCTGAAGAAATTCTTGACGTTCGAGAAAAGATTCTCAGGAACAGAATTCTCAGAGAATTATTAGTAAAATGGAAGTTCTATCCTTTTGAAGATGCCACCTGGGAGATTGAAGCCGATCTGTTTACGGGATTACCCCCAGTTTAGATGAGGACATCTTGCGTTTTTCAAGTGGGAGAGAATATAAGATTCCTCCCCAGCCTCTCAAGATGTTCAGCATCTTCCCCTGTAATCAAATCCCTCTTCAGAAATATAAAAGATCTTGTTTTTACCAGTGGCCTAGAGAGAGAAAATCTTCTAGAGAGTGATAATTTAATTTTTAAATATTTTCGGATAGAAAAATATCTCATCGTATTAAAATAAGTTTCCCTGAAACAAAAGTTCAAAAAGATTTCCAGAAGGTGCATTAGATATTAAGTATAATCTGTTCAAGAGGCATTATACTAGGGGTGAAGATTTTTTTGAAATTTTAAAT
The DNA here is from genome assembly GCF_041138505.1 of Cibotium barometz. NCBI lineage: Eukaryota > Viridiplantae > Streptophyta > Polypodiopsida > Cyatheales > Cibotiaceae > Cibotium > Cibotium barometz. The sequence goes on from NC_141079.1 coordinate 1,903,607, forward strand.
TAAGGTTCCTATGGACCAATAAGATTCATCCAAATGTAGGGAGGAGATAAATGAAGAAATAAAAGAAAAATCTCCCAAAAATGAGTAAATACTCACATAAGGTAAAGAGTTGACTAAGGACAAGGTTAATAGTTAAAAAAGAGAGATATTTAGGTGAAATGATGCATTTTTGACACCTCTCCATGGGGGAATTCCCCTCATGAAGCATGCGCCTATTTCACATGCTTGAATGAGTTTTAAACTCCCAAATAATGGGATATTTTTATCTCTCCTCTCTCCTGTTTCAACTAGATCCAAAAAGTGAGCAAAACTGACCTAAAAATGGTAAAAATTTGACCAAACTGATTTGGAAAATTCTAGAATCAGTTGGCTTGGTTAGAAGCTCACTTTTTCCTATAAATAGAAGCCTTCCCCTTTGTTGAAACTTAATAGTGTTTTGCACTGTTACCCTGTCTCTCCCAAGTGCCAAAAACAGTGAGTCGTATTCATAATTCATTAGTTTTTGACCTTCCTTCTTCTAGAAGATTGGTGGCCACTCTTGTCTCAAACAAGAGTTGCACCCTCAAACCATCAAGCCAAAGGAAAGCTCTCAAATTCATTAGTAAGTTGGTGATTCTTCTCTTTTCCATTTATTTTATGGTTTTATGGTTTTTTATGCTTTTTGTCTTCTCTAAAATTGCAAGTGATGTTATGCCTCATTGCAAAAGGCATTCCCCTCTCTTCTCTAGTAAATCCAACCATTCTCTATCCTAGGTGAATGATTAATGATTAAAGTCAAGTTTTTTATAATGTTTGTCTTAAATAAGTAGAAAAATATTTACTTTTGAATAATTTCCATACTCTTGGTGCACTTTGAATTAATTTTAGAGACTTAAAAATTGAAAAATGATCAGCCAAAAAAAGGAGGTTATGGCAAAATTTTTAAAAATTAGTGAAATAAATTTCATCTTTTATTATTCCAAAAGAGTAATCCTTATGGTTTCTATATTCTAAAGTATTATTTTCATGCATAGAAGATGCATTTTGATTATTTGTATAAAAGAAAATTAGTATTATTATAAAAGTATTACTATCATTATATTTAATTTTTATGCATAAAAGTATGCATAAAAGATTAATATTTTTTATTATAAAAGTGTTACTTTTATCATATTTGATTTTTATGCATAAAAGTATGCATAAAAGATTATTTTTTATTATAAAAGTGTTACTTCTATCATATTTAATTTTCAAGCATAGAAGTATGCATAAAAGATTTTTTTATTATTATAAAAGTGTTACTTCTATCATATTTGATTTTCATGCATAGAAGTATACATAAAAGATTAATTTTTATTATAAAAGTGTTACTTTTATCATATTTAATTTTTATGCATAAAAGTATGCATAAAAGATTATTTTTTATTATAAAAGTGTTACTTCTATCCTATTCGATTTTCATACATAGAAGTATGCATAAAAGATTATTTTTTATTATAAAAGTGTTACTTCTATCATATTTGATTTTCATGCATAGAAGTATGCATAAAAGATTATTATTTTTATTATAAAAGTGTTTCTTTTATCATAATTGATTTTCATGCATAGAAGTATGCATAAATGATTAATTTTTTTATTATAAAAGTGTTACTTTTATCATATTTGATTTTCATGCATAGAAGTATGCATAAAAGATTAATTTTTATTATAAAAGTGTTACTTTTATCATATTTGATTTTCATGCATAGAAGTATACATAAAAGATATTTTTTTATATTAAAAGTGTGATTTTCATTATAAATGGTTTTCATGTATAAATGGGTGCATAAAAGATATTTTTTTATATTAAAAGTATGATTTTCATCATAAATAATTTTTATGCATAAATGGGTGCATAAAAGATATTTTTTTATATTAAAAGTGTGATTTTCATCATAAATGGTTTTTTATGCATAAATGGGTGCATAAAACATTATTAAAAGAGTGATTTTCACCATAAATGATTTTTTTTTATGATGAATAAAAGTTTGACTTTCATCAGAATTGAATTTTATGCATATATCTGTGAGAAGAAGACACATACAAGATGCCAACACTTCAACTATTGCATGACAAAATCTGGTTTAGCTGTTCTAAACCAATATAAAGGCAAGGAAACTACAACTAAATCATGTAAGATTCCTCCCTAGCCTCTCAGGATGTCCAGTATCTTCCCATGTAGTCAAATCCCTCTTCAGAAATATATAAGATCTTGTTTCTACCAGTTTTGGCCTAGAGAGGAAAATCTTCTAGAGAGTGGTAATTCAGTTTTTAAATATTTTTGGATGGAAAAATATCTCTTCTTATCAAAATAAGTTCCCCCGAAACAGAAGTTCAAAAAGATTTTTAGAAGGTGCATTAGAAATCAAGTATAATCTGTTCAAGAAGCCTTATCCTGAGGGTCAAGATTTTTTTGAAATTTTAAATTAAGGTTCCTATGGGGGCCAATAAGATCAATCCATGTGTGGGGAGGAGATATATCCAATTTGTAAAAGAAAAATACCCAAAAATGAGTAAATGCTCACATAAGATGAAGAGTTGACTATGTACAAGGATTATTAGTAAAAAACTATGAGTATTACTAAAAAAACGAGATATTTTGGGTATAATGATTCCATTTTGACACATGTGTAAGGAAGGAGAGTCCCTTCAAGGAGGCGCCTACTTCACATGCTTGAATGAGTTTTAAACTCAAAAATAATGTGATATTTTTATCTCTCCTCTCTCTTGGATCAAACCGAATCAAAACCGAATAAAAAAGGAACCAAACTAGGTCCAAATCTAGTCCAAATTCAACCAAACTGAATCTAGAAAATTTTAGAAATCAGTTGGTCTTGGTTAGAGCCTCCCTCTCTTATAAATAGAACCTGAGTCCTTTGTAAAAAAATAGGAGAATTATACTATGCCAGAATTATGCTGAAATAATGATAATTTTTACTATTCTCTAAAATTCACTCCAAATTAAGGAAATTGGAGCTTCCCTCTTTCTTCAATCTCCATTGGTGGCTCCATCAACATACCAAACCAATTGATTGGTTGGGGGCCTCTACCGTGATCAAAGAATCAAGCAATTTGTAAGGTAAAGTGTGAATTTTGATCTTTTTCCATAATTTCTCAATGTTTCTCTCTTCTCAACCCCTCTCAAACTTGAGAAGCTTAATTGGATGCTATTGAAGTTAATTGATGAATGGTAGTAAGGAAATACATAAATTTCCATTTATGCTTAATTTTAATGGTTTTTATCATTTTTGTCTTCTCTAAAATGATTATGATGTTATGCCTCATTGAAAAAAGGCATTCCCCCTCTTCTTTAGTAAATCCAACCATTCTTTATCCTAGATGAATGATTAATAGAAAGAATCAAGTTTTTCATAATGTTTTTCTTAAATAAGTAGAAATTGTTTACATTAGAATGATTTAAATACTCTTGGTGAAATTCTAGTTGATTTTAGAGAGTTAAAAATTAAAAAATGATCAGCCATACAAAGGAGGTTATGACAAAATTTTCTAAAATTGTGTAAAATAAGTTTTACTTTTTTTATTCAAAAATAGTAATTCCCATCGTATATGTATTCTTAAAGTGTTATTTTTTATCTTAGGTATAAGAAAATGCATGTTAAAAATATTTTATTGAAAAAGTGTTACTTTCTTTAGAATTAAATTCTATGCATAGAAGGAAGCATATTGAAATTGTTATTTTGATTATAAAAGTTTTTTTTTTCATCATAAATGATTTGTATGCATAAACATATACATAAAAGATATTTTTTTATATTAAAAGTGTGATTTTCATCATAAATGATTTTTATGCATAAATGGATGCATAAAAGAAAATATTTTATATTAAAAGAGTGATTTTCATCCTAAATGATTTGTATGCATAAAAGATATTTTTTTATATTAAAAGTGTGATTTTCATCATAAATGATTTTTATGCATAAATGGATGCATAAAAGAAATTCTTTTATATTAAAAGAGTGATTTTCATCATAAATGATTTGTATGCATAAAAGATATTTTTTATATTAAAAGTGTGATTTTCATCATAAATTATTTTTATGCATAAAAGAAATTCTTTTATATTAAAAGAGTGATTTTTATCATAAATGATTTGTATGCATAAACATATGCATAAAAGATATTTTTTTATATTAAAAGTGTGATTTTCATCATAAATGATTTCTATGCATAAATGGATGCATAAAAGAACTTCTTTTATATTAAAAGAGTGATTTTCATCATAAATGATTTGTATGCATAAAATATATTTTTTTAAATATTAAAAGTGTGATTTTCATCATAAATGATTTTATGCAAAAATTAGATGCAAAAAAGAAATTCTTTTATATTAAAAGAGTGTTTTTCATCATAAATTATTTGTATGCATAAAAGATATTTTTTAGTGTGATCTTCATCATAAATGATTTTTATGCATAAATGGATGCATAAAAGAAAATCTTTTATATTAAAAGAGTGATTTTCATCATAAATGATTTGTATGCATAAAAAAAAATTTTATTAAAAGTGTGATTTTCATCATAAATGATTTTATGCATAAATTAGATGCAAAAAAGAAATTATTTTATATTAAAAGACTGATTTTTATCATAAATGATTTGTATGCATAAACATATGCATAAAAGATATTTTTTTATATTAAAAGTAAGATTTTTATCATAAATGGATTTTATGCATAAAGTAGATGCATAAAAGAAATTCTTTTATATTAAAAGAGTGATTTTCATCATAAATGATTTGTATGCACAAACATATACATAAAAAAATATATTTTTATATTAAAAGTGAGATTTTCATCATAAATGAATTTTATGCATAAATTAGATCCATAAAAGAAATTCTTTTATATTAAAAGAGTGATTTTCATCATAAATGATTTATATGCATAAACATATGCATTAAAAAATATTTCTTTTATATTAAAAGTGAGATTTTCATCATAAATGGATTTTATTCATAAATTAGATGCAGAAAAGAAATTCTTTTATATTAAAAGAGTGATTTTCATCATAAATGATTTGTATGCATAAACATGTGCATAAAAGATTTTTTTATATTAAAAGTGAGATTTTCATCATAAATGGATTTTATGCATAAATTAGATGCATAAAAGAAATTCTTTTATATTAAAAGAGTGATTTGTATTATAAATGATTTGTATGCATAAACATATGCATAAAAGATTTTTTATATTAAAAGTGAGATTTTCATCATAAATGGATTTTATGCATAAATTAGATGCATAAGAGGTATTTTATTATTCTAAAGGTGTAGTTCCTACTAAATTGGATTTATGCATGGAAAGATGCATAAAGAATTTATTTTAACCCAAAAGTGTCATTCTCATCAATTTTGATTTTATGCATAGAAAGATGCATAAAGAAATCTATTTCTAGTTCAAAAGAGTTATTTTCATTAATTTTGATTTTATGCATGAGAAGATGCATAAAAGATTGAATTTTAATTCAAAAGTGTCATTCTCATTTAAAATGAATTTATGCATAGGAAGATGCATAAAAGATTGATTTTTATTTCGAAAGTGTTATTCTCCTTAAAATGGAATTTATGCATAAATAGATGCGTAAAGAAATCTTATATCAAAAATAAGAATTCTCTTGTATTCTATAAATAGATATGAGGATGTGAAATGAATCAGATAGATGAAAATGAACGAAGAATGGATGGAGATGTATGTATGTGAAAGAATGGATGTAGATGTATGTAAGTGAAGGATGTATGTGAAAGGAAAGGAAAGAATGGATGTAGATGTATGTAAGTGAAGGATGTATGTGAAAGGAAAGATGTATGTGTATGTGATAAGTAGATTAGGATGTAGAAATGGCTGTATGGATGTAGATTTGAATGTGGATATATGAATGTGGTTGTGGAAATGGATGTATGGATGTAGATGTGAATGTGGATGTATGGATGTGGATGTGGATGTGTGGATGTGGATGTATGGATGTGGATGTGGATGTGAATGTGGATGTATGAATGTGGATGTGGAAATGGATGTATAAATGTGAATGTGGATGTGGATGTTTGAATGTGAATGTGGATGTGTGGATGTGGAAATGGAAGTGTGGATGTATGAATGTAGATGTGGATGTGGATGTATGAATGTAAATGTGGATGTGCGGATGTATGAATGTGAATGTGGATGTGTGGATGTATGAATGTGAATGTGAATGTATGAATGTAGATGTGAATGTATGAATGTGAATGTGGATATGGATGTATGAATGTGAATGGGGATGTGGATGTATGAATGTGGATGTGGATGTGGAAATGGATGTATGGATGTGGATGTGGATGTGGAAATGGATGTATGGATGTGGATGTGGATGTGGATGTGGATGTATGAATGTGGAAGTGGATGTATGGATGTGGATATGGATATGTATGTATGAATGCGGATGTGGAAGTGGATGTATGGATGTGGAAGTACGAATGTGGATGTGTATGTGGAATAATGAATGCGAATGTGTATGTGAAATGATGTGACGTCGATATGAGTGAATGGATGAGATGTGATGGCATGTGAATTGGGATGTGAATAAATGATATGTGATGTAAATGAATCTGATAGATGAGATGGAAAATGATGTGATTGGATAAGAATGAGTACACATATGAATGGAATGTGGAATAAGTAATGTGGATTGATGAGGGATAATGTGGAAAGATGAGAGTTCATCATAGAAACTATATTTGTAACCTGTTTGTAAATGACCGTTTTATGTCAAGAATGCTGGGGAAGCATTTTGACCGTCTTGTGATTAAGGTCGTGGGAGACCTAACTGATAAAGTTGCAAGTGCTGAGAAAGAGAGTCAATGGAGGACGTCTCGCACGGCCGAGGTCTTGACCAGCCTCGGTTCGATTTAAATGGTGAGCTTCTGGTACGCTGGATGAGGGACCAAGAAAGTAACACCATATTAGTGAATTTGGGAATTTCCCAATTCCCATTTTTGAATACTTAAAACATGTTTGTAAGTTTCTCAAAACCCTATCATATGACCTATCGTTGGAAAGAGCTTGAAAAATGGAATCTAAAGAGCTATAAAGCGCTCATTTTGGATTAGTGGTGTTCAAGTTATGGTTAATCCAAACTTTTGACCACGTGTCCCAAACTTGTGAGAAATTCCCATATTCCCCAATATGGTGTTAAGTGGCCTATGAGTGAAGCACTAGAAGGATCGTAGAGGGTGCTGACCATATGGTGCTCGGGCTCTGGGTTGCCGAAGATACCCACACGTGCATCGTGGAAGATATTGGAACAAGGAGTAAGAGTTGTTTTCTGAAACCGAGTATGGATCTAGTTGATTGACCTTGCTGGTCCTCAACTGATAAGTCCATAGCTCTCTTATATGGATCTGTTGATTGATCTTGCTGATCTTCAACAAGGATTCCATCTTGACTTTTATAAGTAAATATTTGCTGGGTACTATGAGCTAGGAACTATCCAAAAGGCCCCTGAGTGAGCAAGTGATGAGCGTTCTGGTTGCCAATGATGCCATAGATACACCGATAAAGGAATCATTGGAAATTAAGATTCAACTCGATACTTGGAAGTTTATGATCAGGAACACTATGATTTCATTAAATGACTAATTTAAATACATTTGAATCTGGGAAAAAGGTAATTTCATATTGGGTGTGTAAGTGGTGTGACTGGAGTTAAATTTGCTTGAAATTTCGGCTAGGGGGCCTGGGGACTCTTCTCCCTGGTACCCGGGACAAAACCTAACCAAATTCTAAATTGGATCCCATCACTACAGTGGTTGGACGGTTGGCTAACCCATGGGACTGGATGGGGTTAGTCTGGGGGACTGATGGATCCATAAAATGAGACTCAATTTCTATTGTAGTACGCTATTTGAAGTAAATCCCGGATAGTAATTGTTTTATGGAAAAAGGAATCAACGGCTCTGTGCCTCTTGATGGGGAAAAAAGCGCTAATCTCTATGATCCAAGTGCAAGTTTCTTCTTTGATCTGACCAAGTGTTTTTAGGTTTGGTTGGATCAGTTTGGTCAGTAATGACCCTGACTACATTAGAGTAAAATTTTATCCTGGAGGAATCGCCTGTGCTTTTTGGGCAAGGGAAGTTTTTCTAAGTTCAGTTGTTAGTCCATAGTCAGGTAGGTTGAGGACAGATGTAGGTACACATGTATCACATAAAGGGAAGGAAAAGGTATATCAACCTTTTGTGCCTGATTTGCCACCAGTAGGTCACTCATATGTGGATGGCGATTCTAGAGGCTCTGAGAAAAGCCTTGATGAGGAGCTTAGCATTCTGTTTGTGGTTACTCTTAGTGTAAGGAGAACTACGGTTGTTTTAAGGACACTTGGAAGTGATCCAGGTGTATGCAGGTTATGAGGTTTAGGTACCCTGTTGACAAGTTAAGATATGATGGTTATACATCCCATCATTCTGCTTATATGGTTAAAGAAATAAAAGAGTTTGATCCCACTTGTTTTGAGTATGCACTTGGAAATAATAAATGGGAATATGGCAGCATTGGATGCAAATGCAACATGGGAGTTAGTATCTTTGCCTAAGGAAAATAAGGCAACTAGATGTAAGTGGGTGTATAAAGTCAAGCATAAGATATCCCAGTGGTTTTATGTTCTTGTTTGGGAGTGTTGCTGTGAGTTGGAGCATTAAGAAGTAGGCAGAGTATAGGGGTGCTGCTATGGCAGCTTGTGAGGTAGCTTGGTTTCAAAAACTACTTGGAGATATGGGTGAGACCATGGATAGGGTAGTTTTCATTTATTGTGACATCATGAATAGCATACAGTTGGCTAGTAACCCAATATACCATGCTAGAACAAAGCACATTGAGGCGCACTATGACTTTGTGAGGGAGAAGGTTCTAGTAGGTGATGTAGATATGGTATATGTCAGCATAGAGGATTAGGTGGCTAACATCTTCACGAAGGCATTGGGCATAGAGAATCTCCACAAGTTTAGGGGCTTTCTTAGAGTGCAGTGTGTGGAGTTGAGCTCGAGGGGGGGGAGTGTTGAGATATCAAGCTTAACTAGTGCTACAAGGAGGGCATTGATGACTCGCCTGGGTGATAGCTTTTGTAATTATTCCATTGGCATGGTTGGTGAGATTATGGTTGATATGACGCGAGTGGATGACAAGCTGTGTGATAACCACTTTGGAGTACTAGAGTTATAGCATAGTTTAGCGAGAAACCTCATATAGTGGATTCACACTATGGACCTACCATTGTATGTTATTGTAGGAGAGTACTTTTCCTTTATATATGTAATGTCATCTTTTAGTTATATGATAGTAGATAAGAGAAGAATAAAGAAAAAAATTCATCCATCCATCTCTCTAGTGTGTCGCTCTTTCTTGCCTGTGTGTGTGTGTGTGTTTTCTTGCAAAGGAACTCAAGCTCTCTTTATCCCCTGCATTCTCTTTACACCACACTCAGATTGCTTGTTTGGCCACCTGTTTACTCTCCCATTATTTCCTTCGTGCTTACGTGGCCAATGTTCTAGTAGTAGGATTTAGCCCACTAAGCTTGCTCCCATTATTTCCTTCGTGCTTACGTGGCCAATGTTCTAGTAGTTGGATTTAGCCCACCAAGCTTGGCCTAAGGGCTCTGTGTATCTCTCTCCTGCACATGCAAACTTGCATCACCTTTCATTGTAACTTTTTTTGTTTCTATGTGTATGATTTCCAATTTATACATGGAACATATGTAAGACTCATTGGGTCTTTAGATGTAATAACAATCTCTCTCTCTCTCTCTCTCTCTCTCTCTCTCTCTCTCTCTCTCTCTCTCTCTCTCTCTCTGCGCCTCCTCATGAGAGAGATAATGCTTCCAAGATTACTTCCAAGATCCAAGCACTAAGATCTATTTATATGATACATTAGTGAGACTGGTTGTGATGTATGGTTCCCCATTCTATAGGCAAGAGAGGAAAATAAAAAAAGGATAGAGAAATTATGATGTGTTCACGCATGATCACGAGTAAGCCATCAGTACCACATGAAATTGTGCTTGCTGAGTTTGGGGAAGTCCCCATTTGTTAAGGTGTCCTCTCACTACCTTCAAAGGTAGACATTAGGAGAGCAAATGGCATGCTCTATGACAAGTGAGATTATGCATAACCAGGGAGAAAGAGATTAAGGAGATAGGGTTTTGCCCACCAAGGGCACCCAATCTTATTTCAAATCAATCTTTAGTGTTTTCTCAACAAGCTGAAATCAAACTTTGTGCAGGAAAGGAAACTTTACAACTCCATTCTCGTGATTTCTATCAAGAAACATCAACATTCAAAAAAAAGTCATCACTTATCTCTTTTTTTTAAAATAAAAAATTACTATGATTTTTTTCATTTTATTTCCAAGGAATTTTTGAAATAATCTATACCAATACAAAAGCTAAAAAATGCAATAAAACTTTTTAGTTCAAAAATACACTATAATACTCTAGAACCTTACTGAGTGGGAGAGATAGAGATAAGAGAGAGAGTAAGAGTAGGACCATCCATGATGGGATTTAGAATGGCATGCGGGCCACTCTAAAGTGCCACAAGAAGGTAGAGAATGCCTTAGGGTCATTCTTGTAAGCACAATGTAGTTAAGAATGACCCTAGGACCATTCTCTACCTGTGCATGCATAAAATATCAAGATTGTAAATGGTAGAATGGCCCTAGGACCATTCTCACATGCACCAATAGTTGGCACAAGGGAAAAATAATGGCATGGTAGAATGGCCCTAGGGCCATTCAATTTTGATATTTTAGGCATAATCTTGTAGAGAATAGTGCCATTCTAATATTCACTTCCGCTCTTGCAAGCACAATGTGTCTTAGAATGGCCCTAGGGCCATTCTAAAGAGCATAATGGATGACCCTAAGATCATTCTTTCAAATATATTGTGGATTGTAGAATGGTCCTAAGACCATTCTCATGAATGGAAAAATGGCCCTAAGGTCATTTTAAAACACATTGTGAATAGAAGAAGGGCCCTAGGGCCATTGTAAAACACATTGTGCTTGCAAGAATGGTTCTAGGGCCATTCTCTACCATCTTGTGCCAATTGTTGGTGAATATTATTAGAATAGTCCTAGGGCCATTCTTGCAATCACAATGTGTTTAAGAATGGTCCTAGGGCCATTGTACCACATGCATAATGTGCTTGAAAGGATGTCCCTACAGCCATTCTAAAGAAAATCATGGATGGCCCTAGGGTCATTCTTTCACGAGCATTGTACATTGTAGAATAGCCTTAGGGCCATTCTAAAAACACATTGTGAATGGACTAATGGCCCTAGGGACATTCTAAAACACAATGTGAATTCTAAAACACATTGTGAACAAAAGAATGGCCCTAGGGCCATTCTAAAACACATTTTGAATAAAAGAATGGCCCTAGGGCCATTCTAACATAGGTAGATTCTTGATAATGTATTCATGCACAATCTTGATATTGTATGCATGCACATGTGAATAATGGCCCTAGGACCATTCTAATATTCACCACACTAGCTAGCACAAGAGGGTAGAGAATAGCCCTAGGGCCATTCTTGTAATTTAAGCACAATGTGCTTTAAAATGGCCCTAAGACCATTCTAATATAAACCAATAGTTGGCACAAGGGGGTATAGAATTTCACTTGGGCCATCCTTCCACTCTGCTTTAGAGTGGTGTGCTTTAGAGTGGCCCTAGGTCCATTCTTTCAAGCACATTGTGCATGGTAGAATGTCCCTATGCCATTCTTATCACATTGTGCTTGCAATAATGGACCTAGATCCATTCATTCTTGATATTTTATATATGCACACGTAGAGAATGGCACTAAAGCCATTTTAATATACTCTAGTAGTTGGTACAAGAGGATAGAGAATGGCCCTATGGCCATTCTTGCAAGCACAATGTGTTTTAGAATGGCCTTAGGTCCATTCTACCATGCATAGTGTGCTTGAAAGAATGGCCCAATGGCCATTCTAAAGAGAATTATGGATGGCCACTCTAAATTACATTGTGTATTATAAAATGACCATAGGGCCATTCTAGCATGCATATTATTAATAAATTATGCATGAATGGGATCAAGAATGGCCATTGACTATATTCCAAAGGAGAGAGCACCACCAACTTAAAGTTTTTATGTGTCAAATGAATCAATGCAAAGGGTTTCCACTATTCATTATTTTGTTGTCAATTTATAGACCATGACATGGTAATGAGCATATGCCAGGAGTTTTGGGGGCAGCCTCAAGAAAACCGTACAAACTATGTACATGATGTGCTCTTCATATCTTGGCTTCAAGACTCAAAAACTCAAAAGATTTAATATGAATTAAAGCTAAATGGGATGATTGTTTGTTGTCGAGCATGGTATGAAGTGCATGGAATATCAAAGACATCCTTCTACCTCTGCAAGGAAAAGTTTTAGGTTGGTGTGCGTCAACATGTGCATGGAAACACAAGAATAATGAGAAGAAGACTAGATACTGTTATAGCTAGAGCACTAGTTAAAGACTTTGTGGACATGCACTCAAAGTGGATGCCTAATAAGAGTAGAACTATGGTGGATGGTTCAAGGGAGACTTAGTTAAAGATGCCAAAAACATATTAGATGCAATTGACACAACACTTGATTAATTGGGATATGACAAAAAGCTATCCAGGTCTTCTTTTGGGATAATTTGGAATAAAGAGTTCCCACACATAGCCTTGACAAAGACAAGTGATTTCTCCAAGTGCAAATTGTGTATCTCACTCAAGGCTAGAATGGGAGCCAATCTAAGTCTACAAGAAAGAGCAAGGAGCAGGGAGGAAAGGAACATTCACATGAATCAACAACAAAGTTGTAGAAGACTTTGTACTATGAATGGCGTGTGTTTTTAGAAACGTAACCAAAAAATAATTGTGCATCATTCACGACAAGATGGATAAAAAGAAGATAGACATTCCTAGACTACGGGTGGTACCAAAGGGATACGAATTCGGCATGGTAGGTATAGGTGGCATTGATTGGTATGATCACTCATGTGCATGGGGAGTGTAATTATGGGCACTTTGTGCTAAATTGTTTATGGTTGTCTGACCCTAATCTCATAGTTGGATCCATTGCATTCTATTTACATAACTTACAGTGGATGGATAAGACCCTCTTGGTGATCTAGCAACAACAAATGGGCTTTCGAGAAGCAATGTTTCACTTCTTGGTGCTTTGAACGCAAGGGAATCTTTAGACTACCACAATATCAACAATGGTAAAGTGCCTATTGTTAAATAAGTGTCAAGTGATAATGTGCATGCCACTTCCATAACTAGGGATCCTAGACCACCTTTTTAAGTAGCTACCTTACCAGTAGATTAAGCAAGTTGTTCTACTTCCAATGCATGGCCCATAGTATCAAGAGCACCAATGTCTGGTCTAGTTGACTTACATCTACAAATGAGGGTGCTAATGGGGCTTTATCATTTCGTAAGATGCCAGAGAACTTACTGCTATAGCTAGATAACTATGCAAGTGAAAACAAAAATTGATACTTGTTTGCATATTTGACTCTTCTTGTTTGCAAACAAGGGGTGTTTTCAAGGTTGTCCAATTGGGATTTTTAATGGTTGCGCACACACATGAGGACATAGATGCATTGTTTAGTCGGTTTTTTGACAAATGGACAGTTGAACAGACCTTTGCTTTACCACATTTAATGGATACCTTAAGGACTAGCTCAACCTCCTCTCTAGCACCCTTCTTTCTTTACAGAAGTCCCTGACTTCAAGAGATATTATAATGGCTACCTTTGTGATGGGAAAGAAGAACTTATAGGCCACTCAAAACCGTTTCAATTTTGATTCCTCATCATGAAGTAGGACACACTAATAATGCAATATAAAGTGCATCTATCGATAGTGATTGGAGACCTAGTGATGGAGGTATCCCACTATGGAAGAAAGACAGTAAAGGTAAACCAATGCTACCACTATGGGAATCCACCTCTATTTCTAATGGAAAAGTATGTAAAGGGGCAACATGTGATATCTAGAATAAAATCTTACATAAAATTTTGGCAGTCTTAGAAATGGTATTATAGGCCTGTTGATAGATTATTGGAATAATGTAATCCAAGAGCTTGAGAAACCAATAGCATCAAAGGCTAGATTGTACACAAATTTTTGGCCAAAATCAACCCAACATTTAAATGATGTGGATTCCCAAATGGATGCTGAAAGATTCTTAGGTTATGAAGAACACAATAAGAATTGATATGGACCTCAAAACGAGAAAAACCAAGGGAAGAATTCAACACAATGTACGATGCTAAGCAAGGGGAATTTATATTGTTGCACCCAGATAATAAAGGCATCTATCCCATTTAGCTTGCTATGGCTGAATCAGAGATTGATATGGACAAGATGTCACCAAACTACAATAAGATTTTGATACAATATTGGGAACCTTGTGCAAGGAAGAATGGTATGACAGATGCAAAGGCCTACAATGATTGTTGGAAGGGGTTTTGGATGAAGAACAAGGTAAATCCATAATTGTGGAAAATGGCTGATGCAATTGTTTGGTCATGGAGACCCAAAAAATAAGGGCCATATACAAGAATCAAGATACCAGTTAGGGAAGCCAAAAAATCACAAGAAGGCTTCTGCCTCAATAGCATGTATGAACCAAACGGGGATGAACTTGATGGTGAACCCATTAATAAGTAGTAGTAGAATCTTGACTCAATTTTGTGGTGTTAGAGTTAATCTTTTTGTATTTTTTTCTACACTTAATATATGATCCATCTTTTATACCTAATGATGTTCTTTTGTCTCTTGACAAAGGTAATATTTATTAGATTGTTTTATAAAATTTGTGCCATTGACTATAAAGTTTCTTTTTATATTTTTAAATTTTACTTTTTTTTCAATGTTAAACCTATGATGCAGGTCTATGCAAGAGATAAATGCCACTTCCTCGTTGTTTTTCAACACCACCTTCCTACATGATCTATAAATCACCTTGAAAATATGGATCTCTCTACCTAAATATGTTTTCCCACATTAAGTGGGAAGTTCCAAATTTATACGAAACCTATCAATTTTGGAATTCCAAAAAAGTGAGATTTTTCCCATATTATTTAATATGGTGTTTTAAGAGTGTGCTTACAGAAACCATAGGAGTTTTGGGAGGTTTGAAAGTTAATGTTTCCACCAAAAATAATCCTCGACTCTGTAAGGTTTTTGTCATGCCTAAAGGTGCTTTAGAAGAGAAAATGTTGATCGGACAAAGCTGTTCTTTGCTGTTGTGAATTGTGAAGTCAATTGGGGGCAAAGGACTCCTTATGTGTCATTAGAAAAGTGCAGATACACATTACTTCTATAGAGTTTTGTAGAAATTACCCAACAATCTCAAAATTGAGAAACCATTATCTTCCACAATGCTATTGTGTATTTTCGCACCTAGGCACCACAAGTATTCAAGGAACATGTAGCAATTATGATAGAAGGAGGCGTGAACCTCACTCCATAGCAAAATTTTCCAAAAGGCTGCTAAAAGCGCAAGAATACTATGAAGGATGCACAAAAATGTGGATACCTAAGTATCATGTTAGCAAAGCATTCTATCTAGAAATCTTATCAACACAACCTCCATTCACCACCATGACCCCTCCATCATCAAAAAGTGGTAACAAAAATGGAAGGTCGAAATGGGTCCTACCCAAGAACACCACCCTACCGCATTAGGTGACAAAACACGTATGGGTTCCTAAGATAATATCTCAGTTCAGACCTAACCTCACTAAAGTGATAAGAAAGACCAAGCCTCATTGGGAATGAAGAAGAAAGTCTATCCAATGCTTAAAATGTGAATGGGAAGAAGCCACAAGAACCTTCCCAACTCAATGTCAGAGAAGGTGCCACTCAAATTGAGGTAAACTAGGTGAATTACACAATTCCTTGCCTTGACAAACCAAAACACATGTCCATGGATAGGTTCCCACGATAACCTACTAGAATCACTCAATTTTGGCTAATTCAATGAATGGAGAAAGAGCTACTATATTCCATTGAGGAGCTATGGTTACACCAGCATGCTTCCTCCACATCAAGAACTTTATCCAGATATTCTTGGGCCTACCCCATGGAGCATCGAGCTAGGAACACCCTCATGATTTAACACAATGGGCCCCAAAGGACTAACAAACTTAATACCCTCTTTGCCTAACTCACACTCACAACCATGATTCTTCAAATGTCTTCTTCCTATTATTACCTTGGTGGGAAAACATCTAATGGGAAGATAAAATAGAAGGGCAGCTACCTTGGACTATTGACAAGTGCTAAAAATAGTGGTGGATAATAAAAAGGTTTAATTTAGTACCACTCCTCAAGCTGCATGTAGTTGGTCCATGATTCTAAGGCCAAAGCCAAGCTAGAGAAAACATGACCGAACACCTTTGTGGAAGTAGTCCAGTGCCAAATCAACACCCAACTCTACGCTAAATTCCAGGTTTCCTATCAACAAGGCACAAAGTGGCACAAAATGATTACAGGCAAAGATGGTGCAAAGAGTCCATACCTTCTTGCTTGGGGGAAGCCTCTCACATTGTAGCAAAAAGATAGAAGATAGAAGCCTCTCAAAGAATTGAGGAATAGTACAAGCCCCTTTACATGCAATTGTAGGAGATGGATGCCACGGCCACAAGAGAGGGTGGTCATTCACAAACTTGAGAAGGGAATCCTACACTACTTGAAGCCCAAGTACACCTACATCAAGGAATACCTAAAGTAAGGGGAACGGGATGACTATGAAATATACGGATTTCATATTTACATAATTACTCAAAAAATTACATTATTAACATGTGCGTAAATAATTCAATAACACACCAGCATCATTGACACCAAAAAGGTTGAGTTGCTATTATGTGGTGACCTATGAAACCACACTTGGGGTCCTCCAATGCATAAAGTAATTATCACTAAGTGGGTTTACAAAGAAAAATACAAATGGGATGGTACTTTGGAAAATCACAAGGCACGACTGGTCACTTCCCAAAGGTTTTGCACAAGTTGAAGGTTTTGACTTTCAGAAATATTTTGCTCCTATAGTCAGGTTAACTATAATCCACAATGTTCTTGTATTGGTAGTGCAAGGGGGATAGCCTATTCTCCAAATGGATGTGAAATTTTCTTTCCTCAATTGGAAATCTCAAGAGGGAGGTATACGTGGAGCAAAAACTTGAGTTCATGGTTCTCAATTTGAAAAGCAAAGTTTCCAAGTTATGGGAGGCATTCTTTGGGTTGAAACATGCCCCATGAGCATGGTACTAGAGGATTTGATGCTTACTTTGTGAGTTTTATTCTCTTATGAAGTCCTTTAAATGCAAATTTATGTGTCTTTTTTGTGAGTAGGAGAAGTATATGGTCATTGTTCTCTATGTAGATGACCTCATCTTGACACAACATATGTTAAGTAACATATGTTAAGTGTAGAGTTCGAGATGACTATTCTTAGGCTCATGCATTATTATTTGGGGATTGAGGTGTGGTAGAAGCTAAATAAAAATTTTATCTTAGCAAAAATATGCAGGTGATATGTCTCAAGGGAATCATTAGAAGGAAGGTATGTAAGTGTTGCATTACATCCATGATACTCAAGAGTACATCATCACCTATGATGTAGGCAAGACTCTCAATGGCTTTTATGACTTAGATTGGGCGGGTGACTCGCACAACGGGTGCTTAGTAAAACTGGGTATTGTTTTTTTCTTGTTTTGGGATGCATTCCTTGGATCAATATAAGAAACAACCCATAGTTACACTCATCCGCTAGAGGTAGAGTACAAAGCTGCATGCTTTGCATCGTGTGAGGTATTTTAGCTAAGGAGGATTCTATAGGATATGGGAGTGGTGAAGAAGTAGCCTTTAATGCTACAATGTGATAACTAGAGTTTCACAGCCATTTCTTAAAATCTTGTGTTTCTATTGGGGGTCATCTAGCCGCCATGGCATCTAGCCTCGCCCAATATATCCATTGGGAAACAAACTCTTGGGACATGAATCTTCTTTCTCATAACCTTGTAACTAAATCTTGCCAATGGGTAGTACTCAAGTAGATGTAAAGGGGAAAAAGGGAACTATCCAGGATGAGGGATACATGATAGAGAAAAGAGTAGAGAAGATAGCTAAGAGTGTGATACAACATTGTGCTTTGGGATAAGCCTCTCATGTCGTGATACAAGTGATTTGTTTATGCAATTATCCATTTTCTATAGTGTAAAAGTCTGTTTGATTCCTCGTATGTGTTAAGTGCTTTCTTACAATATGACTTCTCATCATCACTGGGATTTTCACTCAGAGTCATTCCTATCTGGATGTGACTCCTACCTCTGGAAATAGGATCAAGAGTCATGTCAAGAATCCTGACAGATGTAGGAACCGACCTCTGTGCTAGCATAAGCATAGGAAGATTTGCAATGCAACGCATTAGCGTTATCATATTGGGCACACAACAACATTAGTCACATCTCCTTCGGAGCCAACTAGGTGGTCTAGAACCATGCAAGGTCTTGATCGGCGGACACCAACACTGTTGGTGATCCTTCTAGGAGGAATGGTACACCAGGTAGGGGACTAGAGAGATAGAGACTAGTATAGGTTAAGTCCTGCACATTTAGTAGAGTAAGCTAGTCAAAAGAAGCCCAAAAATAAAGCACACACTAACTAGTGTCATGAATGCTAACTAGAGAGTCATAAGAGCACAATGGAGCAAGCATGGAGAATGAAGGGATCTCAAATAGGCAATGTGGTACTGCGTAAATAGGTTGAAGCTATAGAACAAGAAGCACCACTGCACCGTCAAAGAAGATTGGTAGATGGGATTCCACAGCAGCTGGAAAGATTGATTTCAGAACCCCTAAGGAATCAGGAAGAAGATCACCAAGAACCACCAAATAGGAGGCTGGAACCACCAAACATGAGGCAAGAAGCTCAGTAAGGATAAGAACTAGCAGCGTAGGTAGGATATCCCTCAAGTACCCAAAATTCAAAGGCAAGAGTGAGGAGGATCGAGATGCCCACATCTTTGTTGAGATCTGAGTGATTTAGTATCCATTAGCATTAGTCCTTAGTGGATAGATATTGTGTGAACCTTAGGAATAGATATCCTAAGGTTATTTGGTCTCTAATTACCATGGTTTACTATGTAGCTACCAATAATGTAGGCACTCTTTCCGTTCATTGTGCTTGGTAGTAGTTAGATGATTCGTGATTTCCATACCTCCTATAATACCCACACCATTGCTTCCCTCTTGCTCTCAAAATTGGGCACTCCTGCACCGTGTGGTTGGTTCTTCAAACTACACACTATGTCATTTCTCATCTTGGAGCTAAGTGTAAATGGCCTATCTCCCTAGGAGCGGCTTTCCATACCTCCTATAATACCCACACCATTGGTTCCCTCTTGCTCTCAAAATTGGGCACTCATGCACCGTGTGGTTGGTTCTTCAAACTACACACTATGTCATTTCTCATCTTGGAGCTAAGTGTAAATGGCCTATCTCCCTATCTCCCTAGGAGCTAAGTGTAAACTACACACTATGTCATTTCTCATCTTGGAGCTAAGTGTAAATGGCCTATCTCCCTATCTCCCTAGGAGCTAAGTGTAAATGGCCTATCTCCCTATCTCCCTAGGAGCTAAGTGTAAATGGTCTATCTCCCTATCTCCCTAGGAGCTAAGTGTAAATGGCCTTTCTCCCTAGGAGCGGCTTTCCATACTTCTTCTAGCCATTTAATTACTGCCTTAGTAATGTCTCTAGCACTCTTGGGCTCTTTTGCTTTTCTACTATTTTGGCTTTTGACACTAGGTTCCATCTTGACCAATGAGTCTAGTCTTTTACTTTCCATGGAAGGGATGCTTGTAAAGTTATCAGCAAAATCTATCACATCTAGCCAACACTCCAGTAGCAACCTGTGCCTTCTATCATACAATGCATCATGAAATTGTTTACTTCTCAACCCCTCTAACAACAATGAGGTTAGCCTAGTTTGGCTCCACTTTTCCTCAACAAGGCATCTAGCACACAATGCATCATGCAATTGTTTACTTCTCAACCCCTCTAAGAACAATGAGATTAGCCTAATTTGGTTCATCTTTTCCTCATTAGATCATCTATTGTTCAATTTCTTAAGGCAGTTTATACAATCTCTTATTGACTTGTGTTCAAGCTGCTTGAATTGATACAATTATGTAAGAGAGTTGTGCTTAACATCGGCCTTTGAGAAGCCCATGCTCAAGGTCCTCCATATAGTCTCTTTTTGTGAATCTTCCAGAATTTGGAACCATTCTCTATATAAACAAGGTCCTACAATCTTTGGAGGTGTAGAGAGGATTCTTTGTAAGTGCTTTATGCAAGCTACCATATGCTAGTAACGTACTTGGTGGATCCTTTGTGGGCATAAGCTTATCTCTCATTGCATTAAGGTAGTCTTTGTGTTATTCATGTTTATCATTCAATTCATGGTCTTCATTTGCTAGCCCATCACATGCTAAGTGCATCTACATTTCTCATGTGCATTGATGTTTGGTTATGCTTCATTATCTTTTTATTAGCCATTCTAGCATGCCACTCTCATCTCCTATTTCTTAACACTTTGCCTTTGAAGCCACATTCTAGGAAAACAGAGCTCCAGTAGAGTGAAAAAGATAGAGTATTTTGCTACAACATTGGGTGCTAAACCAATACATCCAATATGGTCTAGAGAAGATATATGACAAGGGTAATGCCCATACATTCACCCAACAATTACAACAATAACACCTAATCAAAAACCTCCCAACCATACTTATCAAACACCCAGTCCCAAGAACATTTCCCCGACCGTCAGGACCCTAAGTCTCAAACAAAAACAATCACCAATGTGTACTGTGGTCAAAGCCTAGTACATTAAACCTATTGAAGAAAGGAATACCATGGAAATAGTCACATTGTCTAGATCATCTAGTCCTAACCGAGATTATCCAGGAAAACACCTAGATTTTCCACAGAAGTCATCATAAACACTCTATAACTATAAAATACACAAGATTGTTGCAAAATATTTGTTCTTCTTTCAGGATTCATGTACCCTTCATATATCCAAGTTGCATGCCAACCGTAACTACTAAGATTGGTTCACACATATAATGCCGACATACTATTATTAATAACTATTGGTACTTTCTGGATTTAACACTAGGTTTGAGGTATTGGCATGACTACTTCTACTATGAACATCTTTGCATTGGGTAAATCATCCATGCCATTCCGATCGGGGCTTCACTAGACTCTAGTCGAGATAGGTAGTCTGCCACTATATGGCTTGTTCCAGGGGTATGCACAATGTTGAACTCAAATTCCTGAAGGATCAGCATCCACTGAGCCAACTTGCCTATACCAAGATTTGCTTATCAACAACAAGATAAAGCAAGGCAAAATTATCCACATGGAATGTAAACTTGTTGCCCATAGTGGCAAAACTTGCTGACTAGGTACATCATGCCAAGCGCTTGCCTATGGGTGGTGGAGTAATTCCACTCAGCATCATCTGATACTATCTGAGTGGCATAGTAGATGAGCCGGAACCACTTTTTTTTGGCCTCCTGCATCAGGACACTACCTATTGTCACATCTGAGGCATCCATGAAGACATGGAATGGCAATTCCCAATTAGGTGCTTGGATTATAGGCGCTTTGAATAGCATCATCTTGAGTTGCCTGAATGCAATGTTGCATTACTCCGTCCATTCCAGATTGACTTGCCTACCTGTTGGTTCAATGGCATTTTTATTTGTGCCATTTGTTGGTTCAGTGGGACTACTATGTGTGCTAGATAGCGGAGCATTCGGCTATGCCATCTGACTTGTCCCAAGAACCTTCTTAGCTCCTTCACACTAGTCTGGATTGGAGCTTTCCAAATCACCTCCACCTTGGTCGGGTCTATTGCAATGCCTTCCTGAGATACTATGTGGCCAAGGAGCACACCGCTTTGGGAAAGCAAATGCACATTTTGCACAATTTAGGCTCAGTTTAGAACCTTGTCATTTGGACAAGCACATTTTTTAGTGTGTCAAGTGTTGGCATGATTTCTCAAAGACACTAAAGTCATCGATGAACACCCACATGAATCTTGTCAAATATTTGGCAAAAATTTCCTAAACCATCCCGTAGAATGTTGATGGAGCATTCTCCTAAACCATCCCGTAGAATGTTGATGGAGCATTCTTGAGCCCAAAGGTTAGTACATTGGTTGCAAAGGCTTCCTATTCGGTGATGAATGTCATCTTTTCCTAGTCTTCCAGTGCCATTTAGACCTGATTGCAGCCACTAAATCCATCCAAGAATGAATATATCTCATGGCCGGATACTGCATCTAGCAGGGAGTCTGTGAATGGCAAAGGGAAGGGGTCTGAGATTGTAACGGCATTCAACTTCCTATATTCCACATAGACCTTAAGCTTTTGATGCTTCTTGGAACAATCATGATTAGGGACAAGCACGCATGGTCGATCGGACATATGAATCCGACATGCACCAATTTATCCAGTTCATCCTTGACCCATTTTGCATAGTCAGGATTCATCCAGTATCTTTGTTGTCGGCGGATGGGGACTGTATCTTCTCTCAAATTGATGCGATGCTGGTAGAATCAGGGGTCAATCCCTTTCATCCCTAGTGTAGCTCCATGCAAAAACATCCTTAAAGAATGTGAGCAATACTTGAATCTCTTCCCACAATGTAGCATCCATTTTGTCACTAACTTTGACCATCTTTGGGTCGGCATATACCTAGATTCATCTTGTTTAGCCTTGATGGACACTGCGATGGAGCTCCCTAGCCTCCCCATCCCTCGCCAAACCCTGTACCAGAGCCTCGACCTCCACTATAGGACGGTTTGCTTCAACCTACTGCTCCAACATGACATCTTCATCAATGACCCAATCTCCCGCACCACCTACACATACATCCTCACCAAACTCCCCCTCCACAGCATCTCCCTCCTCACTCCGTTCTTTTTCCAAGGCCTCATCTCCTTCACCCACCCCCACATCTTCTTCGACCATCCTACCCACCCTCTCGAGGAGAACCTGATGAGTTGGTCACACGTGCTCTGCTTTGGATGCCCTAGGACCCCAATGATGTCATTAATCTCTCGGTCCTAGATGACATGTGTCCATACCCCTATACATCCCAAAGGACAACAGATTCCCTCTGCTATCTCCACGACAAGGGTTGGGAGATCATGAATGCATACTGCTCCCTCCACCAAGACAAGCTCCCACCTTACTTCCACAGCTGGCCTCCTGATCCTTTACCCACAGATGCCATATCCAGATGGAAGTCATGGAAGCCACAAGCATCATGCAGTTGGATGACTCGCATGTGGCATTCCCAAAATGGAGTTTACCCCCGAGAGGAAGTTGCAGAGTCCAAGGCCTTCTTCGAATCACATGGCCCAAAATACTTTGACAAAGAAGACAACAACAACGAACATGACAACAACAATGATGGGGAGCTGGCATCCCAGGAGCACACCCCCTTAACCACCACCACCCTCATCTCCCCCCAATCAACCTCCACCCCCCAACCCATCTCACCTAAGCACAACACATAACCACCCCCACCCCCACCCCCATGTGGCACCACAACCCTCCCCCTCTTCCCCTCCCAATCATCTACACCCATCCACTTTCCCACTCCACCTCCCTCACCACCCCCCCCCCCCACCTCCCACATTAACACTAAACTTAGGCCCGCCTACCACCCTTAAAGATATAATACCCTCAACATCGGCAAGGCCTCCCCCCATCCTTATTACCACGGTTTCCTCTTATTCAAAAACCCCTCCAACCTCATCACTGCCACCACCAACAAACCCATTGGAAGAAAGAAAGATCCCACCACCACCACTTGAGCGTGAGAAAATTGACCCTTCGCACAACCCACTCAACTGGCATGACCGACTTGATAGAACGGAGTTCGCGCAGGCAATACAAATCCTGCTTGGTCGACAACTCCACACGGAGCCGCTCATAAGGCTCACGGATCGCATGGACATCCATGTCCTACATCCATACATTGATATGAAGCATCGCAACAGCTAGAGGCGTGAGCATCCCCCCTGACAAAGAGGCAACTATAAGACATTTTATGAAATATGAAAGGGGACAATCCTATTAGTCTCAATTGAGTTTTTCTTCTCTCTCTCTCTCTCTCTCTCACCCTCTTGAGCTTGTGGATGCTTTCTTGTATTGTTGATGCTTGCATGCTTGATTGTTGTTATGTACATGTTAGGGATGGTGATGTTCTAGCTTCTCCTCTCCTCTCCCCCTCTCTTGTCTTTCTACCAAGGTGCCTTTTGCATGCATGTGGCATGGAGTGAAGGTTGAGCTTTCCATAGCTCTTCACCTAGCTCTTGAATCTCCACTCGGGTGGCACAAGTGGTGGTGGAGTGAGCCCCTAGCAGCCTTACAAAGGGGAGTTAACCCTCATTAGGGTTGGCTAAGTGCACGTCTCTGACTCGACCCTTGCATGGTTGTTTTTGCTCTTCTTTCCCTCTCTTGTGTGCAAGGTTTTATGTTTAGCTTAACAAATATCTTTGGTACCCTAAGGATTACTCTTTGGGCCACTTCCTAGCCTGGTTGAGGTGCCTGGTTGAGGTGCGTTATAAAGTGCAGCTGCTAGCAAGGCCAGCGCGACGGCGGCAGTTGCCTTAGGTTTGATGACAGGGCTTGAGGTAGGGCTCGGGCTTGAGCAGCCCTTTTGGATAGCGATTTGTGATCTCATGATTGCCCCATCTTTGGCAGTATGTGCAGTAGAGGGTGGGATGGGGTCGTAGATGTGGACACTCCGTGCTAGTATGGTTAGACCAACAAGCACCACACTAGGTCTCTCTTAGGGTACAAATTAGATTGACCAACCCGATCCCGTTAGCCGGTTCTCCAATGTTGGGGTCATTTGTTGTATTAATGCAGCGGCCCCAACTGTTCGACCTATTGTCCCGAGGTGGACTCCTTGCTTTTCCCTAAGATTTGGTGCTGTGGCTCTTTGAATGAGGCTTTTTGTGGAGTTCTTGGGAATGCATTCCCTTGAAGAAGTTATCCTTAAAGTCCATAGCACTTCTACAATTGCTCGAAGGAGGTATGGGCCAAGGTATACAAAGAATTATGTAGGGGGCATGTCATCTAGGCCTTCTAGAAATCTCTAAATTAGCATTTCATATCAGAGAACTTGTCTCTCTCGTAGTACAACAGGAGTGAAAATATCTTACCCTGTTGATGTAATCCTGGATGGTTTCACCATCCTTTTAATTGACATTGTGTAACTGCTCATATCAACAGGACTCCATTTGGTTCCTTGACGGGAATACCCAACCTTGAAGACCTCTTTTAAGGCTTGGAAGGTGGCCTTATCTTTTATCTTTAGAGACCTAAACCATTGGCCAGCTTGGCCATCTAGGGTGAGGCCAAAGGCACTCACTTTGACTTGGTCATCCACGTGGCCGAAGGTTTCACAAGATCTGATTAAACATCTCTAAGTGCGGTATGGGGTCTCCAGTCCCATCAAACTTAGTGATTATCTTAGAGATGTTACGCTCTTGTTTGAGCCTTTGTACAGGTTGAGAGCTGGTGGTGGGGGCATGATGTCAGCTACTCCCCTCCCTATTTCCATGGCTATCCTTAACATTTCAAGGGTTAGCCCTGCCATGGCTGGAGTAGGTGCTGGTTGGGAACAATAGGTGAAGGACCTAGGCCAAGTGGATAGTAGACCATCAGGGGTTCTTGTCTCATGGGAGGATTGGGTTATACCTCATATGGCCCCATATGGTACCGTGGATATGCTCCTCGAGGAGGTGGGTATTGTTGGTACATTGGTGCCCTAGGCTGATATGATGGGGCCGGGTAGGCCCTTTCTCTTTGATAGGACTTCTTGGCCCCTTGGAGAGGTGGTTCTGGGTTTAGCATTAGTCTCTGTGGGCTTGGTATGAATCGACCACCCTTGAGGTGGGCATGGCCCTCTAGATCAGTGGATGAGTCTGGGTTTGGTTACTCTCACTTTACCTTATTCCCACTCTAGGATCTAGAGGCGGCCTGGGCTCTCTTTTAAGTTGGTTTTCCATACCTCTCTCCCTGGGATGTGGCTCGTTTGACTGTGCATTTCCCATGATAAAAT
This sequence comes from Cibotium barometz, assembly GCF_041138505.1. Taxonomy (NCBI): domain Eukaryota; kingdom Viridiplantae; phylum Streptophyta; class Polypodiopsida; order Cyatheales; family Cibotiaceae; genus Cibotium; species Cibotium barometz. Next base: position 1,929,837 of record NC_141079.1, read on the forward strand.
TCTGGAGCCTCAAATCAAGGCTTCTTTATGAATGGGTAGAGGGGAGGTAGTCTTGCTCTAGATAGGTGGGGTCTGTCCATGCACTAAGCCTCTTTATGAATGGGTAGAGGGGAGGTAGTCTTGCTCTAGATAGGTGGGGTCTGTCCATGCACTAAGCCTCTAGTCCTCTTGTCTCTAGGTTAGGAGTAACTCGTCCTGTGCTGGGATGATCTTCAATCTCACTGGTGCTGTCCAAAGACTATTATCGTTTGGCTCCAAGCTGTGTTGACCGATGGGTCTGACCTTATGAGCAAGGGAGCATCATGAGAGTTTATATCATCAAACAGAGGTTTGTTTCGCACTAATTTTCCCAATCGTAGGTGCATGAATGTGGAATAGAAACGATGGCCTATGGGGATAGTCTATTTTACTATGTTTTTTTGGGAATAGTACGACCATAAGCTTTTGAGATGGTACGGGTGTACACTTTGTTGAGGGCACGGGCATACACTTCAGAAGGAATGGGCATGGTAGATATGACACGAGCGTACACTTCCCAGAAGACACAGACATGGCTACAGGAAGGAACGGACATGTGCTTGTGAAAGATGAAGGAACGGGTGGTTAACACGGGCATACGCTTGTTGTGGTAGGGAAGAAGGAACAGCCGTGGGTAGAGCAGAAGGTATGGGCATAGAAAGGTTTCCATGGATGTGGCTTCAGGGAAGGAATGGACGTACTCTCAAGATGGTACGGGCATACGATTTAGATGGTGTGATCGTATGCTTCAAGTTCACATAGATTTTTACTGATGCTGCTGACAATAGCCATACACTGAGATTCCCTAATAGTGCATGCTCTTTATGCTCAATTAATGCAGATTAAATTCCCTCTACCAAATTGAATGTTGGAGATATCTAAAGATTTTCTCTCGAGAAAGGTACAAGCAAGGCAACGTTGCCAAGATCATGGCATTGAGAAGGGTACGGTTGCACGCTTCTCAGAAACCCTTCCAGAGTGAAAATTTCACCTACTTTCCTTCTCAGATTTCTACTGATTCATGTTCTTCCCAAATGTTTTTTTTTTAGTTTTTGTTTTTGTGGGATGCTAGAGCTATTCCCTAGCTACCGAATGATACCTAGAATTCCTAAGAAAACCTAATTAATTGAGATTAGTTAGATGATTAAGCTATTTGTGAATGTTGATGAACGAAAATCAGAAATCGCATTAATCTCAAGAGAAAAATAGAGCACCTACTTGTGTCTCTCACATCCGATGAAGACTTTGACACTCAAATGCTCCATTAATCTCCATAGCTCTGTGGTAACTTAAGAAACAAAATCAACAAATAGGAAACAAATGCATATACAACATGCAACAAGCGGTGAATTTGCACTCCAAACCGGGCATTGTGAAGGCTCTAGCAAATGAAATGTATGGAGGACCCTAAGCTAAATTCTTATCCCCGAAAATGGCACCAAATATGTTAACCTAAACATACTACCTTGTAACAAGAGAGGGAGAGAAGAAGGGAATGAAACCATGCAAGGGTTGATTTGGAGAATAGCATTTAGCCAACCCTAATAGCATTTAGCCAACCCTAATGAGGGTTAAATCCCCTATGTAAGCTTGCTAGGGGCTTACTTCACAACCACTTATGTCACCCAAGTGGATATTCACAAGCTAGGTAATGAGCAAAGAAGAAGGAGGGCGCTATGGAAAGCTCTACCTCCACTCATTGCCAATATGCATGCAAGAGGGATCTTGATAGAAAGAAAAGAGAAAGAAGAGGATAAGAGAAGCTAGATTAACACCATCCCCTCCATGCATACACAACAATCAAGCAAGAAAGCATTCACAAAACAAGCATGCAACCATAAGGGGGAGAGAGAGAGAGAGAGAGAGAGAGAGAGAGAGAGAATTGAGACAAATGGGATTTTTCCTTTTCATATTTTATAAAATGACTATTATACATTAGCTCACCTTTTACTACCCATTTACAATTGAGACAAATGGGATTTTTCCTTTTCATATTTCATAAAATGACTATTATACATGAGCTCACCTTTTTACTGCCCATTTACAATTGGGCGCCCAAAATTATCTTCCGAGCTCTATGTACATCTAGCTCATTCCTATGACTGGCATTACACAAAAGCCATAAGGTCGGTCATCCCATATATCTTTTATCAATAAGTGCTTTGCACGGTTATAAAATGATAAGTTACAAGAAGCGTGACTAGGCTTGCAACACTATGTCAATTGGAGTGGTTAACAAATATATATATGTGTGTGTGTAATCACACACACACACATATTATATATTTATATGGTGCATTAAATGCACTATTAAGCTTTTGAAAGATTAACCTGAGAGAAAATAAAAGTTTAAGATGAACTTTTAGCCAAAACTTTAATGTGGTGAGGGATGCAAAAGGATGATGAAATGTGTGAGAGAGAGAGAGAGAGAGAGAGAGAGAGAGAGAGAGATCAATTAGAAAAATAAGAAAAAGTATGTGTGTAAAATTATATGAATACTATATGTGTGCATGTGTGTGTATAGCCCTAGCATCGATGGGTTCTAGTTTTGGTTTACTGAAAGCTTCCCACGTTTCAAAGGATAACAAGCTGTAGCTTGCCTGTGTGTCAGGTAGAGCGACGTTCATGTTATGGCTCTAGTTTTAGTTTATTGAAAGATTTTGTAAGATTCCTCCCCAGCTCCTAAAGATGTGTAAGTTCTCCTTTCAGTCCCTAGTGATCATCCCCTTTTCAGAATGCAAAAAGGCATTGTTTTCCCTTGTTTTTGGCCTAGATAGAGAAAATATTCTAGAGAGATATAATAAAAATTTGAAATATTTTTGGATAAGTTTTTTCTTCCAGCCAATAGGGAGTGATCCCCTGAAACAAAATTTTAGTCTGAATTTTCTAAGTTGCATTAGTTTTGGACGGTGAGTGAACCAAGGAGGCCCCCTAGTTCAAAGTTCTAAGCCTTATTAAATTATTTTGAAGTTAAAAATGTGAGATTCTTATTCCAACAAATGGGAAAATGGGATTTAAAATAAGATGGAAAAATTTTGGATACTCTCAAAAAAAATAGTAAAGAAAGGCTAACATGAGGTGGAGATTTCATAATCATGAGTTTTTGATATGTAAATGAGACTTTTTGGAGGCCTTTTGATACCTCAGTGGATTGGGAAGAGAGATTCTCTTAGGCTCCTAGAAGTCCCATAAAACCTCCGTTTTTTAATTAAAAAATACTCCAGAAGCATGGGATATTTCATCTCTCATCTCTCCTCTTCCAAACTAGATTAAAAAGTGGGCCATAACTAGTCTAAATCTTGTCTAATTTGGCCCAAACTGAACTTGAAATCATCTAGATCCCAGTTGGGCTTGGTTGGAGGCATCCCTCACCTATAAATAGAGATCCCAGTTGGGCTTGGTTGGAGGCATCCCTCACCTATAAATAGAGAGCCCTCCTTGTGAGATGTTAGTGTAAACATTTTTCTAGGCTTATTTTCATTTCATCCTTGCTCTCCCTCTTGTGGAAGCTTTGGAACTCACCCTAACCCTAATTTTCGTGGCCAAACCTCTTCATCTCAAGCTTCCCTCACTCTTGGAGCTCTTCCATTAAAGCTTAAAGACTCCCTCACTCTTGGAGGTAAGCCTAAACAATGTTATCTAATCCCTCTTCTCCTCTTTTCATGTTTGAAAACATGGCAAGCTATGGTTTGCTCAAAGAGATGGCAAGCCTACACTGTAGTAGATGTTGCTAGAGTCTTCCTCAAAGAGATTTTCAGGTTGCATGGATTACCCAGAAGGATAGTGAGCGATCGAGATCCTAAGTTTACGTCAAGGTTCTAGACTGCATTCTTCGAAGTAGTGGAAACTTTCCAAGATCTCTCTACAGCCTATCACCCCGAGACAGATGGCTAGACAAAAAGAGTGAACCAAGTGATAGAAGATATCCTTCGATCATGCTGTGGTAGAGAACCCAGGAAGTGGTTAAGCTACTTGCATCTAGTTGAATTTGCCTATAATGCCTCTTATCACCAGAGTATCGGGATGAGCCCTTACAAAGCTTTATACAGAGACAAGATTGCCTTACACCATTAACTTGGTCTGACCCATTGATCAGGGTGGTCGAGATGTCCAGACAGATGCTAGATGATATGGAGCAGCAAATGCAGTCAATCCGTAATAAGGATATTCAGGCAACCAAGGATAGACAAAAGCAATATGCTGATAAGAAGAGAACGGATAGAGTGTTTGAAGAATCAAATATGGTCTTCATTCAGGTACAACCCAAAAGAAGTTCTTTATCTCTAGGGAAGTACAAGAAGGTATCTCCTAGATACTGTGGATCGTACATCATTACGAATAAAGTAGGAGATCTAGCCTATGAAATTCTTCTACCTCCACATCTGAAGGTAGATAATGTGTTTCATGTTAGCTTGCTTAAAAAGTATGTACCCAGCCAGAGTCATGTGCTAGATGATGAGCAGTTGACTTTTCCAACTCAAGGTCAGATGGAACTCCAACCTGAAGAAATCCTAGATGTTCAGGAGAAGGCTCTAAGGAAGAACAAAGTCCTTAGAGAATTTTTGGTCAAGTGGAAGTTCTGCCCTTTAGAAGATGCCACTTGGAAAAAAGAAGATGAACTGGTAAAGGATTACCCCTAGTTTGCGAGACAAGGGCATCTTGCGTTTTTCAAGTGGGAGAGGATGTAAGATTCCTCTCCAACTCCTAAAGATGTGTAAGTTCTCCTTTGAGTGATCCCCACTGATCATCACCTTTTCAGAATGCAAAAAGGCATTGTTTTCCCTTGTTTTTGGCCTAGATAGAGAAAATATTCTAGAGAGAGGTACTAAAAATTTGAAATATTTTTGGATAAGTATTTTCTTCTAGCCAATAGGAAGTGATCCCTTGAAACAGAATTTTAGTTTGAGTTTTCTATGTTTCATTAGTTTTGGATGGTGGGTGAACCAAGGAGGCCCCTAGTTCAAAGTTCTAAGCCTTATTAAATTATTTTGAATTTAAAAATGTGATATTCTTATTCCAACAAATGGAAAAATGGGATTTAAATTAAAAAAGGCAAAAACATTAGACAATCTCAAAAAAATAGTAAAGAAACGCTGACATGAGGTGGAGATTTCATAATCATGAGTTTCTGATATGTAAAGGAGACTTTTTGGAGGCCTTTTGACACCTCAGTGGAGTGGGAAGAGAGCTTCTCTTAGGCGCATAGAAGTCCCATCAAACCCTCATTTTTTTATTCAAATATACTCCAAAAGCATTGGATATTTCATCTCTCATCTCTCCTCTTCCAAACTAGATCAAAAAGTGGGCATAACTAGTCTAAATCTTGTCCAATTTGGCCCAAACTGAAGCTAGAAGCCTCTAGATCCCAGTTGGGCTTGCTTGGAGGCATCCCTCACCTATAAATAGAGAGTCCTCCTTGTGAGATTTTAGTGTAAAAGTTTTTCTAGGCTTATTTTCATTTCCTCCTTGCTCTCCCTCTTGTTTCCTTGGAGCTCACCCTAGCCCTAATTTTCGTGGCCAAACCTCTTCATCTCAAGCTTCCTTTACTCTTGGAGATATTCCATTGAAGCTTGAAGACTCCCTCACTCTTGGAGGTAAGCCTAAACAATGATATCTACTCCCTCTTCTCCTCTTTTCATGTTTGGAAACATGGCAAGCCATGGTCCTCCCTTCTTTTTCATGGTTGTTGTTAAAATAGATGTTTACTCTCTTCTTTAGATGTTAATCTTCTTGCCGACATCTCTACATGATTGCTAAGCATTTTATCTCATGGTTTCTTCTTAAAACCATGCCTTTCTTGATTTATGTTGTTGTTTAGATGAAGTAATGTTAATCTCCTATGCTTAAGTGTATTGTTTATGATTTATATTCACTCTTTATGAAGGTATACTCACTTTTTATGGTGTTAAATCCTTCTTGGAAGGTTAAACCTTAATTCTAATCTCATTTTCTTACCTTAAACTCTATAATTATATTCATGCATGTGTATGAATAATTATCTAGATGACAAAAGAGGATGTGTGAATTTATTCTTATGTATATATATTCATGGTATGCTTTATGACATTTTTAGATATCAAAAGTAGTCGTGTGAACATATTTGCATGTGTATATTCATGGTATATCTATACATGAATATTTTTATATCAAAAAGAGGAAACTTCATCACATTTTTATATATTAATATAATTAATTCTAGCATCAAAAGAGAATGTTTCATCATATTTTCATGTGTATATTTATGGCATGTTGATGTCTAGGTTTAAATGGAAAAGAGAATGTTTAAGAATATTTTTATGCAAATATTTTAATGAAATGATGCATGCATATTTATTGAAGGATAATTTGGAAAAGAAACATCCATGTTTAAATTTTATTATTCATGAATAGAATTATTTATAGTTCTTTTATATCCAAAGTAGAATGAATTTTCATATTATTGGATGTTTATCCATGCGATTAGAATTCACATTTATTTTATGAGATAAATGGAGAAATATCTATAGGAAATTCTCATGTCTATTTTTATATAAATTTTAGGAATTTATATTTATGCAAAAAAGGAAAAGGAGAAATTCTTATTTTTGATATTAGCTATAAGTACAAATACTTATTTTCAAGTTTCTTGATTATTAAATTTAAATTGAAAAATTGTCCTAAATAGAGCCAGGTTATGGCAAAATTTTTCCAAGATAGAAATATGAAATAAATCTAGGAATAAATTCAAACATTTTGGTGCTAGACCATGACCACTTCAGAAAGGTGGGATAGTAAGATGCATGCCTATCTCTTGAATTGTAAATTAAGCCACCAAAGACTTCTGACCATTCCCATTCTTCAATACGAAGAAGCGATACTCACCTGATTTTGAGAAGTTTCCCCTAAGACTTAAAATCGTCTAGAAAAAAGGTTAAAAATTTGTTTTGATTTGTATTTGATGGATGGATTGCCCGAGAAACGAGATTCCTAATTTTCATTGAGGAAGTCTAGGCTTTGAATGAAAGATCTTGTGAAACCAATACTAGAGATGTTTTCTCTCATGAAATAGCTTTTCGTGAGATGAAAACAAACTCAATGGAGAAATCCTACTTGCATAGAAACTCTGTTTTTTTTAAGGACTGTCTTATGCCAGAATGATGGAGAAAGCATTTGGTTTATTGTTTAATCTAAGGAGAGTTTACATTGCAACCAGCTGGCTGGGACTTTGTGAAGGACGTCTCTCACGCGGCAAAGCCTATCCAGGTCTTGACCAGTCTCGATACAGTTAAAAATGGTATGCTCCCAGTGCAATGGGCGAGGGATCGACAAAGTGACCTCTGTGTGAATTGCAAATGTAATGGGAATTCCTCTTTTAACATTTAATTATTTCTCATAGATAAATAAATTTATCTAAAAATTTATTTTTAAGATTAAATGAATTATCCCATAATTCCAATATGATAGGAAATTCTCTTTTTCCCATCCAATGATGGAATTCCAAATGTAATGGGAATTCCTCTTTTAACATTATATTATTTCTCATAGATAAATAAATTTACCTAAAATTTTATTTTTGTAATTAAATAAATTATCCCATAATTCCAATATGATAGGAAATTCTCTTTTTTCCATCCAATGATGGAATTCCAAATGTAATGGGAATTCTTCTTTTAAAATTTAATTATTTCTCATAGATAAATAAATTTATCTAAAAAATTATTTTTAAAATTAAATGAATTATCCCATAATTCCAATATGATAGGAAATTCTCTTTTCCCATCTGTTGCTTGCAAATGAGGATCAATACCAATACCAGGATGCAACAAAAACAATACTTAGGGCTCTTGAAAAGAGTTCCACTTTGTAGATGAATGTGGGAGAGGGTTTGATAATAATCCCACATGGGGACTTATGGGAGTCCTAGAATTTTTGTATAAAAGGTGGCTCATTTGAGAGCTTAGGTACACTTTGGGCTTAGTTCATGCAAGAGCTCCTTTGAGAGACCTACTCTCCCTCTTCTCCATAGAGGTGAAGACTCTTCTCTCACCCCATCTACATCATTGTATGAGGTTAATCTCTTCATTGAATCATTAGCAATGTCATGAGTCTTTCTCATCCTCTTCTCTAATCATTTTACTCTTGTGCATGCTTTTAGTATTTCATTTTTGAGTACATGGATTGATTTGAAGCTTTCATGGAAGCTTGATGCTTGAATGTGTGCATGCTTGTAGGAAGATAGGAGTGGAGTGAGGTCTTTCTCTTTGCTTGAGTGCATAGTGATTGTATTCCTCTTGCTTGTATTCGTGAATGAATGGGTGTGTAGGAATGAGGACAAGTTGAGCTTGTGTGTATGCTTAGTCTAGTGTCAAGTGATGGTAGCCATGAGCATTCTCTCCTTTTGTGGATAAGCTCTTGTGCACCGGTACGGGTCGAATCCCTAGCTCCGAAAGGGATGCAAATCCCATTGGAGTGAGCTTAGTGTGGATCGTACTCCTCTTACTACAAGAGAGAGAGTTTTCCGTCTCTCCATTGGCGCCGCTGCCGGGGAGAAGACTCAAATCCGGTTGAGAGTGTGTGGAAACCACCACTATTTCCTCTTTTGGTTGCAAAACCATTGAGTGATTAGGTTAAGTTTGGGTGTGTGATCCCGGTGTGAGTGGATAAGGTTAACCATTGAGCGGTTGAGGTTTCTCCCGCATTGTTCTTTTATGTTTCATTGCTTTTATGTTTTTTCAAGTACCGTTCATTATGCTTACCTTCATTGTTTTTTTGTCATTTCATTCTTTCATGCTTTTCGTTGACATGTAATTAGTATAAATAAATAAAAAGAAAAGAGGTGCGTTGCTAAGCTCTCCCATAGCTTATGCAAGCCCCATTGACTCCCAAGCAAGAAAGAAGAGAGATAGGAAGTGTTGGAGGCGACCTTCCTTTTGTTTTGTGTTGTTATTGTGTGGGGAGGTGTTTCCCTCAAGCATAGCAAAGAAAAAAAAAATAGATATATATATATAGATATATATATATATATCTATTACATGTGGCTGGAAACGGGCCGCGTGGAGGAGCAGTTGAGTCGTCCGGCTGAAAGTTAAGGCAATAATATATATATATATATATATATATATATATATATACAATCACAAGGCTGTAGGTGGCCGAGCGAAGGGATGCGAGCGCTGCAGACTGCTTTTAAGAAAAAAAAAAACAATTATATATATATATATATATATAATTATTTTTTTCGATTTTTACGTTGGCGGGCAGCAAGACCAACGAGCGAAGGCTGGTTGACGGCAGCGTTGACGGCGGCAGCAAGACCAACGAGCAGAGGCAGCGTCGACAGAGGCAGGAAGAAGGCGGCCTTTTTCTTTTTTAAAAAAACAAAAAAAATAATAATTAAATCTATATATATATATATATATATATATATTTGCAGCGTTGACGGCGGCGTTGGCGCAGCGTCAGCAAAGAAAGAAGGCACCCAGTTGAAGGTGACGTGCCAGCAGCCGGTAGTGGGTGAAGCGCTGCATCGAAGTCGAGAGTGAAGGCAGGCTCGAGAGTGAAGGCAGAGACTGTGAAGGGCTGCAAGGAGGTGAGGGTGCGGCGGAGGCTGAGGCTAAGGGTGGCTGGGTGTGGAAGCGAAGAAAGGGCCAGCAGGCGAGAGGCGTGGTCGGCAAGAGCGCAGAGTCGCTAAAGCTTGGAGAGGCCGGCAGTGGAGGTGGTGGCCGTCGTCTGCGACTGAAGCTGGTCGGCAGCTGCAGTCGTGGAGGGAGCCGGCGAAGAAGGAGTGGAAGAAGGCGGCCAAGAAGAGTTGAAGCGCAGCAGCTGGCGAGTGAAGAAGCTGTAGCTGGCAACACGTGAAGGCGAGCGGTGCGGCGACAAATCCGGGCGGCGAGCGCGGAGCGAGACGATAAGGTTAGTGGATTTTTTCATTTTTTTTATTTTTTTAAATTAATTTTTATGTTTTTTATTTTTAAATAAAAAAAAACAAACAAAAAATAATAATATTTCTTATTTAAAAAAAAAAAAGAAAAAAAAAAGAAAAAAGAGATTTTGAAAAAAAAGAAAAAAAAAGAATAGTGGAAAATCTTTTAAAAAAATAGAAATAAAAAAATTCTTTTTATTTTTTTTAGGAGTCTATATTGTGTGCATATTTTTTTTTATTTTTTTTTATTTTTGTAATTTTTAGCATATTTAGAGTAATTTGCATTGGTTTAAATTTTTGTAATATATATATAAAAAAAAAACAACAAAACAAAACAAAAGGAAACAATAAAAAGAAAAAAGAAGAAAAAACAATTTTTATTTTTTGAATCCATTGTTCATCATTTAAAATTTTGCATAATTTAAGTAGCTTGTATTTTTTTATTTTTATTTTTTTTAGAATTTTTGTAATTGCATGCATAATTAGTAGATTTATAATTTTTATATTTGGCACGAAATTTATTCATTTTATCAAAAAAAAAAAACAAACAAACAAACAAACAAACAAACAAAAAAACAAAAGGAGGAAAAAAGACAAAAGAAAATTTTGGATTTTTTTTAGGAGTCTATTATTTTTTTGCATATTTTGTAGTTCTTCATTTTTTTTTAAATTTTTTGCATAATTAGTGTAACCTGCATTTTTTCATTTTTTGTAACTCTGTGCATAATTAGTATTTTTTTAGTGTGATTCATAATTTTTGTGTAAATTCAAAAAAAATAAAAAAATAAAAATCATAAAATCATATTAAAAAAAAAACAATAAAAAAATAGGATAGATAGTTACGCCACACATATTCTTTTTAGTTGCCTTTAGTGATTAGGTAGGAAAAAATATATATATATATATACATATATATATATATTTTTATCAAAAAAACAAAACACAAAAACCAAAAAAAAAACCAAAACAAAAACAAAAAAAACATAACAAAACCAAAAAAATTTGACCTTATGCACTTACGGTCAGGACGTCTGATAGATTCTGCCATAGGACCTAGGGCACCTTCTAGAGTACCTACGCAAGAAAGTGGGACCCAATCGGTAGGCAATTTGGCAGATATTGCTGAAACCCTTACTGAATCCCAATCCGATACCCTTTCCTCCAGAACAAATAGTTCATTGTCCATGGACAATCTAGGGCCATCAACTAGTCATCCCGTAGCCCAAAATAGGACACCCTCAAGATCCTTTAATCCATTTGAGGCCGACACCATGGGGTTAACATTCAATGTGCGACTCCAATATGTCTACACAAATGCTCAAGGAGCTGAGATCTTTAGGGATCCACAACAACGGTATCTTGTTAAGATAGCCGACATATTCTCAGAACTTGACAGAGCACCTCTAGTCAATGACCAGGGTAACATGTATATGGGTGGAGATGGTGTTCGCTACGAAGTCACCTACCATCCAGAAAAGGTAGACAAATTAGGGGAGCTCTCTAAAACAGAGTTTTTAGACATATCACAACTTTCCAGAGCAAGGGAGTCTAGAGATGACTGGCTCATCGAGCCGGACATGCCTGGACCTTCCAATGCCCAATCCTCAAAGCCATCCACCAGAGATGATTTACTTCTTGTAGATCTAAATTTGGACAAGGATAGGAAAGGCAAGTGTAAAAAGAATCAGGGGGCTGAAAGCCAATGGGAGTTTGTACGACAAATTCCTGTGACAAAGGTCTTACAGGATGACCCACTTCAAGAGGTCTATAAAGATTCGTTAGAGGGATACTATGCCACAACTAAATCGCCAGAGCTGGAGCTTCCTCTAGCTTATGTAGTGGTAGTTGAGAAGTGTGCAGGACACATGAACAGAATAGTTGATAAATGGGCCAATGAATATCGAACGTTAGATTGGAAAGAGATTAGGGAACTCACGTGGAAAGGACAACCATTATTTATAGAAGTGTTCTCAACACATACAGCCAAACCAGGAGAGACAGCCTTTCTTGGAGAAACTGTTGCTCCTCCCCTACGAGAGTTCACTAGAGAGGGACCTTCAACATCTAAGTGGACCACTGCTAGTAGCCCAACTCTAGCAACACGATATCGTCCTACACCAAATGTGCGACCACAGGTCACACCACAACAACATCTTTCCCACTATGACAATCGGATGAGAAGGGAGCCAACTAGGCCTCCTATAAGTGCACCTCTTGAAATGAGGGTGACAAGATCTTTGGAGGGGTTTGGTGAGGCTGGTAATAGGGTACCAACACCAATTTTGGAAACATGTGGACCATCTTTCCAAAGAGAGGAACAATTTCCACTAAGGGTAAGAGGCCGTAGGCCCTATGATGAGTATTCACGACAAGTAAGGCCATCAACTCTTCAGAAATTGGTAAAGAAATATGAAGGGTCGGGAGATCCATACGACCATGTAGCAGCTTTTAGGCAAGCAGTTCGAGCTGAGCAAGTTGCTGACAAGCATACTCAAATAGAAGGGTTTGGACTCACTCTTGAAGGAAAAGCCCTGGCTTGGTTTCAGGCATTAGAGGCTTCAGACAAAACTTCTTTACGAGTTTTGGAAGAGAGATTCATTGCTGCTTTTTCCTTGATGGGAATTCAACATGACACAGTAGCGCATATCTACTCTTTCAAACAAGGCGAGAATGAGAGTGTTAGAGACTGTGTAAATAGAATGAAGCAGTACATTAATCGTTGCCCAGAAGATGAGAAGCCTGCCCAAAGTCGATTAATTTCTCTCTTCTTAAAAGGCCTCAAAAATTCAACACTGCATACACATCTCTATGCTAAGAAACATACAAGTTTTAATGAGTGTTGCCATGATGCTATGGATTTCACCGATAACTTCAAGTTCCAGGATGGTTCTGGCCCTGAGGTGAAACCTAGAAATCAATGGGGTGAAGATCAAAGTTCAGGGTCTAGCGCACTAGTAAATCCAGACCAAATAGCCAACCTAGTGCTAAGGAGATTAGGACAAACCTATCGTCCACCCATGCAGCCACCAACAACAGCAGCAGAGAATGAGGAGTGTACTTCCTACAGGTCCTCATCTTTGTGGAGCATGTGGCGGTGACCATAAAACAGAGGACTGTAATACCTTTTCTCCTCTAGTCACAAACCAACCCACAAAGAAGTGGTGCCAAGCCTGTGCTTGGAACTTTACTCATACCACCCAGGATTGTACTCGCATTGCGAGAATGAGACAGGAACGTGAGCAACCGAGGGGTGGAGTGGCTCCACAAATGTATCAACAATATACAAATTTTGAACGTAAGCCACCGATGATACAAGAACAAGCACGACCTGTTCTTGGTGCTCAACCTCCTGCTCCAGGGACTGCTCCTGTGAGGGTTGTCGACTATGACAATTCAAATGTGTGTAGAGAATTGGTAAACCCAGGCTATGTGGAAGAAGAATACACATCATATTCATCCAAAGAAAATATCTTTGAAAGTCCCGCATACCCAAACCAAGCACTGGTGGAGATTCAACCAGGGGAACAAAACTCTTTAATGTTGCTAGGCGGCTACCAACCTAGGACTCCAGGCCCCTCAGGTCAATGGCAGCCAAGGAAAGTAGAGGCCAAACCAATGGGCCCCTGTTATGAGTGTGGAGAACCCCATTGGGCTCGTGATTGTCCACATCGCTCAAGGCAAGCATCTAGGTCCAATACAACAGTGCAACAATTTCCACCAATAGAAAGATATTGTCTGGGGTGTTGTGTCGAACACTTCCCGAAGGATTGTCTGTTGAAACCACATGAGGAGGGCAACTCTCAACCAAAGGTTTCACTTAACCTTGTAGGGGCAATTCCATCACCACCTTCATCTGAGAATGAGGATGTCGTGCCACTTAGAGTCATGACTCGATCACAAACACGAAACGCTGAAATACAAACTGATGAGACACCTCGAACTAGGGACACAAAGACAAATCTAGTGGACAAGACCCTACAGTCCAGTAGAAAAAAAACCACTAGGAGGAAGAAGAACCGAAACAAGCACACTAAAAGTGCATCCACTTCTAGTTCTCAGGAGAACTCTAAACAAAACATAAGGGATAAAACTTTTACATCCCAAGAAGTGCGTGAGGAACCTAAACTTGAGCCAAGTGCTAAACAAAATGAGGCTAGTACGACTGAGGATAGCTCTGGGGGTTCTGTTTTTGTGGATAAAGTGAATGAGACTCTAGAGGCCATCATTGATGCTCATAGAAGTCGCATTGCAGCCTTGTCAGAGCTACCCAAGAAGCTTCAAGAATACCCAAACCCTCGTGAGGAGAAGATCAATCTAGCTGTACATCAGCAACTCATTAGGGAAGCTCAGTCAATACTTGAGGGACCACCACCACCTATTCCTTGTGGCCCAACCTCTCTTAAGCCAACATTAGAAACTATACCGGAAGTGTCATCAAGTAGGGAAATGAAAAGTGAGTTCATTTCACAAGCTCAAAGCGAAAGATCGACACCAATTGACACTCCATTGAAAGAAGAAAGTCTACCATCACCTAGCCTTGTCTTCCCATGCAATGATGAAATTATTGATGCTAATGAGGACATGGCAAATGACATGTGGGCCGCAGTAAATGAGAAAATTAATGAGAACATGTCTTCTGTTAGTTCGCCTCCATTCTCTGAGGTGGATTTTACCAGAGACTCAGAAAACAATTTTGGACGCCCAAGCATCCAGGAGGAAGGTCAAACAATTGTTTCTCCTAGAAGTAAGCATACAATGAAAACCTTACCATCCTATCTGGGAGAATATGAGAACTGTTCTCAAACCTTGAGGATACCCTCCATGCATAAAAGGTTGACTAAGGAGAAAGATATGAGTATGGTGCAAGCTATTTTGTCAGCACCAGTGGCTTGTACCTTACCTTTGCTTGAATTGATAAAGCTTAAACCTGAGTTGTGGAATGATATTGCCACATGTTTGTCAGAGCAGGTATTGCTACAAAAGGGTCACCATGAGTGTACTATACACCATGAGACAAAGCATGTAATGCCAGTTCCTATCAACAAAGTTGGAAAATTTTGTGAAGACGATCAGGGAAATGCTACCCTCCCATTAGAAGTGCGAAAAGTATCTTCAACTGCAATACTTGATAGTGGTGCAGGAGTGGGCATTGTGACAAGGTCTATTTGGGAAAAATGGGGCAAACCAGCTATTAGGAGTACCAGGATGCGTTTGCAGCTAGCAGATGGAAGCTTAGAACATCCCCTTGGGCTGCTTGAGAACATATTGGTCACCACATGTGGGATTGAATATGAGCATACCTTTGCAGTGGTGGATTTTGGAAAGCATCCAAACTATGAAGTGATATTGGGTAGACCATTCATGCGACAATTTCAAATGATTCAAGATTGGGGATACAACTACTTGTACCTCCGACATGATTCTGTCATCACAAGGGTCAACCTAAGGAATCACTCATATCGTGATGTAACAAGGTCTCCAATAGATGAGTTTGATTATGCTTCATCTGAGGGCTCAAGAGTTACATTGTCAGATGGGCGAGAAGATCTATGGATGTGTGGAGCCTCATGTAGGGATTTCAACACTGAGAGACTTAAGGGTAATCGAAGTGTATCTGATGAGGCATACATTCCACAACCCTTCCCTGAGCATTTAATTGATCCATTAGAATGGAGTCATGTCCTTGCAACATTATCGACATGTGCTTTACCAAAGCCAATTCAATTTTGTGACTCAGATGGATATGATATTGTTCCTATGCGAATGGTACAACCACGTGCTCTTCTAGATCATTTGTACTATAGGGATACATCCAAAACAACAGCTATGCATGTCGAGGAAGTCTCAGTTGAGAATTTAACACTCAAATCTGTTAATGATGCTGATAAGAAAGAGACACAAGCTCCAAAACAAATGATGTGGATAATTGATGAGTACTTAAGTGAGGGCCATGGCTGGCATGTTCCAACTAATCTAGTTGCTGCTCAAAGAAGGCCAGGCAAGAAGGATTCATCAATGTGGCTACCCAAAGTTGTACCATCTCTTCCAGTTGCTAAGCCTCTTAAGAAGCACATCATTTCCAAGCCTAAATCTCGAATTGTTACTCGATGGGTCCCCAAACAGGTTCTTAAAGCACAAGGTTATTATGAGGGTGCAACCGCAATTTGGCTTCCAAAATGCCATGCTGAGCAAAAGGTAAAAGAGTGTTTCAGAAAGGTTCCGAGAGTCACCCCTGATTGGCCATATCAGTGGGTGCAAAAGAAATCAACACAAATTCCCCAAGAAAGGAAAGGTGGCTGTGATAGCACCTACAAATCTACTTGTGTTGATCTTCCTAAAACATGTATTGAAACAACTGTTGCCCCTATTTCTCCTTGTTACATGATTCAACCATCAACTGGTGTACATAAGTCAAGTCCAAAGGAGTCTCATTTGAGCATAGATTCTGGTATTTCAATGCCTAAATCCTCTTATCTTGCTCAAATTCCTCGACATTTGATAAAATTCCCACCCAAGAAGGACACAACTAAAACCAAAGATAAGGCATTAACACTACAAATGAAGCTCTTTGGTAGATCAATGTTTGAATAGTGTGGTGTCTTACGCCTTTAGAGAATTATGTTCTTTTTGAGATAATCTACACCATCAGCGCAAGAGTAACTCAGTGACTCCACAATAAGAACGACAAGCCAGGGCACTTTTCTCCCATTGGGTTTTTTCCCCTCGGCTATATTTGGTGATTGGCACCACTAACAAATTTTATTCTTTTGTTTTTTTCTTTGTTTGTTAATAAAACTTTGTGCAGAGATCTCAGCTTAAGAAGAGCATCAGATACGCCCCTACAGTCCACCTATCGTGCACACAAATTAGGAAGGGGGGAGATATGCTATGCCTACAGGGATCAAGGAGAAGCAATCTGCACAAAATCAGCAATTATTCAAGGCAAACGAACAACATCAACAGGGCACTACAACAGGTGTATGCAAATCTTAATCTTTATTTCTTTAAGTGCTCTTATCTTTCGAATATATGGTTTGCATGTACACAATATTGGCTGGTTTGAGTTTTGATTAGTAGTTAAAATGTGGTGAGTACATTCTAGAGTCTTAGAAAACTTAGTAAGAGATATTTCTATCCAAAGACAGTGTAGGATATATACCAAGGGAGTATGCCAAGTACTTATGTCTTCAAGGTATATTAGTTATCCCTAGTGGTAGTTATCTCTTAGATATGAGCTAGGTGCTACGAGTAATAAAAATTTATGAAAATATACCCTACAAAAATATATATACAAGGTGAATTGCGACATGAAGTGTCTACCGCCATGCGAAGTGCTTGGTAGGACCTGGGGATGTCTCAGCACCTTGGGACCGATGCCTTGGTTTCCATGGGGTGAACACTAATGTCTAAAAACTTCAGAAGAAGAACTTTGAGGAATCTATCGCCTTGATAGATGTTGGTAGGACTCGGGGGTACACTATGGGCCCTCAAGACCGATGCCCTCATCTTCAAGGGGTACTCCTTAGGTCATAAAAGAAAGAAAAAGGGTCTGTCGCCCTTGAGATACTTAGCGGTCTTTAGATTCTCTTGGCGGAGGTCTCTGGGCCATTGCTTGGGTCTCATGGGGATAGAAACTTAATCTTTATCACCTTCTACACACATATCAAAAAAAAAAAAAAAAACAAAAACAAAAACAACAAGAGAGAGCTCCAATCACCTTTGCTCATACTTAGGAGTAGGGTTGCCACTTAGGAGTAACTTACATACTGATAGGACATTGAGACTGCGGTCATAACCGGAGGTGTACAAAGACACTTGCCTTTGCATAGCATTATCTACTACCTAAGTCTCACTTTGGACTAGTTTTTACTCACCTCTTTTAGTATTCATTAAAACTTTAATCAGCCTTGCACTTGTATGCTCACGTGTGTAATTATTATTGCTGATTTTGCTTTTCTTTTCTTTTTATCAATAAAGGACTTTACTCGTATCAATTGTTTTTGTTGCAGCTCTTGCTACTACCGCGCTCGAGGACGTGCGCAAAATAGGAAGGGGGGAGTGTTGCTTGCAAATGAGGATCAATACCAATACCAGGATGCAACAAAAACAATACTTAGGGCTCTTGAAAAGAGTTCCACTTTGTAGATGAATGTGGGAGAGGGTTTGATAATAATCCCACATGGGGACTTATGGGAGTCCTAGAATTTTTGTATAAAAGGTGGCTCATTTGAGAGCTTAGGTACACTTTGGGCTTAGTTCATGCAAGAGCTCCTTTGAGAGACCTACTCTCCCTCTTCTCCATAGAGGTGAAGACTCTTCTCTCACCCCATCTACATCATTGTATGAGGTTAATCTCTTCATTGAATCATTAGCAATGTCATGAGTCTTTCTCATCCTCTTCTCTAATCATTTTACTCTTGTGCATGCTTTTAGTATTTCATTTTTGAGTACATGGATTGATTTGAAGCTTTCATGGAAGCTTGATGCTTGAATGTGTGCATGCTTGTAGGAAGATAGGAGTGGAGTGAGGTCTTTCTCTTTGCTTGAGTGCATAGTGATTGTATTCCTCTTGCTTGTATTCGTGAATGAATGGGTGTGTAGGAATGAGGACAAGTTGAGCTTGTGTGTATGCTTAGTCTAGTGTCAAGTGATGGTAGCCATGAGCATTCTCTCCTTTTGTGGATAAGCTCTTGTGCACCGGTACGGGTCGAATCCCTAGCTCCGAAAGGGATGCAAATCCCATTGGAGTGAGCTTAGTGTGGATCGTACTCCTCTTACTACAAGAGAGAGAGTTTTCCGTCTCTCCACCATCCAATCATGTAATTCCAAATGTAATGGGAGTTCCTCTTTTGACATTTAATTATTTCTCATATATAAATAAATTTATCTAAAAATTCATTAATTATGCATAAATCTAAAAATCAATATCTCTATGATTACAATGAGAATCAATCAGTTTATCTAGGATGATTATTCCTATAATATGGTAGGAAGTCATCTTTTTATACTTTGAATGAAAATGTTTTATATGTAATTTTTACAAAAATTTCGCCATAGCTCCGCTGCTATTACTGATAAATCTCAATTTATTCTAAAAGAATGAACTTTAACATTATGGATATGATTAGAATGATCCCTAATTGGATCATTAACCCATTATGGATTGAATCATAAATTTTCATGAAATAACTAACTTAAAAGCATAAAAAAACCATTAATTTAGCCTCCAATTAAACAAGCATAGAATTTATTCTTGGATTAGGGAAAAGCTTCATGAGAGAAGCTTCATTTGGATTGAGAATAGGTCATGGGAATGACCATTCTTTGAGTGAGAGAGAGAAATTACATAAAAACCATTAAAATTAAGCATAAATAAAAATTTATGTATTTCCTTACTACCATTCGTCAATTAACTTCAATAAAATTCAAAAGCCATTCCAATTAAGCTTCTCAAGCTTGAGAGGGGTTGAGAAGAGAGAAACATTGATAAATTATAGAAAAAGATCAAAATTCACCCTTTACCTTACAAGTTGCTTGATTCTTTGATCACGGTAGAGGCCCCCGACCAATCAACTGGTTTGTTATGTTGATGGAGCCACCAATTAAGATTGAAGAAAGAGGGAAGCTCCAATTTCTTCAATTTGGAGAGAATTTTAGAGAATAGTAAAAATTATCATTATTTCAGCATAATACTGGCATATTATAGTTCTCATATTTTTTACAAGGGGCTAAGGATCTATTTATAGGAGAGGGAGGCCTCTAACCAAGTCTAACTAATTTCTAGGAATTTCTAGGTTCAGTTTGGTTGAATTTGGACAAGATTTGGACCTAGTTTTGTTCCCTTTTGATTTGGTTTGATCCAAGAGAGAGGAGAGAAAAAAATATCACATTATTTTTTAGTTTAAAACTCATTCAAGCATGTGAAGTAGGCACCTCCTTGAAGGGACTCCCCTTCCTTACACATGTGTCAAAATGGAATCATTATACCCAAAATATCTCATTTTTTTAAAGTAATACTTATAGTTTTTTTTCTAATAAACCTTGTACATAGTCAACTCTTCATCTTATGTGGGCATTTACTCATTTTTGGGTATTTTTCTTTTACAAATTGGATTTTTCTCTTCCCCACACATGGATTGATCTTATTGGTCCATAGGAACCTTAATTGGACCTTAATTTCCATTGAAAAGTTCTTTTTGAATTTCTATTTCAGGGGAATTCATTTTAGATACTAGGAGGATTTTTTTATCCAAAAATATCTCAATTTTGGACTACCTCTCTCTAGATATTTTCTCTCTCTAGGTCAAAACAGGGTAAAACAGAATCTTTCTTTTATTTCAGAGAGGGGAATAATTATAAGATCAGAAGGGGAGGCTCTTACACCTGCACACCTCAAAAAGCTGGAGGGAGGAATCTTACATCCTACCCCACTCTTAAAAAACGCGAGATGTCCTCATCTCGTAAACTAGTGGACAACTCTTTCCCTTAAGATCCAATTGATTCTAGGGTTCCTTATATTCTGGTCAACCCAACAGAATCCTTGGATAACGATCCCTTATATAGAACTCATCATCAGCAGATAACAATTCATTCAGAACATATCATTCATATCTTTAACACAATAATAGTCGTGTGAACCGAAAAAATTTCTTTCTGAATATTCCTCCACGGGAATTTAAGTCAACCAAGTCCTCAATTTGTCATCCAATTAACTTGATCCACCGGGTCAAGTGTTAACAGTAGCAATCTGACAGCACAATCCACTAATCTCATAGTGATTTGCTAAAGTCATTATCATCATTCCACTTACGAACATTATCACAGGGACTTCTCCTATTCATCCTCATTGTGGTTTTTGCTCAGCTTAACGCTTTTTAACCAAAATTTAGGAATCATCTTTTTCCAATCAGAATCCAAATCAACTCATCAATTCTCAACCAAAATTTTAAAATCATATCAACCACATTCCAATTCATCATCTGATAGCATCTGGATAGCATTTAAGCTTATAATTTAAAGGTTTTAGATTTACTCATATATACTGATAGCATTTAAGCTTATAATTTCATCATCTGGATAGCATCTAGATAGCATTTAAGCTTATAATTTCAAGGTTTTAGATTTACTCATATATACTGCCAGTAAAGAGTTACAGTTATACCCTCGGTATATACAGGTAGTCACGGTCCTTGGAATTATAAGGTAAATACCATCATGTCTAGGCCTCAAGCAAGTCAGGGATTCCATACAATTGCGGTACTTCCATTTGAAGACCCAATTACTAACTTATGAATTTCAGTCTGAATACCAATTTGTATACCAATTTCAGTCAGAATACCAATTTGTATGAATTTCATCCTACAATTCCAACCTTTTACTGTTATTTCATAAAATTTTGACATTTTTGGCTTCTCAGTTGATCCTCATTAGTCAATTTCCTCTGATACCAGTTGAAAGATCCCTGCCCACTCCGTGCAACGGATTCGAGGGTGGTAGCAGCGGAAGAAGCACTCCTTGCGCCGTGCAGGTCCTTTCACTCGGGGCCTCGCCCCCCACGGATATCCGGACAGGAGACTAATCCCTCGGTTCTTCCAAAAACCGAACCCCGAAAAACTTCACTTGCCTGGAAAGCACGAGCAATTCCTCTAGGATAAGTTTACTCTAACGTAGTCAAGGTCATTACTAACCAAACTGTTCCGACC
This sequence comes from Cibotium barometz, assembly GCF_041138505.1. Taxonomy (NCBI): domain Eukaryota; kingdom Viridiplantae; phylum Streptophyta; class Polypodiopsida; order Cyatheales; family Cibotiaceae; genus Cibotium; species Cibotium barometz. The sequence goes on from NC_141079.1 coordinate 1,951,458, forward strand.
GAACCTAAAGTCACTTGGTCGGATCAAGAAGAACTTGCACTTGGATCATAGAGATCAACACTTTTTTCCCCATCAAGAGGCACAGCCGTTGATTCCTTTTCTTTCCATAGAACAATTACTATCCGGGATTTACTTCATCTAGCATACTACAACAGAATTGAGTCTCATTTTTTACAGATCCATCAGTCCAGCCTAACCCCATCCAGCCCCATGGGTTAGCCAACTGCCCAACCAGTGTAGTGATGGGATCCAATTTAGAATTTGATGAGGTTTTGTCCCGGGTACCAGGGAAAAGAGTTCCCAGGCCCCCTAGCCGGATATTCATGCAAATTTAACACCAGTCATGCCACTCACACCCATTATGAAATTGCCTTTTTCATAGATTCAGCCATCTTTAAAACAATCATTTAATGAAACCATAGTATCACTGATCATAATGCTCCAAAATATCCGGTTGAATCTTAATTTCCAATCATTTCTTCATTGGAGTATTAATGGCATCATTGGCAACCAGAACGCTCCCACCTGTCCACTTAGGGGCCTTTTCAATAGTTCCTAGCTCATAGTACCCGTCAATATATTCACTTATAAAAATCAAGATGGAATCTCTGTTGAACATCAGCAAGATCAACCAATAGATCCATATATTAAAAAAAGCCATGGACTCATCCGTTGAGGACCAGCAAGGTCAGTCAACCACATCCATGCCCGGTTTCAGAAAACAACTCTTACTCCTTGTTCCAATATCTTCCACGATGCACGTGTGGGTATCTTCGGCGACCTGGAGCCCAAGCATGGTATGGTTAGTTAGCACCCTCTAGGATCCTTCGCAGGTCACCTAGCGCTTCACTCATAAGCTGCTTCCTTGGTCCCTCATCCACCGTACCGGAAGCTAACCATTTAAATCGAACCGAGGCTAGTCAAGACCTCGGCCAACCTTGCTACGTGAGACGTCCTCCCTTGACTCTCTGTCAGCTATTGCAACTTTATCAGTTAGGTCTCCACGACCTTATTCACAAGACGGTCAAAATGCTTCCCCAACATTCTTGACATAAAACAGTCATTTATAAACAGGTCACAAATACAATTTCTATAATGAACTCTCGGCTTTCCACATTATCCCTCATCAGTCCACATTACTTATTCCACATTCAATTCATATGTGTATCCATTCTCATCCAATCACATCATTTTCCATCTCATCATATCAGATTCATTCACATCACATATCATTCATTCACATCCCATATCATTCATTCACGTCTTGATTCACATGCCATCACATCTCATCCATTCACTCATATCGACGTCACATCCTTTCACATACACATTCGCATTCATTATTCCACCTACACCTCCACATTCGTACATCCACATCCATATCGACATATATACATCCACATCCACATCCACATCCACATCCATATCCACATCCATACATCCACATCCACATCTACATCCATACATCCATTTCAACATCCACATTCATACATCCACATCCACATCCACATCCATACATCCATATCCACATCCACATCCACATCCATACATCCATATCCACACCCACATCCATACACCCACATCCATATCTACATCCATACATCCATTTCCACATCCACATCCATACATCCACATACACATACACTCCACATCTACATCCATACATCCATTTCCACATCCACATTCATACATCCACATCCACATCCACATCCATACATCCATATCCACATCCACATTCATACATCCACATCCACATCCACATCCACATCCACATCCACATCCATACATCCACATCCACATCTACATCCATACATCCATTTCCACATCCACATTCATACATCAACATCCACATACATCCACATCCACATACATCCACATCCACATCCACATCCATACATCCATATCCACATCCACATTCATACATCCACATCCACATCCATACATCCACATCCAAATCCACATCTACATCCATACATCCATTTCCACATCCACATCCACATCCACATCCACATCCATACATCCATATCCATATCCATACATCCACATCCACATCCACATCTACATCCATACATCCATTTTCACATCTACATTCATACATCCACATCCACATCCACATCCACATCCATTCATCCATATTCACATCCACATCCACATCCATACATCCATATCCACATCCACATTCATACATCCACATCCATACATCCACATCCACATCTACATCCATACATCCATTTCCACATCCACATTCATACATCCACATCCATATCCACATCTATACATCCACATACACATACACATCCCTTCTTTCATATATACATCCATATTCACATCCGAGTACTTCCCATCTCACCCTTTCACATATTCTCTCAACCCTTTTCTCATCTCATTATTCACATTTACATTTATTTCCATTACATCACATCTTATCACATCCTATTTTCATCTTATCACATTCATTCACATCCTATCGCATTCCATACACACATCCATTCTCATCCTATCACACAGCCCATACACATCTTATCACATCCTATTTTCTTCTCATCACATCTAGTCACATGCTATTACCATTTATTAGCTTTTTCTAGATTGATACCGATAATAGGACTTTTTTTAAATTTCAGCCTATTGCTTGGCCTAATTAAAGATTCTTTTTCTGACAACTAGTTTCATATTCCTTCTCAATTCCTCTATATTCAATATTCTTCTTTTGAATAAAAGATTTCATGGGATTTGTAGAAATCAATTCTACCCATATTTCCTCTTATGGTAAAATAATCATAAATTGAATTTACACTTAAAAAAAATTCCTCTTCTTCCCATTTAATTTCTAGGATCCCAATTACCATGGAAATTCCTCTTTTCCCATCAAATATTTCTTATAAAATAAATTCATTTAAAATATCAATTATTTCAATATGCTAGAAATTTCTCTTTGTCCATCTAAATGATGGAATTCCAAATGCAATAGGAATTTCTCTTTTAGTACTTAATTATTTCTCATAGATAAATAAATTTATCTAAAAATTCATCTTTAAGTTTAAATGAATTACCCCATAATTCCAATATGATAGGAAATTCTCTTTTTCCCATCTAATGATGGAATTCCAAATGTAATGGGAATTCCTCTTTTAACATTTAATTATTTCTCATAGATAAATAAATTTATCTAAAAATTCATTTTTAAAATTAAATGAATTATCCCATAATTCCAATATGATAGGAAATTCTCTTTTTTCCATCCAATGATGGAATTCCAAATGTAATGGAAATTCCTTTTTTAACATTTAATTATTTCTCATAGATAAATAAATTTATCTAAAAATTCATTTTTAAAATTAAATGAATTATCCCATAATTCCAATATGATAGAGAATTCTCTTTTTTCCATCCAATGATGGAATTCAAAATGTTATGGGAATTCTTCTTTTAACATTTAATTATTTCTCATAGATAAATAAATTTATCTAAAAATTTATTTTTAAAATTAAATGAATTATCCCATAATTCCAATATGATAGGAAATTCTCTTTTCCCATCCAATCATGGAATTCCAAATGTAATGGGAATTCCTCTTTTAACATTTAATTATTTCTCATAGATAAATAAATTTATCTAAAAATTCATTAATTATGCATAAATCTAAAAATCAATATTTATATGATTACAATGAGAATCAATCAGTTTATCTAGGATGATAATTCCTATAATATGGTAGGAAGTCCTCTTTTCATACTTTGAATGAAAATGTTTTATGTGTAATTTTTACAAAAATTTCACCATAGCTCCGTTGCTATTACTGATAAATCCCAATTTATTATAAAAGAATGAACTTTAACATTATGGATATGATTAGAATGATCCCTAATTGGATCATTAACCCATTAGGGATAGAATCATAAATTTTCATGAAATAACTAACTTAAAAGCATAAGAAAGCCATTAATTTGGCCTCCAATTAAACAAGCATAGAATTTATTCTTGGATTAGGGAAAAGCTTCATGAGAAGCTTCATTTGGATTGAGAATAGGTCATGGGAATGACCATTCTTTGAGTGACAGAGAGAAATTACATAAAAACCATTAAAATTAAGCATAAATAGAAATTTATGTATTTCCTTACTACCATTCGTCAATTAACTTCAATAGCATTCAAAAGCCATTCCAATTAAGCTTCTCAAGTTTGAGAGGGGTTGAGAAGAGAGAAACATTGAGAAATTACAGAAAAAGATCAAAATTCACCCTTTACCTTACAAATTGCTTGATTCTTTGATATCACGGTAGAGGCCCCCAACCAATCAATTGGTTTGGTATGTTGATGGAGCCACCAATGGAGATTGAAGAAAGAGGAAAGCTCCAATTTCTTCAATTTGGAGAGAATTTTAGAGAATAGTAAAAATTATCATTATTTCAGCATCATACTGGCATAGTATAGTTCTCATATTTTTTTACAAAGGGCTAAGGATCTATTTATAGGAGAGGGAGGCCTCTAACCAAGTCCAACTAATTTCTAGAATTTCCAGGTTCAGTTTGGTTGAATTTGGACAAGATTTGGACCTAGTTTAGTTCCCTTTTGATTTGGTTTGATCCAAGAGAGAGGAGAGATAAAAATATCACATTATTTTTTAGTTTAAAACTCATTCAAGCATGTGAAGCAGGCACATCCTTGAAGGGACTCCCCTTCCTTACACATGTGTCAAAATGGAATCATTATACCCAAAATACTTTATTTTGTTTAGTAATACTCATAGTTTTTTTCTAATAAACCTTGTACATAGTCAACTCTTCATCTTATGTGGGCATTTACTCATTTTTGGGTATTTTTCTTTTACAAATTCAATTTATCTTCTCCCCACACATGGATTGATCTTATTGGCCCCCCATAGGAACCTTAATTGGACCATAATCTAAAAATTTATAAAAATCTATACCCTTAGGCTAAGGTTCTTTATACCCATTTCTAATTAATTCCAATTGCACATTGGAATGTTCTTTTTGAATTTCTCTTTCAGGGGAATTCATTTTAGACACTAGGAGGATTTTTATATCCAAAAATATCTCAATTTTGGACTATCTCTCTCTAGACATTTTCTCTCTCTAGGTCAAAACAGGGTAAAACGGAATCTTTCTTTTATTTCAGAGAGGGGAATAATTATAAGATCAAAAGGGGAGTTTCTTACACCTGCACACCTCAAAAAGCTAGACAGAGGAGTCTTACATCCTACCCCACTCTTAAAAAACGCGAGATGTCCTCATCATCTCATAAACTAGTGGACAACTCTTTCCCTTAAGATCAAATTGATTCTAGGGTTCCTTATATTCTGGTCAACCCAACAATTCATTCAGAACATATCATTCATATCTTTAACACAATAATGGTCCTTTGGAGCGAAAAAATTTATTTGAACATTCCTCCACAGGAATTTAAGTCAAGCATGTCCTCAATTTGTCATCCAATTAACTTGATCCACCAGGTCAAGTGTTAACAGTAGCAATATGACAGCACAATCCACTAATCTCATAGCGATTTGCTGAAGTCATTATCATCATTCTAGTTACGAACATTATCACAGGGACTTGTCCTATTCATCCTCATTGTGGTTTCTGCTCAGCTTAACGCTTTTTAACCAAAATTTAGGAATCATCTTTTTCCAATCAGAATCCAAATCAACTCATCAATTCTCAACCAGAATTTTAAATCATGTCAACCACATTCGAATTCATCATATCGATAGCATTTAAGCTTATAATTTCAAGGTCTTAGATTTACTCGTATATACTGTATATACTGCCAGTAAAGAGTTGCAGTTATACCCTCGGTATATACAGGTAGTCATGGTCTTTGGAATTATAAGGTAAATACCATCATGTCTAGGCCTCAAGCAAGTCAGGGATTCCATACAATTGCGGTACTTCCATCTGAAGGCCCAAGTACCAACTTATGAATTTCAGTATGAATACCAATTTGTATGAATTTCATCACACAATTCCAACCTTTTACTGTTATTTCATAAATTTTTGACATTTTTGGCTTCTCAGTTGATCCTCATTAGCCAATTTGCTCTGATACCAGCTGAAAGATCCCTGCCCACCTCGTGCAACGGATTCGGGGGTGCTAACAAGGGAAGAAGCACTCCTTGCGCGGTGCAGGTCCTCTCACTCGTCGGGGCCTCGCCCACCACACGGATATTCGGACAGGAGACTAATCCCTTGGTTCTTCCAAAAATCGAACCCTGAAAAATTTCCCTTGCCCGGAAAGCACGAGCGATTCCTCTAGGATAAGTTTACTCTAACGTAGTCAAGGTCATTACTGACCAAACTGTTCCGACCGAACCTAAAGTCACTTGGTCGGATCAAGAAGAACTTGCACTTGGATCATGGAGATTAACACTTTTTTCCCCATCCGAGAGGCACAGTCATTGATTCCTTTTCTTTCCATAGAACAATTACTATCTGGGATTTACTTCATCTAGCATACTACAACAGAATTGAGTCTCATTTTACGGATCCATCAGTCCAGGCTAACCCCATCCAGTCCCATGGGTAAGCGAACCGCCCAACCACTGTAGTGATGGGATCCAATTTAGAATTTGGTTAGGTTTTGTCTCGGGTGTACCAGGGAAAAGCGTTCCCAAGCCCGCTAGCCAGATATTCATGCAAATTTAACACCAGTCATGCCACTTACACACCCAATATGAAATTACCTTTTTCTCAGATTCAGCCATCTTTAAAAAAATCATTTAATGAAACCATAGTATCACTGATCATAATGCTCCAAAATATCCGGTTGAATCTTAATTTTCAATCATTCCTTTATCGGAGTATCTATGGCATCATTGGCAACCAGAACGCTCACTACCTATCCACTCAGGGGCCTTTTCAATAGTTTCTAGTTCATAGTACCTAGCAATATATTCACTTATAAAAATCAAGATGAAATCTCCGTTAAAGATCAGCAAGATCAACCAACAGGGGGACTCTTGAGGTAGGCGCCTCTTTCACATATGTGGAAGGGTTTTTAATTCAAAAAAATTGTGATATTTTTATCTCTCCTCTCTCCTAGATAAAACGAAATAAAAAAGGGAGCCAAACTTATCTTGTCCAAATTGAGTCAAACTCAACCTGGAAAATTTTAAAACCCATTTGGACTTGGTTAGTGGCCTCCCTCACCTATAAATAGACCCTTTGTCATTTGTAATAAAATATTGGAGCCATACTATGCCAGTATTATATTAAAATAATCATATTTTCTATTATCCCTTAAATTTTTCTCTCTCTTGGGAGCTTGGAGCTCTCTCTCTCTACAACAACTCTTGGAGTTGCTCTTCTCCTCTTGGTGGACCAGTTGATTGGTCGGGGGCTTCACTGCTAATAGAGAATTAAGCCAAACTTGAAGGTAAAATTAAATTTTATGGTTTTTTCTAATTTATCTCAATGACTTTCCTTTTCTCAACCCCTCTCAAGCTTGAGAAGATTTCTAAATAATTGTTTTAATTCAAATCAAACTTTCCCTTAAAGTCTTAATGCTTAATTAAGAGAAAGTTAATCTTTATGCTTATTTGTAATGCTTTCTTTAAGTAAATCTCTCTCTCTAAAAGAATATCCATCTTTATGGCTACATCCCTTGATAAAGGATGCTTCTCAATGATAGTCTTTTAATTCAAAGCTAAACTCTAGGCTTGTTAAGCTAGAGATTAAGAAAATGGTATTTTATGATTTTACGTTAACAAAATAATGGTTATTTCTTTTAGATTATTTATAAATAGTTAAAAACTACTTTGATTGATTCTAAATGAGAAATAGATTATCCTATCAATTTGGAAAAAGAGAAATAATGGAATGAGCTTAATCTAGTGGAATAATCATAATTAAGTTTATGATTATGCATAAAGTTATGATTTAAATTCATAGTTTAATTTTAAGCATAAAAGAGGAACTACTATCATATTTTCATTATAAGCCTTTATTCTTTAAGAAAAAAAATTGAGAATTATCAGTAATAGCAGTAAAGCTATGGTAAAATTTTTAGAAAATAATACATATTTTATTGTTATGCATAATGCTAAAAGAGGACTTCCTACCATATTCTAGGATTGGACATCCTATGCAAAAAGATTTATTTTCATTATATTCATGAGAAATAATGTTTTTGTAATTATGCATATTTAATTGATTATGAAAAAAGAGTAAATTTTGGTAAATTTCTTTTTATACAAAAAGAGGAATTCCCATGATACTTAAGATCCAAGTAATTAAATGGTAAAAGAGGAATTTTTGGTAAATTTATTTTAATGCAAAAAGATGAATTTTTGGTAAATTTATTTTCATGCAAAAGAGGAATTCCCATGATATTTGAGATCCAGGTAATTCAATGGTAAAAGAGTTGTTTTTGGCATAATTCAAATTATGAGTATTTATCAAAAGTGGAATTTTGAGCATTATTAATTTTATTGGAAAATATGGGTAGAATTGATTTTTATAAATCCCACAAATCTTTTACTCAAAAGAAGAATATTGAATATATTTCACTTGAGAAATTTGAGATAGAATATGAAAATATCCATCGAGAAAAAGTACCTTTAACTAGGCCAAGCAATTGAAAAAACTTAGAAAAGTCCTATCGGTAGTATCGAAAGTAGAAAATGGTACTAAATGTGAATGCGATGTGATAAGATGTGAGTGGATGTGATGAGATGTGGATGTGGATGTGGATGAGATGTGATGTGATGTGGATGTGGATGAGATGTGATGTGATGTAAATGGATGTGGATGAGATGTGGATGTGATGAGATGTGGATGAGATGTGATGTGATGTAAATGGATGTGGATGTGGATGAGATGTGTTGTGATGTAAATGGATGTGGATGTGATGAAATGTGCTGTGATGTAAACGGATGTGGATGCGATGCGATGTGGATGAGATGTGATGTGATGTAAAGGGATGTGGATGTGGATGTGGATGTGGATGTGGATGTGGATGTGGATGAGGATGTGAATGTGGATGTGGATGTGGATGAGATGTGATGTGATGTAAATAGATGTGAATGTGGATGTGATGAGATGTGGATGAGATGCGATGTGAATGTAAATGGATGTGGATGTGAATGTGATGAGATGTGAATAAGATGTGATGATATGTGAAAGGATGTGATGTGATGTAAATGGATGAGAATGAGATGTGATGTGATAGATATGCATGTGAATGGATGTGGGATATGAATGGGTGTGATGAATGTGAATGGATGTGATGAGATGTGAGTGGCTGTGGGTGATATGTGAATGTGATGTAATGAGATGTGAATGGATGTGATGTGATGTGGATTTGGTTAGATATGAATGATGTGGATAGATGAGATGTGATGTGATGTGGACCTGGGTAGATGTGAATGGATGTGAAGTAATGTAAATAGATGTGAACGTGATGTGATGATATGTGGATGTGATGTGGATCTGAATGAATGTAGATGGATGTGATGTGATATGACTGGATGAGATGTAATGTGGATATGTTGTGATGTGATGTGATGAGGATAGATGTGGATAGATGTGATGAGATATAATATGTTGTGATTGGATGAGAATGGATGAAGGACGATGGAAATACATATGATGAGGATAGATGTGGATAGATGTGATGAGATGTAATATGATGTGATTGGATGAGAATGGATGGACGATGGCAATACATATGATTGGATGTGGAATAAGCAATGTGAATTGATATAGAAGAATGTGAAATAATGAGATGATGTGGAACACTGTGGAAAGATGAGAGCCTAGAGGGTGCTGACCATACGACGCTCGAGCTCTGGGTCGCCAAAGATACCCACTCGTGCGTCGGGAAAGAAAAATGGAACAAGGTGTTAGAGTTGTTTTCTAAACTCGAGCATGGATCTGGTTGATTGTCCTTGTTGCTGGCACTCAACGGATGAGTCCATGGCTCTCTTTTATATGGATCTATTGGTTGATCTTGCTGATCTTCAACAGAGATTCCATCTAGATTTTCTTATGTGATCATATTGTTCGATAATATGAGCTAGGACCTATTGAAAAGGCCCTTGAGTGAACACGTGGTGAGCGTTCTGGTTGTCAATGATGCCATAAGTACACCGATGAAGGAACGATTAGAAATTAGAATTCAAGCTAGATATTTTGGAGGATTATGATCAGTGATACTATGGTTTCATTAAAAGATTGTTTTAAAGACAGCTGAATCTATGAAACTGGCAATTTCACAACTGAATCTGTGAAACTGGCAATTTCATATTGGGTGTAAGTGGTGTGACTATCTTGAAGTTTGCTTGAAGCAGTGGCTAGGGGGCTTGGGAACTCTTTTCCCTGGTACACGGGGCTTGGGAACTCTTTTCCTTGGTACACGGGGCAAAACATAACCAATTTCTAAATGGATCCTATCACTATAGTGGTTGGGCGGTTGACTAACCCATGGGATTGGATGGGGTTAGACTCGACTGATGGATCCCTAAAATGAGACTCAATTCTATTAAGTTACGATAGTTGAAGTTAATCCCAGATAACCCTTGTTCTATGGAAAAGAATCAACGGTTGTGCCTCTTGATGAGGAAAAAAGTGTTGGACTCTATGATCCAAGTGCAAAACTCTTCCTTGATCTGACCATGAGACTTATGGGTTTGGTCGGATCAATTTGGTTAATGATGATAACCTTGACTACGTTAGAATAAAATACCCTGGAGGAATCGCCTATGTCTACTAGGGTGAGCGAAGTTTTTCCGGGTTCAATTTTGGAAGAACCGAGGGATTAGTCTCTTGTCTGGATATCCGTGGGCGAGGCCCTGAGTGAGAGGTTCTGCCCCCTGCAAGAAGTGCTACTTCCGCTGCTAGCACCCCGGAATTCATTGCACGGAGGGGGCAGGGATCTTTCAGCTGGTATCAGAGCGAATTGGCTAAAGTGGATCAACCGAGAAGCAAGAAATGTCAAAAATTTATGAAGTACCAGTAAAAGATTATAATTGTGTGATGAAATTCATACAAATTGATATTCTGAATGAAGATTCATAAATTGGAAATTGGGTCTTCAGATGGAAGTACCACAATTGTATGGAATCCTTGACTTGTTTGAGGCCTAGATATAATGGTATTTACCTTATAACTCCAAGGACTATGACTACCCATATATACCATGGGTATATCTGCAGCTCTTTACTGACAATATATAGGAGTAAATCTAAGACATTGAAATTATAAGCAAAAAATGCTATCTAGAGGATGAATTCGAATGCTGGTTGATATGATTGTAAAATTCTGGTTGAGAATTGATGAGTTGATTTGGATTCTGGTTAAAAGATGATTATTTCTGAATTCTGGTTGAGAATTGATGAGTTGATTTGGATTCTGGTTAAAAGATGATTATTTCTGAATTCTAGTTGAAAGAAGATAAGTTGAACAAAGCCACAATGAGGATGAATGGGACGAATCCGAGTGATGATGTTAGTAACTGGAATGACAATTATGACTTCAGCACATCACTATGAGATTACTGGATTGTGCTGATAGATTATTGCTGTTTGACCTTTGACTCAGTGGATCCAATTAAGGAATGACAAATTGAGAATTTGCATAACTGAAATTTCCATGAGGAATGCTTAGATGGAATTTTCAGTATGATGGACCATTATTGTGTTAAGAATATGAATGAGTTACTCTCTGATAATGAGTTCTGTATGTTCTTCTTGTAGAAGGGATCTTTATCCCAGGATTCTATGGGGGGGCTGACCAATCTAAAGAACCCTAGAATCAGTTGGACCTAAAGTCAGATTTGAATTATAAATAAAGTGATCTTTTCACCTGAGCATCTTGGTTAATTTTGAAAAAAAGAACTTAACAAGAATTTTCATATTGATAAGATCATCGATCAAGGTCGTCATGGTAGGAATGTTAATCCCCAATGCGATGAGAAAGAGCTCGACTCGGATGCTCGTAAAACTCTTCATAGATCGCACCCTGGACCTTTCATAGCTCGACTCGGATGCTCGTAAAACTCTTCATAGATCGCACCCTGGACCTTTCAAGGGTGAAGGGGAAAACTTGGGTGAGGTTGTGGAGAAGTGAATTAAAGCAATGGAAGAATACTTCGATGTCATTGGCTACAATGAAAAGAGTAAAATGTCTCTTGCAAGGTTAGAGATAGTAGAAACAGCTAGAGTGGCATGGAAAAACCACTGCGAGATAGATCGTCTAGATTGGAACACCCAGACATGGAATGATCTCAAGATTTACCTAAGGAAGATATTCTGTCCTCTTGGCTTTTTGGAAACCAAGATGAATGAATTCTTAGAATTAACCCAGGGGAGCAGAACTATTGAAGTGTATCACCAAGCATTCACTCTCCTCCTCAAGTACTCGCCACCAGTGGATGAAGAACAACTGATGGCCATGTTCATTTGGAGACTGAACAAACCTTTGAATGTCCTAGAAGAATGCCAAGCCAATTTCCATGGCCAAAACAGTGCGGATGGCAAAGGATTTTGCCAAGGCCTTTAATGTCAAGGTCCCGCCAAAGCCAACACCATCATCTTTCAAAAAATTTCTAGCTCCGGAAGGTGATTCCAACTTTCCACCGCTTAAGAGACAACAAGGTCAAACTCAGGATATAGGAAGTTCCTGAATGGAAGAAAGGTCCTTTTTCGGGAACTCAATCCCCTAGAATTCAACTTCAAAAGTTCCACCCTTGAACAAAGAAGTGAAATGCTATAAGTGTGAAGGATTTGGACATCGTAGTATGGATCTCCCAACTCCTTTTGGATCAAGGTTTGTGGGGGGGCAGGGAAGTTAAGGACCAAGATTCCAGACTCTAGCTCCTTCCTTCCAGAGTAACCAGGTTCCTTTCTGTCAAAATCAGGGAAATCTCAAAGGTAAACCCTTTAACCAACCCTCAGTTTCAATCCAAAGTAATGCAAGACCTCTGCCTCAGAATAAGGGAAGTCAAAGAGAGAGTAATGCTGGAAGTGATTGAAGAGGAAGAATATAAAAGAGATTATACTCCACCTGCTGCTGCGAGATGAGGACATCTCACATTTTTTAAGTGGGGTAGGATGTAAGATTCCTCCCTCCAGCTTTTGAGGTGTAAAGGTATAAGAACCTCCCCTTCTGTTCTTGTAATTATTCCCCTCTCTGAAATAAAAGAAATATCTTGTTTTACCCTGTTTTGGCCTAGAGAGAAAAAATGTCTAGAGAGATATATTCCAAAATTGAGATATCTTTGGATATAAAAATCCTCCTAGTGTCTAAAATGGTTTTCCCTAAAACAGTAGTTCAAAATGAACTTTCTAATGTGCATTAGGAATTAATTGAAAATAGTATAAGGGACCTTAGCCTAAGGGTCTACATTTTTAGAAATTTTTTGATTATGGTCCAATTAAGGTTCCAATGGGCCAATTGGATTAATCCAAGTGTTGGGATGAGATAAATACAAAGAATAAAAGAAAATACCCAAATATGAGTAAATTCTCACATAAGATGAAGAGCTGACTGAGTACAAGGTTTATTAGTTAAAAATTATGAGATATTACTAAAAAAATGAGATATTTTGGAATAATGATGCATTTCTGACACCTTGGTAAGAAAAGGGGGAATCTTGAGATAGGCACCTCTTTCACATATGTGGAAGGGTTTTTAATTCAAAAAAATTGTGATATTTTTTATCTTTCCTCTCTTGTGGATCAAACCAAATCAAAAAGGGAGCCAAAGTGGTCCAAATCTTGTCCAAATTGAGTCAAACTGTACTTGGAAAATTCTAAAATCCAGTTGGACTTGGTTAGTGGCCTCCCTCACCTATAAATAGACCCTTAGTCATTTGTAATAAAATATTAGAGCTATACTATGCCAGTATTATATTAAAATAATCATATTTTCTAGTATTCCTTCAATTTTCCTCTCTCTTGGGAGCTTGGAGCTCTCTCTCTCTATATAACAACTCTTGGAGTTTCTCTTCTCCTCTTGGTGGACCAATTGATTGGTCGAGGGCTTCACTACTAATCGAGAATCAAGCCAAACTTGGAGGTAAGATCAATTTTTATGGTTTTTTCTAATTTATCTCAATGACTTTCTTCTTCTCAACCCCTCTCAAGCTTGAGAAACTTTCTAAATAATTGTTTTAATTCAAATCAAGCTTTTCCTTAAAGTCTTAATGCTTAATTAAGAGAAAGTTAATCTTTATGCTTATTTGTTATGCTTTCTTTAAGTAAATATCTCTCTCTCTCTAAATGAATAGCCATCTTTATGGCTAAATCCCGTGAAAAATGATGCTTCTCAATGATAGTCTCTTAATTCAAAGCTAAACTCTAGGCTTGTTAAGCTAGAGATTAAGAAAATGATATCTTTATGATTTTGTGTTAACAAAATAATGGTTAATTCTTTTAGGTTATTTAAAAGTAGTTAAAAACTACTTTTATTGATTCGAAATGAGAAATAGATTATCCTATCTATTTGGGAAAAGAGAAATAATGGAATGAGCTTAATCTAGTGGGATAATCATAATTAGGTTAATGATTATGGTTAAAATTATGATTTAAATTCATAGTTTGATTTTAAGCATAAAAGAGGAACTACTATCATATTTTCATTACAAGCTTTTACTCTTTAAGAAAAAAAATTGAGAATTATCAGTAATAGCAGTGAAGCTATGGCAAAATTTTTAGAAAATAATACATATTTTATTTTTATGCATAATGCTAAAAGAGGACTTCCTACCATATTCTAGGATTGGACATCCTATGCAAAAAGAATGATTTTCATCATATTCATGAGAAATAATGTTTTTGTAATTATGCATAATTAATTGATTATGAGAAAAGAGTAAATTTTGGTAAATTTATTTTTATACAAAAAGAAATTCCCATGATTTTGAAATCCAAGTAATTAAATGGTAAAAGATGATTTTTTGGTATATTTATTTTTATGCAAAAAGAGGAATTCCCATGATATTTGAGATCCAAGTAATTAAATGGTAAAAGATGGATTTTTGGCATAATTCAAATTATGAGTATTTAACAAAAGTGAAATTTTGAGCATTATTAATTTTATTGGAAAATATGGGTAGAATTGATTTTTGTAAATCCCATGAATCTTTTACTCAAAATAAGAATATTGAATATATTTCACTTGAGAAATTTGAGAGAGAATATGAAAATATCCATCGAAAAAAAGTACCTTTAACTAGGCCAAGCAATTGGTAGAAACTTAGAAAAGTCCTATCGGTATTCGAAAGTAGAAAACGGTACGAAATGTGAATGCGATGTGAGTGGATGGGATGAGATGTGGATGAGATGTGATGTAAATGTGATGTGGATGTGATGTGATGTAAATGGATGTGGATGTGGATTTGATGTGATGTAAATGGATGTGGATGTGGATGTGGATGTGATGAGATGTGGATGAGATGTAAATGGATGTGGATGTGGATGAGATGTGATGTGATGTAAATGGATGTGGATGTGGATGTCATGACATGTGGATGAGATGCGATGTGACGTAAATGGATGTAGATGTGAATGTGATGAGATGTGAATAGGATGTGATGTGATGTGATGTGATGTAAATGGATGTGATGTGATGTAAATGGATGAGAATGAGATGTGATGTGATAGATATGCATGTGAATGAATGTGGGATATAAATGGGTGTGATGGAAGTGAATGGATGTGATGAGATAAGTGAATGTGAATGAATGCATGTGAATGAATGTGGAATGTGACTGGGTGTGATGGAAGTAAATGGATGTGATGAGATGTAAGTGAATGTGGTGAGATGTGAATGTGATGTAATGAGATGTGAATGAATGTAATGTGATGTGGATCTGGTTAGATATGAATGGATCAGATATGATGTGGATAGATGAGATGTGATGTGATGTAATGTGGACTTGGGTAGATTTGAATGGACGTGAAGTAATGTAAATAGATGTGAACGTGATGTGATGATATGTGGATCTGAATGATGTAGATGGATGTGATGTGATATGAATGGATGAGATGCAATGTCGATATGTTGTGATGTGATGTGATGAGGATATATGTGGATAGATGTGATGAGGATATATGTGGATAGATGTGGATAGATGTGATGAGATGTAATATAATGTGATTGGATGAAAATGGATGAAGGACGATGGGAATACATATGACTGGATGTGGAATAAGCAATGTGAATTGATGTAGAAGAATGTGGAATAACGAGAAATGATATGGAGCAATGTGGAAAGATGAGAGTTCGTTAGAAACTCTATTTATGAAACCTGTTTTTAAATGACTATTTTATGTCAAGAATGCTAGGGAAGCATTTTGACTATCTTGTGAATGAGGTCGTGTGGAGACCTAAGTGATAAAGTTGCAACAGCTGACGGAGAGTCAATGGAGGACGTCTCGCATAGTAGCAAGGTCGGCCGAGGTCTTGACCAACCTCCGTTCGATTTAAATGGTGAGCTTCCGGTATGGTGGATGAGGGACCAAGGAAGTGGCCTATGAGTGAAGCGCTAGGTGACCTGCGAAGAAGGAGCCTAGAGGGTGCTGACCATACGGTGCTCGGGCTCTAGGTCGCCGAAGATACCCATGCGTGCGTCGAGGAAGAAAAATGGAACAAGGTGTTAGAGTTGTTTTCAGAACTCGGGCATGGATCTGCTTGATTGTCCTGGTCCTCAACAAATGAGTCCATGGCTCTTTTATATAGATCTGTTGGTTGATCTTACTGATCTTCAATGGAGAGTCCATCTCGATTTTCTTATGTGATAATATTGTTGGGTACACCGATGAAGGAATGATTAGAAATTAGAATTCAAGCTGGATATTTTGGAGGATTATGTCAGTGATACTATGATTTCATTAAAATATTTTTTTAAAGATAATTGAATCTGTGAAATAGGCAATTTCATATTGGGTGTGTAAGTTATGTGACTATCTTGAAGTTCTCTTGAAGTGCCAGCTAGGGGGCCAGGGAACTCAAATTTAGGAATTTTGGAAAATATGCACAATTTTGGGACAATTCTTTGTTAGATCCAATACAATGTTTACTGTGCGATATGCAAGATTTATTATTGGATGTTCTCAACAAGCATTTGAATAATGTGATATGATTTATGTACTATTACGTTTGTAACAAGTATATATGATGTTGGTGGGATGTAAATTTGCCTGCACACACACACACACATGCACACCAAGAATTAAGTTTGTTCATATCACATAGCCTCCAGTTGACCATCAAACACAGAAACTTTAACAAAGAAAGGATATTCAATGTAACTTTAAGTTGTAAGAAAGACTAGGTGATAGAATTAAAAAGATCACCATCTGTATTGAATCAAAATTCTTGAACAATGGGTGAACCATAAATTTAAAAGCTTAAGAAAGCCTTACAATCTGAATAATGATTGAACTATGTATGAGTTTGGTAGCTTCATACAACATTGCTAAAAGATTACGAAGCTAGTTGCCCATGTGCTAACTTGCTCAACTGCACTGACGTGTGATGGTGCCTCACTTTCATGTTGATTCAATTGATTCTGTTTGGCCTTGAGTATTATAGCGTTTGGAATCTTGATTTTCTCTGGAAGTCGTCCACCCTTGGGCTTCCATGCCCAAATGATGCAGCTAGTGTCTTCCCAGCACTGAGGATCATTTCTGTTCTCTCGCCAGCAATCCTTATAAACCTCCACAACACTTGCATTCTTCTTCTTTGAAATTGGTGCCCAATATTGTATCTGAACTTGTAGTAGGTAGTTTATCGAGTTGTTGTTTTGATCAACATCACTTGTTGTCACTCCCAACCATATTGGGTAATTTGCATCACAAGGTTGTACAAGCACAAAATCTCCTTTAGACACATCAAGAGTCGGGTTGAACTCTTCTCCCAATAGGCAAGGACCGGATTGATCCACTTAGCATAATCACTTTGGTCTCCTTTCTCTTGCAAGTGCTCTTTCCACCAATTGACATGTTTTTTTAAGCCCTCCACAACCTTCTCATTTTCCTTAACATACTCAAAGGGTGGCAAATACATAACGATTCTTATTTTCAGATGTCAAGTTGCAACAACAACGTCCTTGGCAATCTCTTGAAAAATGTCCTTGAATTTGATGGCATTAAACTTGAGGCATTGACATTGCCCCTATCCTGCACATGTGTGTTAGTATGAAAGACTGACTGTATATGTGAAGAACAATTTTCCTCTGTATCCACATTTGTTTCTACATGTGTCTCTGCATCTGCATCCTTAATGCTCTACTTGCAATATGCGTTTCTCTCCTTTGGTACTTCCATATGAAAGACTGACTGCATATGTGAAGAACAATTTCCCTCTGTATCCACATTTGTTTCTACATGTGTCTCTGCATCTGCATCCTCAATGATCTGCTTGCAATATGCGTTTCTCTCCTTTAGCACTTCCATATGAAAGACTGACTGCATATGTGAAGAACAATTTCCCTCTGTATCCGCATTTGTTTCTACATGTGTCTCTGCATGTGCATCCTCAATGCTCTGCTTACAATATGCATTTCTCTCCTTTAGCACTTCCATATGCTAATACAGGGCCATAGTAGACAAAACACAATAAAAAAGATCTGTTCGTGGTTCTGCATCTGAGTTTTGTGAGCTCAAGTCACCATACATGTGTTGTTCTCCTCTTTCTAAGTTTCTTAAACATTTTGAAAGAGATGAAATTGTGAAGCTGGGATCATAAGCTGTTTGTCCATGTCCACCATGAGTGAGCATTCCTCTTAAGGATACTAGAAGCCTCTCAACCCCATTGAGAGATTTAGGAACTGGTTTAATTTGTGGTATGGTAGTCTTTCTCTGGTCCATCTTATCATGTATAATACACAAATACCTATTTGGGTTCATTTCGGAATAGCTCCTCCAAGCATAGTATAGATTTCTACAACTCATTTGCTGCAACATGTGTGCCCTTCTTTGTGCCATGTATCTAGCACGCTCCTCTTGATTTTTTGTTGATTCCAACTTGACCTTGATTGCCATACAAATGTCGCATTTTGAGAAGGTGCTGGTTTTTGATAAACTAATTGTCTTGAACTTTGTGTTCCACAATCTTGAGAGAATGATGGTTGTGACAGTGGTGGCCGATATTTGAATGAGACAAGTGTGTCATTCACTTCACGCAATATGTCCATCTGTTTGTACATTAGACTCTCCAATCCCTGAGAAAATCAAGATCTCAATAAGAAAGATTAAAGCAATGTTTTTACGGTAGTACACAGAACTATAAATGTAATTCAATCTCAACATGAGTTTAGGCTCCAACCAAAGTTTGAATCTCACCTATCTTGCTAGGAGGCTAGGCTCCATCCATCTAATGCTAGCTTGTTAGTAGGAGGCTTCATGAGCCTCACCATCATATGTTAGTTTGTTTTAGGAGGCTCCAATTAAAGTTATCATCCTCACTTGCATAATATATTAGTTTGCATATGCTAGCTAGAAGGCTAGGCTCCATCCATCTAATGCTAGCTTGTTAGTAGGAGGCTTCGTGAGCCTCACCATCATATGTTAGTTTGTTAGGAGGCTCCAGTTAAAGTTATCATCCTCACTTGCATAATATATTAGTTTGCATATGTTAGCTAGAAGGCTAGGCTCCATCCATCTAATGCTAGCTTGTTAGTAGGAGGCTTCATGAGCCTCACCATCATATGTTAGTTTGTTAGGAGGCTCCAATTAAAGTTATCATCCTCACTTGCATAATATATTAGTTTGCATATGTTAGCTAGAAGGGTAGGCTCCTCCAAGTTTGAGCCTCACCCACGGATGCTAGTTCGCTTCTGAAAGTAAAGTTGTAGGAAGCTGAAAGTATATTTGGGTGTATGGGGAAAGAGGGAAGAAAAGAAGAAATCTCAAGCTCAAGCTCAAGGCTCAAACTTGAGTTTGAGCCTTGTCTATTACACAAGCAAGTAGGAATAGAGAGGGAAGCTAGAAAGTATATTTGGGTATATGGGGAAAGAGGGAAGAAAAGAAGAAATCTCAAGCTCAAGCTCAAGGCTCAAACTTGAGTTTGAGCCTTGTCTATTACACAAGCAAGTAGGAATAGAGAGGGAAGCTAGAATAATCCCAGAGAACAAGTGGGGTGTGGGTGAAGAAGGTTATATAAACAAAAGTGAAACTAACTATAATCAAAAGACCTGGGGCCTGGGGGGCCTGGGCCTGGGCTTGGGCTTGGGGTTGGGCTTGGGGAATGAAATTGAAATCGAAATTCCTTTCTGCATGACAAAGCTTGCGCCCCCGTTGATTGTCAGAGGACAAGAAGTATCAATTGATCAGAGCCGTTGAGGTATCAAATACATCAAGACAAGAAGTATCAATTGATTAGAGAGCCGTTGAAGTATCAAATACATCAAGACAAGAAGTATCAATTGATTAGAGAGCCGTTGAAGTATCAAATACATCAATTCAGAGGAAATACCTCTCGCAGCCATGCCATCACCTTCCTCTCCCCATCGCCATGCCATCCCTCTCGCAGGCAGGCAGCCGCCGCCTCCTCTCTCGCCATCCACACAGCCACGCCATCACCTTCCTCTCCCCATCGCCATCCCTCGCGTAGCCGCCCCGTTCCTCTCCCTCTCGCGCAGCCGCCCCCTTCCTCTCCCTCTCGCAGCAGCCACGCCAGCCGGGCCCCCCTTCCTCTCCCTCTCACAGCAGGCCCCCCTGCCTCTCGGCATCGCCATCCACGCCCCCTTCCTCTCCCTCGTGCAGCCGCCCCCTTCCTCACCCTCTCGCAGCATGCCCCCTGCCTCTCACCATCGCCATCCACGCCCTTCCTCTCACCATCGCCCCCTTCCTCTCCCTCTCGTAGCAGCCACGCCAGCCTCCCCTGCCTCTCCCTGCAGCCACGCCATCACCTTCCTCTCCCCATCGCCACCTTCCTCTCCCCATCGCCATCCACGCCCTTCCTCTCGCCATCGCCAGCCCCCCCTTGCAGACCGCCATCCCTCTCGCAGCCACGCCATTGCCAGCCCCCCCTCTCGCAGCCTCGCCATCGCCAGCCCCCCTCCCTTGCAGATCGCCATCGCAAACCGCCCCCCCTTCCTCTCGCCATCACCAGCGCCCCGCCCCCCCTCCCATTTGAAATTTGAATTTCAAATTTCCTCCCTCTCCATTTGTTTCACTAGATTCAAATTTGAATTTCAAATTTTCCCCCGCTCATGCCCCAATTTCGCCCCTCTCCTTTTGAAATTTGAATTTCAAATTTCCACCAAATTCAAATTTGAATTTCAAATTTGCCCGTGCCCCAATTTCAAATTTCCCCCTAACTGCCTGCTCGGCGCCCAACTTTGAAATTCCATTACACTGCTAGTAATCTCCATCGTATGCAATAATCATCTCTGTTTCTTGTCTCTGAAGTACTCGCTCAGCCCTGCGTCCTCTTGCATTTCAAACAGGTTCTTCTCTTGCAATCCACACGTCTGCGTTGGTTTCGACCTCTGTTTCCTACAAAACCATCACGCCCACACGCCATCGGAGACTTCAAGTATCCGTCACGTCTGTGCGACATCGGAGACTTTCGTGCGCCCATCTACGTTTCGTGTGTTCCCTCATCTAATTGAATACTTACGTAACAAGTAAGTCCTTCTTTAATTGATTGTCTATATCAATATAAACGTTTACTTGATTGCACGCTAAGTGTGCCATTTGTCAATCGTTGCTTGTCGTAGATTGTTTGCACTTCTTGCTGCTCTCTTTTGTATCTTCACATATGTCGAGAACCTGTAAAATCGATCTTTGTGCACATTATATAATCTAAATAACAAGGGTTCCCCCCATTCGCCCCCCTACATAGAGCTTATGTGTTAATGCTCGACCTAGATTGAGTCTTTGTTCTCTATGTTAGTGCACCTCGGCCTTAAGGCTCGCACTTGAGTTTGAGCCTTTGCTCCTTTGCTCTCCATGCTATGCACCCCTGCCTTAAGGCTCGAACTTCAGATTGAGCCTTCGTTTTCCATGCGTGCACCCTGGCATTAAGGCTCGAACTTGAGTTTGAGCCTTTGCTCTCCATGCTATTGCACCTCGGCCTTAAGGCTTGAACTTGAGTTTGAGCCTTAAGGCTCGAACTTGAGTTTGAGCCTTTGCTCCTTTGCTCTCCATGCTAGTGCACCCCGGCCTTAAGGCTCGAACTTCAGATTGAGCCTTCGTTCTCCATGCTAGTGCACCCCGGCCTTAAGGCTCGAACTTGAGTTTGAGCCTTTGCTCTCCATGCTAGTGCACCCCGGCCTTACGGCTCGAACTTAAGTTTGAGCCTTTACTCCTTTGCTCTCCATGCTAGTGCACCCTGGCCTTAAGGCTTGAACTTCAGATTGAGCCTTCGTTCTCCATGCTAGTGCACCCCGGCCTTAAGGCTCGAACTTGAGTTTGAGCCTTTGCTCTCCATGCTAGTGCACCCCGGCCTTAAGGCTCGAACTTGAGATTGAGCCTTTGCTCTCCATGCTAGTGCACCCCGGCGTTAAGGCTCAAACTTGAGTTTGAGCCTTTGCTCCTTTGCTCTCCATGCTAGTGCATGGCCTTAAGGCTCGAACTTGAGTTTGAGCCTTTGCTCCTTTGCTCTCCATGCTAGTGCACCCCTGCTTAAGGCTCGAGCTTCAGATTGAGCCTTCGTTCTCCATGCTAGTGCACCCCGGCCTTAAGGCTCAAACTTGAGTTTGAGCCTTTGCTCTCCATGCTAGTGCACCCCGGCCTCAAGGCTCGAACTTGAGTGTGAGCCTTTGCTCCTTTGCTCTCCATGCTAGTGCACCCCGGCCTTAAGGCTCGAACTTTAGATTGAGCCTTTGTTCTCCATGCTAGTGCACCCCGGCCTTAAGGCTCGAACTTGAGTTTGAGCCTTTGCTCTCCATGCTAGTGCACCCCGGCCTTAAGGCTCGAACTTGAGATTGAGCCTTTGCTCTCCATGCTAGTGCACCCCGGCCTTAAGGCTCGAACTTGAGATTGAGCCTTTGCTCTCCTTGCGAGTGTACCCTGGCGTTAAGGCTCAAACTTGAGTTGGAGCCTTTGCTTCTTTGCTCTCCATGCTAGTGCACCCCAGCCTTAAGGCTCGAACTTGAGTTTGAGCCTTTGCTCCTTTTCTCTCCATGCTAGTGCACCATGGCCTTAAGGCTCAAACTTCAGATTGAGCCTTCGTTCTCCATGCTAGTGCACCCCGGCCTTAAGGCTCGAACTTGAGTTTGAGCCTCTGCTCTCCATGCTAGTGCACCCCAGCCTTAAGGATCGAACTTGAGTTTGAGCCTTTGCTCCTTTGCTCTCCATGCTAGTGCACCCCGGCCTTAAGGCTCGAAATTGAGTTTGAGTCTTTGCTCTCCATGCTAGTGCATAAGGCTCGAACTTGAGATTGAGCCTTCGCTCTCCATGCTAGTGTACCCCAGCCTTAAGGCTCGACCTAGATTGAGTCTTTGTTCTCCATGTTAGTGCACCCCGGCCTTAAGGCTCGAACTTGAGTTTGTTGAGCCTTTGCTCTCCATGCTAGTGCACCCCGGCGTTAAGGCTCAAACTTGAGTTTGAGCCTTTGCTCCTTTGCTCTCCATGCTAGTGCACCCCAGCCTTAAGGCTCAAACTTCAGATTGAGCCTTCATTCTCCATGCTAGTGCACCCCGGCCTTAAGGCGCGAACTTGAGTTTGAGCCTTAGCTCTCCATGCTAGTGCACCCCGGTCTTAAGGTTCGAAATTGAGTTTGAGACTTTGCTCTCCATGCTAGTGCATAAGGCTCAAACTTGAGATTGAGCCTTCGTTCTCCATGCTAGTGTACCCCGGCCTTAAGGCTTGACCTAGATTGAGTCTTTGTTCTCCATGTTAGTGTACCCCGGCCTTAAGGCTCGAACTTGAGTTTGAGCCTTTTCTCTCCATGCTAGTGCACCCCGGCCTTAAGGCTTGAACTTGAGTTTGAGCCTTTGCTCCTTTTCTCTCCATGCTAGTGCACCCCGGCCTTAATGCTCCAACTTCAGATTGAGCCTTTGTTCTCCATGCTAGTGCACCCTGGCCTTAAGGCTCGAACTTGAGTTTGAGCCTTTGTTGTCCATGCTAGTGCACCCCGGCCTTAAGGCTCGAACTTCAGATTGAGCCTTCGTTCTCCATGCTAGTGTACCCCGACCTTAAGGCTTGACCTAGATTGAGTCTTTGTTCTCCATGTTAATGCACCCCGGCCTTAAGGCTCGAGCTTGAGTTTGAGCCTTTGCTCTCTATGCTAGTGCACCCCGGTCTTAAGGCTCGAAATTGAGTTTGAGCCTTTGCTCTCCATGCTAGTGCATAAGGCTCGAGCTTGAGATTGAGCCTTCGTTCTCCATGCTAGTGTACCCCGGCGGCCTTAAGGCTCGACCTAGATTGAGCCTTCGTTCTCCATGCTAGTGTACCCCGGCGGCCTTAAGGCTCGACCTAGATTGAGTCTTTGTTCTCCATGTTAGTGCACCCCGGCCTTAAGGCTCGACCTAGATTGAGTCTTTGTTCTCCATGTTAGTGCACCCCGGCCTTAAGGCTCAAACTTGAGTTTGAGCCTTTGCTCTCCATGCTAGTGCACCCCAGCCTTAAGGCTCGTACTTAAGTTTGAGCCTTTGCTCCTTTGCTCTCCATGCTAGTGCACCCCGGCCTTAACGCTCGAACTTCAGATTAAGCCTTTGTTCTCCATGCTAGTGCACCCCGGCCTTAAGGCTCGAACTTGAGTTTGAGCCTTTGCTCTCCATGCTAGTGCACCCCGGCCTTAAGGCTCGAACTTCAGATTGAGCCTTCGTTCCCCATGCTAGTGTACCCCGGCCTTAAAGCTCGACCTAGATTGAGTCTTTGTTCTCCATGCTAGTGTACCCCGGCCTTAAGGCTCGAGCTTGAGTTTGAGCCTTTGCTCTCCATGCTAGTGCACCCCGGCCTTAAGGCTTGAACTTGAGTTTGAGCCTTTGCTCCTTTGCTCTCCATGCTAGTGCACCCCGGCCTTAATGCTCGAACTTCATATTGAGCCTTGGTTCTCCATGCTAGTGCACCCCGGCCTTAAGGCTCGATCTTGAGTTTGAGCCTTAGCTCTCCATGCTAGTGTACCCCAGCTTTAAGGCTCGAACTTGAGTTTGAGCCTTTGCTCTCCATGCTAGTGCACCCCGGTCTTAAGGCTCGAAATTGAGTTTGAGCCTTTGTTGTCCATGCTAGTGCACCCCGGCCTTAAGGCTCGAACTTCAGATTGAGCCTTCGTTCTCCATGCTAGTGTACCCCGACCTTAAGGCTCGAACTTGAGTTGGAGCCTTTGCTCTCGATGCTAGTGTACACCAGCCTTAAGGCTCGAACTTCAGATTAATCTCCCCTACATGGAACTTATGTGTTAAGGCTCATTCTCCATGCTTAACTTTACATAGAACTTGGCCTTAAGGCTCCAACTTGAGTTGGAGCCTTGCCTATCTATGCTAGCGTATCCCTAGCATATGAGTGCACAACTTGGATCTAGGCTCCAGCTTAAGTTTGAGCCTCTCCTACATAAAACTTGGCCTAAAGGCTCGAACTTGAGCCTTGTCTCTATATGCTGGTGTACCCCTGTCATATGAGTGCACAACTTGGATCTAGGCTCTAGCTTAAGTTCAGATTTCCCCTATATGGAACTTGGCCTTAAGGCTCCAATATACTAGTGTACCCCTGGCATATGAGTGCACAACTTGTATCTAGACTCCAGCTTAAGTTCAAGCCTCCCATACATTGCCTGGCTCAAACTTGAGTTTGAGCTTTGCCTCTCTATGCTAGCGTACCCCTAGCATATGAGTGCACAACTTAGATCTAGGCTCCGAGCTTCTATATGGATTAAGTAAATGCAAGTGAGGCCCCCGCTATTCAAGAAAACTAAGTGAAGCATCAATAATTGTAGCATGCATTAAGTTTCTTAAGTTTGATAGGTTTTGATTTGATATGTAGCATTTAAATCCATTTTTTTCTAAGGTTTTGAAACTTTTTTTGTGCTTCACAGGAATGGAAGCTAGCAGAGCGCCCGCTATCTCGCAACCACATGGTGCACCAATCTTTACTCTGGATGCTCTCGAAACAACAACTCAAGGGTGGATAATGTGGAGGACCTGTTGAAAGCGGTGAGGCATACAAAGAAGGCTTTGGATTCACGAAAAAAGTCCATACCTGAAAAGGAGACAATAACCATTCAAATCAGGAAAATAATGGAGAAAAAAGGCAGGGCCATAGTGAATAGTGCACTTGAAGCATCTAGAAATGCTGGTGCAACTTCTTCAAAACATAAAAAGGAGGGTGATAAAACAAAAGTCCTTGATGTATGCACAATAGCAGCTGAAGACATGGCAGGCTCTCAAGTGCAAGAAGAGGAGCAAGCACTTACAAAGAAGAGAAAGGCAAAGCACTCTACCATGCTCATAGCCCATCAAGCTCTCAACCAAAGAAAGGTAGAAAAGTGCATTGATAGTGCTTATGAATGTACAATGAATGGTGATCATTGAAAGGAGCTTATCAACTACTAATATTAATATAGGTCTTATTCAAAGTGTGGATTTGTTGAAATAATTATTAGTCTTTTGATTAATACACTGGCTTTTTTGGATTCACTTTTAACATTTTTCTATTAAAGTGAATATTGTTATTCTACTTATCCTTTATTTCATGCCAACGTCTGACTGGTACAAATGATGATGCACACTTACTACTATTAAGAAATTACTCCATATCCTAGTGTAGCAGCGAGGCTCAAAATTAAGTTTGAGCCTCATACAAATGATGATGCACACTTACTATTAAGAAATTACACTTACTATTAAGAAATTACACTTACTCCATATCCTAGTGTAGCGGTGAGCCTCAAAATTAAGTTTGAGCCGTACCTCCACTTATGTCCAACCTTGGGGATGTCTTCTAACACAAGGCACAATCTCAAGTTGAGCGATCTTTACTTTGCCCTTGTAAGTGAAGCTCAAACTCAAGTTTGACCCTTATGTGAAAGTCTTGGCATGTAATATGGTTCCTAATTCATTATGGTACATCACTCAATGTTGAGTAATCTAAGTTTGGATACAAAGTATATGTATAGATATAAAAATGACTAGTATTATCCTTGGTGTATTATTTAAATCCTAAAAGTAATAGCATTTTATTTTAATCTTACAGATATATACAAAGAAGGGAAAGATGAAGATAACATTGCTCAACTAGAACATCATCATGAAAGCCCTACTAGAGAGATCAACTCTCATGATTCAAATGCTAGAAATAATGAAGACAACATGGTGGAGGTAGATCACATCGATGATTCAGCTTTGCAAACATCTTCAAGGTTAATGAAGAGCTTCAAGAGACTTTTGCAACCACCAATATTTGGTCCGCCATGCTACACAAGAATGTTTGTGCCTATGTAAACACTCTTCAACAGTATGCACATAAGAAATATCATTTCTTTATGGTGTGGGGACAAGAAGAATGTTATATCCATAATCTTTGAAAAGTGTATAGGCCAGATAAGCCTACTGTTGAGGCTATGTTTAAACCTTTACTCAAGGTTTGGAATCAGTGCCAAGATATTTGCAATAAGAAGAATACATTGCTTATTGATGATAGCCCTTTCAAGGGATGTGTTAATCCAAAAGACAACTTTCTCTTCCCTGAAAGTTAATCAAGAGCCTAGGAAAAAAGAGAAGTAGAATCCATAAGCAAGGATCTAGAAATGTTAGCATCCTAAGCTAGAGTACCATTACTATCCAGCTAAGCTTGTTAAAAGTGTGTTACAAAAGAAGGATTTTGAGTGATCAACACGCTATTGCTTATGCTACTCGCTTGGGATATGATCGTGGTCATCATCTCATAAGTGGAGTTGCAGCAAAAGCATACATATCAAGGCTACAAAAGGCTTACTTGAGCTTATGGGTAGGATAATGTCTGGTTTCATTAAACATTGAGTGACTATATAATCAGAAGGCTTACTTGAGCTTATGGGTAGGATAATGTCTGGTTTCATTAAACATTAAGTGACTATATAATCAGATTCCAACCTAACTCATACTAGTTGTTACTGCAGGTCGAAGGAAACCATTTTTGAGGTCTAAACGTGCAGTTTGAAGTATGGGATCTGCACAAATATCAAGACTTGTTGGGTGCAGAATGTTTGGAGCCATTTTGTACTAAAAGCCCATAAGATAAACTTAGGCTTTGGCCAAAACAATGTGCCTAGATGGGTTTAATTTTTGGATTGTACGAGCCAAATCTTTACACTATTGTATCAAGCAATCAAATGCCTCCAAACTTACTGTCATTTGATTATCTCTTTTGTCAATATTTGCAATTCGATTGCAAATATTGATTATCTCTTTTGTCAATATTTACAATTCGATTGCAATGAAGATGTGTTTGTTTTTATTGAAGATATTGCCTTGTCAAGGTGTAAGGCTATGAATATTATAATTTAATTTGGATAGACTCAATTATCTCAACAGTGAAAATCTTTTATACATCATATTCAATAAATTTGATGAAATTTAGCATTGACAATATACTCCCTCTTTTATTTTTTTGGTTGAACTTCTGAGGTATTGGAGCCTATGAAGGTTTAAGACCATCCATATCATGGATGAATTTATGTTGTTGTTGGCACATAATATATTTATTTAAAATTTTGAATGTCCATTAACCATATATTTTGTTTTTAATAGGATATGTTGAAGCATATAGCTTTGATTTCAAGTGTACAGAAAACTTACTATTGAGGTGGCACCAATCATTGGTGACTCATGTACCTAGAAGCAAAAGAGTTCCAATCATTGGTGACTCATGTACCTAGAAGCAAAAGAGTTCCAATCATTGGTGACTCATGTACCAATCATTGATTTCAAGTGTACAGAAAACTTACTATTGAGGTGGCACCAATCATTGGTGACTCATGTACCTAGAAGCAAAAGAGTTCCACCACCCCCAGATATAATAAGGAAACAAAGAAGAGTATTGATACTTGAACTCAATGGTGTTTTACTTAAGATGTAAACTTGAATGTAACAATCTCATTGAAATTTGATTGTTTCTGGTGTTTTTAAACACCACACTCTTTGGAGATCCCTCAATTCTAAGGTTCCTTTTCCAAGTGTTCTTTGGCATTATTATCCCATGTTTTTACTTCAATGTCTCTCAAATTTGAGCATATATATCATAATTTATAATCTTGATATAGTGTCAAAGATGGGTTTTTATCTGTGGATCAATCGTAAACTTAGCACATTGTACTGTCATTGACATTTACTTTTTGTTTTGTTGTTTTTAACACCACACCCTTTAGAGATCTCTCACTTCTAAGGTTCTTTTTAAGTGATATTTATAATTCTTTTGGAAAATTAAATAAAGCCCATGTTTTTACTTCAATGTCTCAAAGTGGAGATAGTATTTAACATTCTCTTCTTCATATGAAAGGTGTTGTATAATCTCAATTAAGTTTAGTGTCATGTTTCCCTTGTCCTTCCAATATTGTTGCATTGACGTATGTATCTATACAACTACAAACAAATACGCCAAATAGTTGTGTCAAGATATAATCTAATGGCACAAAGAGTGCACCAACAAATAGATGTTAGCTCAAACTACACAAAAATACCGACTTTCCAACCAATCCTATAAGAAATGAGACTCAAATAATTCCCAAAATTCCCAAATTTGTCTTTTGGCTCTTTTATATGGATCTGTTGGTTGATCTTGCTGATCTTCAACGGAGATTCCATCTAGATTTTCTTATGTGATCATATTGTCTGGTACTATGAGCTAGGACCTATTGAAAAGGCCCCTGAGTGAGCGCGTGGTGAGCGTTCTGGTTGTCAATGATGTCATAGGTACACGGATGAAGAAATGATTAGAAATTAGAATTCAAGCTAGATATTTTGGAGGATTATGATCAGTGATACTATAGTTTCATTAAAAGATTATTTTAAAGACAGCTGAATCTGTGAAACTGGCAATTTCACAACTGAATATGTGAAACTGGCAATTTCACAACTGAATATGTGAAACTGGCAATTTCATATTGGGTGTGTAAGTGGTGTGACTATCTTGAAGTTTGCTTGAAGCAGCGGCTAGGGGGCTTGGGAACTCTTTTCCCTGGTACACGGGGCTTGGGAACTCTTTTCCTTAGTACACGGGGCAAAACATAACCAATTTCTAAATGGATCCTATCACTACAGTGGTTGGGCGGTTGACTAACCCATGGGATTGGATGGGGTTAGACTGGACTGATGGATCCCTAAAATGAGACTCAATTCTGTTAAGTTACGATAGTTGAAGCAAATCCCAAATAACCCTTGTTCTATGGAAAAGAATCAACAGTTGTGCCTCTTGATCAGGAAAAAAGTGTTGGACTCTATGATCCAAGTGCAAAACTCTTCCTTGATCTGACCATGAGACTTATGGGTTTGGTCGGATCAATTTGGTTAATGATAACCTTGACTACGTTAGAAAAAAATATCCTGGAGGAATCGCCTATGTCTACTGGGTGAGCGAAGTTTTTTCGGGTTCAATTTTGGAAGAACCGAGGGAATAGTCTCTTGTCTGGATATCTGTGGGCGAGGCCCTGAGTGAGAGGTTCTGCCCCCCGCAAGAAGTGCTACTTCCGCTGCTAGCACCCCAGAATTCATTGCATGGAGGGGGCAGGGATCTTTCAGCTGGTATCAGAGTAAATTGGCTAAAATGGATCAACCAAGAAGCAAGAAATGTCAAAAATTTATGAAGTACCAGTAAAAGATTATAATTGTGTGATGAAATTCATACAAATTGATATTCTGAATGAAGATTCATAAATTGGAAATTGGGTCTTCAGATGGAAGTACCACAATTGTATGGAATCCTTAACTTGCTTGAGGCCTAGATATGATGGTATTTACCTTATAACTCCAAGGACTATGACTACCCATATATACCATGGGTATATCTCTTTACTGACAATATATAGGAGTAAATCTAAGACATTGAAATTATTAGCAAAAATGCTATCTAGAGGATGAATTCGAATGCTGGTTGATATGATTGTAAAATTATGGTTGAGAATTGATGAGTTGATTTGGATTCTGGTTAAAAGATGATTATTTTTGAATTCTGGTTGAGAATTGATGAGTTGATTTGGATTCTGGTTAAAAGATGATTATTTCTGAATTCTGGTTGAAAGAAGATAAGTTGAACAAAGCCACAATGAGGATGAATGGGACGAATCCGAATGATGATGTTAGTAACTGGAATGAAAATTATGACTTCAGCACATCACTATGAGATTACTGGATTGTGCTGATAGATTGTTGCTGTTTGACCTTTGACCCAGTGGATCTAATTAAGGAATGACAAATTGAGAATTTGCATAACTGAAATTTCCATGAGGAATGTTTAGATGGAATTTTCGGTATGATGGACCATTATTGTGTTAAGAATATGAATGAATTACTCTCTGATAATGAGTTCTGTATGTTCTTCTTGTAGAAGGGATCTTTATCCCAGGATTCTATGGGGGGGCTGACCAATCTAAAGAACCCTAGAATCAGTTGGACCTAAAGTCAGATTTGAATTATAAATAAAGTGATCTTTTCACCTGAGCATCTTGGTTAACTTAACAAGAATTTTCATATTGATAAGATCATGGATCAAGGTCGTCATGGTAGGAATGTTAATCTCCAATGAGGAAGAGCTCAACCCGGGATGCTCGTAAAACTCTTCATAGATCGCACCCCAGACCTTTCAAGGGTGAAGGGGAAAACTTGGGTGAGGCTGTGGAGAAGTGAATCAAAGCAATGGAAGAATACTTCGATGTCATTGGGTACAATGAAAAGAGTAAAATGGCTCTTGCAAGGTTGGAGATAGTAGAAACAGCTAGAGTGGCATGGAGAAACCACTGCGAGATAGACCGTCTGGATTGGAACACCCAGACATGGAATGATCTCAAGATTCACCTAAGGAAGATATTCTGTCCTCTCGGCTTTTTGGAAACCAAGATGAATGAATTCTTAGAATTAACCCAGGGGAGCAAAACTATTGAAGTGTATCACCAAGCATTCACTCTCCTCCTCAAGTACTCGCCACTAGTGGATGAAGAACAGCTGATGGCCATGTTCATTTGGAGACTGAACAAACCTTTGAATGTCCTAGTGAAGAATGCCAAGCCAATTTCCATGGCCAAAGTAGTGCGGATGGCAAAGGATTTTGCCAAGGCCTTTAATGTCAAGGTCCCGCCAAACCAACACCATCATCTTTCAAAAGATTTCTACCTCCGGAAGGTGATTCCAACTTTCCACTGCCTAAGAGACAACAAGGTCAAACTCAAGATATGGGAAGTTCCTGAATGGAAGAAAGGTCCTTTTTCGGGAACTGAATCCCCTAGAATTCAACTTCAAAAGTTCCACCCTTGAACAAAGAAGTGAAATGCTATAAGTGTGAAGGATTTGGACATCGTAGTATGGATCTCCCAACTCCTTTTGGATCAAGGTTTGTGGGGAGGCAGGGAAGTTAAGGACCAAGATTCTAGACTCCAGCTCCTTCCTTCCAGAGTAACCAGGTTCCTTTCTGTCAAAATTAGGAAAATCTCAAAGGTAAACCCTTTAACCAACCCTCAGTTTCAATCCAAAGTAGTGCAAGACCTCTGCCTCAGAATAAGGGAAGTCAAAGAGAGAGTAATGCTGGAAGTGATTGAAGAGGAAGAATATGAAAGAGATTATACTCCACTTGCGAGATGAGGACATCTTACGTTTTTTAAGTGGGGTAGGATGTAAGATTCCTCCCTCCAGCTTTTGAGGCGTAAAGGTGTAAGAACCTCCCCTTCTGTTCTTGTAATTATTTCCCTTTGAAATAAAAGAAATGTCTTGTTTTACCCTGTTTTGGCCTAGAGAGAGAAAATATCTAGAGAGATATATTCCAAAATTGAGATATCTTTGGATATAAAAATCCTCCTAGTGTCTAAAATGGTTTCCCCTAAAACAGCAGTTCAAAATGAACTTTCTAATGTGCATTAGGAATTAATTGAAAATAGTATAAGGGACCTTAGCCTAAGGGTCTACATTTTTAGAAATTTTTTGATTATGGTCCAATTAAGGTTTCAATGGGCCAATTGGATTAATCCAAGTGTTGGGATGAGATAAATACAAAGAATAAAAGAAAATACCCCAATATGAGTAAATGCTCACATAAGATGAAGAGTTGACTGAGTACAAGGTTTATTAGTTAAAAATTATGAGATATTACTAAAAAATGAGATATTTTGAAATAATGATGCATTTCTGACATCTTGGTAAGAAAAGGGGGAATCTTGAGGTAGGCACCTCTTTCACATATGTGGAAGGGTTTTTAATTCAAAAAAATTGTGATATTTTTTATCTTTCCTCTCTCGTGGATCAAACCAAATCAAAAAGGGAGCCAAACTGGTCCAAATCTTGTCCAAATTGAGTCAAACTGAACCTGGAAAATTCTAAAATCTAGTTGGACTTGGTTAGTGGCCTCCCTCACCTATAAATAGACCCTTAGTCATTTGTAATAAAATATTAGAGCTATACTATGCCAGTATTATATTAAAATAATCATATTTTCTAGTATTCCTTAAATTTTCCTCTCTCTTGGGAGCTTGGAGCTCTCTCTCTCTATATAACAATTCTTGGAGTTTCTCTTCTCCTCTTGGTGGACCAATTGATTGGTCGGGGGCTTCACTACTAATCGAGAATCAAGCCAAACTTGGAGGTAAGATCAATTTTTATGGTTTTTTCTAATTTATCTCAATGACTTTCTTCTTCTCAACCCCTCTCAAGCTTGAGAAGCTTTCTAAATAATTTTTTTAATTCAAATCAAGCTTTCCCTTAAAGTCTTAATGCTTAATTAAGAGAAAGTTAATCTTTATGCTTATTTGTTATGCTTTCTTTAAGTAAATATCTCTCTCTCTCTAAATGAATAGCCATCTTTATGTCTAAATCCCATGAAAAAGGATGCTTCTCAATGATAGTCTCTTAATTCAAAGCTAAACTCTAGGCTTGTTAGGCTAGAGATTAAGAAAATGGTATTTTTATGATTTTGTGTTAACAAAATAATGGTTAATTCTTTTAGGTTATTTAAAAGTAGTTAAAAACTACTTTGATTGATTCGAAATGAGAAATAGATTATCCTATCTATTTGGGAAAAGAGAAATAATGGAATGAGCTTAATCTAGTGGGATAATCATAATTAAGTTTATGATTATGGTTAAAATTATGATTTAAATTCATAGTTTGATTTTAAGCATAAAAGAGGAACTACTATCATATTTTCATTACAAGCTTTTACTCTTTAAGAAAAAAAATTGAGAATTATCAGTAATAGCAGTGAAGCTATGGTAAAATTTTTAGAAAATAATACATATTTTATTTTTATGCATAATGCTAAAAGAGGACTTCCTACCATATTCTAGGATTGGACATCCTATGTAAAAAGAATGATTTTCATCATATTCATGATGAGAAATAATGTTTTTGTAATTATGCATAATTAATTGATTATGAGAAAAGAGTAAATTTTGGTAAATTTATTTTTATACAAAAAGAAATTCCCATGATTTCGAGATCCAAGTAATTAAATGGTAAAAGATGATTTTTTGGTAAATTTATTTTTATGAAAAAAGAGGAATTCCCATGATATTTGAGATCCAAGTAATTAAATGGTAAAAGATGGATTTTTGGCATGATTCAAATTATGAGTATTTATCAAAAGTGAAATTTTGAGCATTATTAATTTTATTGGAAAATATGGGTAGAATTGATTTTTGTAAATCCCACGAATCTTTTACTCAAAATAAGAATATTGAATATATTTCACTTGAGAAATTTGAGAAAGAATATGAAAATATCCATCGAAAAAAAGTACCTTTAACTAGGCCAAGCAATTGGCAGAAACTTAGAAAAGTCCTATCGGTATTCCAAAGTAGAAAACGGTACTAAATGTGAATGCGATGTGAGTGGATGTGATGAGATGTGATGTGATGTAAATGGATGTGGATGAGATGTGGATGTGGATGAGATGAGATGTGGATGAGATGTAAATGGATGTGGATGTGGATGAGATGTGATGTGATGTAAATGGATGTGGATGTGGATGTGATGACATGTGGATGAGATGTGATGTGATGTAAATGGATGTGGATGTGAATGTGATGAGATGTGAATAGGATGTGATGTGATGTGATGTGATGTAAATGGATGAGAATGAGATGTGATGTGATAGATATGCATGTGAATGAATGTGGGATATGAATGGGTGTGATGGAAGTGAGTGGATGTGATGAGATGTAAGTGAATGTGAATGAATGCATGTGAATGAATGTAGAATGTGACTGGGTGTGATGGAAGTGAATGGATGTGACTGGGTGTGATGGAAGTGAATGGATGTGATGAGATGTAAGCGAATGTGGTGAGATGTGAATGTGATAGATATGCATGTGAATGAATGTGGGATATGAATGGGTGTGATGGAAGTGAGTGGATGTGATGAGATGTAAGTGAATGTGAATGAATGCATGTGAATGAATGTGGAATGTGATTGGGTGTGATGGAAGTGAATAGATGATGTAAGTGAATGTGGTGAGATGTGAATGTGATGTAATGAGATGAATGAATGTAATGTGATGTGGATCTGGTTAGATATGAATGGATCAGATATGATGTGGATAGATGAGATGTGATGTGATGTAATGTAGACTTGGGTAGATTTGAATGGACGTGAAGTAATGTAAATAGATGTGAACGTGATGTGATGATATGTGGATCTGAATGAATGTAGATGGATGTGATGTGATATGAATGGATGAGATGCAATGTCGATATGTTGTGATGTGATGTGATGAGGATATATGTGGATAGATTTGATGAGATGTAATATAATGTGATTGGATGAAAACGGATGAAGGACGATGGAAATACATATGACTGGATGTGGAATAAGCAATGTGAATTGATGTAGAAGAATGTGGAATAACGAGAAATGATGTGGAGCAATGTGGAAAGATGAGAGTTCGTTAGAAACTCTATTTATGAAACCTGTTTTTAAATGACTATTTTATGTCAAGAATGCTAGGGAAGCATTTTGACCATCTTGTGAATGAGGTCGTGTGGAGACATAAGTGATAAAGTTGCAACAGCTGACGGAGAGTCAATGGAGGACATCTCGCATATAGTAGCAAGGTCGGCCGAGGTCTTGACCAACCTCCGTTCGATTTAAATGGTGAGCTTCCGGTATGGTGGATGAGGGACCAAGGAAGTGGCCTATGAGTGAAGCGCTAGGTGACCTGCGAAGAAGGAGCCTAGAGGGTGCTGACCATATGGTGCTCGGGCTCTAGGTCGCCGAAGATACCCATGCGTGCGTCGAGGAAGAAAAATGAAACAAGGTGTTAGAGTTGTTTTCAGAACTCGCGCATGGATCTGCTTGATTGTCCTGGTCCTCAACAGATGAGTCCATGGCTCTTTTATATAGATCTGTTGGTTGATCTTACTGATCTTCAATGGAGAGTCCATCTGGATTTTCTTATGTGATAATATTGTCGGGTATTATGAGCTAAGAACTATTGAAAAGGCCCCTGAGAGTGAACAGGTGGTGAGAGTTCTGGTTGCCAATGATGCCATAGGTACACCGATGAAGGAATGATTAGAAATCATAATTCAAGCTGGATATTTTGGAGGATTATGATCAGTGATACTATGATTTCATTAAAATATTTTTTAAAAGATAATTGAATCTGTGAAATAGACAATTTCATATTGGGTGTGTAAGTTATGTGACTATCTTGAAGTTCTCTTGAAGTGCTAGCTAGGGGGCCAGGGAACTCTTTTCCCTGGCACCCCGGGCAAAACATTACCAAATTTCTAAATGGATCCTATCACTACAATGGTTGGGCGGTTGGCTAACCCATGGGATTGGATGGGGTTAGGCTAGACTGATGGATCCCTAAAATGAGACTCAATCTTGTTAAGTTACGATAGTTGAAGCAAATCCTGAATAACCCTTGTTCTATGGAAAAGAATCAACGGCTGTGCCTCTTGATGAGGAAAAAAGCATTGGACTCTATGATCCAAGTGCAAGACTCTTCCTTGATCTGATCATGAGACTTACGGGTTCGGTCGGATTAGTTTGGTTAGTGATGACCTTGACTTATATCTTGGAGGAATTGCCTATGTCTGCTAGGGAATTTTTTTCGGGAACCGAGGGATTAGTCTCTTGTCCGGATATCCGTGGGCGAGGCCGCGAGTGAGAGGTTCTGCCCTACGTAAGAAGTGCTACTTCCGCTGTGTTAGCACCCTGGAATTCGTTGCACGAAGGGGACAGGGATCTTTTATGGAAGTTATTCTTATCCAGCTTCTCACTAACAATCTGATTAATTCTGTCAAACATGTTTTCCTGTAGCAATCAAATAATTTGCAAATAGACAACTTCTGTATGCAACCTGTAATACAACAGTCTCCTGTAACTATTACAACAGTGGTACTTTAGCACAACCTGTGTGTCACCAAATGTGACCAGAGTACATGTACATACACCCAGTATCAACAACACATATGCAAACCCTATGCGCACTTCCAAAATGCAATGCTGCACTACAATAACAAAATTTCAAGCAGAAATAGTTCTCTACCAGAACTTTGAGAAAACTGTCGAAAATACCTTGCAGTGACAAAACGGGGCCCGTAACATGCCCGAAACGTGAATTTGGCGGAAAAAACTTTGTCCAACAAAACATTATACCTACCCTGTAGCTCTGCTCCTGCAAAGATAGCTCCTCAATCAAAGATGTGTAGCTCCCAGAGCTATTGAGGGGGGTGTTGTATCTAAATCAAGAAGGGGAAAGAGATGATGGTGCTCTTACCTCTGTAGTACCACTTCCTTCCTTTCTTGTTCTTTCCTCTTGCTTGCCTCCTTAGCTCTCACACAAACCAAGCTTTGATACCATAAAGAGAATGTGGGAGAGAGGGAGAGCTTCAAACCCTAGCAAGAAAACACACATACACAAGAGAGAGCAAGACACAAGAGAGAGATGGATAGCTGAATTTTCTTCTATCTTCTTCTTCTCTACTCAACCAGTTTAACATAAAGATAAGAGTACAGACTATAGGGGTTAGTACTCAACTTCTACAACATACAAGGGTCGGTCCATAATGTGAATCCAAGTAAATGAGCTGGCACTTTAACTTTGCCAGTCTCTAGTAATCCAAAATGGCTGTCACACAGCTGTCATCCCACTGGCCGCATATCACCCATAATCTCACCAACCATGCCAATGGTGTAGATGCCGAAGCTATCACCCAGGCGGGTCATCAATGTCCATCGTAGCACTAGTTGAGCTTGATATCTCAACAATCTCATACTTGGACAAGATGTCCAATACATACTATCTCTGTGATAGCTAAATACTCTCAAGTGTGCGAATGACCTCAATTCCCAAAAAGTAGTGCAGATCTCCCAAATCCTTCATCTCAAACTTCCTTTTGAGAGAAGACTTTTCACATGCGCAATCTCATCCAAGTTGTCACCCCTAACAATAAGATCATCTACTACGCAAATCCTTTGGCTACCAATCTAGCCTTGTATTTGCTTATGCTACCATCACTATTATGTTTCACCTTATACACCCACTTACAGCCAATAGCTTTCTTGCCTTGAGGGCAATGACACCGAATCCCAAGTCTCATTTCCATACAATGTATCCATCTCCTCATCCATAGCTTTCTCCCAACACACATTTCCAATAGCCTCATCAAAGCATGTGGGTTCTACAACCTGCACAACTTTTGCCATATAAGCATAGTGATGTGCTACATAACCCTCATCAGTCAACCTCTGCACAAGGTTTTTGACTTATTCTTTGCCTTTATGTGATGTACCAACAAAATTTCTAGGACTAGTATTATGACGTAGCCTGCCACTCCATTGTGAGATCCCTACCCTCTTTGTGCATATAACTCTGGGGTGCTGGCAACAGAAGTAGTACCCTCTTGCGCAGGGCAGAGCTTCCCACTCGAGGCCTTGCCCACCATGAATTTCTAGACAAGAGACTAATCCCTCGGTTCTTCCAAAACCGAACTCGAAAAAAACTTCCCTCACCCAGAAAGCATAGGCGATTCCTCCAGGAAAAATCTTCTAACTTAGTCAATGGCCTTAACTATCCTTTGTATTCCGACCAAACCCAGAGGTCACATGGCCAAATCAAAGGAGGAACTTGCACTTGGTTGTGATTCTTTTCCATAGAACAAGGTAAGATTTATAAAAAAAAGTTTATACATGAATCAATTTCATATAAGACAAGCCCACCTCATCGTCGGCCGGGCCTGTTGCCCTCTCAGGCTCCCGCCCCCCTTAGATGGATGTCTATGTAGTAGGGTGGACTAATTCACCGCACTAGTCTGGACCCTCAGAACTAGGCAGCATCACAATTACTCGCCTCAATCGACGGCAAACCTCATTCTCTCAATGGTGTGAGGAACACCATGGGCGGACTCCGGGCCTTGCTAACATCTCTGTCGTCTGGCACACAAGCACAAGAACAGGGCAGCGTCAAGGCAGGGAGAAGTTGTACCTATATCTTATTTCAACAAAGATAAAAATCCATTTACTCAACTAAACCATAGGACTAGAATCCACGTTACCTTCTTAAGAAAACAACTCTTTCACAAAGATTTTAGCATTTCAACTTGAGATTACGACGATAAGACATTCTTTATTAAGGCATATGCTGTTGTTTAAAAGAATCAAAAACTTTAAGTAGTAAATCAATCAAATAGATCACTATTAACAATTAATAGAGAAGCTGGGGCCATACCTCAACTCCTATGAATGATATATAATTGAAAAATAAAATATGTATATACCTTATAGAAATTATCGTTTATCATTGCCTTTGCTTGTTAACAAGAGCTTCAAAACTTGAAATAAGAGAATGGAGAGTCTCCTAATACCTTTTTGTAGAAATGGAATTATCCAACCATCCTCAAGCTTAATGTCCTGTCACTTGTACTCTAACTCTTCTCTCTTTTAAGGACTATGGCAAAGTAGCCTTCTCTCTCATAGGGCTACAGCATACTATTCTTTCTTTAAAATAAAACTATGGAAATGTGATCACTTCCTCTGAAAGACCATAGAAATCCAGCCTTCTCTTCTAAGAGATTAGATAATAAGAAAGGGATATATACATCTCAAGGTCTAGAATTACCTTGAGGCTACTTACTGCCTTCTTACACTTTTCCCTATGTAGAGACCCTCACAGAATCAGCAAATGGTTTCGGCCATAACTCTCTCATTAAAACTAAGAATATAGTCATGTAGATAGTCAAAAGAACCGGAAGGCATTTGGTCTACAAGCTAGCGTGGGTAGAATAGGTAAAAACGTAAACGCGCCATCTTTAGAAACGCGTTGCTTTTCCACATTTTTAGTATTCATGGACTCTAAATATGTAAAAGTACTCTAAATACGAACTCCTATCACCTAAATTCAAATTTCTATTTTTGGAGATACTTATCTCTTAATAGAGCTATTGTTGTTTTCTTATTTCTTTTAGGATTTTTGGAGCTAATATTTTTATTCTAACACTTTCCTAACGTTTCTAGCCTTATTGTCTCACTCTTCTCTAAGTGCACTCTCTTTCTTTCTTGAAATCTATATTAAAAGAGACACATACATGACTTGGAAGGGACCTTAAAATCTCCCCCACTTAAAAGATTCGAGATGGGGTAGTATCTAAATAAATCCTCCTGTCTCTTCCAAAGTGGTTTCACACTATGTAGAAATCTTATTTTATCTAAACAAAGTTCCTAAAGAGTCCCTTATTTCATGTGTTTGGTTTGTTTTTTTGTGCCCCCAAAAGGTCTTTATTATTCTAAAGTTAATTGGCCTTATTATCCTAAGTTCATACATCCATATACCTCTCATATGATATGAACCTATTTTCAAAAAAAACCATAGTCCTCCCTTACAAATTCCTTATTCTATACCCCCATGTAATATGGTACTTAACAAATTGTCATGGAAAAACATAAGGGAATCAATCCTTTACGCAATCTAACCTATGATAGAAATTGCATAATCTTAGTATCATCTTCTAGAATACCTCTGTTCATCATGTACATTACTTCACGTGAATCTTGCACCAATCCTCTTCTATTTACTCATAGAAATACTTGTTGAATTCGATTATCTTTAACCCTGCTATCCCTATTTCTTGACCTAATTTTGCTCTAGCTCATGATTCCTTGTAGCCAAGGGTGGGCTTGACGTTCCTCTAGAATAAGGGGACCTCTTCTTGATTAACATGGAAGGACTCATGTCCTTCTCGACACTTTCTATATATAAAAACTTTATCATATTCTCTGGCTATAATTATAGCTTCTGAAATAGAGGATGGTTTTGCATTCTTGATGAGGTTATTCAATGGTAGATTAAGCTACCAAATGAATCGATGGAGAAGAGTTACCTCATCCATCTCTAGAGCTAATCAGAGAAGTTTTAGCAAGATTTTGGTGGTATTCTTCTAGGGTCTTCCCTTCTTGGGTTAGCTCCAAAAATTCATTCATTTTATCCTCTCAAAATCCTAGAGGACAAAACCTTTCACGAAGGTGTACTTTCATGGCATCCCATAATTGATTTTGGTTCTAGTGGGTTAGATTGACAACAGTGTCTCCAACTAATTCAGCATTTATTATGCTTTTTAGACAAGCAAGGGTGAACTTGCTTCTTTCATTGTATCCATTAAAAGTTCAAAACTATCAAATACTTATCATCACACCACATCTAAAGGCACTCAGGATTAATACATATATGAGATCTTCATTTTTTGAGAATTACACATTTGGTGCCTTGGGATTGATACATCCAAATATTATCAGGATTCACACGTCTGAGATGATTAGTTTTTTGAAAATTACACATCTAGTATCTTGGGATTAACACATCAGCATGATCCTCTGGGAATTACACATCCAAAGTTAGACCCATGTTTGTCTGAGATGGGTTCAAGATCTTGGATGATCATCCTAGTGTAAAGCATCCAATGGATGGCATTCACACATCAACTATTCAAACCTTGATGGAGTTATAATCTTAATAGTTTATAATATGCAAATTAATGAGATATATCCTGAAAATTTCTTTAAACAAAGGTTCGGTCTATCCTTTCTAGTCATTCAGTCTCTCACTAGTTTCTTAATTTGATCACCCTATGTTTTCTCTCAAAAGGTTTCCTCCCCAATCTTATTTCTCAAATTTATTATACAAATATCTTGCGTGTGCATCCCCAAGATACAAGCACAATTTCATAGGATGATTGTCTCAACATGTGAGGATATTCAAATCACTTCTATGGCTAGTAGAGATGATTGATTCATCCTCATATGATAAACATTCACTTGTTTTAATCCCTTGACAGTTAGCCTTTAAAAAACAAATCCTAGGAACTAAGATCGGCTCTGATACCAATTGTAGGGTTCCCCCCTTCCAAAATAGGGGAAACACTTAAGATAGTCCACTAAGTCTTAACTTGGAGAAAATTTCCTACTCATCGACACCTTGACCATGCAGAGATTCAAGGATATGATTCATAGGTAAGACCTAGTCCTATCCCGCAGGGGGAGCGTGGTCTTCTAAAAATCAAATCATCCATAGGGTAATTGATCATAATTTGGGAAACTACTAGTCTTGATTCCTGAGACAATGCTTTTTTCCTCAATGCAAGGCACAGCCACTAGCCTAGTCTTCTAGAATAGAATTGCCTGAGAACCTATTTATCTAGCATAGGGCTTTCACTTAATCTGTTGGAAAGCTACCCGACTAATGGGTCCACACGTGCCATTGGGGCATTTCATCCTCCCACTTTCCACCCTATTTACGCGTCAATTTGTTTTCTAATTAATCCTACCACACTGTTTGACATAAATAAACATGTTCCTTAATTAAGGTCCTTTTCACAAGGTTTGTTAAAACTTCCTTTTCCACAGTACAATAATGCCAAAGACAAGATTTATAAAAAAAGTTTATACATGAATCAATTCCATACAAGCCAAACAAGCTCTCTTATTCTTTTCCTTTATACTGCCGAGATGATCTAGAATTTGGCATTCCAGCCTCTACATGCTTGGCAAAATCCTACGGGACCAAACATCTCATCGTCGGCCGCCGTTGGTGAGGAC
Source organism: Cibotium barometz (assembly GCF_041138505.1). Classification (NCBI taxonomy): domain Eukaryota; kingdom Viridiplantae; phylum Streptophyta; class Polypodiopsida; order Cyatheales; family Cibotiaceae; genus Cibotium; species Cibotium barometz. Next base: position 1,994,578 of record NC_141079.1, read on the forward strand.
TCAAGCCAACGTGTCGCCCTCTCAGGCTCCATTGACGATCGATCCTCCCGCCCCCCTCAAAGGGATGTCTACACACTAGGGTGGGCTAAATCATTGCACTAGCCTGGGCCCTTAGAACTAGGCAGCATCACAATTACTTGCCTCAATCGGCAAACCTCATTCTCCCAATGTTGTTAGGGATACCATGGGCGGAATCTAGGCCTTACTAACGTTGCCATCATCCGACTACACAAGCACAAGAATGGGGCAGCATCAAGGCAGGGGAGAAGTTGTACCTGGGAGAAGTTGTACCTGTCTCTTAATTCAACCAAGATAACAATCCATTTACTCAACCAAGCCATAGGACTAGAATCCACGTTACCTTTTTAAGAAAACAACTCTTTCACAAAGATTTTAGCATTTCAACTTGAAGTTACGACGATAAGACATTCTTTATTAAGGCATATGCTGTTGTTTAAAAGAATCAAAAACTTTAAGTAGTAAATCAATCAAATAGATCACTATTAACAATTAATAGAGAAGTCGGGGCCATACCTCTCAACCCCTATGAATGATATACAATTAAAAAACAAAATATGTATATACCTTATAGAAATTGTCATTTATCATTGCCTTTGCTTGTTAACAAGAGCTTCAGAACTTGAAATATGAGAATGGAGAGTCTCCTAATACCTTCTCATAGAAATGGAATTATCCGACCATCCTCAAGCTTAATGTCCTCTCACTCGTACTCTAACTCTTCTCTCTTTTAAGGACTATGGAAAAGTAGCCTTCTCTCTCATATAGGGCTACGGCATACTATTCTTCCTTTAAAATAAAACTATGGAGTTGTGATCACTTCCTCTGAAAGACCATAGAAATCTAGCCTTTTCTTCTAAGAGATTAGATAATAATGAAGGGATATATACATCTCAAGGTCTAGAATTACATTGAGGCTACTTGCTGCCTTCTTACAGTTTTCCTTGTGTAGAGACCCTCACAGAATCAGCAAATTGTTTCGGCCATAACTCTCTAATTAAAACTAAGAATATAGTCATGTAGCCATTCAAAGGCATTTGGTCTACAAGCTAGCATGGGTCGAATAGGCAAAAACTAAACGCGCCATCTTTAGAAACGCGTTGCTTTTCCACATTTTTAGTATGTATGGACTTTAAATATGTAAAAATACTCTAAATACGACCTCCTATCACCTAAATTTGAATTTCTATTTTTGGAGATACTTATCTCTTAATAGAGCTATTCTTGTCTTCTTATTTCTTTTAGGATTTTTGGAGCTAATATTTTTATTCCAACACTTTCCTAATATTTCTAGCCTCTTATTGTCTCGCTCTTCTCTAAGTGCACTCTCTTCTTTCTTGAAGTCTATATTAAAAGAGACACATACATGGCTTGGGAGGGACCTTATAGGAATCCATCGATCCAACCTAACCCCATCCAACCAATCCCATGGATTAGCCAGCTGCAACCAACCACTGTAATGATAGGATCCATTATAAAAATTTGGTTATGATTTGTCTCAGGTACCAGGGAAAAAGTTCCTAGGCCCCCCTAGCCGGCTCTCATACAAAATTTACACCACTTACAAACCCAATATGAAATTGCCTTTACTTAGACTCAACTATTTTCCAAAATAGTATTGCAATAAAACCACAATGTTTCCATCCTAATCCTCAGTATTCCAATTTCACATCCAATTTACGGGAACAAGCCCTTGGTTAGAGGCTGTAAAAGAGAATCTGTAAATGTGAGAGAACCTGTGAAAAGGTGAGAAGAATCTACTGGGAGAGAATAAAGGGTAGCATGAGAAGATTTAGGAAGTGTGGAGATATTCTGGGAGATATTCTAGGAAAAGTGAAGAGGTGGAGCGAATCAAGCAAAAGAGGTGGAGTGAATCAAGGAGGAGAAATCAGTGGGATTTGATGCTTTGATGTAAACACTATAAATTGAGGCATTGGCCTAATGAGAATTTGCTGGTTTTTGATTATCCATGCCTATATTAAGCTATTTGTTAATTACTCATTAATCACGTACGTGTGGGTATCTTCAATGATCGAGAGCCCGAGCACTGTATGGTCAGCACCCTTCTTTCTATGCATAAAATCAAAATTGATGAGAATAATTCGTTTGAAATAAAAATAAATTTTTTAATGCATCTTTCTATGCATAGAATCAAAATTCAATGAGAATAACTCTTTTGAAATAAAAATAAATTTCTTTATGCATCTTTCTATGCATAAAATCAAAATTTGATGAAAGTAACGCTTTTATAATAAAAAAATTCTTTTATGCATCTATTTATGCATAAATTTAATTTTAATGAAAGTAACACTTTTATAATAATAATAATTCTTTTATGCATCTATTTATGCATCAAAATCAATTTTGATGAAAGTAACACTTTTATAATCAAAATATTCCCAATATGCATCTTTCTATGCATAGAAATTAATTCTAATGAAAATGACACTTTTATAATAAAAATATTTCTAATATGCATTTTTCTATGCATAGAATAAAAAAAACACTTTTACAATACACAAGCGTGGGGATTACTCTTTTTGAATAATAAAAAGATAAAACTTACTTCACCAAATTTAAGAAAATTTTGCCATAACCTCCTTTGCATGGCTGACCATTTTTTAAATTTTTCACTCTAAAATTTACTAGAAATTATCCAAGATGATTTAAATCATTCTACTCTAATCAATTTTCACTTTATTAAGAGTAAACAATATGAAAAGTTTATTTCCATCAATTTGATTACACATCTAGGATAAAGAAAGGATGAATTTAATAATGAAGAGAAGGGGGAAAGCCTTTCCAGAGCAAGGCATAACATGTGAAATAGGTGCCTCCTTCATGAGGGAAATTCCCCACACTGAGGTGTCAAAAATGCAGCATTTCTTCTAAATATCTCTTCTTTTTTAACTAATAACCTTGTCCTTAGTCATCTCTTCATCTTATGTGAGCGTTTACTCATTTTTGGGGGATTTTCTTTTATTCTTCCATTTATGTCCTCCCTACATTTGGATTAATCTAATTGGTCCATAGGAACCTTAATTCAAAAACTTCAAAAAATTTAGACCCTTAGGCTAAGGTCCTTTTTACCTGATTTCAATTTATTCCAATTGCACATTGGAAATTTCTTTTTGAATATCTGTTTTAGGGGAAACCATTTTAGACACTAGGAGGATTTTTATATCCAAAAATATCTCAATTTTGAATTACCTCCCTCTAGATATTTTCTCTGTCTAGGCCAAAACAGGGTAAAACAGGATCTTTCTTTTATTTCAGAGGGGAATAATTATAAGATCAACAGGGGAGGTTCTTACACCTACACACCTCAAAAGCCGGAGGGAGGAATCCTACATAGAGAGTCGGTACAGCTGTGGGCAAGAGAAGGAATGATCGTTCCAAACTCGGAACATTCGTGGCAATCCATACTGTGAGAAGGAAACGGTTGTGTGAAACTTGGAACGGCCGAGGGCTTTGTGGTTAATGAAGGAACAGCCATGCGGGACTTAGAATCTAGTCTTTTTCTCGTTGTTTTTTGTCATGGATGGCTTTTAAGGTGGCCTTTGTGAGAGGTCCATAGTAGCGTTTGAGTTTGCTACCATTAATGTAACCAGCCATCTCAACACCATAAAGTGTTTGAATGCGCACAGTGCCTTGTGGTGTGATCTCAAAGATTAAGAAAGGTCCTAAGCCCCTAAGCTTGAGCTTTTTCTTATGCGTTTTGATGCTGAATAAGAGGATCATGTCACCCTCATTCATTTGTTCATCCTTGAGCTGATCATCAAACCATTGTTTACGCCTGAGCTTCTCTACAATCATGCTGTAGAGACTGCAAAGAGAAGGGTTTCATCAAGCTTTTCAAGTTTAAATAGGTGACAACTTAAAGAAATTTTGGTGAGTTTTTTGTGCACTGCGACACGTAGAACTGGGATTAAGAACTCTGTGGGCATGACCGCTTTAGTATCGTAGGTTAAACTAAAAGGGGTAGTGTTGGTTGCTACTTTGTACGAGGTTCTATTGGCCCAAAGTACAACCGGCACCTTCTGGTCCCAATCGTTGAAGCTAGCCTCCTCCACTATTTTTGTGAGAATGTCACACAGGGTTTTGTTAGTGCTTTCGGCTTGGCCATTCACTTCTTAAGGATAGTAAGGGGAGGACTTCGTGTGGGTGACAAGAAACTCTTGCAAGAGGAATTTAATTACCTCCTTGATGAAATGCATTCCATTGTTGCTAACAAGCTAAAGAGGAAAACTGAAGCGTGTGATTAAAGACTCATAGAGAAATTTAGCTGAGCATCAACTTTGCGGGTTGTGCGAGCTTCTATCCACTTGGTGTAGTAGTCTGTGGCAATAATTATATATCTGGCTATGTACTTGGCTACCACACTGATGGGTCCTATGAATTCTATGCCCCATTTTTCAAATGGTTGTAAGGACGACACGATGGGGTTCTGGGGTATGTGATCCTTGAAACAAGGGATTGCTACATGCTAGCATTCATCACATCGTTTGACATACTCAACAGCATCAGCCATTAAAGTGGGCCACCATAACCAAGGTGTGAGAACCTTACAAGCAGTGATATCTGCTCTGCAAAGTGCCTGCCAGCATAGGCAGGCACTTTGCTGGCAGGCACTCTGCAAAGTGCCTGCCAGCATAGACATGCTCACTCTGCCAGCATAGGCAGAGTGAGCATGTTCAAGGAGGAAGACAAATTCGTCTTCTCTAACACAACGTCTTAGGATTTTGTCCTTGTCCTAATTGTAAAGTTAACTCGCGAGAGATAAGCTAGTAAGGGGATGCCTTTTTATTGAACGACGGGGGCACGATCCTTATTGAGAGAAGAGGATCAACTAGTAAGCCATTGGCTAAGAAGTGAGCCACTTCTTCGCCCCATTCAAGAATTAAACAAAGTTGGAACAGGGTGACGTCTGGTAAATCATCGTCTACTCCCACTAGCTATTCCCCATTATTGGGGATCCTTCACATGTGGTCTATAAGAACATGCTAAGAGACTTTTCTCACCGTAATGGTTGATTCTTGGTTTATTAACTAGATACAAAAGGGCTTGATAGTCTACAAAGAAGAAAAACTTAGTTGCCAAAAGAGCAAAATTTCTTAATTGTGTAAACCATCATTTTCTAATCCTTCTCTCTCAGTTGTGCGCTGTAATTTCTCTCAGGTTCATTGAGTTGGCGACTGGCAAAGTTGATGGGAAAGTCCATCTTGTGTTCGCATGGTTGGGCCAGTATGCATTCTATAGCAAATGCTAAGGCATCAATATGGACATGAAAGATGAGATCCTAGTTGGGGGATCTAAGGATTGGAGCACTTGCCAAGGATTATTTGAGTGTGGTGCAGGCATTTTGGCATTATTCTGTCCACTTGAAAACTGTAAGGAGTCCATAAAGGGGTCTAAAACTACCAGCATACATAAAAATGAATCGTAGCCGACATGTCCCATGAAGTGCTGGACACCCTTAAAGTTGGTAGGTGGAGGCAGCTCTAGAATGAGCCGCTCTTTACTACTCTCAGTCGATATTCCGTGCCTGGAGACAATGTGTCCTAGGATCACTCCGTGTTGAAACTAGAATTGTCATTTAAGAGGGTTCAACAAGATGGGGTATAGTCTGCATTACTCTAGCACCTTGTGCAAACATGTGAGGAGCTCCTTCCAAGAAGAATTGACACATAGGTCAGCGAAAAGACTTCAAGGAATTTTCAGAGATATTCCTTGTAAGTTGTACACATTAATCGTTGGAAGGTTCCAGGGGCATTGGTTGACCTAAAGGGCATGACTCGATATGCGTATGTACCCCATTTAGTAGCAAAAGCAGTTTTTGTGCTGGTCCTTGGGGATCAATCAGCACCTGGTTGTATCCTGAGAATCCATCTAGGAATCTGTAAGCTTCCTTTTCTACTACTCTTTCTAGCACATGTTTAGTGAATGGTAGAGGATAGTGGTCCCTTATGGTGGTGGCATTGACCTTTTTGAGGTCAGCGCACACCCTGACTTTTCCATTTTTCTTGGGCACTATCACGATCGATGATACCCACTCCATTTGTTGGATTTCATGGATGAATCTGACATCAATAAGTCTTGTGGACTATCTTGGAATATTTAGGGTTCATTGGGTAAGCTCATTGTTTGGCTGGCCTAGCTTTATCAACCATGGGAATGGTGTGCTAGACCACTTCTAGAGGTACACCCTTCATATTTCCGAGTGAAACAGTCTTGGAATTCAGTCAAGAGAGAAACGAGCTCGGCCTCTTCTTCCTCCAAAAGGTCTTCTGTAATGAATAAGGGCCTCAGGTCTTCACTTAAGCCTGCCAAGTTCAATTCCTTAACCTTTGTTGGACCATCATATGAGGTCCCAGGTTGCCCACTATTAGACCTTTGAGCCGAATCATATTGAACAAAGCGGTCGGCCATTTAAAAGGTATGTCGTGTTTCTTTAACTTTATCACTTGCCTCATCAATTATCACTTTGGCTTCTTTTTCTACGAGTGCTAAAGTTTTGTTGCGTGCCTTGCGTGTAGAGCAGCATAGCTTTTCAAGGACTGGTTCTGGTTGAATTATTTCAATTGACTGTGGGACAGTAGTGTGGACCAAAAGAGAGCTATCTGCAAACTCTTTTTGCCACATTTCATTGAAATGCTTATGTGCTTCCATAGCACCCACATATTTCAACCAATGGATTTCAAAGTTGTCTAGGAAGATGTACGGCTATGGCCCAAGGAATCCCTCAGGCGTGTTAGTTTTATGGGAGTGTGTGCTCCTTGATGGCTTAGCTCAAACAACATGTTCAAGCTCTTATGTGGCTATATTGGGCAGATATGCTAAACTAAGCATATATAATGATGTAAGCTTTTGCCCATTTGTCGTGGAAAATCTTGTACCAGTTTTTTTAGGCAAGATGTCCAGGGTAGCAAAGATATGCATCCAGTTCTCAGAGCCTTCTAAATCTGGAAGTGGTGCACAATCCTCACTCTCCTTTTCATCTTCCATTGTTTTATGGCATGTGTGTCATAGATGGTAGTTCGTGTATTTAGTAAGATTCCTCCCTCCAGCTTTTGAGGTGTGCACGTTGTCGTGAAGTGTGCGGTACAGCCAGGAAAGTACGAAACTTCTAGCTGTGAGAGTGAATGTCAAATCCAACAAGGAATTTCACGTACAAGATTTCCCAAGGAGTATTGAACATCATTATTTCCAATGACAAATACATGTGTCCACTTCCCTCAATACATCCTTGAATTCATCCAGATGATTGCACAGAATTGCATGAAATCCTTTGAATCATTTACATGTGGGCATAACAAGGCATTCCCATTTTTCCAATAAACATGTGTCCAGTTACTTCCTTTTCATCCAGTGCCATTAAAACCATGATATCATGATGCTCTTTTTCACCTGAAAACCTGCCTTAATATTCTAACATTTCATAAGCAAAAGATAGAATACGGCATAGCTAATTCATGTACATAATTTCCAAAATTCAGTCAAGCAGAAACAAGGCCATCTTCCGTGATTTTACAAAATTCCAGTTCTCCCAAAATTATATCTTGTTCACCAACTTTTTCCCATGTATTCCAAATCTTTTAAGGGCTTATTTGCCATGCCCTTTTTCTAAAGTAACAAAGTAATTTTTAATTTAAGCTTATCTGAATGAAGCGAAGGGTGAACACGTCGATCTTTTTTTTATTTTTATTAATCCATGATGGCCGCTTCAGCGTCGATTCACGATGGAGAAAGAAACGGCGAAACAGTCCTCTGCGCCGACTGTAAACTCTGATTTTTCAATAAGCACATCATCGTATAGCTCTTAAATTTTCCTTCATTTCTAGCACCTAAAAGCTATATGCAGAAGATAAGGTCATCCAATGAAAATCTCTGGTCGCCCACGACGCTGTTCCCTTCACTCTGCAAAATTTTCTCTCACCTCTGCAATCCTCCGTTTGTCTCCGGTGCTCTCACCTTTTTCCCGCGGAGGTCTCGGCGCTCCCCCCCACCTCCTTCTACCAGCTATACATACCATTAAAAAAAAGGCTGCGCATTTTCTAGAAAATCCCCAATGTACTTTGTTAACCTTAGCACTAAGGTTACAAAGCATAACCTTAGCATTAAGGTTAAAGTCCTCAATGCACCTATTATTTCCCTTTTTTCCATTGTTATGGAGTGTTGACCATATATATATATATATATATAATCAAACTCCTTTTCACCTTTACACCATAACCTTTCTAAAGGTTTTTCTCACGCCTTAGCTCCATTTAGCATCCTTATTGCGCATATGATTTTGCCATTTAAAGCATATGATCAAGATCCCGACCAATATGCACCATTAAGTTCTTTGTCTCAGTGCTAATGCCACAAGCAAAATCCAGTCCTATCAAGGCACAAGATATCTGCTAGCTCCAAAATTCTCCATAAGCATAAAAAAAAATCCTCCACAATTCACACCACACTGTCAAAGGCTTCAAAACCTGGCTCAGCCTCAGCTCATCTTATTGAACCTTATCTACAATATGAACATATATAAACAGGCATCATATAATGATTCGTCATGGCACTTAACCCCATGCATCTGGATGTGTATTTGATGAACTCACATGCACGGTTTCACATCATAGACGTGCCATGGCACGACATCCACCCCCTCTAAACCTGCACATCCTGTGGTATGTGCCAATTCATCATCAAGATCTACATATAGCTGGATGTCGTTTTCATCTTCTGCATTGTCAGGAAAATCATCCTCTTCCTCTTCAACCATATCCATACTACCACTGTCAAGCCTCTCATCCTGAATCTCTTGTGAATCAAAAGGATCACCATCATGCCTTCTTTTAAATATCTTGATTCTTTTGCCAGCCACAAGGTTCTTTACTTCTGTTCCATCAAGCTCACACAGAGTATACATGGCATTTCCATGCACACGCCTGACAATGTAAGGGCCAAACCATCTTTTTGCAAATTTTCTTTGAACAGTGAATTGGTTGTCAAGGCTACTATCATACATTAGAACCCAATCACCTTCTTCAATAGGTTTTGGCCGGAGTCTGTGTCTACTATCAAATCTTTCTTTATTTTTCAACCTTGCATCTTTCAGGCGAGCTTTAGCAAGCTCTACATCTTCAGGCCTCCTCTCCAACTGTCTTATTCGCAATGCAAGGAGATCATCTCTGCTCAGTCCTTCCACCCAAGGCAATACATTCCAAGTTAGAATTACTTCTTCAACTGGCATCACTGGCTTCTGACCATACATTAATTCTGCAAGCATGTATCCTGTCACTGAGCTATGAGTTGTACGGTCAGCCCACAAGGCATATGGTAGCAGCTTTGGCCACTCTCTTATCCTTTCTCTGCATGCCTTAGCCAAAGCTTTAATGATTGGAGGATGTCCTCGTTCACTTTTCCCATTGCCCTCAGGATTGTAAGCACATGTTAGAGACAGTTTGATACCAATTCTAGAGAAGAATTCCCTTGCTTCTTCAACATCTAGCTCACCTCTATCAGCTGTTATTTTCCCAACACAACCATATCGGCAGATCACATCTTCCAAGAGAAATTTGCATACTGTTTCCGTACTCTTTGTTCTAAGAGCACGCCCTTCTACCTGATTTGTCAAATCTTCTCTTGCAAGTGCTATATACCGCATCTGCCAAATTCCCAAAGGCATTGTAACTAGATCCACTACCCATTTGTAGTGCATGGCAGGTGGGTAGGTTGGTTGCAGGCCATCACGATGCCGCACATTTGAGTACATTTGGCATACCATGCATGTTTCCACATATTGGGAAATATCCTTGTACATTCCTCTCCACCAATATTTTTCCTTTATTTTGGTAAAAGTGGCCCACACACTTCTATGCCCAGCCCAGAGACTCTCATGGAATTCTTTCACAAGCTTCCCTTGAGTCTCTTTATCACATATGACTCTCTGTGGCATAGCATTCCTCTGTTTAGGATGCTTCCAGAGATACCCATCCTTTAGAAAGTAACCATATGCTTTTCTGCGGATCCTCTTAAATTCTGAGTCAGACCAATTTTCTTGCCTTGATAGAGTGCTCAAATATTGACCAATAAGCAACCAATCTCCGTCATATATTTCCTCAATAAAAGACTCAAGTGCATTTGATAGGCAAATATGATCTCCTTTTGCATATGCTGTAGTATAGAACTTTGTACCCACATCATCAATGTCACTAATCATCTCTTTCTCATCTTCATACCTGGCTCTTGATAGCATATCTACAACTGGATTATCTTTTCCCGCAATATGCTCAAACTCAGGATTTAGTGACTTGATATAAGCAATCCACCTAAGCATAGCAATATCTGGAGTGGTACAACTTGCTATCATCCCAAGAAGTGGCAAGCAATCAGTCTCCACAAGTACAGATGCCCCAATAAGATATTCTTTTTCACATTTTAGAGCAGTGACTATCCCCCATAATTCTCTCTTGATCTGTGGATACTTTCGCTGCCGAAAGCTTAATACCTTCGCTCCAAATCTAATTACATACCTATGATCATCCTCATCATCTTGCCCTACTGCCCATCCAATCCCAGTAGGACTAGTATCAACTGTAACAATCACAGGCCTGCCACACTCATAATTTGCCTTTCTCAAAATGGGTGATGATTGGAGCAAATATTTCAGCTTCCGCATAGCTTTAATATGTACTGCACTCCACAAAAATTTTTGATTTTTCCTCAAAAGCTGATAAAGAGGATCTGCTACATGTGCATAATGTGGGATCCAAATAACATAAAAGACACATGCTCCAAGAAATCTCCTCAGCTCTGTAACATTAATGCATGTCTCTTTCATTCTTTGTATTGCATCTATTTTGGCTGGACAAGGACGGCGTCCACTAGTACTACAAAGATGTCCCACTATTAGCACTTCACCAACCCCAAACACTGATTTTTGCCCAGATAAAGTAAGATTCACTTCTTCAAGCCTGGATAGAATCATGTCACAATCCTTTATATGATTTGCCACAAACTTGCGGCACCCTTTTGAATCCAAATCCCCATCTTTGTCTTTCTCATCACAGCCCTTTATTGGCACATCATCCAAAAATGGCATAGTTTTTTGTGGTATGAAGTCCCGTAAGACTTTGTTCATTCCATTCATCATATGTGCCACTGAGTTAGTGGCTCCCTGTGGTAAGGTACACATCCTTACTAATCCCAAAGGAGTTCTCATTGTGGTCAAGTCCCTGCTTTGTATATCCAGCTGGAACTGATCATATCCCGAATAAAGATCACCCATAGAGTATATAGCTTTCCCTGCAAATGCTTCTGCAAACTCATCCACAATTGGACCTGCTCCCACATTCCTGATTGTGACTTTGTTTACAGGTTGCATGTCTTGAATAAAGCGTAATGTCCCATTTTTCTTTGGTACAGTAAACCATCTGTTGGAATATGGGGCACATGAAGGCTCCAAGATTCCCATCCTGATCTTTTCCTTTAGCAATTCCATCAACTTTGGCAAGAGAGCCTTTGGTACTGGAATTGGCCGCAGGTTCCAAGGCACATGTGGAACAGTAAAGATCACCATTGGTGCTGTTATACTTGGATCAACACAACCTATCTCATGCGGCTGAAAGGCAAAAGCTTTCCCATGTTTTACAAGCATCTCCTCAAAGCATTCCCTTTCAATTGGCAACAGAAAATCCTTCTCACCAATCTTCAGCTCTTTCAGAGTTTCTTGAGTAAATTTATGCCCAATTTTCTTCGAATCTCTAAGATTTGGCTGCATAGAAGCTTCATCTATCTTCTCCTTGCTTCCTGGTGGCAAGGGCAAGGCAACTGGCTTCACCTTCTTTGCAACCGTTTTGTACTTTGTATCAACATGAGCATCCATCTCACAATTCATGTTTTTACATTCCACCCCTTCAAATTCCTGGATTATATCATACATCTCCACAGATGACACCTTAATCATTTCATTTCCACCCTGTAAGCATGCTCTTCTCATATCAAAAAGCACATCCATAGTATCTATAAATGACACCTCATCAAGCACCCCTGAAATAAACTCATTCTTCTCCAAAAGACCACACTGCTCAAAACTTTTTTGTTCATTTTGTATATGTTTTTGCATGCCACGCTTTAAATCCTTGCTTTTTACAAATACCAGTGACCCATAGCTGGAGAATCCCTGAAAATTTGCTGAAAAACTATTTACATTGATTGAGTCCTGCGAGAACTCATTTCCCCTTGTACCATTGGAATCCCGCTTTACAATGGCACTTGGCCAAAATCCCTCATCTCCCTGTAATTCATAAACTCTCTGTTTATCTTTGGGAGTGACTGTGCCCGAAGAGATTCACGATTCCTTTCATGATTAATGCAAACTGTCAAAAACTGAACAGCTTTTTTGCCATCTTTACTCCTTATTCTTGCATAAGCTGAACCATCATCCAAAACCTTTGTTTCCATCCTTACAGCTGTAATGTAGGGTTGCCCAAGAATGAGGGGATACGATGACATCTCCTGTACAAAGAAATTCTGATCATCCTTCACATCCCCTATAGTTACCCTTACATTTGGACATGCTGCATAAAGCTCTCCAGATGAATTATTAGCTGCTTTAATCATCCACCCATGATCCACATCCATTGGCCACTTACATTTGTTGTAGAGATTTTTAGCCATAAGATTTATTTCAGACCCATGATCAATTAGAGCGACATACGGCTCTTCCAAATCACCTATCTTGACAAGGGTTTCAGTGGTTGCTCTTGCCCAATGACTCCTGGAGTAATGACTCTTTGTAAGAACTTCTTTTTCATCATCCTCTTCCACAAAGCGCACTTGTCGTGCCCCATCAGCAGAGTGATTACATTCCACCACATTTTCTCTCTCTTCTTTTTTCTGTACCTGTACACCATGAGTCTTGGAAGTGCTTGCTTCCCCTTGTGATGGAATAGATTCAATTATGGACTGCCTTTTTCTTCGTATAATATCAATTATCTCATCATGAAATTCTTTCTTTGCAATCCCCAAGACTTCCCCTAGTGTGAATTCCATCCTGCTGTTTAGAATCCTTTCTTCAAGTACCTTTTTGAGATCTGTTGCAACTTCAATATCAGATTGAAGCTTATAGAGTGGACTTTTCCCTTTACCCTTCTCCTTCATTTTTGCTGGCACTTCTTCCATTGAAACATCATGTGGAGGTCTGCTATGCTGTGGAGGCATATGTGATGGCCTAGGATCCTTCTTTTCACTTCCACGTGTAACTCTTTTTGATGGCCCTCCTTCCTCATTTTCCCTTTTACGTTTCTCCTCTACCTGTGCCTCATTATTTTGGCATTTGGCAATATAGGCATGAATGGATAAAGAATCCACAGGCTCCTCCCAGCCAGTCTCAAGACGTATACAATCACCTGCCTCATGCAAAGCTTGCTTTGACACTTTCTTTGATGCAATTAATTCCATTGTTGACGGCCAAAAATTCTCATTCTCATAATCCTCATCATTCTCAAATCCCTGCTTTTGTTGACCAACCTTTAATCCATAGGTTGCTGCCTCAACCATAGAAATGGCATGACTAGCAGCCATATCCTCTACCAGCTTTTTCATCCCTCCTTTCCCAAAGTTTGTACTCAATGGAAGTCCAGTCTCTGTAAGATGGATTTTCCCATCTTTGAAGAACACAAGTTGATTTTTAAGAGCTTCTTTATAACTGGTACAATCCTTCTTTGCATGCTCTGGGTCATCACACCATATGCATCTATATGTAAACCCTTCTTTGGTTTGAGGCCTTTGCATAGAAGCCTGCCCCAATGGTAGACCTTTTTCTTCAATCCTGGACATCTTCAATTTTAAATCACGCATACCCTTGATAAGCTCATCCATCGGCCCATCTATCTTAGGAATTGTAGCAGCTGGCTTGGATAAACTCTCAGGGGTAACAGCAGCTATGGGGGTTGCAGAGCCCATCACCATTTTATCCCTCCTCCGCTGCCGCTTTGCTAACATAGTGACTGCATCCTCAACATCATTCCAGTCACTCTTTAATCCCTGCTCTGTATTCTTATCCTCAAGGAGGATTTCCAATTTCTCCTGGAGATCTTTTCCAGCTGCTTGCAAGAAGAGCTCTGTCTTTTCTCTATCCAAAGTTGCACGCTCTATTCTTGACAACTGGGCATAACGCTTCTCAAACTCCCTTAGCAATTCTGTGGCAGAAATTCCCATTTTAGGTTTTGTGACCCATTCCAAAAAAGTTCGTTTGGTCACTCGCTCAGAATCCTCCATAAAGTATTCATCCTTTAAAGCAAGCTTGAATTCTTCCCAATTTCTGCCACCCTGTGCTGTCTGCAATCCTTTTATGCGCTCTCTTATTTCAGGAACGCATACCAACTCGAAACTTCGAACCATATCCTCCTCAGTCACCCTGTTTAGCTCCATCTCCTTTATATAATTGCGCAGATACTTTGTAATGTCCTTCCCATCAAATTGATCCACCTTTTTCACAATTGATTGTAAGGCTTTGGTCGTGGAAATCTGTCCCCTCTCAGCAGCTTGTTGCTGTTGCATGTACATGGAAAACATTTGGAACATCTGCATAACTCCGGGGTCAAAATGAACCCCCTGGCCCTCAGAATTCTCAGCCATAGCTTCCCTGTATATTTCACCACACTCTTACCCCAGCAGTTTCACGTCGGGTTCACCAAAAGAATGTCGTGAAGTGTGCGGTACAGCCAGGAAAGTACGAAACTTCTAGCTGTGAGAGTGAATGTCAAATCCAACAAGGAATTTCACGTACAAGATTTCCCAAGGAGTATTGAACATCATTATTTCCAATGACAAATACATGTGTCCACTTCCCTCAATACATCCTTGAATTCATCCAGATGATTGCACAGAATTGCATGAAATCCTTTGAATCATTTACATGTGGGCATAACAAGGCATTCCCATTTTTCCAATAAACATGTGTCCAGTTACTTCCTTTTCATCCAGTGCCATTAAAACCATGATATCATGATGCTCTTTTTCACCTGAAAACCTGCCTTAATATTCTAACATTTCATAAGCAAAAGATAGAATACGGCATAGCTAATTCATGTACATAATTTCCAAAATTCAGTCAAGCAGAAACAAGGCCATCTTCCGTGATTTTACAAAATTCCAGTTCTCCCAAAATTATATCTTGTTCACCAACTTTTTCCCATGTATTCCAAATCTTTTAAGGGCTTATTTGCCATGCCCTTTTTCTAAAGTAACAAAGTAATTTTTAATTTAAGCTTATCTGAATGAAGCGAAGGGTGAACACGTCGATCTTTTTTTTATTTTTATTAATCCATGATGGCCGCTTCAGCGCCGATTCACGATGGAGAAAGAAACGGCGAAACAGTCCTCTGCGCCGACTGTAAACTCTGATTTTTCAATAAGCACATCATCGTATAGCTCTTAAATTTTCCTTCATTTCTAGCACCTAAAAGCTATATGCAGAAGATAAGGTCATCCAATGAAAATCTCTGGTCGCCCACGACGCTGTTCCCTTCACTCTGCAAAATTTTCTCTCACCTCTGCAATCCTCCGTTTGTCTCCGGTGCTCTCACCTTTTTCCCGCGGAGGTCTCGGCGCTCCCCCCCACCTCCTTCTGCCAGCTATACATACCATTAAAAAAAAGGCTGCGCATTTTCTAGAAAATCCCCAATGTACTTTGTTAACCTTAGCACTAAGGTTACAAAGCATAACCTTAGCATTCAGGTTAAAGTCCTCAATGCACCTATTATTTCCCTTTTTTCCATTGTTATGGAGTGTTGACCATATATATATATATATATATATATAATCAAACTCCTTTTCACCTTTACACCATAACCTTTCTAAAGGTTTTTCTCACGCCTTAGCTCCATTTAGCATCCTTATTGCGCATATGATTTTGCCATTTAAAGCATACGATCAAGATCCCGACCAATATGCACCATTAAGTTCTTTGTCTCAGTGCTAATGCCACAAGCAAAATCCAGTCCTATCAAGGCACAAGATATCTGCTAGCTCCAAAATTCTCCATAAGCATAAAAAAAAATCCTCCACAATTCACACCACACTGTCAAAGGCTTCAAAACCTGGCTCAGCCTCAGCTCATCTTATTGAACCTTATCTACAATATGAACATATATAAACAGGCATCATATAATGATTCGTCATGGCACTTAACCCCATGCATCTGGATGTGTATTTGATGAACTCACATGCACGGTTTCACATCATAGACGTGCCATGGCACGACAACGTGCAAGAACCTCCCCTTCTGATCTTATAATAATTCACCTCTCTGAAATAAAAGAAAGATCTCGTTTTACCTTGTTTTGGCCTAGAGAGAGAAAATGTCTAGAGGGAGGTGATTCAAAATTGAGATATTTTTTGATATAAAAATCCTCCTAGTGTCTAAAATGGTTTCCCTTGAAATAGAAATTAAAAAAGAACTTTCCAATCTACAATTGGAATTAATTGAAAATAGGTATAAAGGACCTTAGCCTAAGGGTCTAGATTTTCAAAAAATTTTGGATTATGATCCAATTAAGGTTCCTATGGGCCGATAGGATCAATCCAAGTGTAGGGAGAGGAGATAAATTGAAGAATAAAAGAAACCCCCCCCCCCAAAATGAGTAAATGCTCACATAAGATGAAGAGTGGACTAAGGACCAAAGAAAAGAATTAAAAAAACTGAATTTTGACACCTTAGTGTGGGGATCTCCCCTCATGAATTAGGCACCTTTTTCTCATCATTACCCCTTTTATCTTATTCCAAAAGAGTAATTCCCACCCTTTTTGCATTTAAAAGAAATATTCTAATTACTCCATGTACATATTCACCTATGAATATGCAAGGATATCACTGATATTAATTATTAAATTTGATTTTTATGCATAGAAAGATGCATAATGGAATTTTTATAAAAGTGTTATTCTCATTAAATTTGATTTCTATGCATAGAAAGATGCATAAAGAATTTTTTTAATTACAAAGTGTTATTCTTATTAAATTTTATTTCTATGCATAGAAAGATGCATAAAGGAAATTTTTATTATAAAAGTGTTATTCTTATTAAATTTGATTTTTATGCATAGAAAGATGCATGGGATGTGAATGAGTGAGAATCGGGATGTGAATGAATGAGATGGACGTGAATAGATGTGATGTGAATCGGGATGTGAATGAATGAGAATCGTGATGTGAATGAATGAGATGGACGTGAATAGATGTGATGTGAATCGGGATGTGAATGAATGAGATTTGATGTCATGTGAATTGGGATGTGAGTGAATGAGATGTGATGTGAAATGGATGTGATGTAAATTGGGATAGATGTGAATGGATGATATGTGATGTGAATGAATATGATGTGATGAGATGTGGATATAGGTAGATGTGAGTGGATGAGATCTGATGCGGTTAAATGAGGAAAGATGTGATGAGATGAAAAATGATGTGATGAGAATGGGAATACATATGAAATAAATGAGGATTGATGTGGAACAATGTGGAAAGACGAGAGTTTGTTATAGAAACTGTATTTATGACCTGTCTTTAAATGACTGTTTTATGTCAAAAATGTTGGGGAAGCATTTTGACCATCTTGTGAATGAGGTCGTGGAGACCTAATTGATAAAGTTGCAACAGCTAACGGCGGAGAGTCAACGGAGGATGTCTCGCGTATCAAGGTCGATCGAGGTCTTGACCAGCCTCAGTTTGATTTAAATGGTAAGCTTCCGTACGGTGGATGAGGGACCAAGGAAGCGGCCTATGAGTGAAGCGCTAGGTGACCTGCAAAGGATCCTAGAGGGTTCTGACCATACGATGCTCGGGCTCTAGGACGTCGAAGATACCCACATGTGTGTCGCGGAAGATATTGGAACAAAGAGTAAGAGTTGTTTTATGAAACCGGGCATGGATCTGGTTGATTGACCTTGCTGGTCCTCAGCGGATGAGTCCATGGCTCTTTTATATGGATCTGTTGTGATCTTGCTCATCTTTAACAGAGATTCCATTTTGATTTTTATAAGTGAACATATTGCCCAGTACTATGGGCTAGGAACTATCGAAAAGGCCCCTAAAAATGGACAGGTGGTGAGCGTTCTGGTTACCAATGATGCCATAGGTACACCGATGAAGGAAAAATTGGAAATTAGGATTCAACCGAATATTTTGGAGGATTATGATCAGTGATACTATAGTTTCATTAAAAGATTGTTTTCACAGCTGAATCTGTGAAAAAGGCAATTTCATATTGGGTGTGTAAGTGGTGTGACTAGTTTTAAGTTTGCATGAATATCTGGCTAGGGGGCCTTGGAGCTCTTTTTCCTCGTACCCAGGCCAAAACCTAACAAAATTCTTAAATGGATCCCATCACTACAGTGGTTGGGTAGTTGGCTAACCCACGGGAATTAGGCTGGACTAATGGATCCCTAAAATGAAACTCAATTCTGTTATGGTACAATAGATGAAGTGAATCCCGGATAAAAATTGTTCTATGGAAAAGAATCAATAGCTGTGCCTCTCAATGAGGAAAAAAGCGTTGGTCTCTATGATCCAAGTGCAAGTCTTTTCCTTGTTCTGACTATGGGACTTATGGGTTTGGTCAGATCAGTTCAGTTAATTAAGGCTCTTGACTACATTAGAGTAAAACTTATCCAGGAGGAATCGCCTGTGCTTTCCAGGCGAGGGAAGTTTTTTCAGGTTCCGTTTTGGAAGAACCGAGGGATTAGTCTCTTGTCTGGATATCCGTGGGCGAGGCCCTGAGTGAGGGACCCTACCCTAAGCAAAAAGTGCTACTTTCGCTGCTAGCACCTTGAATTCGTTACACAGAGGGGACACGGATCTTTCAGTATTGAGTCCTCTACAAATGGTCTACCACTCATGGGGTTTACTTTCCATGTGTGTAGATTGATCTTAAAGGTAAGATCTTTTCTTCGAATGTAGATGTGGTCAGTATCCCAATCATGGATCATCTTGGATTCTTGCATAAAGGGTCTAGCAAGGATGTAGCCGTATGAAACTGGTTAACGTCCAAAATTCATCACCACAAAAGTGTGGCGGTAGGTGGTTCCTAGAATCTTAATTTTAAGATCCCTTAGTAGAGCAATGGGTCTAGCGGTGGCTCCATTAAATGAGTTTAACTAGCAATCGAGTGTTATCCAAGGCAGGTGCTCCCATTTTTCCCAACATTGTTTGGCCACAATGCTCACTCGACTCCTCCATCCAAGATTGTAGTAACTTGGTGGCCGTCGAAAGTTATCAGCAAGGCCACATTAATTTCATCACCTTCAAAGTATTATCTGAGCTTGTTCACTTGAATGGTAGGAGTCCCTTTTACCTTAAGAGGTATGTGGAATTCTTCTTCCTCAAATTCATCAGTTGTTGGGTTCCACGGTTTCTTGCATGCCTGCCTTGAGATGTCCCTCCATCCAGTCTTTCAGGTTGTTCCATAGGCTTGGGCTACCTTAGAGCAAGGTGCTGATAGGAATTTGGACCTAAGAAGAGATACCTACAATGTCTCTTGGAATGGAGGCTATCCTTTAAGGAAGGTTGGGTCTACTTTGTCTCAAGCTTTTGAGGTGTATGGGATGGGAACAAGGATTTCTGCATTGGTTCCCCTATGATGTTTGTCTCCCAAGTCTGTAAGATATTCCGCCACCCTATCTTTCTGTTGGGTTTTATATTCTTCTTTTGTTAACACTAGTTCTGTAATTGGACACTAAAGTGTCCTGTTTCTCACCAAAACTTTGGAATTTTTTGGGGAACCTAGAAACAACATTTCTACACCTTGTTTCAACCATAGGTCGGTTAAAAGTCAAAAAATAAAGGAGATTTTTCATGATATCAAAACACAAGCTATATTAGAAATTTGACAAAAAAACTCTAACTTGAAATTTTCATTGAAATTTGAAGCTGTTTTGTCAAAAATCCCATAAAATGCCTATAACTTCTTGAATAAATCATGTTTTTCATGTTTGTAAAAGTCAATTGGTAGAACTTGGGGTTTCAAAACAACACAATCTCCTTTAGGTCCTAGTTCCTAAGCTACTTTTGAACTATAACAAAAATCTCATAATTACCAAGATGCTCAAAAAGATGAAAATTTTGGCCTTCCAAAGGCACTTCCATAAAACTAGGGTTATGTTAGTGCAAATTGGCAATTGAAAATGATTATATAGTTCAAAACCAAGTTAATACATATTTTTGGGGTCCCAAGCTCAAGTAAATCTTGCTACTTGAGCGCTATCTTAGTTTTTCAATCGTGCTACATTTTTCAAAATTTCTAAATTCTCTCTCAATAACCATGAAACAAAGGTTTTAGGTGCCCAAATTATGTTTGTACAATGTTTCTTAGCGGAATTATTCTATATGGACAAAATGTTGCAAGTTTACTAAGGAATGTAATGCGTATTACTCAAGAATCTAAATCCAGAATTTTTCTTGTGTGCAGTTTTGACATTTTGAAACAATTAATATTTGTGACTTACTAAGGGGCTTTTACATATAGCTTTAAGATCTCAATGGATAAAGTAAGCATTGTATCACCTTAAAAAATTTGCAAACACATTAAAACCATGTATTGGTTTGGATACAAATGGATGCTAAAAAGTGGTGTATCAAACATGCTGAAAGATGTAATCGTGGTGTTGTGTATGTGGGAAAGCACCCTAGAGGTGCAAGATATTGTGGCAAGATAGGAATGCCACATGTAATATTGCATTGTGTGTGAGAGCTGACCAAAAGAGTGGAAAAGGGAGTGCCACATGGATGATGACATGTAAAGTGGGATAAGGCAAGAGAGCCTATATCATTGTATGGTTCATTTGTGATATGCAAGTGAATAGAGCTATTGTTGAGTGTGTAATCTCCCTCTCTCTCTCATGGAGTTTTTAGTGTGGTTTAATCCACCTTAATTTTGTTGCTTAATCTATGTCCTTCACCATGATCAATCCCATTTCTAGATTGTTAACATGGTATCAGAGCCAAATGGGCTCTTGGTCATGGTGATTATTATGTATATTAGCTTGGTTGTGTGTTTCTTTGATTAAGCATTATTTTCAACTTATTATGAAAAAAAAAAATTATGCACACTCATATTATCATTTGGATTTGCAGTTGAGAGGATTTGAGAGGAGATTTGCAAAAAGGAGGTTGCATAGAAGCTACCCAAGAGAGTTGCAAATGAAGTTTTGCAACATGGAGAGCTTGCTCATCATCAAGGAAGCTGAAAATGGAGATTTCAGCATTATGAAGGCTATGGAGTCTTCATCATCATCAAGGAGAAGCTGCCAAGAGAAGATATGCTGCTGATTATGCCTCAAGAAGGTTGGTTTTGTGAAGTTTTGCCTCAAAGTTTTGGTTTTGAGCATGGAAAATGCTCAATGTATAAGGGTTGCTTGATGGGATGGAAGAATCCCAAGGTTCTTTGCTTCCAAGCAAAGAGTGGAGGAGGTGCATGCTTGTCAAGTGATGGCAAGCTGTGATGGGCTGATTTGTAGCTCATAATGGAGCATGCTTGAAGGGCTTTGCTCATGGAGTTCTCTCATGAAAAATGAGCTGGTTGTGGTGGATGCTATTGGAGCATTCATTCTCTGGTTATGCACCTATGGTTTCATTTGAGAAACTTGTGAAGAGGCAACCTTGAAGATGTTGGCATGTATATGGAAGAGCATGCTATATATATGGAGTTCATATTGGAGCTCTTGAAGGCCATTTGGATGGTTACAAGTGAACCTCACAGAAGAGGTTAAGGAGGCAAAGATAGTGTAGCAGCATATGAAGGTTAATGGGAGTCCCCTTGAGGGCTGAAAAAGCAACAGATCATCAAATTATAAGAGAGCAGTGGCATCATCAATCTACAGACTGCGAAAGAGAAACAGGCCCATGAATCAAAGGATACCTTTTTTAAAATCAAAGAATGGACATGCCACTGGTGAGGTTACAGAGACAGAATGAGGAGTATAGGACAGCGAGATCAGGGTTGGAGAAGAGCGCAGTTCAAGGGAGGAAGCTGCAGCAACAGGAGCTAAAGCACAGAAAGGCGGACGCAGCGCAGGTAGACCGAGGAAGACTTGAAGCCTTAGCTATGGAAAATAGTAGCAACAGACGGACTGAAGTAGGTGGACTTCACGAAAGAGAGAATCAAAAGCAGGCAAATTTCTAGCATAGAGCATCGCAGTAGTAGCACCAGACGCATGGAGCAGTGCGAGTAATGCCTATCTCAACAAGAGGAAGACGACGACGACGACGACCTTGGGTGGTGACAGGCAAAGAGAGATCGTGGCCCAAGCTGTAGCGTTTGGCAGACTGACCTCAACAGAACTCAGAGAATAAAGAGGACGAGACACGTAGCAGGCAAATAATAAAGAGCAGCTGGATGGTGGTAGCGCAAGGAAGTGATAATGTTCCTTGATATGTTTTTAAAAAAATAAAATAAAATTTGGGCCTTTGTTTGTGATAAGGGTTTGTAAATTTGCAATGTGAAGAGACCCAAACTAAGCCCCTGTTCATATGGGTTCTCTGCGTGGCTTTGGCTAAAAAGTTTGTAATGTTTTCTCTCTCTAGCGCCCTGAAATATTGGGCAAATATCGAGATCGTTCCATGTTTGGGTGTTTCGATCCAAACTGTTTGTCTCATAGTGGTTTCTCCATGAAACTTTGGCTATTTCTACAATCTTCAACCTGGCAAGAGCCACTTTACTTTTTTCATTGTACTACCTAGTGACATTGAGGTATTCTTCCATGGCTTCGATCCACTTTTCCACAACCTCGCCTAAGTGTTCCCCTTCACCTTTGAAGGGACCTAGTTGAGATCTGTGAAGAGCTTTGCGAACATCAGGTTCAAGCTCCTCCTCATCCGTGAGAGGATCTGGTTGTCTACCATGATTCGCACGTCTCATGATTCTATCAAAACGATATATCGTTAAATTTCTATTTTACTTCGTCTTGAGATCCTAAGACTTAAGAAGTTTAGAAATATATTCTTTAAACAAGGTAATCATTCTTACTAGACATACGTCTGAGAAAACAGATCTTATTTCTTTAAACTTGACATTTGGTAGTCAAAATCACTTAAACAACTAGATTTTTACAAAACATTCTTTATTTACATAAGGTTTGCAATGTATACATAGAGCAACATGGCTCTAGAAAATCAATGTCTCAATTGCATACGCATGAAGCAGCGATACTGCGTTGTGGACATGCCACGATGCAATTGTTCCCTTACCGCTATTGGTGCTACAATCTTACTCTTTGGGATAAAACGGCTAAGAAGCCTGAAAAGATGACAAGTAATCCTAAAATCGTGAGGTGTGTTGTAAAGAATAACACCACAAACCACCTTTAGCCTTAACAAGACCATGGATAAAGAGACATTCTACCTCAACATCTGGTGCTGGTTGCAAGAGGCATGGATATATTGCCCTACAACCAGTTATGCTGTCGACTCTCAGCTAGGTCTGGAAAATATAGCTCCTCGAAATGGTTAGCAAGACTCGCCCTGCTTATTCGAGTCGTAGGCGGAGGCAGAGGATATGCTCAAAAGCAAAAGTAGTCATATCATGATTTCCAGTAAGATCAGGGATACCAGATAAATACGGGGCGTCCATCTATAAGATCCAATTCATCAATTATAAGTATTTATTAATGAAGCTTAATCTGAATAACAATATAGCATGTGAATGCATCTTTCTAAGATTTTATTATAAAATTCAGACAAAATTCATCTTTGATTCTTGAGCTTTTGACAAAGCTCTGATACCAGCTGTGAGACCCCTGCCCCCTTTGAACTCTCGACTGCCAGCAGCAGAAGTAACAACCTCTCGTGCAGGGTAGGGCTTCCCACTTTGAGGCCTTGCCCACGGATATCCGAGCAAGGTACTAGTCTAGCGGTTCTTCCTAAGCCGAGACCGAAAAAACTTTCCTCGCCCAGAAGGCACGGGCGATTCCTCCAGGAAAATCTTCTAACGGAAATTTATCTAACGAGGTCAAGAGCCTTAACTTTCCTATCTATTCCGACCTAACCCATAGGTCACATGGATGAATCAAGGAAGGGACTTGCATTTGGTTCATAGAAATCATTGCTTTTTTCCCCTAAAGCGAGGCACAATCGTTGATTCTTTTCCATAGAACAAGAATCTCCTTGGGACTTACTTTAACTATCGTAACTTAAACCTAACTGAATTTGTTATAAGAATCCACTAATCTAGCCTAGGCGCATGGGTTAGCCAACTGCCCAACCACTGTATTGGTGGGATCCCTTTTTTAAAAAATTAGGTTGTGTTTGTCTCGCATACCATGGAAAAGAGTTCCCAGGCCCCCTAGCCGGTACTCATGCAATTATATTAAACAAACACACCACTTTACACACCCAATATGAAATTGCCTTTTTCTTAGTTTCAACTATCTTCAAGACAGAATTAAAATAATACCATAGTGTTTCCATCATGATTCTCAATGTTCCAGTTTCATTGTTTTACAAACAAGCCTCATCCGGACTCTTCGTTGAATACCATCTAGTTAACCAATGAGATCCAATTTCATAGTTTTACAGTTCATTTAAATAATTCTCTTGTCAATCCATGAATATCTTTCTCAACATATGCATGGGTGTCCTAGCAGCCCGCGAGCCCGTGCATCGCCTGGTCAGAACCCTCTAGGATCCTTCTTAAGTGTCGTAGCACTTCACTCAGGGACCGCTTTGTCGGCCCTCGTCCATCGTACACAGGAAGCACACCATTTTCAACCATACCGAGGTTGGTCAAGACCTTGGTAGGCTTTGCGCATGAGATGTCCTTCGATGACTCCCCCACCAGCTGTTGTGCAACATAACTCTCTTTAGATTAAACCATAAGCCAAATGCTTCCTCCAGCATTTTGGAGTAAGACAATCCTTTACAAAAAACATAGTTTCTATGCAAGTAAGAATTTCCCATTGAGTTTGGTTTCACGAGACTCCCTTATTTTCAACCCAAGCTTTCTCAATGAAAAGCATGAATCACGTATCTCGGTGATCCATCCATCAATTACAACAAAGTTCTAACTTGTTTCTAGATGATTTTTGGGTCTTAGGAAAAACTTCTCTAAATCAGTCATCCATTCTTCGTATACTGAAGAAATGGGATTGGTCATAAGTCATGATTCAATAGATGGGCAGGCATCTTACTAACCCACCTTTCTCTTGTGGACATGGTCTAGCACCGAGCTACTTGAATTTATTGCTAAAGATATTTTCTAAAGATAATTCTTCATTTATTTGGTAAATTAACTCTGATTTCTAATCATAAGGATAAAAATCTAAAATTATGAAAATTCATTCTTTCTTGGATATAATAGAACTTTAAATAATTCTATTCATAAATAATAGAATTTAACAAGGATAGTTCTTTTTCCAATGATCCTTTTTGTGAATATGCATACCTCATTTATTTAGAATATTCACATAGAGAAATATTCTCTTTTTTTCCATTTGGACCTAAGCATTTACATGCCCTAAATTATCTACGCAGAATATTGCAAGACTTTCTCTTTTTGATACCAATTTAATTTATGCATTTTCCTAATTAAAAATATGATGAAAATTCCTCTTTTGATAAATAATTAAAAGTACCCATGTATATACATACCATGAATATACCTATTTTGAAATATGACAAAAATTTCTCTTTTAATATTTAAAATGTTTGTACATAGAATATCGTGAAAATTCCTCTTTTTGCATCTAAACTTTTATGCATGCACATATAAAAATAAATATAACAAAAATTCCTCTTTTCTCCATTTAAGCATTTATGCATAAATACTATAAAAGTATTTTCAAAAAATATAACAAAAAACTTTCTTTTAGCATTAAAATGCTTATGCATAGAATATGATGAGAATTCCTCTTTTTGCATTATCAAATTTATGCATAGAATTAAATTAATTTTTTTAATGGTAAATTTTTTGCCATAGCTTCATTGCATTTTCTAAGAATACTCAAAATTCTATTTTTAAATAATTACACAATTATAAAATATGGTGGGACTTCCTCTTTTAATCTAAAAATTCATTATGCATACCTAAGCATAATTACATTTAAACCTCTTATTTATTTTTTAAAATATCCCATTAGCATTCCCATATGAAAATAATTACAAAAATGTTAGCATAAACTCTCTTTCAACTTAAAATGAATAATTATGATTTTTCTAATCATAAAATAAGCTTGAATGAGTTAATCCTCATTTTAATTAGAATAAAAATAATAAAAATGCTTAATCTCTATCTCTAGCTTGTTAAGCTTGAAGTTTTGGTTAAGAAAATGAGATTAATACTAAGATCCATCCTTCCAAGAAGGATTAATCTATAAAGGTGAGTTTTCTTACAAAAAGAGAGATTTACTAATCAAAAGTATTAATCCATAAAAATAAAAAAGAGAGATTTACTAATCAAAAAGCATAAAAGATTAGCATTAATCCATTTCAATAATATGAATCATCAAAAGCTTGGTTTTAAGAAAGAAAACCATTAATTAAAATGCTTCCCAAGCATTAGAGAGGTTGGGAAGAAGATTACCATTCCAAAAAAAGAGAAAAACATCATTGATTTAAGGCTTATCCTTGGTTTTTGGCTTGATCCTTTAAGAAGAAGTGAAGCCTCCAAGAGAAAGCTTGGCCACCAAGATGAAGAGGATAATCTCCAAGAGAGAATGAATATTAGTGAACCTCCAAGGCTTCCCAAAGGAGAGGCAAAATAGAGGGATAATAAAATTACACTAAATTATAGATTATACTGGCATGTAAATAAACAAAGATGAAAATACAAAGGAGTGAGGGTCTATTTATAGGTGAGGGAGCCCACCAACCAAGTCTAACTGAGATCTAGAGGCTTCTAGCTTCAGTTTGATCCATTTTGGACAAGTTTTGGACCAGTTTGGCTCACTTTTTTATCCAGTTTGAAAGAGGAGAGACGAAATATCTCAATTTTTTTAAATTAAAAATGTGGAGTAATGATGTGATTCAGGTGCCTCGTTCATGAGCCCCCTCCCCCCTTCCTGAGGTGTCTAAAATTCATTTTTTTACTAATAAACCTCATTTTTTAACTAATAAACCCTAGTACTAGTCAACTCTTCATCTTATGTGAGAATTTACTCCTTTTTGGGAGATTTTCTTTTATTCTTATATTTTTCTCATACCAACACTTGTATCAATCCTATTGGCCCTTTAGAACACTCTTTGGACCTTAATCCATAATTTTTTGAAAATGTGGACCCTTAGGCTAAGGTGTCTAATGCACATATTCATTTAATTTCTAATGCATATTAGAAAACTCTTTTTGAACTTCTGTTTCAAGAGAATTCATATTAAATAAAAGGGATAAATTTATATCCAAAAATATCTCAAATTTTTATTATCTCTCTCTAGACCAAAAACAAAGGAAAACAATGTTTTCTTGCATTGTGAAATAGGGGATGATTACAGGGGACTGAGAGGAGAGCTTATACATCTTTTAGGGCTGAGGAGGAACCTTACAACCATCGTACCCAAACATGTTCCGATGGTGACCAAACTTTGCAAGCATGTGGGGGTGGCCCCCCCCCACATGCTCGCAAAGTTTGGTCCCCAACATCAGAGCATGTTTGGATTAGCAATTAGCGCCCACTGTGGATTTTTCATGTCTCTTAGTGTTTGAGAGGCCGCCATGGAAAATCCCGCTCTTTCCCTTGCCATTGCACCCACATGCTCCGATGGTGACCAAACTTTGCGAGCATGTGGGGGTGGGTCCCCCCACATGTGCAATGTTTGGTCACCATCGGAGCATGTTTGGATTAGCAATTAGCGCCCAATGCAGATTTTTCAAGTCTCTTGGTGCTTGAGAGGCCATGGAAAATCCTGGTCTTCCCCATACCATTGTACCCAAACATGCTCCGATGGTGACCAAACTTTGCAAGCATGTGGGGGTGGGTCCCCCCCACATGCTCACAAAGTTTGGTTCACATCAAAGCATGTTTGGATTAGAATAGTGCCCAATGCGGGTTTTTTAAGTCTCTTGGTGCTTGAGAGGCCATGGAAAATCCTGCTATTCCCCATGCCATCGTACCCAAACATGCTTCGATGGGGACCAAACTTTGCAAGAATGTGGGGGGGACCCACACCCACATGCTTGCAAAGTTTGGTCACCATCGGAGCAAGTTTGGATTAGAAATTAACGCCGAGTGTGAATTTTTCAAGTCTCTTGGTGCTTGAGAGGCCTTGGAAAATCCCACTCTTCCCCATACCATTGTACCCAAACATGCTCCGATGGTGGTGACCAAACTTTGCGAGCATGTGGGGGGTTGGTCCCCCCCACATTCTTGCAAAGTTTGGTCATCATCGGAGCATGTTTGAATTAGAAATTAGCGCCAAATGTGGACTTTCCAAGTCTCTTGGTGCTTGAGAGGCCATGGAAAATCCCGCTCTTCCCCATACTATCGTACCCAAACACGCTCCGATGGTGACTAAACTTTGCAAGCATGTGGGGGTGGGTCCCCCCCATATGCTCACAAAGTTTGGTCCCCATTGGAGCACATTTAAGCTAGCAATTTGTACCTACTGATGATTTTTCAAGTCTCTTGGTGCTTGAGAGGCCATGAAAAATCCTGGTCTTCCCCATACCATCGTACCCAAACATGCTCCGATGGGGACCAAACTTTGCAAGCATGTGGGAGAGACCCACCCTCATATGCTCGCAAATTTTAGTCACCATTGGAGCATGTTTGGATTAGCAATTAGTACCCATTGCAGATTTTTCAAGCCTCTTGGTGCTTAAGAGGCCATGGAAAATCCTCCTCTTCCCCATACCATCATACCCAAACATGCTCCGATGGGGACCAAACTTTGTGAGCATTTGGGGGAGACCACCCCCACATGCTCACAAAGTTTAGTCCCCATCGGAGCATGTTTGGGTTAGCAATTAGCACCCAGGGATGATTTTTCAAGTCTCTTGGTACTTGAGAGGCCATGGAAAATCCCGCTCTTCCCCATACAATCGTACCCAAACATGCTTCGATGGGTGGTGACCAAACTTTGCAAGCATGTGGAGGGGACCCACCCCCACATGCTCACAAATTTTGGTCCCCATCTAGCATGTTTGGATTAGCAATTAGTGCCCAGTGCAAATTTTGGTCCCCATCTAGCATGTTTGGATTAGCAATTAGTGCCCAGTGCAGATTTTTCAAGTCTCTTGGTGCTTGAGAGGGCATGGAAAATCCCGCTCTTCCCCATACCATCATACCCAAACATGCTCCGATGGTGACAAAACTTTGCGACGAGCACATGGGGGGTGGGTCCCCCCCACATGCTTGTAAAGTTTGGTCACCATCCGAGCATGTTTGGATTAGCAATTAGTGCCCAGTGTAAATTTTTGAACAAACAATATGATAGCCAAAATGTTATCAAATTCCAAAATCCATGAACATCAACTAAAATGTAATGATCCTAAATAATGAAAAAACTCATAATGATAAAAACATCAACTAAGTACATCAGAATGTGATCTAACCTAGACACTCTAGGTTTAGCCACTGACTCAAAAGATCAAGGCATAATGAAAATGAGCTACCCCAACTATTCTGAGGTTCGTTCACTGCCAATAAATCTAAGTACAATGTAAGTGAGCTAACCCAGCTAGTCTAAGTTTAGTCACTATCAAGATAGAGATCTAGTCAGCAACACCCTCTCTATCTCTCAAATGATCTAGAATGCTCTCATGGTCATCCACTCGAAGCCGAAAATGAGGGTGAGAACTCTGTTTTTGGCTCTATACTCGATCAAGAGTGAGCTTGGTAGCAAAACCACTAGATGAGAGAACTGAAATGCCTTTAACTCCCACTTCCACTTCTGTTGGAACTCCCAATGAAGTCGAATCTGCTGGTAGAACTGGCTTGCCACAATCATGCTATGGGTGTCAAAAGAAAACCTTTGATCATCCACTATATCCTGGTTAAGGATGCACTTTGGCCTAGTGTAACTCATTAGATAGTAGTCTACTCCCTCGCTATTATCCTCACCAGCAATAATAGCAAATACTTCACCCTCCTATAGAAAATCTATTAGGTCATCATAGCTGGCCATGAACATAGGACCTGTGTGCTCATCGGACAGCACTGGTGGATGTGAAGGATGCTCGGGGAAGAGGACTGTCTGTATCCATGCATCTGCCCATCCTCTCTCGAGGCACAATGTGACTCCATGCATCTGCCCATCCTCTCTCGAGGCACAATGTGACCAATTGTCATCCTGGAATGTAAGCCCAAGGTACCAGGTACTGTGTCACAATCATGGGCGGCTCTACGGTCAATCATGCCACCATCCACATGCCAAAACAATCTCTTGACAATCCGAGCATCACGCTTGGTATACGATGATGCTGCACTCCCACACAAATGTTGGGAGCACCACTCGACCGCGTGGCCTGCATCTCTGAACCACTCAACGTCCTACCGCACAGTTGATGATGCCTCAGGGCACATGTCACACACGCACCCGCGCCATCATGCTCTCCCTTCCCGCCATGACCAGTCTCAAGGAATGACCAAATCACTGGGATACTAGAGTGCACATGCCACCTATAAATCCATAAAACAAAGTCTTAGTTATTGTTTTCTTTAAGATGTTCTAGTGAATTTAGTTTAATTAGTGAATATAGGAGAACCATAAGTACTACTTGTAGAGCTAATAGAATTGTCGTGTGAGTGACGACTTTAAGTGTGCACCACAACCATTTGCCAAACCCATCGCTGGCCACGTGTGATCCCACAATCTTGTAAAAACTCATTATGGAGACGAAAAAAGTAATGCACAAAATATGCATCATGTGAATGATCATCATCTCACTGATATAGAAATGATACTCTTGAATAATGACACGGGCCTCAGGGGTGCTCGCTATCCCATCTACATGGGCCTCTGCATGTCGATAGCTAACGTGGACCATAATAGCAACCTGGTGAGATAAGTAAGAGAGACGATTAGGACACAAAAAATCAAATAAGTAATATAGCTCAAACATGAAAAAATATTATGAGATATAACCATTACCTACTCCGAGAAGTAATACTTAGATTGTATCTCGTTAAGATGTAGTTCTCTGCAAAATCAACCACATAGACGATCACACCAATAAGAAACTCTGCCAGGCATGCTCGGAACTGACAATCTTGCCACTTGGCACAATGACTGTGTCGTATATAGGGGTAGATCGGCTCCCTAAATGTGGCTGTGAAGTGACAACGTGGTGTATGTTTGTCTACGAGCTGCAACTTCCTGGATTGCCCACCACTCTAGAGCTGGTGTGTCACATATGCATAACATTGACAATCCTGCCACTTGGCACAATGACTGTGTCGTATATAGGGGTATATCGGCTCCCTAAATGTGGCTGTGAAGTGACAACGTGGTGTATGTTTGTCTACAAGCTGCAACTTCCTGGATTGCCCACCACTCTAGAGCTGGTGTGTCACATATGCATAACATTGCCATGGCACTATCTCTTAGTCACTTGCATCAAGATCTACCATCTGTAGATGTGCAAGTGAACTGCATGATGTGCAATTTCTCTCCACACATTGCCATGGCACTATCTCTTAGTCACTTGCATCAAGATCTACCATCTGTAGATGTGCAAGTGAACTGCATGATGTGCAATTTCTCTCCACACAAGGCATCCTATGGAATTGATCATCCTTTGTGCGTGCGTGGATGAAATCACGAGGACTACGAGGAAACTCTCTATGCCCACTAAGACAATGGAACACATCATAAAAAATTTAGAACTCAACATGGTAGCGACAACAATATGTGTCATGCTGTCATGAGAGTACCTCACAAACCAAGGCTTACACCCCTCAAATGACCTTTACCCAATTTTAAGCTCTGGATATGATGCCACAAACTGAGAATACAACTCTGTTTGGGTCATTTCAAGAAAGCAAGTGTTATGCTAAACCACCCCTCCCAGAGGGAACTCTACACATTCACCTAATGGATGAGAAATGAAACACAACCATCATGGGGTACTTACCAATGCTTCGAGCTCGTGTCTCTTGAAGCCTCCAAGCTTGGATGTATGCTCCAAACTCCAAGCTTCACCTCCCACACTATCACTGTGGAGTTGCTCACACCATCACATAGGCCAATCACACTCTCTCTCACTCTCCCATACAAGCATAAACACAAAAGCACGAGAGAGGCACAATGCTAGAATGAATGCTATCACTCCTCACTCTCTCACAAGTATAAAGGAAGAGCTCTCGATAGCACAAAGGGGATTGTGTCCTTTCATTATGAGAAAATATCTTATATACAATTGGTCCTTATTCACACTTGGGCGCCCACACTAGTCCTTGGGTGGACACAATGTCTTATAATGTACAACCTTTATAGTGCCTTTACATAACACATATTAATGTCCTCAATTGAGGATCATGGTGTTAATCCAAATGAGATTAACATTCCCCCTTTCTTGAGGTAGGTTCTATCCTCAGAACCTGTTACCGAGGTCTGAAGACCTGGTCACCAACACTGGCTACAATTGCAGGATCTAGTATTTTTTGCCAAGTTGTGATCCAATTGAGTAGTTGTTGTATTTGTGCCTGAATACTAGCAAATGTTGCTAGGTTAAATATTGGAAAATTGTAGCAGATATCAGAATCCCTCTCTTTTGCTACTTCAAACTCCAGCGGTGTCCACCTCCTCTGGATAGTAGGCATGTAGAGTGGATCCACTCGTAATGTTGGCGGCACACTCATGTAGATGCTACTGTATTTAGTGACTGTTAAAAATTCCTTTCTCCATGAAGGTTGCACTCCAAAATCCAGCAGTTGTGGTGCCTCTTCATTTGTGTGGATGGTAGTGTATCCACCTCTCTGGTGTGCATGGATGTTTCCTCCTCCATCTTCTGTAAGGATAAGTGATCATAAAAGTGACCAAGCAAATTTCCAACAAGTCTGAGAGATGGGGGTTTGCTAGCTTCATGTGTTTTGCTACATTGGCCCATAATGTTCCCTCTCCAGCCAATGGCAGTAATTCCTATAATTTTGGACGAGTGGCTTGAAGAGGGTATGGCACATAATGCTGCCATGTGGAGGTGACTGCAAAATATGTCTCTAGGAGAATCTTGCTTGTAGGATCGAACGGGGTAATGTGCATCACGGCATTGAACATAAGTTCTGGCTTTAACAGTGGATTGCCTTGTTGTATAAACTCTTCATATTTTGCAGCTGTCATGGAATCCAAAACATTATTGTCACTGTAAGGTGTAACATTATCAACTGGAGGTAGATTACATACCTCCTGAAGTTGCCTTGGTGGAGATGGAACAGGTGTTGACCAATATCTCCTCGACGAGGGTGAGAGTGTTAGTGGGAAATTCTAATTCTGGTGGGGAGAAGGAAGAGTAGATGCATCTAGCTTGTGAAGAAGTAGTAGGAGGCCTACTTAGATAGGGATCAAGAAGCCTACTGGCGATATTAGTATACACAGGGTAGGTGTTTTTGAAAAAAGAAGATGGACCCTGGCTAGGTTTATGAGCTTGGAAAAAGGTTTGAATTTCAAGGATTTTCTCGTTATCCACATCTAGGTAATTTATGTGAGTTGCATCAAAATTATTGCTTACGTTGGTAAGCATAGCTTCTAAATTCTTATGGATATTAGTATATAGCTTAAGGATGCCCATTGGGTGATATAAGGTAGACCCATAAAGATTTAAATGCTGGTGGGTATCATTGATAAGTATTAGCCACAACCTTGTAGTTGGCTAGTGTTGCTGGTATGTCATCTAGAACAAATAGGTGGAGTTTGTCAACCCTGTTGTCTTGAATTTCTGAATTTTGTAAGACACGACACCAACTACAGAGGTTGAGGGCTATTAGATGCAAAGGATAAAAGAAGATATCTTCTGGGTTAGTTAATATTAGATCCCCCCTCAAAATGCCCATAATGATGGTTGGGTCAGCACCGCATGCTCGGTATTTTGTTTAATAAGGGCTAATTCTCCTAAACCTATATCTTCAGCTAAGTTAATGTCATATTGAAGTAATGAGAGTGTTAGTGTAGACAAAAACAAAGTAAGAGTTTGAGAAGGGGCCCGAGGAGTTACTGGCAATTGTCCAATTCCACTGCGCGCTCAAGGAGGGTACGTAAGTCATCTGTGGTCTCTGGCCTTTGACTCCTTTCCTATGTGGTTAGTTGGCGGGCAAATTCTTGCATGTGGATATTAGCGTTGCTGATCTCTATAGAAATGGCTATTTCTCTGATCATCCATTCAGCATCCAGCGCTTAGAATCTTCTTATTGCCACTTCTTGTGCTCTTCTGGCAGTAGCTTCTCTTTGATTGGCTTCAGTAATTTGAAATACCTTTGTGTTGCCAATCTTTGTGCATCCTCTAATTGGTTTTCTAGTTGTGATATTGTTTCTTAGCTTCTTTGCGCCGTTGTATGATTATTTCATTGAGAGCCTTTAGTTTTTCTACATGTGCTTTGCTAAACTGCTCTCGTTCTTGTTGCAATCCTTGTACTCTTTCTTGTTCTTCTTTGAGGTTGGCTGTGAGAGGAGCTCTATTTGTTGTCAAAATATATCCTCAGTATGCTAAACTGCTCTCGTTCTTGTTGCAATCCTTGTACTCTTTCTTGTTCTTCTTTGAGGTTGGCTGTGAGAGGAGCTCTATTTGTTGTCGAAATATATCCTCACTGGTATGCTTTGCACTCTCCTGGTACTCTTGCATTTCCTTGGCATGCCTAGTTGTTAGGCTCTTTGTGTGTGAGCTATCTCCTTTTGCATCTGCTCCTTTGCTTGCTCCAGCCTTGCATTCAAGTCAGTATTCTCATTTATTTTTTGTACAATTGTGTGACTCAAAACCAAGTTATTGCTCTCCAATGCACTGTATCTTATTTCCTATTGTTTTGCAGCCTGTAAACTCTTTATGATTACTTCTTTATGAGTTTCCTCTGCTACCACCAAGGTATCTTTCACACTTTGTGTTTGGGCATTAGCCTCTTCTAGCCGATTCCATAGGCTGGCGTTCCTGTCGTGCAGCATGTGTGTTGTCAACAAATGGCAATGCCATACCTTCTATTCATGTTCCTAGTTGGTACTAGTGGCCGCACTTGTTTTTGTAAGGGGATCATTGAGGAGTGGATTGAAGAGGCCTTCCAAGGTATCATGGAGGAATTGTTGAGAATCCACCTCTTTGAAAGAACCAAGATGCGGCAGTGGCTCATCTTGATCCAATCTTCTTTGTTTGTTTGGCATGGACGTCTCTGGGGAGTGTGGCCTCTTACTAGATTCTGCTAGCTTCTCTAATTGTTGTTGTGCAGCTGATGCCTCCTCGTGTGGTGGTACTTCCAAGGTATGATCTTTATGTGTTTGTTCTCCAGCTTCCTCTGTGTGTATCTCCGCTAGTTGTGAATCCTTGAGTGAGGAGAGGTCTTTGAATATTAGTTGTGCAAGGCTCATTGGAGGGGAGAGCTGTTGGGGTTGTTCCTGCATAGTAGGACTTTGTAGTTTTTCTTGGAGAGCCTCTTGGTATGTCTTGATCTCTGATGCCATAGCCGCTTCCAATTGCTGAGATTCTGTGGTGACATCCACTAGTAGCCCTTGTATCCTTTTATCAGTCTTCTTCGATCTTTCTTGATTGAGCTTAATAGTGTTTTATGCAATGTTACTCTACTCCACCACCCCAGAGTCAAGAACTATGAATTTCTTAATAATTCATGAAGTTTTGACCATTCCCTCTTCTAAAGAATTGGTGGCCACTCTTGTTGCAAACAAGAGTAGATCCCTCAAACCATCAAGCCAAAGGAAAGCTCCCAGAATTCTTGTAAGTTAGTAATTTTACCTTTTCTTTATTCTTTTAATGGTTTTTCTAATCTTGTTTTGTTTAAATTAAAAACTCTGATGCTATGGCTTGCTGGAAAGGCTTTCCCTCTCTCTCATTCTTAAAATCAGCCCTTTTTTATCCTAGTTAAGTGATCTAGTAGTGGGAAATAAACTTTTCATATTATTTCTCTTTTAAAAGTGAATTTGATTAGTTTAGAGTGCTTAAAACCAATTGGAGATAATTTTTAAGTTAGGAAAAATTGAAAAGCAATCAGCCATACAAAGGAGGTTATGGTAAAATTTTTCTAAATTTTGGTGAAATAAAATTTATCTTTTATCATCCAAAAAGAGTAATCCCCGTCAATTGTGTATTCTAAAATTGTAATTTTGATTTTATACATAAATAAATGCATAAAGAAAATTATTTTTAGTTCAAAAGAGATATTCTCATTAAAATTAAATTTATACATAGAAAGATGCATAAAGATTTATTTTTACTTCAAAAGTGTTATTCTCCTTAAAATTAAAATTATGCATAAATAGATGTGTAAAGAATCTTTATATAAAAAAATAAGGATTCTCTTGCAACCTAAGAATGGATGTGATGAGATGGGATGTGAATTAGATAGATGAGAATGAATAGAGAATAGATGTGATGAAAATTGAAGTAATGAGAATGAGAGGTAGATAGATGTGATGATATGTGATATGAGTCAAATAGATGAGAATGAAAGGATGGATAGATGTGATGAGAATAGATGTGATGAGAATGAGAGGTAAATAGATGTGATGAGATGGGATGCGAATCACATAGATGGGAATGAATGGATGGATGGATGAGATGTATGTGAAGAATAGAAGTAGATGTATGTTAAAGAATGGACGTGGATGAGTGTAGTATGGATGTGGATGTATGTGAAAGGATAGATGTGGATGTGTATGTGATAAGTATGGATGTGGATGTATGTGAAGAATAGAAGTGGATGTATGTTAAAGAATGGATGTGGATGAGTGTATGTGAAAGGATAGATGTGGATGTGTATGTATGTGAAAGGATAGATGTGGATGTATGTGAAAGGATAGATGTGGATATGTATGTGATAAGTATGGATGTGGATGTGTATGTGATAAGTATGGATGTGGATGTATGTGAAAGGATAGATGTGGATGTGTATGTGATAAGTATGGATGTGGATGTATGTGAAAGGATATATGTGATAAATATGGATGTGGATGTATGAGATAAATATGGATGTGGATGTATGTGAAAGGATAGACTGTGTATGTGATAAATATGGATGTGGATGTATGTGAAAGGATAGATGTGGATGTGTATGTGATAAGTATGGATGTGGATGTATGTGAAAGGATAGATGTGGATGTGAATGTGATAAGTATGGATGTGGATGTATGTGCAGAATAAAAGTGGATGTATGTTAAAGAATGGATGTGGATGAGTGTATGTGAAAGGATAGATGTGGATGTGTATGTGATAAATATGGATGTGGATGTATATGAAAGGATAGATGTGGATGTGTATGTGATAAGTATGGATGTGGATGTATGTGAAAGGATAGATGTGGATGTGTATGTGATAAATATGGATAAGGATGTATGTGAAAGGATAGATGTGGATGTGATAAGTATGGATGTGGATGTGTATGTGATAAGTATGTATGTGAAAGGATAGATGTGGATGTGTATGTGATAAGTATGGATGTGGATGTATGTGAAGAATAGAAGTGGACATATGTTAAAGAATGGATGTGGATGAGTGTATGTGAACGGATAGATGTGGATGTGTATGTGATAAATATGGATGTGGATGTATGTGAAAGGATAGATGCCGATATGTATGTGATAAGTATGGATGTGGATGTATGTGGGAGAATATATGTGGATGTAGATGTGATGGATATGAACGCGAATTGAAGCGATGAGATGTGAAGTAAATTGGCTAGATATGAATGATAAGGGATGTGAATGAATGATATAGGATGTGAATGAATGATAAGGGATGTGAATGGATGTGATGTGATGTGAATTAGGATGTGAATGAATGATATAGGATGTAAATGAATGATAAGGGATGTGAATGGATGTGATGTGATGTGAATTGGGATGTGAATGAATGATAAGGGATGTGAATGGATGTGATGTGATGTGAATTGGAATGTGACTGAGTGATAAGGGACATGAATGAATTTAGCATGTGAATTAGGATGTGAATGAATGAGATGTGATGTGAAATGAATGTGATAAGATGCGATGTAAACTGGATAGATGTTAATGTATGTGATAAGATGCGATGTAAACTGGATAGATGTTAATGTATGTGAAGTGATGAGATATATGGGTAGATGCAAGTGGGTGAGATCTGATGAGGAAAATGAGGAAATAAGTGATGAGATAGAAAAAGATGTGACTAGATGAGAATGGGAATGCTTATAAAATAATGTGGATTGATGTGCATGAATGTTTGAATGATATAGATTGACGTGTGGATTGATGTGGATGGATGTATGAAAGATATGGATGGATGTGTGGATAATGTGGATTGATGTGGATGATGTGGATTGGTGTGTGTATGATGAGTGAATGATGTGGATGGATGTGGATGGATGTATGGATGAGGTGGATTGAGGTGTGGATAATGTGGATTGATGTGCATGGATGTGGATTGATGTGGATGGATGTATGGATGATGTGGATTGATGTGTGGATGATGCGATTGGATGTGAATTGATGTAGGAATGATGTGATGTTATAGGGATTGATGATGAAAATAAATTGGGGTAAGAGGAAAAAAAAAAGATGGGGTCTAATGTGAAAGGATGCGGAGTAATGAGAAAAGATATAAATATTGTTGGAATTGTATTTGTTTGTGATTTTTTTTAAAATGACTATTTTATGTCAAGAATACTGATGAAGCATTTTGACTGTCTTGTGAATGAGGTCGTGGAGACCTATCTGTTTAAGTTGCAACTGCCGCGATGGAGAGTCATCGGAGGACGTCTCGCATAGCAAGGTCGGCCGAGGTCTTGACCAGCCTCGGTTTGATTAAATGGTGAGCTTCCAGTACAGTAGATGAGGCACCAAGGAAGCGGCCTATGAGAGTGAAGCGCTAGGTGACCCTGCAAGCGAAGGATCTTAGAGGGTGATGACCATACGGTGCTCGGGCTCTGGGTCGCCGAAGATACCCACGAGTACGTCGGGGAAGATATTGGAACAAGGAGTAAGAGTTGTTTTCTGAATTCGGGCATGGATCTGGTTGATTAACCTTGCTGGCCCTCAATGGATGAGTCCATGGCTCTTTTATATGGATCTGTTGGTTGATCTTGCTGATCTTCAACGGAGATTCCATCTCGATATTTTTATGTGATTATATTGGCGGGGGTACTATGAGCTGAGAACTATTAAAAAGGCCCCTGAGTAAACAGGTGGTGAGTGTTCTAGTTGCCAATGATGCCATAGGTACATCGATGAAGGAAGGAATTGGAAATTAGGATTCAACTGGATAATTAGAGGATTATGATCAGTAACACTATGGTTTATTTTAAAGATTTGTTGAATCTGTGAAAAAGAAAAGTTCATATTGGGGGTGTGTAAGTGGTGTGACTAGTTTTATGTTTGCATGAATATCTGGCTAGGCCGCCTGGGAACTCTTTTCCCTGGTACCCGGGACAAAACCTAACCAAAATTCCTAATTGGATCCCATCACTACAGTGGTTGGGTGGTTAGCTGGGTGGTTAGCTAACCCATGGGACTGGATGGGGTTAGGTTGGACTAATGGATCCGTAAATCGAGACTCAATTTCTGTATAGTACGATAGATGAGGTAGATCCTAGATAAAAAATTGTCCCATGGAAAAGAATCAACGGCTCTGCCACTAATTGAGGAAAAAAGCATTGGTCTCTATGATCCAAGTACAGTCTTTTTCCCTGATCTAACTATGGGACTTATGGGTGCGGTCAGATGAGTTTAGTTTGTTAAGGCTTTTGACTACGTTAGAGAAAAGTTATCCTGGAGGAATTGCTCGTGCTTTCTGGGCGGCAAGGGAGGTTTTTCCGAGTTTGATTTTGGAAGAACCAATGGATTAGTCTCTTTTCTAGATATCTGTGGGGAAGGCCCCGAGTGTGGGACCCTACCCCATGCAAGAAGTGCTACTTCCACTGCTAGTACCCCCAAATTCGTTGCACAGTGGGGTCTGGGATCCTACAGCTGGTATCAGAGAAAAATTTGTTAATGAGGATCAACTGAAAAGCCAAAAATGTCAAAAATTTATGAAGAAGTAGTAGAAGGTTGTAATTGTGTGATCCATTCCCTCTTCTAAAGAATTGGTGGCCACTCTTGTTGCAAACAAGAGTAGATCCCTCAAACCATCAAGCCAAAGGAAAGCTCCCAGAATTCTTGTAAGTTAGTAATTTTGTCTTTTCTTTATTCTTTTAATGGTTTTTTTTATCTTGTTTTGTTTAAATTGAAATTTCTGATGCTATGCCTTGCTGGAAAGGCTTTTTTCCTCTCTCATTCTTAAAATCAGCCCTTCTTTATCCTAGTTAAGTGATCTAATAGTGGGAATTAGACTTTTCATATTGTTTCTCTTTTAAAAGTGAATTTGATTAGTTTAGAGTGCTTAAAACCAATTGGAGATAATTTTTAAGTTAGGATAAATTGAAAAATGATCAGCCATACAAAGGAGGTTATGGCAAAATTTTTCTAAAATTTGGTGAAATAAGTTTTATCTTTTAGCATCCAAAAAGAGTAATCCCCACCAATTGTGTATTCTAAAAGTGTAATTTTGATTTTATACATAAATAAATGCATAAAGAAAAATATTTTTATTTCAAAAGAGATATTGTCATTAAAATTGAATTTATGCATAGAAAGATGCGTAAAAAATTTATTTTTATTTCGAAAGTGTTATTCTCCTTAAAATTGAAATTATGCATAAATACATGTGTAAAGAATCTTTATAAAAAAAAATAAGGATTCTCTTGTATTCTAAGAATGGATGTGATGAGATAGGATGTGAATCAGATAGATGAGAATGAATAGAGAATAGATGTGATTAAAATTGAAGTAATGAGAATGAGAGGTAGATACATGTGATGATATGTGATATGAATCAAATAGATGAGAATGAAAGGATGGATAAATGTGATGAGAATGAGAGGTAAATAGATGTGATGAGATGGGATGCGAATCACATAGATGGGAATGAATGGATGGATGGATGAGGATGTATGCGAAGAAGAGAAGTGGATGTATATGTTAAAGAATGGATGTGGATGAGTGTATGTGAAAGGATAGATGTGGATGTGTATGTGATAAGTATGGATGTGGATGTATGTGAAAGGATAGATGTGGATGTGTATGTGATAAATATGGATGTAGATGTATGTGAAAGGATAGATGTGGATGTGTATGTGATAAGTATGGATGTGGATGTATGTGAAGAATAGAAGTGGATGTATGTTAAAGAATGGATGTGGATGAGTGTATGTGAAAGGATAGATGTGGATGTGTATGTGATAAATATGGATGTGGATGTATGTGAAAGGATAGATGTGGATGTGTATGTGATAAGTATGGATGTGGATGTATGTGAAAGGATAGATGTGGATATGTATGTGATAAATATGGATGTGGATGTATGTGAAAGGATGGATGTGGATGTGTATGTGATAAGTATGGATGTGGATGTATGTGAAGAATAGAAGTGGATGTATGTGAAGAATAGAAGTGGATGTATGTTAAAGAATGGATGTGGATGTGTATGTGATAAATATGGATGTGGATGTATGTGAAAGGATAGATGTGGATGTGTATGGATGTGGATGTATGTGGGAGAATATATGTGGATGTAGATGTGATGGATATGAACGTGAATTGAAGTGATGAGATGTGAAGTAAATTGGATAGATATGAATGATAAGGGATGTGAATGAATGATATAGGATGTGAATGAATCACTACAAGGAATCGGGCTCATACCCGCGCTCCTAGCTACGGAAAATGACTTGTGAAAAAAAAGTAGTGGGCCCGTGTATCAGCGCGTGTATCATCGCGGCCAGAGACATGCATGTAAAAGCGCGTGTATAGACGCAGTCAGACGCGCTGATACGAGAGCTTATACACGCGTTTTGTCAGTTTAGCTGCGCTTATACACATGTATTTCACAGAGTATCTGCATATACACACGTGACTTTTACAGAGTTGACGCGTCTATACATGCAAACAGAGAGCAAAAAAAAAATCAAGAGAGTGCTATTTGGTACCTGAATGCTGTTCCAGCATTCCAGCACCCAATAGCACTCTCTGGATTTTTTTTTGGGTGCATTGCACCATCCACGAGGAAGATTTAGTGCATTGTCATTACATGATTCAAGAACGACATGAATGCATACATTGTCATTACATGATTCAAGAACGACATGAATGCATACATTGTCAATACACGATTCAAGACAAACATGAATGCAATACTATCAATTCATGATTCAATATTACTATCAAAATTTTATGTGTACACATATATACAAGGGAGTCCATATGTCGAAGTAGCCCATGGCTTCAATTATAAACAAATATATACAAAATCAAATTGGTTTGTCTAAAAAAGCCCATGGCTTCAGTTACAAAAATATATATACAACCACATCCTCAATATGGAATGTGACACTATAAGTCTGAGTACTACTTAGACCCAGATGATGATCCACTGCTCCCTCCATGATCAGATGAGGTCACATCGGTATACATGTCCGATGAGTAGTGCTCACGTCCAGCAAGAGCAGTGGCGGCGGGTGGATCATCAGTGGTAGGAGCATCAGCAGGTGCAGCAGCAGCTTGTGCCTGTTCAAGTAATATATCGTATATAAGTATATATATATGTAATTCAATAAACCAAAATCATTCGTTTAGAGTTTTCAAGTACTTGTTGACCGTATGGTCTCATGGCCATCTCAAACTGCGCGGTCGTAATAAATCCCTCGGCTCTGAAGAGGGCCCACGTGTCACGTCTACTATGGCGGTGAGCATACCTAGTATCGTGGACTGTGGGCTTCCTCCCCATAACCCGTCTTGCTGTGTCATAATCAACACAATTTGTAAGATTAAAACAATCATAGAATCAATGAATTAAGTAAACAATCAAATAAAGTGGCAAGATACTTACGAACTCTGCCTCCCATGACTCAACGCTGCCAGATCTAAAATGTGAAGATCCAATGGTCTCCATCTGGATCCGTCGTGCCTCCACATGCTGCCTGCTCTTCACGCCACCCTCTGCTTGTTTCTTTGCCTCCTTCTACTCACGTTTGTGCACAGGGCAGGTTTCTCGGCAGGATAGCCACCCGCAGCTACATTTAGCCCATCATCGTACGTGAGTTTCTTAAGGTGAGATCTTTTATTACTTAAGATCTCCCTTATTCGCGTCGTTCCCTAGAAGAGAGCAAATGCCGCATCCTCCACTCCCACTCTTCCTACTGCGGCGTTTGCTCTCCTCTGTACTGCGGGTGGAGTCATGAGACTGGGGGATTGTGTACGTGACTGTGTACGTGACTGTGGCTGTGAGATGGAGTACGTGATGGTGGCGGGGAGCCTTGACATGACGGTGCCTGGGAGGGTGTGCGTGAGTGTTTTTGGGACGAGGTATGTCTCCTCGGTGGGCGTGGAAGAGGAGAAGCTGCATGCCATCTCGCCGGACTTGCAGGCATAGATGGCAGTGGAGTGATGGATACTCGGGGGCGGGGTGACCATACCAGGGAATCCAGGAGAGGGGGATGGGCATACATGTACTCTGTAAGCTCAACTGAACAACATGCAAGCTAGCACATATGATTTTGTGAAGGCAAGCCATATGCAGATGGGATCATCTCTCGTCATCGATTTCTCCCATCAGATCATCCTAAATATGTTGCTAGTAAGAGTAACATTCCTCCACAAACACTTCATGCAAAAGATTGGAAGCGTATTTGGGAGTCTACAAATGTTCTTCCTCTAGATGGCATGAACAGGTACAGTAATGTTTTTCAATCTTGTTTTGTGTAGTCTCTAATTGGATTAAAGATCACATAGAGCAATCCCTTGTGTGGGTACTCCATTTTTTTCCGGCTACCATATTGGACCCATCTTAAGTTCTTGATCCCATGCACATCTTCAAGAATGTGGGATCTGGTATTTGGGAACATATTATTAGTAAACGAGACAATGTTAGCGTACGGGAGGACTTGCGGGTCGTAGGACGTATGCATCAAGCTTGGCCACGAGAGGAGGGTGGGCATGTTCGTCTTCTGCCTGCACCATGGATTATATCAAAGAAAGAAGAGAAGCATGTAAAGAAGGCCATCACCATTTTGCGTACTCCCACTGGATGCATGAGATCATTGAAGGGAGCCTTTACAACCACTAAGAAAAGAGGCGTTGAGAAACTATATGGGTTGAAGTCCCAGGATTGGAACAAGATGCTCCAATTAAGTGTTTTCCAAGTCTTGTACGTTGAAATTGAATTTTGTAATGCCATAAACCATACATACATGTGCTCTTATGTGCGTAGTTCATACTACCTACTAGCATCGACCATTGTGCAAACAAGAGTTTGAAAAAATGTATTTATAAGATGGGTGAGCTTGTGAGGTATGTAAAACCTATGTCAGATCACCCTTCATTATACCTTGCAAAATGAACATGCATGAGGTATAACGTACTATTCATTTATTTTTCAGATATGTTAGTTTCAAAGCAATTGATCCAGCCACGTTGGATGATGCGCATGTTATGGCAATGGAGGTGGTTTGTTTGGTAGAGGAGACTTTTCCGCGAACCATTCTGACAAGTCAACTACATCTCATTGTGCATTTAGTGGATGAAATTGCTTTATGTGGCACTATGCATGCATGTTGGATGTTCTTCCTAGAGCACTTCGTGAAGACCTTAAAAGACTTTGTG
The DNA here is from genome assembly GCF_041138505.1 of Cibotium barometz. NCBI lineage: Eukaryota > Viridiplantae > Streptophyta > Polypodiopsida > Cyatheales > Cibotiaceae > Cibotium > Cibotium barometz. The sequence continues at coordinate 2,039,387 of NC_141079.1, forward strand.
AGGCAAAGTGCAAGGCCCGAAAGAAGCATGGCCGAGGGTTGGTTGATACAAGAGTCTCTTGTATATATTTCAAAATTTCTTGGTCAAGTGGACAGCTCTTTGCCACGACTATGGAGCAATGAAGAGGACTTGAGGATGACCTCTATTGTGCCTCAAGGAAAAGGATAGAGTAAAGTAATTGACAGAACATTGATTGATGATCTCAATTTCACTTGCATCCTTAATAGTGATGTGATGAGCAGATGGGTTACAAGATATAAGGATGCAAAGACAAAAAGACAAGCAGAAAGAGCTCTCTTTCTCGGAGGCAACATGGCTCTCATAAGGCATACCCTAAGCATCTAGCAACACTTCCGAATGATATCCATGTTGATTGGTTGCATGAGGAAATGGAGAGAGCAGAGAGCGGCAAGGGGCTGCATATCACAGCGGAAGCATGGGAGTATGCATGAGGATGCATGTTAAAGGTACATAGAACTAATGTTTTGCATTAGTTGTAAGTGATTTTCTTTTAATATTTATTCACATTGCTTACACAAATATTGCTTCTATTTTGGTCCAGTGCACTATGTTCAATGCTATATGGTGTGAAGGCAAGCATTTTCGAACACAAAGAATTGATGAAAAGAGGAATACACAAGATTGCGGTGTCATTAGTAGCTTTGAGGGAGCCAATGGAAAAATGGATGATTATTGTGGCACAATCCAAGACATATTTAGGCTTGACTTTCGTCGCTTCTTTGTGTATGTTTTGGATTTCAAATGACAAATGAACGTGCTGAAAAAAGGGCCTAATGTAACGATAAAACGCCATGCAAGTGGCTATGTAACTATTGACTCTACAAAGTTTTGGCAAACAAAGAAAGATAGGCTCGTATTGCCACAACAATGTGAGCTGGTATGCATTTTTTTACTAATGTGTTTCATGTACATATATATCTAAGCTCGCGTACCCCTTGACTTTTGATATGCTAATTAATTACTGCAGTATGTGTATTTGAGTAGGTTATCTATCTGCCAATGGTGCATGACATTAAATGGTGGTACGTCATTCCTATTGCACCACGTTCCAAAGTGATGTATAATACATTCACTGATATGGAGCATATGGAGGATGTAGCAAGCCGCAATGAAGATGATGTCGAACATGCTAATGAAGATGTTGTGATCGATGATCAAGAAATAAGAGATGATCATGATAATGAGAATGAGCGTGCCATTTCTCATGATCATGAGGATGACCCTACCATTGAGGATGATGGTGATGTTGATGAGGATGATCAGGGCATCGGTACCATCATCAATGGACAGAATATCGATAGTAGAATAAATTTAATCGTAGCCTTACAAGTTGATCAAATGGATATTGATATTGATCGTTTGGCAAGGATGGATCTTATTGAAGATGAGATCGAACCCTAACCAATCCATCACAGTATCGTTCTAAATTGATGACATTTCTATTGTATATGTTGTCTTTTAATTATCATCTCATGATTATTTTTGAATATATTACATTGTTGTAAATGCATGTAGTGGGATTGTGTAATGATATATACTGTAATGTACTATGAGATGGTTTAAAGAAAATGGTTTTTAATTTTGTAAAGGAATGGAGTTTTTCTTAATAAAGTTCTCTGTTATCGCGTGTAATAAAGCGTGTATAATTGCGCGTATATACACGCGCTGGTACACGCATTTTCGAAACCAATATACACGCAAACGTAGATGCCAATATACATGCACTAGTACACGCGTTTCTGAAACCAGTATACACGCGAATGTAGATGCCAATATACACGCGCCCGATACTACTCATATACATGCGTGACCATACATTCGCCCGTAACTTATCACGTGTATCGAACGCGTATATGGCAACAATGTCTTGTAGTGAATGATAAGAGATGTGAATGGATGTGATGTGCTGTGAATAGGGATGTGAATGAATGATAAGAGATGTGAATGGATGTGATGTGATGTGATGTGATGTGAATTGGAATGTGAATGAATGATAAGGGACATGAATGAATGTGTTAGCATGTGAATCAGGATGTGAATGAGATGTGATGTGAATGAATGAGATGTGATGTGAAATGAATGTGATAAGATGCGATGTAAACTGGATACATGTATGGGTAGATGCAAGTGGGTGAGATCTGATGAGGAAAATGAGGAAATAAGTGATGAGATAGAAAAAGATGTGATTAGATGAGAATGGGAATGCTTATGAAATAATGTGGATTGATGTGCATGAATGTTTGAATGATATGGATTAACATGTGGATTGATGTGGATGGATGTATGGAAGTTATGGATAGATATGTGGATAATGTGTATTGATGTGGATGATGTGGATTGGTGTGTTGATGATGAGTGAATGATGTGGATGATATGGATCAATGTATGGATGAGGTGGATTGAGATGTGGATAATGTGGATTGATGTGCATGGATGTTTGAATGATGTGGATTGACGTGTGGATTGATATGGATGGATGTATAAAAGATGTGGATTGATGTGTGGATGATGCGATTGGATGTGAATTGAGATGTGGATAATGTGGATTGATGTGCATGGATGTTTGAATGATGTGGATTGACGTGTGGATTGATATGGATGGATGTATAAAAGATGTGGATTGATGTGTGGATGATGCGATTGGATGTGAATTGATGTAGGAATGATGTGATTTGATAGAGATCGATGATGAAAATAAAATTGTGGTAAGATTATAAAAAAAAGATGGGGTCTAATGTGAAAGGATGCGGATTAACGAGAAAAGATAGAAATATTGTTGGAACTATATTTGTTTGTGAAATCTATTTTTTAAATGACTGTTTTATGTCAAGAATGCTGAGGAAGCATTTTGACCGTCTTGTGAATGAGGTCGTGGAGACCTATCTGTTTAAGTTGCTACTAATGGAGAGTCATCGGAGGACGTCTCCCGTAACAAGGTCGGCCGAGGTCTTGACTAACCTCGGTTTGATTAAATGGTGAGCTTCCGGTACAGCGGATGAGGGACCAAGGAAGCGGCCTATGAGTGAAGTGCTAGGTGACTTGTGAAGGATCCTAGAGGGTGCTGACCATACCGTGCTCGGGCGCTAGGTCACCGAAGATACCCATGAGTACGTGAGGGAAGATATTGGAACAAGGAGTAAGAGTTGTTTTCTGAATTCGGGCATGGATCTGGTTGGTTGACCTTGCTGGTCCTCAACAACGAATGAGTTATTCCCCATTTCTCAAATGGTTGCCTGACAATGATGGGGGTTAGTGGCATCTTGTCTCTTTTTTGCGGGATCACAAAACGTTGGAACTCCTCACATCTTTTGACGAACTCATTGGCATCCCCGAATAATGTGGGCCACCAAAGTCCAGCTTGGAGCACCTTTTGGGCTGTAATTTCTCAAGCAAAATGCCTGCCTCCTAACCTAGAATGAGACTCTTCTAGTATGGTCACAAATTCATCCTCCCTTACGCATGGTCTGAGCACATTGTCTTTGCCCATTCTATACAACTCTCTTGCAATGATATGGTGTTACAAGCTTGATAAGCCTTCACATCTTATCCTTATAAGGGTATGTTCTGAGGGAAGCCATAAGCCAAATACTTTGAAATCTCTTCGCTCCACTCTGGTACCATATCCAATTTGAATAGACAAGCATCAAGAAGGTCATCCTCCACACCAATTGCTAGTTCTCCATTTGGAACTTTGAACAGGTGGTCGGCCAACATATGTTGTTTTCCCTTCCTTACTGTTACAGTAAAGTCAAATTCCAACAACAATAGTAGCCAACGTGTGATTCTTCCTGCGGTACAAGGTTTATTCATCACTAGATATAGCAAAGCTTGATGGTCCACAAAAAATATGAATTTGTTAGCTAAGAGATAATGTTGGTATTTCTTGACTACGTAGACCATGGTCAATCCTTCTCTTTTGGTAGTGGTGTAGTTCACCTTTGCATCATTCAATTGACTAGTAAAGCAAATTGGATAGTCCAACTTGAATTCACAAGGTTGCTCGCACACAACCAATTGCAAAATTTGACGCATTAATGTGTACGTGGAATATAAGATCCCAATTGGAGGGTCGTAAAATGGGTGCGCTAGCCAAGGCTTGCTTTAGACGATCATAAGCCTCTTGACACTCCTTGGTCCACTCAAAGACAATGAGTAGTTTATACAAGGGTCTGGCTATCTCCGCATAAAATATGATGAAGCTTCAATAATAACCCACATGACCCATAAACCTTTGCACACCTTTGTAGTTGGTGGGTAGTGGTAGTTCCAAGATCAACTTGACCTTGCTATCATCAGTGGATATGCCATTTTTTGAGACTATATGTCCTAGTATCACACCATGCTTTACCTAAAACTGGCACTTCAAAGGGTTTAGGGATATCCGATATAATCGGCAACGTTCAAACACCTTCCACAAATAGTTGAAATGATCTTCCCATCGAGAATGTGCACATAGATCATCAATAAGCACTTCCAACCACTTTTGCAAGTAGTCCTTAAAAGCTGTGCACATCAATCTTTGAAAGGTTGCTGGGGCATTTGTAAGACCGAATGGCATGACCTTGTAAGCAAATGTTCCCCACATGCTATTGAAGGTAGTCTTATGTTGGTATTTTGGTGCTCTGGACACCTGATTGTACCCTAAAAACCCATCCAAGAAGCTATATGCTTCCCTTCAAGCCACTCTTTCTAGGACATGTTCAGTACACGGTAATGTGGGTAATGGTCCCTTTGAGTGGCTGCATTTACTTTCTTAAGATCAACACATACTCTCAATTTTCCATTCTTTTTAGGCACTATCACAATGGGTGATAACCAATCCGTGTGTTCGATCTCATAGTAGATAAAGTCAGCAAGCGAATGAGCTTATCAATTTCCTCCTTTACAATTGCTGCATACTTTGGATTCATCTGGTATGGTTTTTGCCTAGTAGGCCGTGATCCTTCCATAATTGGAATCTTATGTTGTACCACCTCGGATGGTACCCCTTTCATTTTCTTATAGTTTCGGGTAAAACAATACTTGTATTCCTTGAGAAGATCAATAAGCTCTACTTGTTCTGCAGAGGTCAAATATTTGGCAATATATACGAGCCTTGCTTCTTCCCTTGATTCTGCAATATCAACCTCCTTGCTTCTTCCCTTGATTCTGCAATATCAACCTCCTTGACTTCTGCTGGGCCATCGTATGATGTCGACAGCCCTTCCTCTTTTACCCTAGTGGTTGTTAAGTACTGGACCACTCTTTGATCAATTGTATAGTTCTTGAAATGGTTAGGCACTGAGAGTACATCCATTTTGTTAGGCACTGAGAGTACATCCATTTTGTCCTCATTGTCCTTTTTTGTTTCTTCCATGATTTTTTGCTCTAGATTCCTCCCTTCCCATGATATTTTACTCAACTCTTTGCCCTAATCCTTAGAGAATTCATCATGTACCCTTGTAGCCTCAAGGTATCTAAACCATTGGGCATCCATTGGTTTTCTTCGCAGAGCAATGCAGCTAGGTACCATTTTTGTTTCCGCCATCGCCTGATGTGCTAACTACTGGTTTGAATTCACACTACTGGTTTGAGTTCGCGCCACGGTACCTTTTGTACTTTTTGTCTCCTCCATTGACTCCCCATCCATGGTTTGCTAATCAACCATGCAGATAGAAGTCATAGGGATGTTACCAAATTCCAAATAATGGGTTCCCTTAGGTTGCATCACATCAATTGTGGCCAACACATGCATCCAATTCTCATAGAAATCTGAGGGATGTAGTGATGCATACATCTCCGTATCCTCCTCATCCTTGGTCTCTCCCTCTGTGGGCTAGCATATCTGTAGGGATGTGGTTTGCTCCGTTGTGACCAAGTTGTTACCAAACAATTGCCCTTCCATGGGGTGTGCCTTCCATGCTTTTAGATCAATCTTTAATGTTTGTGAGTCCCTGCGTACATATACATGATCCAAAGCCCCATCATGCACCAATTTGGATTCCCTCATGAAAGGTTGTCCCAATATTATGTCATATGTATCACGTTGGTGTAGGAAGTCCATGACCACAAATGTATGATGATATTGAAACGTAAATATTTTGAACTTCACAATTTCCAAGAGCCCAATGGGTCTTGAAGATGTTCCATCAGCCATCTTAACGATAAGATCTGCTCTTTTTAGATCCGGCTTACCCCTATTTTCCCATCAATGTTTGGTAATGATGCTGACACCTGCCCCACCATCCACAATGGCTAATGCCTGGTATCCATTATGATGAATCGAAATGGTAGCGTTCGTGTCATCACTCTCATAGTAGCATCCCACTTGGTTAACACCAGGTATCTTAAACACTCACGTTTCCTTTGTATGCCTCATCCATATTCTCCGCTGGCCTTAGACCTCCTTCAACCCATTCTTTTACATCTGTCCATAGGGTGGGTCAATTGCGTAATAACTGACCCAAGGGCATCTGGAACAGGCACGGATAACATAGCTGCTAGGCTTTCTATATCCCTGGGTTCCTTAGATATAGAGTGTTCTTCCCATCGAGGTATCTCGTATTCTTCCATGGGGAAAGAACGAATGGACCCCCCAACTCATTTTCCTCGAACATTCTAGTCATTGTGTTTGTTTGGGAGTCTGCTTCAGTTTCTTCCGGAAGCGGGGTGGGTAGGTTCAAGGTCCTATTGTGGGGTGGTACATCTAGTGGATAGATGGCATCCCTTACTTGGCTGGCCCTAGGTGTAGTTTCATAAATTTGTCAACTAGGGCCTTGGCATCTTTTAACTTCCTTATTTCTTTGTCAGCATTAGGATATTCACCAACCCCCTTTGGGGGGTTGCTGGCTGTTCTCCTTGTTTTCCCCAGTCTAACCTTTCCAATTTAATCCCTTGAGCCCCATCTTCCTTTGATTGTGTGGATCTGGTGTCAATTATATCTTCTTCGAATCCATCTTGGATTGTAACCCGTGTGTCCCCCTTTCCTAATTTCTTCACTCTTCTCCTATGACCAGATTTGGAAATAGTAGCGTCCACCTGGTTCCTTCCTTTATCACTCACCCAACTAAGCTTGAGATCATGTTAGGACATTGAGCGGTGTGATCTTCCCAAACTGTACACTAATGGTACAAATGGTGGCTTGATTAGCAGTAGAAGCTGAACCACTTGCTCGGTAGGGACAATCTTTGATCAGATGATCAATTCCACACTTAGTGCAAGTGAGCACTGTAAGATTCCTCCTCAGCCTGAATAATGAATAAGCTTTTACCTCAATCCCCTGTAATCATTTCCTATTTCTGAATACAAGAAAATATTTTTTTTCCTTGTTTTTACCTAGAGAGAAGAAAAAATCTAGAGAGAGGTAATTCAATATTGCGATATTTTAAGATATAAAACTTCTCCTGATATCAAAAATATATTTTGTTGAAACAGAAGCTCAAAATAAATTCTCCAAGGTGCATTAGGATTCAATTAAAAATGATATAAGGGACCTTAGCCTAAGGGTCTAGATTTTTAGAAATTTCTGGATTATGGTCCAATTAAGGTTCCTATGGGCCAATAGGATTAATCCAAGTGTTGGGATGAGATAAATCCAAATAATTAAAGAAATTACCCAAAAATGAGTAAATGCTCACATAAGATGAAGAGTTGACTAAGTACAAGGTTTATTAGTTAAAAATTAAGAGAGATTACTAAAAAAATGAGATATTTTGGAGAAATGATGAATTTTGGACACCTTGGTAAGAGAGGGGGACCTTTGAGCTAGGCACCTCCTTTACATTTGTTGTGGAAGGGTTTTTTAATTAAAAAAATTGTGATATTTTTATCTCTCCTCTCTATTGGATCAAACTAGATCAAAAGGGGAGCCAAGCTGGTCCAAATCTTGTCCAAATTCAGTCAAACTGAAGCTGAAAAATTCTAGAACCCAGTTGGACTTAGTTAGCCTCCCTCACCTATAAATAGACCCTCATTCTTTTGTATTCTCTTTTGTGAGCTATACCATGCCAGTATTACATACATTAAAATAATTATATTTTCTATTATCCCTTAAAAATCCTCTACTTTTGAGGAGCTTGAAGCTTCTCTCTCTCTTCAACAACTCTTGGAGCTCTCTTCTCCACTTGCTAAACTAATTGATTGGTTGGGGGCTTCACTTCTAGAAAACAAGCAAGCTAATCCTTGAGGTAAGAATGAATTTTATAGTTTTTTGTTAAATTTTCTCAAACAACTTCTCTTCTCAACCCCTCTCAAGCTTGAGAAGTTTTGTAATTGGTTGTTTTAAATTCAAATCAAGCTTTCCCTAAGAATTTTAATGTGTAATAAAGAAAAAGTTTATCTTTATACTGCTTATTTAGAATGCTCTCTTATGTATATCTCTCTCTCCAAAAAGAATAGTCATTCCTATGGATAATTCTTTAGCAAAAGAATGCTTCTCATTGATAAATTCTTATTTCAAAACCAAACTCTAACCTTGTTAAGCTAGAGAATAAGATTCAAATGGTGTTTTTATGCTTTTATGTTAACAAAATAATGGGTAATTATTTTAGACTATTTATAAGTAGTTAAAAACTACTTTAATTGATTCTAAATGGGAAAGAGATAATCCTATCAATTTGGGAAAAGAGGAATAATGGAAATAGCTTAATTTAGTAGAATAATCATAATTAAGTTTATGATTATGGTTAAAATTATGATTGAAATTCATAGTTTAGATTTAAGCTTAAGAATAGAATTTCTATCATATTTGCATTACAATGTTTTATTCTTTTAAGAAAAAATTAAAAAATTATTAGTAATAGCAAAGCTATGGTAAAATTTTTAAAAAATAATACATATCTTATTTTATGCATAATGCTAAAAGAGGACTTCCTACCATATTCTAGGATTGGACATCCTATGTAAAAAGAATGATTTTCATCATATTCAAGTGAAATAAATTTTAGTATTTATGCATAAATATTAAATTAAAAGAAAAGAGGAATTTTAGATAAATTTATTTTATGTATAAGAAATTTTTAAATGATAAAAGAGGAATTCTCCATGACATTTGGAATTCAATCATTTAAATACAAAAAGAGAAATTTTTGGCATATTTGAAATAATAGATATTTTTATTTATTTTTTTTAAAAAGAGAAATTTTAGATAAAGTTATTTTATGCATAAGAAATTTTTAAATGATAAAAGAGGAATTCCCATGACATTTGGAATTCAATCATTTAAATGCAAAAAGAGGGATTTAAAGCATATTCAAAAAAATGGATATTTGTATTTAATTTAAAAGAAGACTTTTTATGGTATTTTAAGTAAAGAAAGGTTTAAATTAAATTTTGGTGACAAAAGAGAAATTTTCACCATAATTCCACCTAGAAACTTAGAGTTTATAATTAAATTGGTAGAAAGAATATTCTTAGATATTTTAGGTGGATAAATCACCAAATTGGTATTTACCCAAAATTAGATTAATGAAAAAAGAGTATTTTTATAAAAATCCGATATTCTCATATAGAACCATTTCTTAATCTATTATGGTTAGGAAGGAATGAAATTCATAAAGTTGGAATTTTCCTTACGGTTAGAAGTTCAATAGATTTTTATCTGAAGAAAATCCTTAGGGATCGAAGTCAGAAGTAAACTGAATAATTTTTGTTAGACCACGACTGTGAGAGGGGCGGCTAGTAAACTACTTGCCCATCTCTCGAATCTGAATCAAACAAAAACCTCGTGAGACCAATTCCAATTCTTGACACAAAGAATAGACTACCATTATTAGCATAGTTTTTCCTTACGCAAAATCACCAAGAATCTATTTGTAAATTCAGCCAAATGATGGGTGGATTACCCTGATGAGAGGTCAATGATTCTCATTAAGAAAATCTGAATTAAGGGAAAAGGGTTTTGTGGAACCAATCTCAAACCTTTGTTTTCTTTTAAAGGACTGTTTTACAGTAGAATGCTAGAGGAAGCATTTGGTATGTGTTTAACTAAGGAGAGACTCGTTTGGCAACTGCTGAGACGGGGAGTCATCGAGGGATGTTACTCGCGACAAAACCTACAGAGGTCTTGACTAGCCTCGGTATGGTTAAAATGGTGCGCTTCCAGTACGATGGGCGAGGACCGATGAAGCATTTCCTGAGTGAAGTGCTAGGACACCTAAGTAGGATCCTAGAGGGTTCTGACTAGGTGATGCATGGGCTTGCGGCGGTTAGGGCACCCATGCGTACATCGAGGAAGATACGGATGAACCGAAAGAATGACTTTTGTGAATGGAATTTCGATATTGGATCTCGTTGGTTGATGAGCTGGTCTACAATGTACTCAATATTTTGGAGGATTATGATCAGTAATACTATGATTTCATTGAAAGATTATTTTAAATACAGCTCAATCTATTAAAATGGCAATTTCATATTAGGTGTGTAAGTGGTATGACTACCTTGAATTTTGCTTGAAATGCCAGCTAGGGGACCTGGGAACTCTTTTCCTTGGTACCCGAGCAAAACATAACCAATTTTTCATAAAGGAATCCCACCAATACAGTGGTTGGGCGGTTGGCTGAGATCCATGGGCCAGTTGGGGTTAGGTTGGATTGGGGGATTCCTACGATACAAATAGTTATGATTAAGTTACGTTAGTTAGAATAAGTCCTATAAAGTCTCTTGTTCTGTGGGAGGGGATCAGCGGCGGCGGCTGTGCCTCGCCAAAGGAGGAAAAAAGCAGTGATTCTATGGACCAAGTGCAAGACTTTTCTTTGATCTGACCACGTGACTTTCGGGTTCGATCGGATCAGTTTGGTTAGTTAAGACTTTGACTCGTTAGATCAATTCTCCCGTTAGATGATTTTCCTAGTGGAATCGCCTGTGCCTTCCGGGCGAGGAAGTTCTTTCGGGTTTGGTTTTCGGAGGAACCGCGGGACTAGTCTCTTGTTTGGATATCCGTGGTGGGCGAGGTCGCAAGTGTGGACCCCTATCGTGCGTGAGAGGCTGACACTGCTTCCACTGCCAGCGCCCTTAGAGGGGGCATCGTAGAGGGGGCAGGGGTCTCACAGCTAGTATCAGAGCTTTGTTGAAAGCTAATAAGGAAAAATGAATTCTTATCAGAAATTAATAAAAAAAACTCAGAAAGAGCTTTTACGTATTGTCTTTTCATTCCTTAAGCTTCATTATTGAAGATTTTTAATCAAAGAATTTGGTTTTATAGATGGAAGTTCCACACTTACCCAGTATTCCCGATCTCACCCAGTCACAAGATATGACTGCTTTCGCCTTCGAGCATCTCATCTCTTCCGCTATAACTCGAACGAGCCAAGTTAGACTCGCATGCCATTTCAAGGATTTATATTTCCTAGACCCAGTGGAGAGACGACAGCACAAGTGGTTTGCAGGGTAGTATTTCCATGCTTCTTGCGACCAGCGCATGATGCTGAGGGAAAATATCTCGTTAGCCATGATTCTGATGAGGCTAAAAGTGATTCATGGTGTCATTTTATATCACCCTATGCCTCGAGATTTCAAACTTTCCTGCCAGCTGTACAGACTTCTTAGCCGCTTTATTCCAAAGGAGAAGATAGTATCTCCCTTGGTAGTAAGGGAAAGTTTGTATCATCGAGGCATGTCTGTAGCCCAGTATCGCCATCTAATGCATTTACCGATGAGGTTTTGACTTTCTGGAGGAGCTGAGATGCTCTATGTACATATTGCAAACTTTATATAAATAAAGAAATGTTTTGTGGGAAATTCCCTGTTATATAAGTGATTGTTTATTATATGACGAATTGATTAAGCAAAATCTGCTATATGTCATACATCTCCAATAAGATCTTTTACTTGTTTAAGAAATTATTTTCTAAACCTCTTAAGTCTTAGGACCTCGTTGATAAAATCAAAATAAAAATTTATTAATGTATCATTTTTGGCAGAATCGTGAGGCGAGGGAGCCGTGGGTGGCCGATAGCCAGATCCTCTCACTGATGAGGAAGAGCTTAACCCCGATGCTTGCAAGGCTCTTCACAGAACTCAGCCACGACCCTTCAAAGGTGGAGGGGAGAACTTGGGCGAGGCTATGGAGAAGTGGGTTGAGGCCATGGAGGAATATTTTGATGTCACCAGATACAACGAGAGGAGTAAAATGGCTCTCGGTAGGTTGAAGATTGTGGAAACAACTAGGGTGGTATGGAGAAACCATTGCAAAACTAACCATCTGGATAGGAATACGCAGTCTTGGAATGATCTCAAAGCTTATCTAAGAAGGAAGAGATTTTATCCCCCCAGATTTTTAGAAACTAAGATGTATGAATTCTTAGAGCTAAACCAGGGAAGCAAAACTATTGAAGAATATCACCAGGCATTTGCTCTTCTCCTCAAGTACTCACCACCACTAGATGAAGAGCAACTTATGGCTCATCTCCTCAAGTACTCACCACCACCAGGCATTTGCTCTTCTCCTCAAGTACTCACCACCACTAGATGAAGCTCATTTCGGGAATGAACGAACCTTTAGACACCCTGGTCAAGAATGCCAAGCCAGTTTCCATGGCTGAAGCTGTTAGAATGGCGAAGGACTTTGCCAAAGCCTTCATTGATAAAGTCTCACGCCAAAGCTAGCTCCCTCATCCTTCAAGAGACTCTAGACACCGGGAAGTTCTTCCACCCTTCCACCTCTAAAGAGACACAAAGGTCCCAACCAAAATCTAGAGTCAGGAAGTTTCAAGAATGAAGGAAGACCTTTTCCTCAAAGCTCTTTCTCAGAAACTTTGGCTCTTTCAAACAAGAATGCAGATGGAAGAGCTTCGAAGTGAGAACAGGTGCTTCGGATGTCAGGGGTCTGGGCACCAGCTCAAGGATTGCCCATCTCCTTCTGTGGGCCAAGGAAGCCAAGGTCCTAGAGTTTAGAGACAGACTCCTTGGTATCACTCCAATCAAGGTCCCCCGTGCCAAAATCAGGGCAACCCCAGAAGAGTGCCAGCTCAGCGTGCAGCTTCCATGCAAGCAATCTCCGAACTCCCTCCCAAAATTGGGGAAACCAAAGAGAGAGAGTTCCACCTCAGACTGCAGCAGCTAGAGCCGTCACTATAGCTGAGGAAGTGGAGGAAGAAAAAGGACAGATCTATGGAATAAATTAATCATTTATCTGAATATTTCGATCTCGATAGATTTCTTGAATTTTCTTTTTACAATCCGTGTGAGTATAAAATGATAGAAATTTCTCTCTTAGAGTATTTAATTATTCATTTATCAAATTTTCATAGAATTTAAACATAGAATTTAAGAGAATTCTAATTTTGATATAAAAATTTTTTATGCATAAAAATCAACTTCAATGGGGATAACACTTTTAAAAAAATCCTTTTATGCATATATTTATGCGTAAAATCAATTTAAATAGGAAAAAAATCTTTTAAAATAAAAAGAATTTCTTTATGTATCTATTTATGCATAAAAATTAATTTTTACAAGAATAATGCTTTTATAATAAAAATTTCCTTTATGTATCTTTCTATGCATAAAAATCAAATTTAATGAGAATAACACTTTTATAATAAATTTTTTTTCCATTATGCATCTTTCTAAGCATAGAAATTAAATTTAATTACAATAACACTTTTATAATAAAAAAATTCCATTATGCATCTTTCTATGCATAGAAATTAAATTTAATGAGAATAACACTTTTATAATAAAAAAAATTCATTATGCATATTTATATGCATAAAAATTAAATTTAATGAAAATAACACTTTTATAATAAAATATTTTCCATTGTGCATCTTTCTAAGCATAGAAATTAAATTTAATGAGAATAACACTTTTATAATAAAAAAGTTTCCATTATGCATAGAAATTAAATTTAATAAAAATAACACTTTTTTAATAAAAAAATTCCATTATGCATCTTTCTAAGCATAGAAATTAAATTTAATGAGAATAACACTTTTCTAATAAAAAATTTCCATTATGCATCTTTCTATGCAAAGAAATTAAATTTAATGAGAATAACACTTTTATAATAAAAAATTTTTCATTATTCATCTTTCTATGCATATAAATTAAATTTAATGAAAATAACATTTTTAAAATAAAAAAATTTCATTATGCATCTTTCTAAGCATAGAAATTAAATTTAATGAGAATAACACTTTTATAATTAAAAAAAATCCATTATGCATCTTTCTATGCATAGAAATTAAATTTAATGAGAATAACACTTTTATAATTAAAAAAATTCCATTATGCATCTTTCTATGCATAGAAATCAATTTTAATAATTAATGTCAGTGATATCCATGCATATTCATAGATGAATATGTACATGGAGTAATTTGAATATTTCTTTTAGATGCAAAAATGGTGGGAATCACTCATTTGGAATAACATAAAAACAAACTTTATTTTCCATAAAATTTTAGAAAATTTTGCCATAACCTCCTTTGTATGGCTGACCATTTCTCATTTTTATCATTCTTTAATTGACTTAATTAACCCAAATTAGATGTATAAGACTCTAATCTACACAATTTTTAAAATTCAAGAGAGTGAACAATAAGAAAAGTTTAATTAATCCTTTAGTTGATATTTCTAGGATTAAAAAAGGCTGGAATGTAAAGAATAGAAGGGGGGTGGCTTTTTCCTCAAAGGCATAGCATTTGAATTTAATTCAATCAACAATAAAACATGAAAATCAAGAAAACCACAGATTTTAAATTAAACAAGAAAGAAAAATTAGCTTGCATGGAGTTGTAAGCTTTCCTTTGGCTTGAGGGATTGAGGGTTCTAATCTTGTTTGAAGCAAGAGTGGCCACCAATTCACTTTGGAGAGGATTAGGCCAAAAACAATTCATTTATCAAGAAATTCAATGTAGATGGCTCAGGACAGTAGTAGAGTAATAGTGCATAAACACCATTAAGATTTTACAAAGGGAGAGGCCTCTATTTATAGGAAAAAGTGAGCCTCTAACCAAGCAAACTGATTCTAGAATTTTTCACATCAGTTTGGTCAATTTTTGACCATTTTTGGGTCAGTTCAGCTTACTTTTTGGATCTAGTTTTGAAATAAGAGAGAGGAGAGATGAAATATCTCATTTTATTGATTAAAAATTGGGGGTTGTTTTGAGAAAAAAAGGTGCCTACTTCATGAGGGGAGATCCCCACTCTGAGGTGTCAAAATTCAGTTTTTTAATTGTTTTCTTTGGTTCTTAGTCCACTCTTCATCTTATGTGAGCATTTACTCATTTTTTTGGGGGGGGGTTCTTTTATTATTCAATTTATAGCCTCCCAACATTTAGATTAATCTTATTGGTCCATAAGAACCTTAATCCAAAATTTTTAGAAAATCTGGACCCTTAGGCTAAGGTCTTTTGTGCACATTATAATTTATTTCTAATGCACCTTAGGAATTTCTTTTGAGCTTCTACTTTAGGGGAATTTATTTTAATAAGAAGGGATATTTTTCCATCCAAAGATATCTAAAAACTGAATTATCTCTCTCTAGAATATTTTCTCTCTCTAGGTCAAAACAGGTAGAAACAAGATCTTTTATTATTCTGAAAAGGGGATTGATTACAAGGGAAGAAATTGGACCTCTTGAGAGCTAGGGAGGAATCTTACAAATACAGTAATGGTCTTGCCCTTAACTGCAGACATTCAGTGGTGGTATGGTTTAGTCTGAACATGGAGCACCACACCAGTTCCCTGCGGGGGTAAAGGTGACTATGCCCATGGCCCGACATCTCTCTTCCTTCCCTTACCTTTAATTTCTCCAATATGGCATTGTTGAGCTCATCCACAATCATATGTCCAACTTGTTTGCTTTGAGTTTCAATTTCTTGATGACTCAAGACACGAAGTCGTGGTTGCTACCGATGTTCTAACATCCTTAGGTTGTGGCAATTCTAACATGCTATCTTTGTATTCAATTGCCAATTTGCAGCATGCATCAAGGGTAGCTAGCCGGGCTAGTACCAAGTAATCATGCATTTTATGGTCTCTAACTCCTCTCTTGAAACAAGGCAACAATTGATCATATGTCAATCTTTCCTGAATTTTGCATCTTGAATTCAAGTGTTTCAAGTGAGAAACATAGTCTCTCATAGACTCATCTACCTTCTGTTTGATGTTAGTAGTTGGGCCATAGGGCTCCACCTGTCACCACTACGTGAAAAGCTAGGCACAAAAATATTTTTTAACATGGTGAAGTTAACCTTGTCCTCAGGCTTAAGGGTTCTGAAACCACTGATGAGCTTTTCCTTCTAAGGTCAGCGAAAAAGCATGTATCATGGTCACATCATTGACTGGTCCATAGGTTTCACATGTAGATTCAAAAATCTCTACATGCTGGATAGGATCTCCATCCCCAGAGAATTTTTGGACAAGTTTTAAGATGATACGGGGTTTCATCTGGGAAAGTCGAGGTTCTAGAGTAGAACCAAACTCCCTAACCATCCCCCTACCCATCTCAGAGCTGCAATATTCAACAAGTCTGTCCTTGTGGCTCCATTAAGGTCCATGGCTGGATTGTTTCTAGGTCTTTGGGGAATTGCTCCCCCCTTCCTAGATCTCGTCCCCTACCCATATCGGCTCTTCTTGGTATCTCAGGTTTGCGGACTTGTCCAATTGTGGTATCCTGGTGGGATTCCCCAATAGTAGCCTCTGTGCATCTTTGTGTAATTAAGAGCTCCATATCTTGTAAGAATGTAGGGTGATTAATCACTCATTAGCTCTATGTACTTCTTGTGGCATAGAGCCGGTCCTCAACTTCTACAGCCAAGTTGGCTATGTTACCCTCTTCTTCTCTGGTTGTAACCCCTTCCTCCATTCTGGATTCCTCATTGATGGGTTCCAAGTTCGGAATATCCCCATTGCCTCTACGTGTAGTAATTTCAAATTCCTTTCCTTGTCATTGGAGATGGTTAACATTATCCATCTCCTTTCTCTCAACTCTCGTCCCACGAGTATCAAGCTCTGGTTTTCTTAAGCTCAATTCTCGGAGTTGTCGTTCCACCTCACTTCGTTGGAAGTCCAATTCCATTTCCTCGGTGGTGGGAAAGAATATTTGACTCGTCCTAATTGCACTTTCCATATCTCGTCTAATTCAAGGGGTGCTAGCATTTGACATCCTAGAATTCAACTTCTCGAATGGCCCTTCTTATCTTGGACCGAGTCTAGCGCTAGTTGATGGACCCATGCCTGCAGATTGCGCTTCCTCATCATGACTAGTTTGGAGACCAAAAAATCCCCGGGCTATATCAATGATCCCACTGGACTTATTTGGAGAGTGTGGTTTGTCACCTTCCCCAAACCAGTGTATCTCAGCCCTTCTTTTATGGATTCCTCACTATTGGTTTTTGCGGTGGTGGTCAGGTTTCTCAAGACACTTAAGTGTGTGCTTCCAGACTGTCCTGATCCCACACTTCTTTGATAGGAAGTTCTTGGATTATTTGATGCACTATTGTTAGGCAGCAAAAGATAGTATCCAACCCAAATTGATTCAATTCCTGGTTCTATCACTCAGTTCAGGAGGCGTGAATTAGCAAAGAATATTTCAAGTCATGAAATAGCAAGACAAATGGTTCACGTCGTGAAACAAAAAGTGTTTCATGCCATGAACTACTTAAAAAGTGTTTCACGCCATGAACTACTTAGAAAGTGTTTCAAGCCGTGAACTACTTCAAAAATGGTTCACATTGTGCAAGTCTATTGCACTTTCACGTGATCCAATCTTTCTCCTTAACATTAAATTCCTTCTTTATCCGACCCTCATAGCCTTAGTTTTGTCAATTCGTTGGTTTTGTTCCTCTCGTGAAACAGCAGGATTGAGTTCATGTCGTGAAACAAAAAGTGTTTCATGCCATGAACTACTTAGAAAGTGTTTCACACTGTGAACTACTTTGAGAATGGTTCACGAAAACAGCAGGATTGAGTTCACGTCGTGAAACAAAAAGTGTTTCATGCCATGAACTACTTAGAAAGTGTTTCACACTGTGAACTACTTTGAGAATGGTTCACATCGTGAAAGTCTACTGCACTTTCACGTGATCCAATTTTTGGTGGACTGAATCGTGTCAAAGGTGTGAGGATAAGGGTTTCTATTTTTGGAATGTAATCTCGTGATTTTCGGCTAAAATCCCGACGCTGATTTTGTGAGCAACTCGCGGCATGAAATTGCAAGAAAATGGTTCATGTTGTGAACAACTTCCTGCACTTTCACATGAAGTTTTTCATGTCGGCAAATAATAGTCTTGGTTGCATAATACTTATCCAATTGATGAAAATTAGATTTTGCCAATGCTAGCGAATGAAATGCAAGTTCTTGGCTCAATCAACGGTCCCTCGTGTTTTTGATTTTTTTGAATTTTTGAAAAAAGAACAAAACAACACACAACCTGCTTCTTCACGCCGGTGTTTTTTGGTGGTACTAACATCAAACTTATCAAGCATAACCAATGAATCCTTTCCTAAACTACTTTCCACAACATTCACATCATCAACACTTTAATTTTTTTCTCAACCACACACCTTATCCTTCCATTTTCCACACAATGCATTACCAAAATGCAAAGGCAACAATGAATACTATGCAATGGAAGTTGAAACTGAAAGAGTATGGAAGAAACAAAGGTGTTTCCTTGGTAGCAGAGCCAAAAATTTTATGCTAAACCATACCTCCAAGAGGGAACTCTACACATTCACCTAATGGATGAGCAATGAAACATAACCGTTGTGGGGTACTTACCAATGCTTCGAGCTTGTGTCTCTTGAAGACTCCAAGCTCGCATGTGTGCTCCAAACTCCAAGCTCCACCTCCACACTGTCATCGTGGAATTGCTCACACCATCACATAGGCCAATCACACTCTCTCTCACTCTCTCATACTGAAAGATCCTTGTCCCACCACACAACGAATTCAGGGGTGCTAGCAGTTGAAGTAGCACTTCTTACGTGGGGCAGGGTCCCTCACTCGGTGCCTCGCCCACGGATATGCGCACAAGAGACTAATCCATCGGTTCTTCCAAAACCAAACCCGAAAAAACTTCCCTCGCTCGGAAAGCACAAGCGATTCCTCCATGATAATTTTTCTGTAACGTAGTCAAAAGCCTTAACTAACTGAATTGATCTGACCGAGCCCGTAAGTCCCACAGTCAGATCAAGGAAAAGATTACACTTGGATCATAGAGACCAATGCTTTTTTCTTCATTGAGAGGCACAACCATTGATTCTTTTCCATAAAACAATTTTTGTTCGGGATTTAGTTCATCTATCGTACCATAATAGAATTGAGTCTCAATTTAGGGATCCATCAGTCCAGCCTACCCCATCCAGTCCCATGGGTTAGCCAACCGCCTGACCACTATAGTGATGGGAAACAATTAGGAGTTTGGTTAGGTTTTGTCCCGGGTACCAGGGAAAAGAGTTCCCAGGCCCCCTAGCTAGATATTCATGCAAACTTAAAACTAGTCACACCACTTACACACCTAATATGAAATTGCCTTTTTCACAGATTTAGCTATCTTTAAAACAATCATTTAATGAAATCATAGTGTCACTGATCATAATCCTCCAAAATCTCTTGGTGAATCCTAATTTCCAATCATTTCTTCATCGGTGTACCTATGGAATCATTGGCAACCAGAACGCTCACCAAACAACTGTCCACTCAGGGGCCTTTTCGATGGTTCCTAGCTCATAGTACTTGGCAATATATTCACATATCAAAATGGAATCTCCATTGAAGATCAGCAAGATCAACCAACAGATCCATATAAAAGAACCATGGACTCATTCGTTGAGAACCAGCAAGGTCAATCAACCAGATCCATGCCCGAATTCAGAAAACAACTCTTACTCCTTGTTCCAATATCTTCCACGATGCACGTGTGGGTATCTTCAGTGACCCAGAGCCCGAGCACCGTATGGTCAGCACCCTCTAGGATCCTTCGCAGGTGACCTAGCGCTTCACTCATAGGCCGCTTCCTTGGTCCCTCATCCACCGCACCATTTTAATCAAACCGAGGCTAGTCAAGACCTTGGCCGACCTTGCTATGCGAGACGTCCTCTATGGACTCTCTATCAGCTGTTGCAACTTTATCAGATTAGGTCTCCACGACCTCATTCTTCACAAGACGGTCAAAATGCTTCCCCAGCATTCTTGACATAAAAGAGTCATTTTAAAAACAGGTCATAAATACAGTTTCTATAGCGAACTCTTGTCTTTCCACATTGTTCCAAATCAATCCTCATTTATTTCATCTGTATTCCCATTCTCATCACATCATAATCATTCACATCACATATCACATCTATCCCAATTTACATCACATCTCATCCATTCACATCCTGATTCACATGATGTCACATCTCATTCATTCACATCCTGATTCACATGACATCACATCTCATTCATTCACATCCTGATTCACATCAGATCACATCAATTCACGTCCATCACATCAATTTACACCCATCACATCACATTCATTCATATATTCACATCTTGTTTCACATGACATCACATCTCATTCATTCCAAGTCAAGCTCTTCCTCATCCAGTTGGGGGTTATCATTTCTACCACGATGACCTTGATCCATGCTCTTATCAATACGAAAATTCTTGTTAAGTCCCTTTATTTATGATTCAAATTCGATTTTAGATTCAACTAATTCTCGGGTTCTTTAGATTGGTCAGTTCCTCATCACAGAATCATGGGATAAAGATATTCATATAGAACTCATTATTAGATAACAATTCATTCAGAACATATCATTCATATCTTTAACATAATAATGGTCCATTAGACCAAAATTTTCATCTGAACAGTCCTTCATGGGAATTTCAATTATACAGATTTTTAATTTGTCATCCCTTAACTTGATCCACTGGGTCAAGTGTTAACAGTAGCAATTTGTCAGCACAATCCACTAATCTCATAGTGATTTGCTGAAGTCATTATCGTCATTCCAGTTATGAACATTATCACAACAAGGACTCATCCCATTCATCCTCATTGTGGTTTTGCTCAGCTTATCGCTTTTCAACCAAAATTCAAGAATCATCATTTTTTAATTAGAATCCAAATCAACTCATCAGTTCACAACCTAAATTTTAAAATCATATCAACCACATTCGAATTCATTCATCTAGATAGCATTTTTGCTTATAATTTCAAGATCTTAGATTTACTCGTATTATATACTGCCAGTAAAGAGCTGCACAGTTATACCCTTGGTATATACGGGTAGTCACGGCCCTTGGAACTATAAGGTAAATACCATCGTGTCTAGGCCTCAAGCAAGTTAGGGATTCCATATAATTGTGGTACTTCCATCTGAAGAGCCAATTACTAATTTATGAAATTCAGTCTGAATATCAATTTATATAAATTTCATCACATATTTCTAACTTTTTATTGTTACGTCATAAAGTTTTGACATTTTTGGCTTCTCAATTGATCCACTTTAGCCAAATCGGCTCTCATACCAACTGAAAGATCCATGTCCCCACCGCGCAACGAATTCAGGGGTGCTAGCAGCGAAAGTAGCACTTCTTGCGTAGGGCAGGGTCCCTCACTCGGGGCTTCGTCCACGGATATCCGTACAAGAGACTAATCCATCGGTTCTTCCAAAATCGAGCCCGGAAAAACTTCCCTCGATCTCGGAAAGCATGGGCGATTCCTCCAGGATAATTTTTCTCTAACATAGTCAAAAGCCTTAACTAACTGAATTGATCTCACCAAACCCGAAAGTCCCATAGTCAAATCAAAGAAAAGATTGCACTTGGATCATAGAGACCAACATTTTTTTCCTCATTGAGAGGCACATCCCTTGATTCTTTTCTATAAAACAATTTTTGTCCGGGATTTAGTTCATCTATTGTACCATAATAGAATTGAGTCTCAATTTAGGGATCCATCAGTCCAGCCTAACCCCCATTCAGTCCCATGGGTTAGCCAACTGCCCGACCACTGTAGTGATGGGATCCAATTAGGAATTTGGTTAGGTTTTGTCTCCGGTGTACCAGGAAAAAGAGTTCCCAGGCCCCCTAGCCGGATATTCATGCAAACTTAAAACTAGTCACATTACACACCCAATATGAAATTGCCTTTTTCAAAGATTTAGCTGTCTTTAAAACAATCATTTAGTGAAATCATAGTGTCATTGATCATAATCCTCCAAAATCTCCACTTGAATCCTAATTTCCAATCATTCCTTTATCGGTGTACCTATGGCATCATTGGCAACCAAAACGCTCACCACACCTGTCCACTCAGGGGCCTTTTCGATGGTTCCTAGCTCATAGTACTCGGCAATATATTCACATATCAAAATGGAATCTCCGTTGAAGATCAGCAAGATCAACCAACAAATTCATATAAAAGAACCATGGACTCATCCATTGATGACCAGCAAAGTCAATCAACAAGATCCATGCCCGAATTCAGAAAACAATTCTTACTCCTTGTTCCAATATCTTCCACAACACACGTGTGGGTATCTTTGGCGACTCGGAGCACTGTATCGTCAGCACCCTCTCTAGGATCCTTCGCACAGGTGACCTAGTGCTTCACTCATAGGCTGCTTCCTTGGTCCCTCATCCATCGTAGTAGCAAAAGCTCACCATTTTAATCGAACCGAGGCTGGTCAAGACCTGGCCAACCTTGCTACGCGAGACGTCCTCCATTTACTCTCCGTCAACTGTTGCAACTTTATCAGATTAGGTCTCCATGACCTCATTCACAAGACGATCAAAATGCTTCCCCAGCATTCTTGACATAAAAGAGTCATTTTAAAAACAGGTCATAAATACAATTTCTATAGCGAACTCTCGTCTTTCCACATTGTTCCACATCAATCCTCATTTATTTCATCTGTATTCCCATTCTCATATCATAATCATTCACATCACATATCACATCTATCCCAATTTACATCACATCTCATTCATTCACATCCCGATTCACATGATGTCACATCTCATTCATTCACATCGTGATTCACATGACATCACATCTCATTCATTCACATCTCGATTCACATCACATCACATCAATTCACGTCCATCACATTCATTTACATCACATCAATTTACACCCATCACATCACATTCATTCATATATTCACATCCTGTTTCACATGACATTACATCTCATTCATTCACATCTCGATTCACATGACATCACATCTCATTCATTCACATCTTGATTCACATCACATCACATCATTTCACATCCATTTACACCCATCACATCACATTCATTCATATCCATCACATTTGTTCATTCATACCCACCACCACATTGTTGAGATATACAAGTAAATAGGGTGTGTGCGGGAACAAGCCCTTGGCTAGAGGCAATAAAAGAGAATCTATAAATGTGAGAGAACCTGTGAAAAGGTGAGAAGAATGCACTGGGAGAGAATAAAGGGTAGCATGAGGAGATTTAGGAGGTGTGGAGATATTCTCGGAGAGGTGTGGAGATATTCTGGGAGAGGTGGAGAGAATCAAGCAAAAGAGGTGGAGTGAATCAAGGAGAAATCAGTGGGATTAGATGCTTGGATGCAAACTCTATAAATTGAGGCATTGGCCTAATGAGAATTTGCTGGTTTCTGATTATCCAAATAAAAGAACACAAGATTAGGTGTAGTCTTCCCCCCCTCCCCCCCCCCCCCCCCCCCGACGTGTGTGGCTCCACTCCCACAAGCGGTATTTAAATCATAATAATAAATTTAGCCCTTGGATCCATAAATAGAAAGCTTTTACACAAAATTGAATCTTAATCAAATGCTTTTAAAGCATCTCATAAAAAATAAACCTTGCCCATCATATATACAATGTGCCAAACCATACAAAATTGAATCTTAATCAGATGCTTTTAAAGCATCTCATAAAAAATAAACCTTGCCCATCATATATACAATGTGCCAAACCATACAAAATACTAGCTAAAAGATCCCTGGCCTCTCCACGCAACAAATTT
Organism: Cibotium barometz; assembly: GCF_041138505.1. Lineage (NCBI taxonomy): Eukaryota > Viridiplantae > Streptophyta > Polypodiopsida > Cyatheales > Cibotiaceae > Cibotium > Cibotium barometz. The sequence goes on from NC_141079.1 coordinate 2,063,353, forward strand.
CGGGGTGCTAGCAGCAGAAGTAGAACTTCTTACCCAAGGTAGAACCTCTCACTCGGGGCCTCGCCCACGGATATCCGGATAAGAAGTAGAACTTCTTACCTTGGGTAAGAAGTAGAACTTCTTACCCAAGGTAGAACCTCTCACTGGGGGCCTCGCCCACGGATATCCGGATAAGAGACTAATCTCTCGGTTCTTCCAAAACCAAACTCGGGAAAACTTCCCTTGCCCAATAGACATAGGCGATTCCACCAGGATATTTTTATTCTAACGTAGTCAAGAGCCTTAACTAACCAAATTGATCCAACCGAACCTGTAAGTCACATGGTCAAATCAAGGAAGAGACTTGCACTTGGATCATAGAGACCAATGCTTTTTTCCTCATCATAGAACAAAGACTATCTGAGATTTACTTTATCTATCGTAACATAATAGAATCGAGTCTCATTTTAGGGATCCATCAGTCTAGCCCAATCCCATGGGTTAGCCAACCGCCCAACCACTGTAGTGATAAGATCCATTTAGAAATTCGGTTATGCCATTGTCCTAGGTACCAGGGATAAGAGTTCGCAGGCCCCCTATCCGACGCTCCAAGCAAACTTCAAGATAGTCACACCACTTACACACCCAATATGAAATTGCTAGTTTCACAAAATAATCTTTTAATGAAACCATAGTATCACTGATCATAATCCTCCAGCCAAAATATCCAGCTTGAATTCTAATTTCCAATCATTCTTTCATCAGTAACCAGAACGCTCACCACCTGTTCACTCAGGGGCCTTTTTAATAGTTCCTGGCATAGTACCCGGAAATATATTCACTTAAGAAAATCCATATGGACTCTCCATTGAGATAAACAAGATCAACCAATAGTTCCATACAAAAGAGCCATGGACTCATCCGTTGAGGACCAGCAAGGCCAATCAACCAGATCCATGCCCGAGTTCAGAAAACAACTCTAACACCTTGTTCCATTTTCTTCCCGAACGCACGCGTGTGGGTATCTTCGGTGACCCAGAGCCCGAGCACTGTATGGTCAGCACCCTATAGGCTCCTTCACAGGTCACCTAGCGCTTCACTCATAGGCCGCTTCCTTGGTCCCTCATCCACCGTACCCGAAGCTCACCATTTAAATCAAACCGAGGTTGGTCAAGACCTCGGCCGACCTTGCTACACGACGCGAGACGTCCTCCATTGACTCTCCGCCAACCGTTAGCCGTTGCAACTTTATCACTTACGTCTCCACGACCTCATTCACAAGATGGTCAAAATGCTTCCCCATCATTCTTGACATAAAAGAGTCATTTAAAAATAGGTCATAAATAGAGTTTCTAATGAACTCTCATCTTTCCACATTGTTCCACATCATTTCTCGTTATTCCACATTCTTCTAAATCAATTCACTTTGCTTATTCCACATCCAGTCATATCTATTCCTATCATCCTTCATCCATTCTCATCCAATCATATCATATTACATCTCATCACATCTATCCATATCACATCACATTCATCAACATCACATGTCATCACATCCAATTACATCTATTCAGATCCTCATCACATCATGTCACATCCATCCTCATCACATCTCATCCATTCACATCTACCCATATCCACATCACATCCATTCACATCACATCTCATCCATTCACATCTACCCTAATCCACATCATATCCATTCACATCACATCTCATCCATTCACATCTACCTAGATTCACATCACATCTATCCATTCACATTACATCACATCCATTCAGATATCATCATATCATATTCACATCCATTCACATCCATTCACATCCATTCATATCTCATCGCATCCATTCACATCTCATCACATCCACTCATATCTCATCACATCCATTCACATCCATCATACCCATTCACATCCATCACACCCATTCACATCCATCACATTCATTGCATCCACATCACACCCATTCACATCCATCGCATTCATTGCATCCACATCACATCACATCACATACATTCCATCCACATCTATCCTTATCCACAGCACATTCATTCCATCCATATCACATCACATTCATTCCATCCACATTACATCACGTCCACATCTATCCACATCACATCTCATTCATTCCATCCACATTACATCACATCCACATCTATCCATATCTCATCACATCCATTCACATCTCATCACATTCATCCACATCCATCCATTCATTCACATTCACATCTATCCACATCCATCCATTCATTCACATGCATATCTATCACGTCACTCCATGTAAGTTAGAAATTTTACTTTTTTTAATTCTATTCTATGGTTTTTTTATTTCTTCCCTATTCATACCATGTTGAATTTGTAGCAATGTGATGAGCTATGCTGGATCAAATGCAAGAATCAACATAATTAGCAAGTGATTACATATGATGATTAAGATGAGATTAGTGAATTTGTAGCAATGTGATGAGCTATGCTGGATCAAATGCAAGAATCAACATAATTAGCAAGTGATTAGATATGATGATTAAGATGAGATTAGTGTATAATTAACTAATAGCTTAATGTACGCATGGATACTTGAAAACCAACAATTTCTCATTAGAACACCATATTGGGGAATATGGGAATTTCCACAAGTTTGGGACACGTGGTCAAAAGTTTGGATTAACCATACACCACTAATCCAAAATGAGCGCTTTATAGCTCTTTAGATTCCATTTTTCAAGCGCTTTCCAAAAACAATAGGTCATATGATAGGGTTTTGAGAAACTTACAAACATGTTATCCATGTCCCCTTTTTTAAGTATTCAAAAATGGGAATTGGAAAATTCCCAAATTCACTAATATGGTGTTTTAGGCCAATGCCTCAATTTATAGGCTTTACATCCACAAGATGACAAGCATCTAATCCCACTGATTTCTCCTTGATTTGTGCTACCTCCCCTACATCTGGGGGCACCTTTTCCTAGAATCTTTCCACACCCCTATATTCACTCATGCTACCCTTGATTCTCTCATCAATAGATTCCTCTCAACTTTTCACTATTACCCACTTAATTACAAACTCCCTTTTATAGTCTCTTGCTAAGGACTTGTTCCCGCACACACCCATTCACCTGCATATTTCAACAAACCTTAGTCCAATACTTTTAATCTCATAAAAAATAAACCTTGCCCAACATATGTACAATGACATACAGTTGATGTTAGGTTGCAGGTACTGCACAGTCAGCAAGTACAATGGGTACTACTGGTACAGCCAGTAGAGACCAAACCATACAAAACTAAATATTTAGCACACATGTGCTTGGCTAGATAATCTCGTCCAATGTCCACCTTGGTTGTCTCGAACTCATGATCTATACTCAACATATTCCATAATGTTAGATCATAATTACTTTGGAATCACTCACAAAAATAATTCTAACAAATGGAAATCATTCACTACTACCATGCTTCACACATGAACCATGAAGCACACGTAGTTAATTGGATTCATTCCCATGATAAAATATTCTGAAAAATCTCACTCCCGTGATAGTGAGCTTGAGGGATTTCTTCTCCACCTCCATAGCTTCTTGCTGTGAGAGGGACTTGTCCTTGGTCAATTGTCCTTGGTCAACAAGCCATCAACATTGTTCGGTAACAAGAAATGGAAGCTACCATTTGAGATAGCTGCTACACATAATGGCATTTGGTAAACTAAATACAAATACAATCTTAAACCCCATGACATATTGATGTGTAAACCTAAACTTTAATCTTAATCTAAAGGATATTGATGTGTGTGTATAATGCATTTTTGTTAACATTTGGGAAATAGGATTAACATTGGCACCTCTCTACTGAGGATTTATGGTTGTTATCCTAGCCTGTGTGGTAGCTTTAGATACTTGTCCAAGTATTTTTAAACTATGTGATCTCACTATGTAAAAATACAGTGAGTGGGAGAAGAGGAAAAAAGTGGATAAGGTTGGTTCACTCATGGATTTGAGTGGGTTGTTTTTTATTTTTATTGTTTGATTTTGTGTTTTTTATTTGATTTGATGTTTTTGGTGATAATGTGTGGATTAGATTTGTGTTTATGAGGTGATTTTTCATAAGATTTGTAAAAATTATGGATTCAAAACGTCCATTTTTTGCTCTTTGTAAAGTTCTGTGTGCAGTGAACTAACATAGATCTAATTAATCTTTAATCTCACTACTAATTTTTTTTTAATGATCACTGGCATTGCATTAGTAATATGAATAGAAGCATTTTAATGTATTTTGTTAACTAATATATGGATTAATTAAGCTGATAATGTCAGCGTCATTTTTCTTGACATTTTCCAGCAAGTATAAAAATAGTCATAACTTGAGCTTCCATACTCGGAATTCAATTCCATAAACTCCATTGGAATCAGGAGATTGAGATCTACAACCTCATATGTTCATTTTGTATTGAGAGGGACTATTAAAAAAATCTATTTTCATATCCCTAATTAGGATTAATGCCATGATTAGTCACGTAATCTAAGCATCTTTAGCTTTATATCGATACATTCACTTCGCATTATTGCCTATGATTTTGCATGGTAGGGTTATTTTTACTTCACTGTTATATTATGCAGAGAAAGTTTTTTTTTAAAAGAGTGCTTGATTTGTCTTTTTTTAAAACCCATTTTGTAAGGGGAATCGTAAGCAATTGGCTTGGGATTGTTTTCATTAAGTATTGAGTTGGATTCCTAGCTTACTGTTTTAATCAAATGCATGCTTTGATTGTATTATTTTATGGGCTGATCATCCTCTTGCTTAGGTCTTTTGACATTTGAATTTGAATATGAAGGTTGATTTAATCAGGAGGAGACAAGGAAACAATAAAAGGTATAGTTAGGTAAAGATTTTGTCTTTTCTAACTCACAAAAAAGTTTGCAACTTTGGCCATGAGTGCTTTGTCTCTCTTGCCAATTCCGTATGTATGCATGCATATCTTTTATGGTGAGTGAGATGGGTTTTCCATCCACATTATATGTTTAATGCATTTGGTATCTTAGTGGTGATTACAGGTGCAATTAGGCCCCATGTAGCACATATTTGGAGGTGATTGTTTGGCTACAAAGAAGAGGAACAAAGAGGTGGAAAATGTAACCCCGTATGTGGCTTGGACGTCTGTAGTGATTATGGTATAAGGACCAATTGGTATAGTTGTTAGCTATCATTCCTACTTTCAACACGAAGGAGGTGAGTATGTGGTGGGTAATTGGTAAGACTTCCGTCCTCTAAACTCTTCACAACTCACATGCATTTTATGTTACAACATACCCTTTGAGGTCCCTATTTGTGAGTCCTCTCACAGAGTCCATGAGCACATACAAGACTATATATGCTACATCTACCTTTTTGGAACTGATTTTACTTATTTGATTGATTTACATTGCATAGAAATCGACTCTATGGATTGATGAGGGAGTGGATCAACTAAAGTTTTCAAGGAGATTAGAAACATTGACTGTTGTAAACTTGCAGACTCTATTATGACTACCTAATCTATGACTACGTCCTTAAGTAATTCCTAAACTCCATTGGTTGTATGCTTGAGTAGCCTATTACATTATGTTTTAGCATTCCAACGTGGTTGGGAAGTCTGATTTTGACTGGGTAGGAAAGGGTGTGAATTAGGACAAGTAGCAGGTTGATTAAAAGTTGCAGTTCCCAGAACTGCAATAACTTTTGATGCACAACTTAGAATGAAAAGTTATTTGCATCAATGGAAATCTCATCTCAAGTAAATAACTTTTGACTACTTAAACTCCCAATCGGGCTTATGAGTCAAAAGTTATGAGCCATACAGTTTGACCTTGTTTGCAGAAGTTGTCCTAAGACTAAAGATTAGTAGTTGGAAATACCACATATCAAATCTTGTCTCATTTTAACAAGATTAGGCCCATCTGTGAACCACCTCAAAAACGAAGATAAGCAATACATGGCTGAAAATTAAGCATTTCCAAAGTGATTTGCATGAGTTGTCTACCCATGGCCCTAACTTCTAAACAGAGAGTGTGAATCACTTGAAACTTTGTAGGTGAGAGGAACCCTACCAGTACTTTCACCAAACTTGATTAGGCAGTGAATGGGCTATTTTGTTGAAACAGAAGTTCAAAATAAATTCTCCAAGGTGCATTAGGATTCAATTAAAAATGATATAAGGGACCTTAGCCTAAGGGTCTAGATTTTTAGAAATTTCTGGATTATGGTCCAATTAAGGTTCCTATGGACCAATAGGATTAATCCAAGTGTTGGGATGAGATAAATCCAAATAAGAAAAGAAATTACCCAAAAATGAGTAAATGCTCACATAAGATGAAGAGTTGACTAAGTACAAGGTTTATTAGTTAAAAATTAAGAGAGAAGTTCAAAATATATTTTGTTGAAACAGAAGTTCAAAATAAATTCTCCAAGGTGCATTAGGATTCAATTAAAAATGATATAAGGGACCTTAGCCTAAGGGTCTAGATTTTCAAAAATTTTCATAAAGTTGGAATTTTCCTTGCAATTAGAAGTTTAGTAGATTTTTATCTAAAGAAAATCCTTAGGGATCAAAGTCAGAAGTAAACGGAATAATTTTGGTTAGACCACGACTGTGAGAGGGGCAGCGAGTAAACTACTTGCCCATCTCTTGAATATGAATCAAGAAAAAACCTCGTGACCAATTCCAATTCTTGATACAAAGAATAGATTACCGTTGAATTAGCATAGTTTTCCCTTAACCGAAATCACCAAGAATCTAGTTGTAAATTCAGTCAAATGATGGGTAGGTTACCCTCATGAGAGGTCAATGATTCTCATTAAGAAATTTTGGATTAAGGGAAAAGGGTTTTGTGGAACCAATCTCAAACCGGGAATTCTACTTGCATAGAACCTCTGTTCTTTTCGAGGACTGTTAGAATGCTGGAGGAAGCATTTGGTATGTGTTTAACTAAGGAGAGACTTGTTGCAACAGCTGGCAGGGAGTCATCGAGGGACGTCTCTCTCGCGGTCGGCAAAACTTGTCGAGGTTTTGACCAACCTCGGTGTGGTTAAAATGGTGCGCTTCCGCGTTACGATGGGCGATGACCGATGAAGGAGTCCCTGAGTGAAGTGCTAGGAAACCTAAGTAGGATCCTAGAGGGTTTTAACCAGGTGACGCAGGGGCTCACGGTTGCTAGGACACCCATGCATACGTCGAGAAAGATACGGATGAACCGAAAGAATGACTTTTGTGAATGTAATTTTGATATTGGATCTCGTTGGTTGACAAGGTGGTCTTCAACAGAGAGTCCAGATGATATATTTTGTAAAACAATAGACTCAATATTTTGGAGGATTATGATCAATAATACTATGATTTCATTGAAAGATTGTTTTAAAGATAGCCGAATTTGTTAAAATGGCAATTTCATATTAGGTGTGTAAGTGGTATGACTACCTTGAATTTTGCTTGGCTAGGGGGCCTGGGAACTCTTTTCCTCAGTACCTTGGTAAAACATAACCAATTTTTTATAAAGGAATCCCACCAATACAGTGGTTGGACGGTTGGCTAACCCATGGGCCGGTAGTCTAGATCGGGGGATTCCTGCGATACAAATAGTTACGTTAGTTAGAATAAGTCCTAGGAAGGCCCTTGTTTTGTGGGAGGGAATCAGCGGCGGCTGTGCCTCACTAAAGGAGGAAAAAAGCAGCTGTGCCTCACTAAAGGAGGAAAAAAGCGGTGATTCTATGGATCAAGTGCAAGACTCTTCCTTGATCTGACCATGTGACTTTCGGGTTTGGTCGAATCAGTTTGGTTAATTAAGACTTTGACTCGTTAGATCAATTCTCCCGCCATTAGATGATTTTCTTGGTGGGATCACCCATGCCTTCTAGGCGAGGGAAGTTTTTTCAGGTTCGGTTTTGGAGGAACCACCGAGCTAATCTCTTGTCCGGATATCTTTGGGCGAGGTCTCGAGTGTGGATCCCTGTCCCACGCCAGAGGCTAACGCTGCTTCAACTGCTAGTGCCCTCGGAGGGGGCTCTTGTCCGGATATCTTTGGGCGAGGTCTCGAGTGTGGATCCCTGTCCCACGCCAGAGGCTAACGCTGCTTCAACCGCTAGTGCCCTCGGAGGGGGCGGGGGTCTCACAAGCACTAGCATGTCATTGGGAGTTGTCACTGTGGGCTGGTGTGTATGAGTCATATTTGTATTTGGGCATTCGGCTACTCGATGTGATCCACCATAGCCATAGCATTGTAAAGGTCCTCTTCTCATATTTGAGTTGATTTCCTTGCCCTTCCACTATACCGTGGTTTGAAACACATGTACTGGCTTGTTATTCTGTAGGACATAATACTCTAGCATGACATCACCCATATCCTCATAGTATTCCCCACTAAATTCTAGTTCTTATGCTAGTTCAATATCTTCTGACAGCTCTTCAATCACTACTTGATTGATCTTGGTCTGTGGTGGTTGTGGCGGTAGAATTGGTGGTGGCAAGGGCAAAGCGTCTTGTACACGGAACATCCCCCTAGGTAAGTAAGAAGGGTTGGGTTGTACAGTAGTGGCAGTGGTTTACAGAGGTGGTACCGGCAAAGCCAGTGGGACTCTATTTGTTTGAAGTTGTGCTATATTTTGAAACCTTGGAAAACTACACGATGATGTGTCATGATTGCCCAATTTTACACAATGTGCATAACACTGTGAGACCCCTCTGTCCCCTCCATGCACCGGATTCCCCGTTGCTAGCAGCGAAAGTAGCTTCCTCTTGCGCGGGGCAGGGTTTCCCACTCGAGGCCTTGCCCCTCGAAGGTTCGGACATGAGACTAATCTGGTGGTCATTCCGAAACTGAAACCTGGAAAATTTCCCTTGCCCGAAAAATGGGGACGATTCCACCTTTTTGATTTTCTTAACGAATTTTCTAGCGGGGGTCAAGAGACTAAACTATCCTTCACCTGATTAAACCAGATAGAAGGAAAACTATTGCAGACTTAACTTGAAGAAATCAATGCTTTTTTCCTAACCGAAATCAAGCGAGGGACCGCTTCGTCGGCCCTCGTCCATTGTACCAGAAGTGCACCATTTTAACCGTACCGAGGCTGGTCAGACTTTGCCGCGTGAGTTTTCCTTTGAACACTCCCCGTGAGCTGTTGCAACCGAACTTCCCTTAGAAAAACATATACCAAATGCTCCCTTCAGCGTTCTGGCGTAAGATAGTTCTTTAAGAAAACATGGTTTCTATGCAAGTTTTCAGTTTGATTTTCTTTTGAATACAATGAGTATATCTTGAATCAATATCCCCAAAACATCTTGAACGAAATTTTGAATTTCATACCAGAATTCCTCGAGTTTTGTAACCTTGATCCACAGATCAATTCGAAGGGTCTCAAACTTAGTTTCAGATTTGGCAGGAGTTTTGAGGATATTGTTCTAAACTGGTCACATCTTTCTTTCCTCGAAATTGACAAAAGAGTTTGGTCTTGGTCATAGTCTGATTCAAGGTTGGAGTCTGATAAGATTTTTCTTGAACTATCTTTCTCGAAAAGGTTTGATAATTCCGTTACTATTTTACTGAATTTCTTTCTTTGAATATTCACTTAACCAATTTCTAAATTAGTTATTATGAATTCCAATGAGGAATAAATTAATCATTTATCTGAATATTTCGATCTCAATAGATTTCTTGAATACATGGAATTTAAGAGAATTCTAATTTTGATATAAAAATTCTTTATGCATAAAAATCAACTTCAATGGGGATAACACTTTAAAAAAAATCCTTTTATGCATCTATTTATGCTTAAAATCAATTTAAATAAGAAAAAAAACTTTTAAAATAAAAAGAATTTCTTTATGTATCTATTTATGCATAAAAATTAATTTTTACAAGAATAATTCTTTTATAATAAAAATTTCCTTTATGCATCTTTCTATGCATAAAAATCAAATTTAATGAGAATAACACTTTTATAATAATTTTTTTTTCTATTATGCATCTTTCTAAGCATAGAAATTAAATTTAATGAGAATAACACTTTTATAATAAAAAAATTTCCATTTTCTATGCATAGAAATTAAATTTAATGAGAATAACACTTTTATAATAAAAAAATTTCCATTATATATCTTTCTATGCATATTTAATGAGAATAAAACTTTTATAATAAAAAATTTTCCATTATTCATCTTTCTATGCATAGAAATTAAATTTAATGAAAATAACACTTTTAAAATAAAAAAATTCCATTATGCATCTTTCTAAGCATAGAAATTAAATTTAATGAGAATAACAGTTTTATAATTAAAAAAATTCTTTTATGCATCTTTCTATGCATAGAAATTAAATTCAATGAGAATAACACTTTTATAATTAAAAAAATTCCATTATGCATCTTTCTATGCATAGAAATCAATTTTAATAATTAATGTCAGTGATATCCATGCATATTCATAGATGAATATGTACATGGAGTAATTTGAATATTTCTTTTAGATGCAAAAATGGTGGGAATCACTCTTTTGGAATAACATAAAAACAAACTTTATTTTCCACAAAATTTTAGAAAATTTTACCATAACCTCCTTTGTATGGCTGACCATTTCTCATTTTTATCATTCTTTAATTGACTTAAATTAATCCAAATTAGATGTATAGGACTCTAATCTACACAATTTTCAAAATTCAAGAGAGTGAACAATAAGAAAAGTTTAATTAATCCTTTAGTTAATCTTTCTAGGATTAAGAAAGGCTGGAATGTAAAGAATAGAAGGGGGGTGGCCTTTTCCTCAAAGGCATAGCATTTGAATTTAATTCAATCAACAATAAAACATGAAAATCAAGAAAACCATAGATTTTAAATTAAACAAGAAAGAAGAATTAGCTTACATGGAGTTGTAAGCTTTCCTTTGGCTTGAGGGATTGAGGGTTCTAATCTTGTTTGAAGCAAGAGTGGCCACCAATTCACTTTGGAGAGGATTAGGCCAAAAACAATTGAATTATCAAGAAATTCAATGTAGATGGCTCAGGGTAGTACAAGCAAACTGATTCTAGAATTTTCCACATTAGTTTGGTCAATTTTTGACCATTTTTGGGTCAGTTCAGCTTACTTTTTGGATCTAGTTTTGAAATAAGAGAGAGGAGAGATGAAATATCTCATTTTATTGATTAAAAATTGGGGGTTGTTTTGAGAAAAAAGGCGCCTACTTCATGAGGGGAGATCCCCACTCTGAGGTGTCAAAATTCAGTTTTTTAATTGTTTTCTTTGGTTCTTAGTCCACTCTTCATCTTATGTGAGCATTTACTCATTTTTTGTGGGGGTTTCTTTTATTATTCAATTTATATCCTCCCTACATTTAGATTAATCTTATTGGTTCATAAGAACCTTAATCCAAAATTTTTAGAAAATCTGGACCCTTAGGCTAAGGTCTTTTGTGCACATTATAATTTATTTCTAATGCACCTTAGGAATTTCTTTTTGAACTTCTGCTTTAGGGAAATTTATTTTAATAAGAAGGGATATTTTTCCATCCAAAGATATCTAAAAACTGAATTACCTCTCTCTAGAATATTTTCTCTCTCTAGGTCAAAACAGGTAGAAACAAGATATTTTATTATTCTAAAAAGGGGATTGATTACAAGGGAAGAAATTGGACCTCTTGAGAGCTAGGGAGGAATCTTACAAATACAGTAATGGTCTTGCCCTTAACTGCAGACATTCAGTGGTGGTATGGTTTAGTTTGAACATGGAGCACCACACCAGTTCCCTGCGGGGGTAAAGGTGACTATGCCCATGGCCCGACATCTCTCTTCCTTCCCTTACCTTTAATTTCTCCAATATGGCATTGTTGAGCTCATCCACAATCATATGTCCAACTTGTTTGCTTCGAGTTTCAATTTCTTGATGACTCGAGACACGCGAAGTCGTGGTTGCTACCGATGTTCTAACATCCTCAGGTTGTGGCAATTCTAACATGCTATCTTTGTATTCAATTGCCAATTTGCAGCATGCATCAAGGGTAGCTGGCTGGGCTAGTACCAAGTAATCATGCATTTTATGGTCTCTAACCCCTCTCTTGAAACAAGGCAACAATTGATCATATGTCAATCTTTCCTGAATTTTGCATCTTGAATTCAAGTGTTTCAAGTGAGAAACATAGTCTCTCATAGACTCATCTACCTTCTGTTTGATGTTATGTAGTTAGGCCATAGGGCTCCACCTGTCACCACTACGTGAAAAGCTGGGCACAAAAATATTTTTTAACATGGTGAAGTTAACCTTGTCCTCAGGCTTAAGGGTTCTGAAACCACTGATGAGCTTTTCCTTCTAAGGTCAGCAGAAAAGCATGTATCATGGTCACATCACTGACTGGTCCATAGGTTTCACATGTAGATTCAAAAATCTCTACATGCTGGATAGGATCTCCATCCCAAGAGAATTTTTGGACAAGTTTTAAGATGATACGGGGTTTCATCTGGGAAAGTCGAGGTTCTAGAGTAGAACCAAACTCCCTAACCATCCCCCTACCCATCTTAGCTGCAATATTCAACAAGTCTGTCCTTGTGGCTCCATTAAGGTCCATGGCTAGATTGTTTCTAGGTCTTTGGGGAATTGCTCCCCCCTTCCTAGACCTCGTCCCCTATCCATATCGGCTCTTCTTGGTATCTCAGGTTCGCGGACTTGTCCAATTGTGGTATCCTGGTGGGATTCCCCAATAGTAGCCGCTGTGCATCTTTGTGTAATTAAGAGCTCCATATCTTGTAAGAATGTAGGGTGATTGATCATTAGCTCTATGTACTTCTTGTGGTATAGAGCCGATCCTCAACTTCTACAGCCAACTCTGGTTGTAACCCCTTCCTCCATTCTGGATTCCTCATTGATGGGTTCCAAGTTCGGAATATCCCCATCGCCTCTACGTGTAGTAATTTCAGATTCCTTTCCTTGTCATTGGAGATGGTTAACATTATCTATCTCCTTTCTCTCAACTCTCGTCCCACGAGTATCAAGCTCTGGTTTTCTTAAGCTCAATTCTTGGAGTTGTCGTTCCACCTCACTTCGTTGGAAGTCCAATTCCATTTCCTCGGTGGTGGGAAAGAATATTTGACTCGTCCTCATTGCACTTTCCATATCTTGTCTAATTCAAGGGGTGCTAGCATTTGACATCCTAGAATTCAACTTCTCGAATGGCCCTTCTTATCTTGGACCGCGTCCGGCGCTAGTTGATGGACCCATGCCCGCAGATTGTGCTTCCTCATCATGACTAGTTTGGAGACCAAAAAATCCCCGGGCTATATCAATGATCCCACTAGACTTATTTGGAGAGTGTGGTTTGTCACCTTCCCCAAACCCACCAGTGTATACAGCCCTTCTTTTATGGATTCCTCACTATTGGTTTTTGCGGTGGTCAGGTTTCTCAAGACACTTAAGTGTGTGCTTCCAGACTGTCCTGATCCCACACTTCTTTGATAGGAAGTTCTTGGATTATTTGATGCACTATTGTCAGGCAGCAAAAGATAGTATCCAACCCAAATTGATTCAATTCCTGGTTCTATCGCTCAGTTCAGGAGGCGTGAATTAGCAAAGAATATTTCAAGTCATGAAATAGTAAGACAAATGGTTCACGTCGTGAAACAAAAAGTGTTTCATGCCATGAACTACTTAAAAAGTGTTTCACGCCATGAACTACTTAGAAAGTGTTTCAAGCCGTGAACTACTTCAAAAATGGTTCACATTGTGCAAGTCTATTGCACTTTCACGTGATCCAATCTTTCTCCTTAAGATTAAATTCCTTCTTTATCCGACCCTCATAGCCTTAGTTGTGTCAATTCGTTGGTTTTGTTCTTCTCGTGAAACAGCAGGATTGAGTTCACGTCGTGAAACAAAAAGTGTTTCATGCCATGAACTACTTAGAAAGTGTTTCACACTGTGAACTACTTTGAGAATGGTTCACGGAAACAGCACGATTGAGTTCACGTCGTGAAACAAAAAGTGTTTCATGCCGTGAACTACTTAGAAAGTGTTTCACACTGTGAACTACTTTGAGAATGGTTCACATCGTGAAAGTCTACTGCACTTTCACGTGATCCAATTTTTGGCGGACTGAATCGTGTCAAAGGTGTGAGGAGAAGGGTTTCTATTTTTGGAATGTAATCCTGTGATTTTTGGCTAAAATCCCGGCATTGATTTTGTGAGCAACTCGCGGCGTGAAATTGCAAGAAAATGGTTCATGTTGTGAACAACTTCCTGCACTTTCACATGAAGTTTTTCACATCGGCAATTTATAGTCTTGGTTGCATACTTATCCAATTGATGAAAATTAGATTTTGCCAATGCTAGCGAATGAAATGCAAGTTCTTGGCTCAATCAACGGTCCCTCATGTTTTTATTTTGTTGAATTTTTGAAAAAAGAAGAAAACAACACACAACCTGCTTCTTCACGCCGGTGTTTTTTGGTGGTGCTAACATCAAACTTATCAAGCATAACCAATGAATCCTTTCCTAAACTACTTTCCACAACATTCACATCATCAACACTTTATTTTTTTCCTCAACCACACACACCTTATCCTTCCATTTTTCACACAATGCATTCCCAAAATGCAAAGGCAACAATGAATACTATGCAGTGGAAGTTGAAACTGAAAGAGTATGGAAGAAACAAAGGTGATTCCTCGGCAGCAGAGCCAAAAATTTTATGCTAAACCATACCTCCAAGAGGGAACTCTACACATTCACCTAATGGATGAGCAATGAAACATAACTGTTGTGGGGTACTTACCAATGCTTTGAGCTTGTGTCTCTTGAAGACTCCAAGCTCGCATGTGTGCTCCAAACTCCAAGCTCCACCTCCACACTGTCATCGTGGAATTGCTCACACCATCACATAGGCCAATCACACTCTCTCTCACTCTCTCATACTGAAAGATCCTTGTCCCACCGCACAACGAATTCAGGGGTGCTAGCAGTTGATGTAGCACTTCTTGCGTGGGGCAGGGTCCCTCACTCGGGGCCTCGCCCACGGATATGCGCACAAGAGACTAATCCATCGGTTCTTCCAAAACCAAACCCGAAAAAACTTCCCTCGCCCGGAAAGCACGAGCAATTCCTCCATGATAATTTTTCTCTAACGTAGTCAAAAGCCTTAACTAAGTGAATTGATCTGACCGAACCCGTAAGTCCCACAGTCAGATCAAGGAAAAGATTACACTTGGATCATAGAGACCAATGCTTTTTTCTTCATTGAGAGGCACAACCGTTGATTCTTTTCCATAAAACAATTTTTGTCCGGGATTTAGTTCATCTATCGTACCATAATAGAATTGAGTCTCAATTTAGGGATCCATCAGTCCAGCCTACCCCATCCAGTCCCATGGGTTAGCCAACCGCCTGACCACTATAGTGATGGGAAACAATTAGGAGTTTGGTTAGGTTTTGTCCCGGGTACCAGGGAAAAGGGTTCCCAGGCCCCCTAGCTAGATATTCATGCAAACTTAAAACTAGTCACACCACTTACACACCTAATATGAAATTGCCTTTTTCACAGATTCAGCTATCTTTAAAACAATCATTTAATGAAATCATAGTGTCACTGATCATAATCCTCCAAAATCTCTTGTTGAATCCTAATTTCCAATCATTCCTTCATCGGTGTACCTATGGCATCATTGGCAACCAGAACGCTCACCAACAACTGTCAGGGGCCTTTTCGATGGTTCCTAGCTCATAGTACTTGGCAATATATTCACATATCAAAATGGAATCTCCATTGAAGATCAGTAAGATCAACCAACAAATCCATATAAAAGAACCATGGACTCATTCGTTGAGGACCAGCAAGGTCAATCAACCAGATCCATGCCCGAATTCAGAAAACAACTCTTACTCCTTGTTCCAATATCTTCCACGATGCACGTGTGGGTATCTTCGGTGACCCAGAGCCCAAGCACCGTATGGTCAGCACCCTCTAGGATCCTTCGCAGGTGACCTAGCGCTTCTCTCATAGGCCGCTTCCTTGGTCCCTCATCCACCGCACCATTTTAATCAATACGAGGCTAGTCAAGACCTTGGTTGGCCTTGCTATGCGAGACGTCCTCCATGGACTCTCTATCAGCTGTTGCAACTTTATCAGATTAGGTCTCCATGACCTCATTCTTCACAAGATGGTCAAAATGCTTCCCCAGCATTCTTGACATAAAAGAGTCATTTTAAAAACAGGTCATAAATACAGTTTCTATAGCGAACTCTTGTCTTTCCACATTGTTCCAAATCAATCCTCATTTATTTCATCTGTATTCCCATTCTCATCACATCATAATCATTCACATCACATATCACATCTATCCCAATTTACATCACATCTCATCCATTCACATCCTGATTCACATGACGTCACATCTCATTCATTCACATCCCATTCTTATCACATCATAATCATTCACATCACATATCACATCTATCCCAATTTACATCACATCTCATCCATTCACATCCTGATTCACATGACGTCACATCTCATTCATTCACATCCTGATTCACATGACATCACATCTCATTCATTCACATCCCGATTCACATCACATCACATCAATATCACATCAATTTACACCCATCACATCACATTCATTCATATATTCACATCCTGTTTCACATGACATCACATCTCATTCATTCACATCCCGATTCACATCACATCTCATTCATTCACATCCCGATTCACATCACATCACATTCATTTACATCACATCCATTTACATCCATCACATCACATTCATTCCTATCCATCACATTCGTTCATTCATACCCACCACATACATTCTCATAACCATCCCATCACATACATTCTGTCCACATTATATCACATCACTTCTATCCACCTCATATCTTATTCATACACATTCATCCAATCGTTCACCTGTACGACTACCCACATCTATTCATACATTCATCTCTATCACTTCACATCCACATATATTCATGTCACATCACATCTCTTTTCATCACATCACATTCAAGATCTCGCATACACATCCACATCACATTCTTTTACATACATTCACATCCATTCTTTCACATACACCACTCACATCCCATATCATTCATTTACATCACACATCTCATCACATCTATTTATCTCACATCTCATCACCTCTATTCACATTTATTTGATTCACATCATTTCATAGAATTTAAACATAGAATTTAAGAGAATTCTAATTTTGATATAAAAATTCTTTATGCATCTATAATTTATACGTAAAAATCAACTTTAATGAGAATAACACTTTTGAATTAAAAATAAATCCTTTATGCATCTTTCTATGCATAAAATCAATTTTAATGAGAATAACACTTTTGAAATTAAAAAAAATCCTTTATGCATCTTTCTATGCATAAAATCAATTTTAATGAGAATAACACTTTTAAAATAAAAATAAATCCTTTTTGCATCTTTTTATGCATAAAAATTAAATTGGATGAAAATAACACTTTTATAATAAAAGTATTTTCATTAATATGCATCTTTCTATGCATAGAAATTAAATTCAATGAAAACAACACTTTTATAAAAATATTTCCATTAAGCATCTTTCTATGCATAGAAATTAAACTCAATGAAAACAATACTTTTATAATAAAAATTTCCATTATGCATCTTTCTATGCATAGAAATTAAATTCAATGAAAACAACACTTTTATAATAAAAATATTTCCATTGTGCATCTTTCTATGCATAGAAATTAAATTCAATGAAAACAACACTTTTATAAAAATATTTCCATTATGCTTCTTTCTATGCATAGAAATTAAACTCAATGAAAACAACACTTTTATAATAAAAATATTTCCATTATGCATCTTTCTATGCATAGAAATTCAACTCAATGAAAACAACACTTCTATAATAAAAATTTCCATTATGCATCTTTCTATGCATAGAAATTAAATTCAATGAAAGCAACACTTTTATAATAAAAATTTCCATTATGCATCTTTCTATGCACAGAAATTAAATTCAATGAAAACAACACTTTTATAATAAAAATTTCCATTATGCATCTTTCTATGCACAGAAATTAAATTCAATGAAAACAACACTTTTATAATAAAAATTTCCATTATGCATCTTTCTATGCATAGAAATTAAATTCAATGAAAACAACACTTTTATAATAAAAATATTTCCATTATGCATCTTTCTATGCAAAGAAATTAATTTTAATAATTTAATATCAATGATATCCATGCATATTCATAAGTGAATCTGTACATGGAGTAAATAAAAATATTTCTTTTAGAATGCACAAACAATGGGGATTACTCTTTTAGAATAACATAAAAATAAACTTTGTTTTTCACAAAATTCAAGAAAATTTTTCCATAACCTCCTTTGTATAGCTGACTATTTTTTAATTTTTAACATTCTATTTTTAATTTAAAATTAATCCCAATTTGAAGTAAAGAAGTCTAATCTAGTCCATTTTCACTTTCTAGTGAGTAAACAATAAGAAAAGTTTAATGAATTTATTTGTTACTCATTCTAAGATAAAGAAAGGTTGAATTCTTAAGGAAGGGAAGACGGTAGCTGGTTTCATCAAGGCATAAGATCAGGATTCACTTTAATCAACTAAAAAAAAGCAAAGAAATAAAAAAACCATAGATTTGAATTAGAAAGTAGAATTTTTAGCTTACATTGAGTTTTGTGAGCTTTTCTTTGGCTTGAGGGATTGAGGGTTCTACTCTTGTTTGGATCAAGAGTGGCCACCAATTCTTTTGGCGAGGATTTAGTCAAAAACAATTGAATTATCAAGTGAATTCAATGTAATTGGCTCTGGGTAGGAGTAGAGTAATAGTGCATAAACACTATTAACCTTTTACAAAGGGGGAGGCTTCTATTTATAGGAAAAATGAGCCTCTAACCAAGCAAATTGATTCTAGTAATTGGCTCTGGGTAGGAGTAGAGTAACAGTGCATAAACACTATCAAGTAATTGGCTTTGGGTAGGAGTAGAGTAACATTGCATAAACACTATCAAGTAATTGGCTTTGGGTAGGAGTAGAGTAACATTGCATAAACACTATTAACCTTTTACAAAGGGGGAGGCTTTTATTTATAGGAAAAGTGAGTCTCTAACCAAGAAAATTGATTCTAGAATTTTCCAGATCAGTTTGGTCAATTTTTGACCATTTTTGGCTTACTTTTTGGATCTAGTTGAAACAGGAGAGAGGAGAGATGAAAATATCTCATTATTTTTTAGTTTAAAACTCCTCCACACATGTGAAATAGGCGCCTCCTTCATTAGGGGAGATCCCTACACTGAGGTGTCAAAAATGCATCATTTCCTCTAAATATCTCTTCTTTTTTTAATAAAATTTGTCCTTAGTCAACTCTTTATCTTATGTGAGCATTTTCTTTTATTCTTCAATTTATCTCCTCCCTGCATTTGGATTTATCTCCTCCCTGCATTTGGATTTATCTTATTGGTCCATAGGAACCTTAATTTGAGCATAATTCAATTTTTTTTGAAAATATGGACTCTTAGGCTAAGCTCCTTTATACCCATTTTTAATTAATTCCAATTACACAACATTGAAAAGTTATTTTTGAATTTTTGTTTCAAGGGAAATCATTTTAGACACTAGGTGGATTTTATATCCAAAAATATCTCAATTTTGAATTACCTCTCTCTAGATATTTTCTCTCTCCAGGCCAAAATAGATAGAAACAAGATCTTTTATTATTCTAAAAAGGGGATTGATTACAGGGGGAGAAACTGGACATCATGAGGGGATGGGGAGGAATCTTACATCCTACCCCACTTAAAAAATGCAAGATGTCCTCATCTCGCATGTGGAGTATGATCTCTTTTATCTTCTTCTTCTTCTTCAATCACTTCTAGCATTACTGCCTTGGAAGTGGATGGCCGATTTGGAAATATCTCTCTTTGACTTTCCCTATTTTGAGGCGGAGGTCTTGCATTACTTTGGATTGAGACTGCGGGTTAGTTAGAGGGTCTACCTCTGGGATCTCCTTGATTTTGGCGGAAAGAAACTTGATTACTCTAGAAGGAAGGAGCTGGAGTCTGGAATCTTAATCCCTGATTTTCCTACCCCAAAAACCTTGATCCAAAAGGAGTTGGGCAATCCATACTGTGATGTCCAAATCCTTGATAGTTATAGCATTTCACTCCCTTGTTCACACTCCCTTGTTCAAGGGTGGAACTTCTGAAGTTGAATTCTAGGGGATTGAGTTTCGGGAAAAAGACATTTCTTCCATTCTGGAACTTCCCATATCCTGGGCTTGACCCTGATATCTTTTAGGTGGTGGAAGGTTGGAATCACTTTCTGGAATTAAAAACCTTTTGAAAGGTGATGGTGTTGGCTTTGGCGGGACTTTGACATCAAAGGCCTTGGTGAAATCCTTCACCATCTGCACTACTTTAGCCATGGAAACTGGCTCCGCATTCTTCACCAGGATATTCAAAGGTTCATTCAGTCCTCGAATGAACCTGGCCACCAGCTATTCTGGCGAGTATTTGAGGAGGAGAGCGAACGCTTGGTGATATACTTCAATAGTTCTGCTCCCCTGGGCTAAGAATTCGTTCATCTTTGTTTCCAAAAAGCCAGGAGGACAGAACCTCGTCCTTAGGTAAATTTTGAGATCATTCCATGTCTGGGTAATCCGATCCAGATGGTTTGTCTTGCAGTGGTTTTTCCATGCCACTCTGGCTGTTTCTACTATCTTCAGCCTTGGAAGAGCCATTTTGCTCTTCTCATTGTACCCGGTGACATTGAAGTACTCTTCCATTGCTTCGATCCACTTCTCCACAGCCTCACCCAAGTTTTCCCCTTCACCCTCCTTGAAAGGTCCAGGCTGTGATCTATGAAGAGCTTTACAAACATCCAAGTCAAGCTCTTCCTCATCCAGTTGGGGGTTATCATTTCTACCACGATGACCTTGATCCATGCTCTTATCAATACGAAAATTCTTGTTAAGTCCCTTTATTTATGATTCAAATTCGATTTTAGATTCAACTAATTCTCGGGTTCTTTAGATTGGTCAGTTCCTCATCACAGAATCATGGGATAAAGATATTCATATAGAACTCATTATTAGATAACAATTCATTCAGAACATATCATTCATATCTTTAACACAATAATGGTCCATTAGACCAAAATTTTCATCTGAACAGTCCTTCATGGGAATTTCAATTATACAGATTTTTAATTTGTCATCCCTTAACTTGATCCACTGGGTCAAGTGTTAACAGTAGCAATTTGTCAGCACAATCCACTAATCTCATAGTGATTTGCTGAAGTCATTATCGTCATTCCAGTTATGAACATTATCACAACAAGGACTCATCCCATTCATCCTCATTGTGGTTTTGCTCAGCTTATCGCTTTTCAACCAAAATTCAAGAATCATCATTTTTTAATTAGAATCCAAATCAACTCATCAGTTCACAACCTAAATTTTAAAATCATATCAACCACATTCGAATTCATTCATCTAGATAGCATTTTTGCTTATAATTTCAAGATCTTAGATTTACTCGTATTATATACTGCCAGTAAAGAGCTGCACAGTTATACCCTTGGTATATACGGGTAGTCACGGCCCTTGGAAATATAAGGTAAATACCATCGTGTCTAGGCCTCAAGCAAGTTAGGGATTCCATATAATTGTGGTACTTCCATCTGAAGAGCCAATTACTAATTTATGAAATTCAGTCTGAATATCAATTTATATGAATTTCATCACATATTTTCAACTTTTTATTATTACTTCATAAAGTTTTGACATTTCTGGCTTCTCAATTGATCCACTTTAGCCAAATTGGCTCTCATACCAGCTGAAAGATCCATGTCCCCACTGCGCAACGAATTCAGGGGTGCTAGCAGCGAAAGTAGCAATTCTTGCGCGGGGCAGGGTCCCTCACTCGGGGCTTCGCCCCACGGATATCTAGACAAGAGACTAATCCATCGGTTCTTCCAAAATTGAGCCCGGAAAAACTTCCCTCGCTCGGAAAGCATGGGCGATTCCTCCAGGATAATTTTTCTCTAACATAGTCAAAAGCCTTAACTAACTGAATTGATCTCACCAAACCCGTAAGTCCCATAGTCAAATCAAGGAAAAGATTGCACTTGGATCATAGAGACCAACATTTTTTTCCTCATTGAGAGGCACATCCCTTGATTCTTTTCCATAAAACAATTTTTGTTCATCTATTGTACCATAACAGAATTGAGTCTCAATTTAGGGATCCATCAGTCCAGCCTAACCCCATCAGTCTAGCCTAACCCCATTCAGTCCCATGGGTTAGCCAACTGCCCGACCACTGTAGTGATGGGATCCAATTAGGAATTTGGTTAGGTTTTGTCTCGGGTGTACCAGGAAAAAGAGTTCCCAGGTCCCCTAGCCGGATATTCATGCAAACTTAAAACTAGTCACATCACTTACACACCCAATATGAAATTGCCTTTTTCACAGATTTGGCTGTCTTTAAAACAATCATTTAGTGAAATCATAGTGTCATTGATCATAATCCTCCAAAATCTCCACTTGAATCCTAATTTCCAATCATTCCTTTATCGGTGTACCTATGGCATCATTGGCAACCAAAACGTTCACCACACCTATCCACTCAGGGTTTTCGATGGTTCCTAGCTCATAGTACTCGGCAATATATTCACATATCAAAATGGAATCTCCATTGAAGATCAGCAAGATCAACCAACACATTCATATAAAAGAACCATGGACTCATCCATTGATGACCAGCAAGGTCAATCAACAAGATCCATGCCGAAATTCAGAAAACAACTCTTACTCCTTGTTCCAATATCTTTCACAACACACGTGTGGGTATCTTAGGCGACTCGGAGCACTGTATCGTCAGCACCCTCTCTAGGATCCTTCGCAGGTGACCTAGTGCTTCACTCATAGGCTGCTTCCTTGGTCCCTCATCCACCGTAGTAGCAAAAGCTCACCATTTTAATCAAACCGAGGCTGGTCAAGACCTCGGCCAACCTTGCTACGCGAGACGTCCTCCATTTACTCTCCATCAACTGTTGCAACTTTATCAGATTAGGTCTCCATGACCTCATTCACAAGACGATCAAAATGCTTCCCCAGCATTCTTGACATAAAAGAGTCATTTTAAAAATAGGTCATAAATACAGTT
The DNA here is from genome assembly GCF_041138505.1 of Cibotium barometz. Taxonomy (NCBI): domain Eukaryota; kingdom Viridiplantae; phylum Streptophyta; class Polypodiopsida; order Cyatheales; family Cibotiaceae; genus Cibotium; species Cibotium barometz. The sequence continues at coordinate 2,086,511 of NC_141079.1, forward strand.
TCTATAGCGAACTCTCGTCTTTCCACATTGTTCCACATCAATCCTCATTTATTTCTTCTGTATTCCCATTCTCATATCATAATCATTCACATCACATATCACATCTATCCCAATTTACATCACATCTCATTCATTCACATCCCGATTCACATGATGTCACATCTCATTCATTCACATCGTGATTCACATGACATCACATCTCATTCATTCACATCTCGATTCACATCACATCACATCAATTCACGTCCATCACACATTCGTTTACATCACATCAATTTACACCCATCACATCAGATTCATTCATATATTCACATCCTGTTTCACATGACATCACATCTCATTCATTCACATCTCGATTCACATGACATCACATCTCATTCATTCACATCTTGATTCACATCACATCACATCATTTAACGTCCATCACATTCATTTACATCACATCCATTTACACCCATCACATCACATTCATTCATATCCATCACATTTGTTCATTCATACCCACCACATTGTTGAGATATACAAGTAAATAGGGTGTGTGCGGGAACAAGCCCTTGGCTAGAGGCTATAAAAGAGAATCTATAAATGTGAGAGAACCTGTGAAAAGGTGAGAAGAATGCACTAGGAGAGAATAAAGGGTAGCATGAGGAGATTTAGGAGGTGTGGAGATATTCTGGGAGAGGTGGAGAGAGAATCAAGCAAAAGAGATGGAGTGAATCAAGGAGAAATCAGTGGGATTAGATGCTTGGATGTAAACTCTATAAATTGAGGCATTGGCCTAATGAGAATTCACTGGTTTCTGATTATCCAAATAAAAGAACACAAGATTGGGTGTAGTCTTCTCCCCCTCCCCCCCCCCCCCCCCCCCCGACGACGTGTGTGGCTCCACTCCCACAAGCGGTATTTAAATCATAATAATAAATTTAGCCCTTGGATCCATAAATAGAAAGCTTTTACACAAAATTGAATCTTAATCAAATGCTTTTAAAGCATCTCATAAAAAATAAACCTTGCCCATCATATACACAATGGGCCAAACCATGCAAAATTAAATATTTACCACACATGTGCTTGGCTAGATAATCTCGTCCAATGTCCACCTTGGTTGTCTCCAACTCATGATCTATACTCAACATATTCCACAATATTAGATCACAATTTTTTTGCAATCACTCACAAAAATAATTCTAACAAATGGAAATCATTCACTACCATGCTTCACACATGAACCATACATCACACATAATTAATTGGATTCATTCCCATGATAAAATATTCTGAAAAAGCTCACTTCCATGATAGTCCTCCCATTTGAGAAGACAACCATCCTCGGTTGTAACTATCAACACACATGAGTGATCAAACACATTAAATGTTCCCACATTCCTCACACGTATCACACATGTCTTAAAGTTGATCAAATTCACTCACGATCAAACTTACAGAACCTTTACATGCGTCACATGTGTTTTAGAGTTGATCGTACTCACTCACAATCAAACTCCTACATTGGATTCACTCACAATGTTTTCATATGTGTCACACGTATTCATAGAGTACACCACACTCACCAACTGGTTGGACTCACTAACCAACTAGGGTCACACATTTTTTACACACGTCTCACACTCACCAGCTGGTTGGACTCACTAACCAACTAGGGTCACACATTTTTTACATTAATTTAAAAGAGTTGATTGGATTCACTCACAATCAAACTCACACATTTTTTACATGTGTCACACATGTCATAGTTGGTTGGATTCACTCACAAGTAAATTAATCACACTTGGGTCACCCAAGATATTCTTTTACTTATTGGATCACCTAATAATAAATTAATTACCATAACATTCCCTCTTGTTTGGGTTGCCTGACCTTAGTTGCATACTTAATTAGCAAGTGAAGAGAGTCAGAATATAATATCCATCAGATAGAGTCCCTCTCAGCTATGATAAGTTATCCATCAGAGATAAATATTACTTAGATTATCCATCACAGACATCAAAAGAGTATCTTTCACATACACCAATACGAGTATCTTTCACAGACACTAACACAAGTATCTCTCACAGACACCTGGTTAACCTTATTTGAAATAGAAAAGAAATTAATTAGAAGAAAGTGTATTAAATGAGGTGTTAAAGTTTAAAGGTTAAATGTTAAATAACAATAAGTTACATACATTCTTTGGTGAGATCAGTCGAAAAACATATGTGCATCATTTGTTAGTTCACTGAAGTCTTGATTGTCCAAGATATTTTTATTCTAATGTAGTCAAGAGCCTTGACTAACCAAACTGATCCGACCGAACTCGTAAGTCACATGGTCAGATCAAAGAAGAGACTTGCACTTGGATCATAGAGACCAACGTTTTTTCCTCATCAAGAGGCACAACCATTGATTCTTTTTGATAGAACAAAGACTATCCAAGATTTACTTCATCTATCGTAAAATAACAAAATTGAGTCTCATTTTAGGGATCCATTAGTCCAGCCTAACCCCATCCAATACCATGGGTTAGCCAACCGCCCAACCACTGTAGTGATAGGATCCATTTAGAAATTTGGTTATGTTTTATCCCGGGTACCAGGGAAAAGAGTTCCCAAGCCCTCTAGCCAGCACTTCAAGCAAACTTCAAGATAGTCACACCACTTACACACCCAATATGAAATTGCCAGTTTCACAGATTCAGCTGTCTTTAAAACAATCTTTTAATGAAACCATAGTATCACTGATCATAATCATCCAAAATATCCAGCTTGAATTCTAATTTCCAAGCATTCTTTCATTGGTGTACCTATGGCATCATTGGTAACCAGAGCGCTCACCACCTGTTCACTCAGGGGCCTTTTCAATAGTTCCTGGCTCATAGTACCCAAAAATATATTCACTTAAGAAAATCCATTTGGAATCTCCATTGAAGATCAGCAAGATCAACCAACAAATCCATATAAAAGAGCCATGGACTCATTTGTTGAGGACTAGCAAGGCCAATCAACCAGATGCATGCCCGAGTTCAGAAAACAACTCTAACATCTTGTTCCATTTTCTTCCTCGACGCACGCGTGGGTATCTTTGATGACCTAGAGCCCGAGCACCGTATGGTTAGCACCCTCTAGGCTCCTTTGCAAGTCACCTAGCACTTCACTCATAGGCCGCTTCCTTGGTCCCTCATCCACCGTGCCAGAAGCTCACCATTTAAATCGAACCGAGGTTGGTCAAGACCTCGATCGACCTTGCTACATGATGAGACGTCCTCTCTGTTGACTCTCTGTCTGCTGTTGTAACTTTATCACTTAGGTCTCCACGACCTCATTCACAAGATGGTAAAAATGCTTCCCCAACATTCTTGACATAAAACAGTCATTTACAAATAGGTCATAAATATAGTTTCTAACGAGCTCTCATCTTTCCACATTGTTCCACATCATTTCTCGTTATTCCACATTCTTCTAAATCAATTCACTTTGCTTATTTCACATCCAGTCATATCTATTCCCATCATCCTTCATCCATTCTCATCCAATCATATCATATTACATCTCATCGCATCTATCCACATCATCCACATCACATCTCATCACATCTAATTACATCTATTTAGATCCTCATCACATCACGTCACATCCATCCTCATCACATCTTATCCATTCACATCTACCCCGATCCACATCACATCACATCATATCCATTCACATCACATATCATCCATTCACATCTACCTAGATCCACATCACATCTCATCACATCTATCCATTTCACATTACATCACATCCATTCATATATCATCAGATCACATTCACATCCATTCACATCACATCGCATCCATTCACATCTCATCACATCCACTCACATCTCATCACATCTCATCACATCCATTCACATGTCATCACACCATTCACATGTCATCGCACCAATTCACATCTCAGCACATCTATTCACATGTCATCACACCAATTCACATCCATCACACCCATTCACATCCATCACACCCATTCACATCCATCACATCTCATTCATTCCATCCACATTACATCACATCCACATCTATCCATATCTCATCACATCCATTCACATCTCATCACATTCATCCACATCCATCCATTCATTCACATTCACATCTATCCACATCCATCGATTCATTCAAATGCATATCTATCACGTCATATCTCATTCCCATCCATTTACATCCTTTCACATATCATCACATCTTATTCACATCTCATCACATTCACATCCACACCTATTCACATATCATCACATTCACATCCATTCACATCTCATCGCATCCATTCACATCTCATCACATTCACATCCACACCTATTTACATCTCATCACATTCACATCCACATCCATTTACATCACATCACATCTCATCACATTCACATCCACATCCATTTACATCACATCACATCCCATCCACATCTCATCACATCCACATCCACGTCCATTTACATCACATCACATCACATCTCATCCACATCTCATCACATTCACATCCACATCCATTTACATCACATCACATCCACATCCATTTACATCACATCACATCTCATCCACATCTCATCACATCACATCTCATCCACATCTCATCACATTCACATCCACATCCACATCCATTTACATCACATCACATCTCATCGCATTCACATCCACATCCATTTACATCACATCTCATATCATCCACATCTCATCACATCCACTCACATCTTATCACATCACATTCACATCGCATTCACATTTAGTATGTTTTCTACTTTCGATACCGATGGGACTTTTCTAAGTTTCTACCAATTGCCTGGCCTAGTTAAATGTGTTTTTTCTTGATGGATATTTTCATATTCTTTCTCGAACTTCTCAAGTGAAATATATTCAATATTCTTCTTTTTGAGTAAAAGATTCATGGGATTCACAAAACACAATTTTACCCATATTTTCCAATAAAATTAATAATACTCAAAATTTCACTTTTGATAAATACTCATAATTTGAATTATGCCAAAAATTACTCTTTTACCATTTAATTACTTGGATATCAAACATCATGGGAATTCCTCTTTTTGCATTAAAAAAATTTACCAAAATTTTACTCTTTTCTCATAAACAATTAATTATGCATAATTACAAAAAAAAAATATTTCTAATGAATATGATGAAAATCATTCTTTTTGCATAGGATGTCCAATCCTAGAATATGGTAGGAAGTCTTCTTTTAGCATTATGCATAAAAATAAGATATGTATTATTTTTTGAAAATTTTACCATAGCTTCGTTTACTGATAATTCTCAAATTTTTCTAAAGAATATAAACTTGTAGTAGAAATATAATAGTAGTTCCTCTTTTATGCTCATCATTTAAGCTAAGTGCAACGAGTCCTAATGCTTTCTCATTTCTTCTCTTCCACTCATTCTCCCCATTCTCCATTGAATTTAAATCATAATTTTAACCATATCATAAACTTAATTATAATTATCCGACTAGATTAAGCTAATTCCATTATTTCTCTTTTCCCAAATTGATAGGATAATCTATTTCTCATTTATAATCAATCAAAGTAGTTTTTAACTACTTATAAATAATCTAAAAGAAATAACAATTATTTTGTTAACACAAAACCATAAAAATACCATTTTCTTATTCTTTAGCTTATCAAGCCTAGAGTTTAGCTTTAAATTAAGAGACTATCATTGAGAAGCATCCTTTTTCACGGGATTTAGCCATAAGGATGGCTATTCTTTTATAGAGGGAGATTTACTTAAAGAAAGCATTACAAATAAGCATAAAGATTAACTTTCTCTTAATTAGACATTAAGACTTTAAGGGAAATCTTGATTTGAATTAAAACAATTATTTAGAAAGCGTCTCAAGCTTGAGAGGGGTTGAGAAGAAGAAAGTCATTGAGATAAATTGGAAAAACCCATAAAAATTAATTTTACCTCTATGTTTGGCTTGATTCTCTATTAGCACAATGAAGCCCCCGACCAATCAATTGGTCTACCAAGAGGAGAAGAGCAACTCCAAGAGTTGTTGTAGAGAGAGAGAGCTCCAAGCTCCCAAGAGAGAGAAAATTTTAAGGGATAATAGAAAATATGATTATTTTAATATAATATTGGCATGGTATAGCTCCAATATTTTTTTACAAAAGACTCAGGGTCTATTTATAGGTGACGGAGGCCACTAAGCAAGTCCAACTAGGTTCTAGAATTTTCCATGTTCAGTTTGACTCAATTTGCACAAGATTTAGACCAGTTTGGCTCCCTTTTTAATTTGGTTTGATCCAGGAGAGAGGAAAGATAAAAATATCACACTTTTTTGAATTAAAAACCCTTCCACACATGTGAAAAAGGCGCCTACCTCAAGAGTCCCCCTCTCCTTACCAAGGTGTTAAAAATGCATCATTATTCTAAAATATCTCATTTTTTTAGTAATATCTCATAATTTTTAACTAATAAACCTTGTACTTAGTCAACTCTTCATCTTATGTGAGCATTTACTCATTTTTGGGTATTTTCTTTTATTCTTTGGATTTATCTCATCCCAACACTTGGATTAATCCAATTGGCCCATTGGAACCTTAATTAGACTATAATCCCAAAATTTCTGAAAATGTAGACCCTTAGGCTAAGGTCCCTTATACCATTTTCAATTAATTCCTAATGCACATTGGAAAGTTCATTTTGAACTTCTATTTCAGGGGAATCCATTTTAGATACTAGGAGGATTTTTATATCCAAAGATATCTCAATTTTGGATTATCTCTCTCTAGATATTTTCTCTCTCTAGGCCAAAACAGGGTAAAACAAGATCATTCTCCTATTTTAGAGAGGGGAATAATTTCAAGAACAGAAGGGGAGGGTCTTACACCTTTACACCTCAAAAGGTGGAGGGAGGAGTCTTATATCCTGCCCCACTTAAAAAATGCGAGATGTCCTCATCTCGCAGCTGGAGGATAAACTCTTTCACCTTAAGATCCAACTGATTCTTAGGTTCCTTATAGTCTAGTCAACCCACACACAATCTTGGGATAAAGATCCCTTCTACAAGAAGAACATACAAAACTTATTATTAGAGAACAATTCATTGAGAACATATCATTCATATTCTTAACACAATAATGGTCCATCAGACCTAAAATTTTATTTGAACATTCCTCCACGAGAATTTTAGTTATGTAGGTTCTCAATTTGTCATCCCTTAATTAGATCCACTGGATCAAAGGTCAGACAACAACAATCTATCAGCACAATCCACTAATCTCATATTTGCTGAAGTCATAATTGTCATTCCAGTTACTAACATCATCACTGGGATTCGTCCCATTCATCTTCATTATCGCTATCTTCCTTCAACCAGAATTCAAGAATCATCATCTTTCAATCAGAATCCAAATCAACTCATCAATGGGATACTTGAAAACCAACAATTTCTGATTAGGCCAATGCCTCAATTTATAGGCTTTACATCCACAAGATGACAAGCATCTAATCCCACTGATTTCTCCTTGATTTGTGCTACCTCCTTATATCTGGGGGCACCTTTTCCTAGAATCTTTCCACACCCCTATATTCACTCATGCTACCCTTGATTCTCTCATCAATAGCTTTTCACTACTACCCACTTAATTACAAACTCTCTTTTATAGTCTCTTGCTAAGGACTTGTTCCCGCACACACCCATTCACCTGCATATTTCAACAAACCTTAGTCCAATACTTTTAATCTCATAAAAAATAAACCTTGCCCAACATATGTACAATGACATACAGTTGATGTTAGGTTGCAGGTATTGCACAGTCAGCAAGTACAATGGGTACTGCTGGTACAGCCAGTACAGGCCAAACCATACAAAATTAAATATTTAGCACACATGTGCTTGGCTAGATAATCTCGTCCAATGTCCACCTTGGTTGTCTCGAACTCATGATCTATACTGAACATATTCCACAATGTTAGATCATAATTACTTTGGAATCACTCACAAAAATAATTCTAACAAATGGAAATCATTCCCTACCATGCTTCACACATGAGCCATGAATCACACGTAATTAATTGGATTCATTCCCATGATAAAATATTCTGAAAAATCTCACTCCCGTGATAGTGAGCTTGAGGGATTTCTTCTCTATTTCCATAGCTTCTTGCTGTGAGAGGGACTTGTCCTTGGTCAACAAGCCATCAACATTGTTCGGTAACAAGAAATGGAAGCTACCATTTGAGATAGCTGCTACACATAACGGCATTTGGTAAACTAAATACAAATACAATCTTAAACCCCATGACATATTGATGTGTAAACCTAAACTTTAATCTAAAGTAGGAGTGTGTGTGTATAATGCATTTTTGTTAACATTTGGGAAATAGGATTAACATTGGCACCCCTCTACTGAGGATTTATGGTTGTTATCCTAGCCTGTGTGGTAGCTTTAGATACTTGTCCAAGTATTTTTAAACTATGTGATCTCACTGTGTAAAAATACAGTGAGTGGGAGAAGAGGAAAAAAGTGGATAAGGTTGGTTCACTCATGGATTTGAGTGGGTTGTTTTTTATTTTTATTGTTTGATTTTGTGTTTTTTATTTGATTTGATGTTTTTGGTGATAATGTGTGGATTAGATTTGTGTTTATGAGGTGATTTTTCATAAGATTTGTAAAAATTATGGATTCAAAACGTCCATTTTTTGCTCTTTGTAAAGTTCTGTGTGCAGTGAACTAACATAGATCTAATTAATCTTTAATCTCACTACTAATTAATTTTTTTTAATGATCACTGGCATTGCATTAGTAATATGAATAGAAGAATTTTAATGTATTTTGTTAACTAATATATGGATTAATTAAGCATTAATGAACAGATAATCTCATCGTCATTTTTCTTGACATTTTCCAGCAAGTATATAAATAGTCATAACTTGAGCTTCCATACTCGGAATTCAATTCCATAAACTCCATTGGAATCAGGAGATTGAGATCTACAACCTTATATGTTCATTTTGTATTGAGAGGGACTATTAAAAAAATCTATTTTCATATCCCTAATTAGGATTAATGCCATGATTAGTCACGTAATCTAGGCATCTTTAGCTTTATATCGATACATTCACTTCGCATTATTGCCTATGATTTTGCATGGTAGGGTTATTTTTACTTCACTATTATATTATGTAGAGAAAGTTTTTTTTAAAAGAGTGCTTGATTTGTCTTTTTTTAAAACCCATTTTGTAAGGGGAATCGTAAGCAATTGGCTTGGGATTGTTTTCATTAAGTATTGAGTTGGATTCCTAGCTTACTGTTTTAATCAAATGCATGCTTTGATTGTATTATTTTATGGGCTGATCATCCTCTTGCTTAGGTCTTGTGACATTTGAATTTGAATATGAAGGTTGATTTAATCAGGAGGAGACAAGGAAACAATAAAAGGTATAGCTAGGTAAAGATTTTATCTTTTCTAACTCACAAAAAAGTTTGCAACTTTGGCCATGAGTGCTTTGTCTCTCTTGCCAATTCCGTATGTATGCATGCATATCTTTTATGGTGAGTGAGATGGGTTTTCCATCCACATTATATGTTTAATGCATTTGGTATCTTAGTGGTGATTACAGGTGCAATTGGGCCCCATGTAGCACATATTTGGAGGTGATTGTTTGGCTACAAAGAAGAGGAACAAAGAGGTGGAAAATGTAACCCCGTATGTGGCTTGGACGTCTGTAGTGATTATGGTATAAGGACCAATTGGTATAGTTGTTAGCTATCATTCCTACTTTCAACACGAAGGAGGTGAGTATGTGGTGGGTAATTGGTAAGACTTTCGTCCTCTAAACTCTTCACAACTCACATGCATTTTATGTTACAACATACCCTTTGAGGTCCCTATTTGTGAGTCCTCACAGAGTCCATGAGCACATACAAGACTATATATATGCTACATCTACCTTTTTGGAACTGATTTTACTTATTTGATTGATTTACATTGCATAGAAATCGACTTTGTGGATTGATGAGGGAGTGGATCAACTAAAGCTTTCAAGGAGATTAGAAACATTAACTGTTGCAAACTTGCAAACTCTATTATGACTACCTAATCTATGACTACGTCCTTAAGTAATTCCTAAACTCCATTGGTTGTATGCTTGAGTAGCCTATTACATTATGTTTTAGCATTCCAACATGGTTGGGAAGTCTGATTTTGACTGGGTAGGAAAGGGTGTGAATTAGGACAAGTAGCAGGTTGATTTTAAAAGTTGTAGTTCCCTGAACTGTAATAACTTTTGATGCACAACTTAGAATGAAAAGCTATTTGCATCAATGGAAATCTCATCTCAAGTAAATAACTTTTGAGTACTTAAACTCCCAATCGGGCTTACGAGTCAAAAGTTATGAGCCATACAGTTTGACCTTGTTTGCAGAAGTTGTCCTCGCTCTGGCATTTACTCTCAGCTTATAGACTCTTTTTGAATTTTGACTTTTTCTTCATGTTATAGAGACCTTGTACTAGGCATGTGTTAGGTATGACCTCAAACTGCTAAATCTAGAAATTTCTTAAAATTGGCAACCATGCTCTTCTCCTTGTTTACGCCCAACTAAAAATAGCAGGTGGACTTTGGAAAAGAAGACCTAAAGTGCTAAGACTAAAGATTAGTAGTTGGAAATACCACATATCAATCTTGTCTCATTTTAACAAGATTAGGCCCATCTGTGAACCACCTCAAAAACGAAGATAAGCAAAGGATACATGGCTGAAAATTAAGCATTTCCAAAGTGATTTGCATGAGTTGTCTACTCATGGCCCTAACTTCTAATGAATCACTTGAAACTTTGTAGGTGAGAGGAACCCTACCAATACTTTCACCAAACTTGATTAGGCAGTGAATGGGCTATTTTTAGTAGCAGCTTTGCGGACCCCAAACCTTAAACAAGCCACTTATCCACGACTGTACCTATTTCAAGAGAGCTTGTGCATAGAGGTGGTTCTTGCCTAGGTCTACAACCCTATCTACATAGAATTATGTTTCAACCACTTGTGTGAAGATGGATGTTGAGTGTAAACGAAGCAAGATTCTTCCTACTTGTTGTCCATGCCGCCTAACTCTAATTGCCTCCATAGGTAGAGTTCAAAATTGTAGACAGTGTCATGAACTATATAAGATTCCTCCCTAGCCCCTCAAGATGTCTTGTTTCTTCCTGTGTAATCAATGGCCTAGAGAGAGAAAATATTCTAGAGAGAGGTAACTCAGTTTTTAGATATCTTTGGATGGAAAAATATCCTTTCTTATTAAAATAAATTTCCCTGAAATAGAAGTTTAAAAATAATTTCCTAAGGTACATTAGAAATAAATTATAATTTGCTCACAAAAGATGACAGTCTAAGGTTCCAGATTTTTTGAAAATTTTGGATTAAGATTCTGAGGGACCAATAAGATTAATCCAAATGTAGGGAGGAGATAAATTGAAGAAATAAAGAAAAACCCCCAAAAATGAGTAAATACTCACATAAGATGAAGAGTGGACTAAGGGCCAAAGGAAACATTTAAAAAATAAGTATTTGACACCTCAAAGTGGAGATTCCCCCTCATGAAGGAGGTGCCTTTTTTCTCATCATTGCTTCCCAATTTTAAATCAATTAAGTGAGATATTTCATCTCTCCTCTCTCCTATTTCAAGTCTAGTTCCAAAAAGTAAGCTGAACTGACCCAAAAATGGTCAAAAATTGACCAACTTGATCTTGAAAATTCTAGAATCAGTTTGCTTAGCTTGAGGCACACTTTTTCCTATAAATAGAAGCCTCCCCCTTTGTAAAAGCTTAATAGTGTTTATTCACTATTACTCTACTCCTACTACCCAGAGCCAATTACATTGAATTCACTTGATAATTCAATTGTTTTTTACTAAATCCTCTCCAAAGAAATTGGTGGCCACTCTTGATCCAAATAAGAGTAGAACCCTCAATCCCTCAAGCCAAAAGAAAGCTTACAAAACTACATGTAAGCTAAAAATTCTACTTTTTAAATTCAAATCTATGGTTTTTTGATTTCTTTGCTTTCTTTTTAGTTGATTAAAGTGAATCTTGATGTTATGCCTTGATGAAAAGGCTACCCCTTCTCTTCCTTAAGAATTCAGCCTTTCTTTATCCGAGAATGAGTAACAAATAAATTGATTAAACTTTTCTTATTGTTTACTCTCTAAAAAGTTAAAATTGAGTAGATTAGAGTACTTTACTTCAAATTGGGACTAATTTAAAATTGATATTAGAGTACTTTACTTCAAATTGGGACTAATTTTAAATTGATATTAGAATGTTAAAAATTGAAAAATGGTCAGCCATACAAAGGAGGTTATGGCAAAATTTTGTTGAATTTTGTGGAAAATAAAGTTTATTTTTATGTTATTCTAAAAGAGTAATCCCCACCGTTTGTGCATTCTAAAAGAAATATTTTTATTTACTCCATGTACATATTCACCTATGAATATGCATGGATATCATTGATTTAATTATTGAAATTAATTTCTATGCATAGAAAGATGCATATTGGAGCAAGTGAGAAGATCATGCAGGATAGATTCTTTGGCCCTATTGCTACCCTACTTATGCAGGAAAGCAAAACTCCTGAGGAGTTGAACCGAGTTCAAGGGTACAGCTTGGATGATGGAATTATGTATTACAATAACGAGCTATGCATTCCCAATGATGAGGGAACTAAGTGTCAAATTTTGAATGAATCCCATGACAGCCTTATTGCAGGACATCCAGGTTTCATCAAGACCTACATGTATGTAAAGAAAAGCTTTTTTTGGCCTGGACTAAAAAAGGATGTACTTAATCATGTACATCAATGCCTGATTTGTCAAAAAGTCAAAGTAGAGAGAGTAAAATGCCTGGGAAGTTACATCCATTAGACATCCCCCAGATGAAGTGGGAATGTATCAGTATGGATTTTATTACTGGACTACCTTTAGTGCAATTAGGTTACAACTCCATCTTCGTGGTAGTTGATAGACTAACCAAAGTTGCCCATCTGATTCTAGTAAAAGAAACCTACACAGGAGTGGATATGGCCAGAGTGTTCCTCAAGGAAATCTTCACATTGCATGGCCTACCCAAGAGAATATTAAGTGATCGAGATCCCAAGTTCACATCAAGATTCTGGACTGCATTCTTCAAAACAGTAGGAACTTTCTTGGATCTCAGCACAGCTTACCACCCTGAGACCGATGGTCAAACAAAAAGGGTGAACCAAGTAATCGAAGATATACTTCGGTGTGGTAGGGAACCCAAGAAGTGGCTAAGCTATCTGCACCTAGTCGAGTTTGCCTACAATGCTTCGTATCACCGAAGCATCAAGATGAGTCCTTTCAAAGCTCTGTAGTATGGACAAGACTTCCTAACACCATTAACTTGGTCTGACCCATTGATTAGGGTCGAGATGTCTAGACAGATGCTTGATGACATGGAGCAATAGATGCAGTCAATCCGTAAAGATTTAAGAGCTGCCCAGGATAGATAGAAGCAGTATGCAGATAAGAAGAGGTCAGACATAAAATTCAAAGACGCAGATATGGTCTTCATTTGAGTACGCCCCAAAAGAAGTTCTCTATTTCTTGGGAAGTACAAGAAGTTATCCCCAGATACTGTGGGCCATATCTGATTACAAAGAAAGTAGGTGACTTAGCCTATGAACTTCTTCTGTCTCCTCATCTCAAAGTACATAATGTATTTCATGTCAGCCTACTTAAGAAGTATGTACCGAGCCCGAATCATCTGCTTAATGATGAACTCTTCACTTCTTCAACCCAAGGGCTGATGGAACTCCAACTTGAAGAGATCCTTGATGTTCGAGAGAAGGTTCTCAGAAAGAGAATTCTAACAGAATTATTAGTCAAATGGAAGTTCTATCCTTTTGAAGATGCCACTTGGGTGAAAGAAACCGAACTGATGCGGGATTACCTCCAGTTTGTGAGATGAGGACATCTCGCGTTTTTCAAGTGGGAGAGAATGTAAGATTCCTCCCTATCCCCTCAAGATGTCCAATTTCTTCCCCTATAATCAATCCCCTTTTTAGAATAATAAAAGATCTTGTTTCTACCTTTTTGGCCTAGAGAGAGAAAATATTCTAGAGAGAGGTAACTCAATTTTTAGATATCTTTGGATGGAAAAATATCCTTTCTTATTAAAATAAATTCTCCTAAAATAGAAGTTTAAAAAGAATTTCCTAAGGTGCATTAGAAATAAATTATAATCTACTCAAAAGACCTTAGCCTAAGGTTCTAGATTTTCTGAAAATTTTGGATTAAGGTTCTAAGGGACCAATAAGATTAATCCAAATGTAGGGAGGAGATAAATTGAAGAAATAAAGAAAAACCCCCAAAAATGAGTAAATACTCACATAAGATGAAGAGTGGACTAAGGACCAAAGGAAACATTTAAAAAATAAATATTTGACACCTCAAAGTGGGGATTCCCCCTCGTGAAGGAGGTGCCTTTTTTCTCATCATTGCTTCCCAATTTTAAATCAATTAAGTGAGATATTTCATCTCTCCTCTCCTATTTCAAGTCTAGTTCCAAAAAGTAAGCTGAACTGACCCAAAAATGGTCAAAAATTGACCAACTTGATCTTGAAAACTCTAGAATTAGTTTGCTTGGTTTGAGGCACACTTTTTCCTATAAATAGAAGCCTCCTCCTTTGTAAAAGCTTAATAGTGTTTATGCACTGTTACTCTACTCCTACTACCACCAGAGCCAATCACATTGAATTCACTTGATAATTCAATTGTTTTTTATTAAATCCTCTCCAAAGAAATTGGTGGCCACTCTTGATCCAAATAAGAGTAGAACCCTCAATCCCTCAAGCCAAAGGAAAGCTTACAAAACTACATGTAAGCTAAAAATTCTACTTTTTAAATTCAAATATATGGTTTTCTGATTTCTTTGCTTTCTTTTTAGTTGATTAAAGTGAATCTTGATGTTATGCCTTGATGAAAAGGCTACCCTCTTCTCTTCCTTAAGAATTCAGCCTTTCTTTATCCTAGAATGAGTAACAAATAAATTGATTAAACTTTTCTTATTGTTTACTCTCTAGAAAGTGAAAATAGAGTAGATTAGAGTACTTTATTTCAAATTGGGATTAATTTTAGATTGATATTAGAATGTTCAAATTTGAAAAATGGTCAGCCATACAAAGGAGGTTATAGTAAAATTTTCTTGAATTTTGTGGAAAATAAGTTTATTTTTATGTTTTTCTAAAAGAGTAATCCCCACCTTTTGTGCATTCTAAAATAAATATTTTTATTTACTCCATGCATAAAAGGATTTTCTTTTATATAAAAGTGTTATTTCCATTTGAAGTTGGATTTTATGCATAAAGAATTTTTATATCAAAATTAGATTCTCTTTAGTTCTATGTTTAATTTCCATGAATATTTGATAAATGAATAAGTAAATAGAGGAATTTCTATCGTTTCATATTCACTCGGATTGTAAAGAGAAAATTCAAGAAATCTATCGAAGTCGAAATATTTAGATAAATGATTAATTTATTCCTCATCAAAATTCGTGATTAATTTAAAAATCAGTTAAATGAATATTCAATGAATGAAAGTCAGTAAAATAGTAACTGATATATCAACCCCTTTTAGAGAAAGATAGTTGAGGAAAAACCTTATCAGACTCGAACCTTGAATTAGACTATGCCTAAGATCAAACTCTTTCGTCAGTTTGGAGGAAAGAAGATGTGACCAGTTTAAGAAAATACACTCAAATCTCCCACCAAATCTAAAACTAAGTTAAGACCCTTCGAAATTGATATGAGGATCAAGGTTACAGAATTCGAGGGATTCTATTTTAAAATTAAATATTACGATTATGAAGTTTTGGGGATACTGATTTAAGATATACTCATTGTATTCAAAAGAAAATCAAACTGAAAACTTGCATAGAAACCCTCTTTTCTTAAAGGACTGTCTTACGCCAGAATGCTAGAGGGAGCATTTGTTATATGTGTTTTTCTAAGGGAAGTTCGGTTGCAACAATAGTTGGTGCGGGGAGTGTTCAAAGCATAGCTCACGCGCGGCAAAGCCATGTCTTGACAGCCTCGGTACGGTTTAAATGGTGTGCTTCCAGTACAATGGATGGGGCCGACAAAGTGGTTCATGAGTGAAGTGCCACGACACCTAAGGAGGATCTTGGAGGGTTCTGACCAGGCGATGCACGGCCTCGCGGTGCCTAGGACACCCATGCGTATGTCGTGGAAGATTTGTATGATGGACCAATGATTATTGTAATCTATTATTGGATCTCATTGTGCTGACCACCACTAGTCTCAACGGAGATTCCAGAGTAATATTGTTTTTTTTAATAGAAACAAGGACTGGATGGAGATTTTAAGTTATGACATTTGTAACCAATAACTATTTTGTCAATGTATTGTTTTTATAAGTTAATGTTTTAAAGAGGAGTGTGTGCGTATCTGTATTCGAAAGCAAAAGTTAAGAAAGGCATTCAATTATGGTGGGTGGGTGAGTAATTATCTGGTTCTACCAATTCCAGTGGTTGGGCGGTGGCTAACCCATGGGCCGGATGGGGTTAGGCTAGAATCAGTTGAGTTTTAATAATGAAATTGAAAAATAGGAATACTCTTAGAGCACGAGTAGTTAAATAAAAATCTAAAGACTTCTCAAATGAATAGATCAACGGCTGTGCCTGATTCAGTTACGAAAAAAGCGTTGATTTCTTCAAGTTAAGTCTGTAATAGTTTTCCTTCTATTTGGTTTAATCAGGTGAAGGTTAGTTTAGTCTCTTGACCCCGTTAGAAAATTTGTTAAGGCAGTCAAAAAGGTGGAATCGTCCCCGTTTTCCGAGAAAGGAAAATTTTTCCGCTTTCGGTTTCGCAAATGACCACCAGATTAGTCTCGTGTCCGGACATTCGAGGGCGAAACCTTGCCCCGTGCAAGAGGAAGTTACTTCCACTGCTCTAGCAACCGGGAAGCGAAGGGGGTAGTGGGATCTCACAACTGGTATCAGAGCGCTATTGTAAACTTATGAAACAACACCAAAAATTACCTAAAATTTTAAAGAAAATCTGGGAAATAATATTTTTACTTGCTACTAAGATTATGTTTGAAATGAATTCATAAATTGAAAACTCATAAATTGAATTGGATTTTATCAAGCATTTGCCCTTATCCTCAAATATTCTCCACTTTTGGATGAAGAGCAGCTGATGGCCAGATTCATTCAAGGAATGAACGAGCCATTAGACACTTTAGTGAAAATGCCAAACCAGTCTTAGTGGCGAAAGCTGTCAGAATGACAAAGGACTTTGCCAAGGCATTTGTTGTCAAGGTCCCACCAAAGCTTGCACCCTCACACTTTAAAAGGTTCCAAACCCTGGGAAGAAGTACTTCAAACTTTCCACCCCCAAAGAGGCAACAAGGCCCCAATCAGAATCAAGATGCTGGTAGATTCAGAAGTGAAGGAAGACCCTTCCCTCAGATCACTTTCTTAGGAGCCCCACCTTTCTCAAGGACTCAAAGGGATGAGCTTAGAAGTGAGAACAAATGTTTTGGATGTCAGGGTTTTGGTCACCAGCTTAAAGACTGCTGCCCCACTCCTGCCATGTCAAGAGGACAGGGAAGTCAAGGACCTAGAATGCAGAGACCAGCCCCTTCCTATCAGTCAAACCGTCTCGTCAAAATAAGGGCAATCCGAGGAGGAATCCAGCTCAGCCACCACCATCTGCCTTTGTACAGAGTAATCTAAGAACTCCCTCCCCCAGAACTGGGGTAACCAAAGAGAAAGAGTTCCGCCCCAATCTGCAAAGCAGCCAGAGAAACTACAATAGTAGATGTAGTGGAAGAGGAAAGAGGTCAGATTTATGCTATTGCAATCGAAAACCAAGGGCCAAATCATCAATTCTCTGTCATCCATACTCCAGCTAGTCTTAGAATAGAAATCAGGAAAACCTATGTAAGTTGAATTGGCCAGTGGGATCCTTTTCACTCACCATAAGACAGATCATATTCAGTTTAATCTAGATGGGAATGTAATTGACTGTCAATTCAGAGTCCTACCTTTGGGAGTTTTCGACGGGATCCTTGGAATGGATTGGCTCCACAAAAATCAAGCTGACATTCACTGTCATAATGGAACCATTTTCTTCCATGACCCTCATAGAAACAAAGTTCAAGGAACCGAAATTTCAGGATCCCCAGGTCTGCAATTAGTAAAAGCTTCTAAGTTATTGAAAGGACTTAGAAAGAAGCAGCTCATTTACGTTGTCAAAATGAGTCCTGTAGACACAAAGTTAAAGGCTAAAGAACCAAAATGGTTGAGTATGATGATTTATTCCCAGGAGAGCTAACAGAGAAGCCTCCAATTTGGGAAGTAGAGCTAAAGGACTGTCTTATGCCAGAATGCTGGAGGGAGCATTTGGTATATGTGTTTTTCTAAGGGAGGTTCGGTTGCAACAGCTGGCGGGGAGTGTTCAAAGGACAGCTCACACGGCAAAACCTGCCCAGGTCTTGACCAGCCTCGGTACGGTTAAAATGGTGTGCTTCTAGTACGATGGACGAGGGCCGACGAAGCGGTCCCTGAGCGAAGTGCCAGGACACCTAATTAGGATCATGGAGGGTTCTGACTAGGCGATGCACGGGCTTGCGGTGCATAGGACACCCATGCGTATGTCATGGAAGATTTGTATGATGGACCAATGATTATTGTAATCTGTTACTGGATCTCGTTGTGCTGACTAGCTGGTCTCAACGGAGACTCCAGAGTAATACTGTTTTTTTAAATAAACAAGGACTGGATGAAAATTTTGAGTTATGACATCTGTAGCCAATAACTGTTTTGTCAATGGATTGTTTTTATAAGTTAATGTTTTAAAGAGGAGTGGAAGATTTGTATGATGGACCAATGATTATTGTAATCTGTTACTGGATCTTGTTGTGCTGACTAGCTGGTCTCAACGGAGACTCCAGAGTAATACTGTTTTTTTTAATAAACAAGGACTGGATGGAAATTTTGAGTTATGACATCTGTAGCCAATAACTGTTTTGTCAATGGATTGTTTTTATAAGTTAATGTTTTAAAGAGGAGTGTGTGCGTATCTGTATTCGAAAGCAAAAGTTAAGAAAGGCATTCAATTATGGGTGGGTGAGTAATTGTCTGGTTCTACCAATTCCAGTGGTTGGGCGGTGGCTAACCCATGGGCTAGATGGGGTTAGGCTGGAATCAGTGGAGTTTTAATAATGGAATTGAAAAATAGGAATACGCTTAGAACACAAGTAGTTAAATAAAAATCTCAAGACTTCTCAAATGAATAGATCAACGGCTATGCCTGATTCAGTTTTAGGAAAAAAGCTTTGATTTCTTCAAGTTAAGTCTGTAATAGTTTTCCTTCTATCTAGTTTAATCAGGTGAAGGTTAGTTTAGTCTCTTGACCCGTTAGAAAATTTGTTAAGGAAATCAAAAAGGTGGAATCGTCCCCGTTTTTTGGGAAAGGGAAATTTTCCCGGTTTCGGTTTCGGAATGACCACCAAATTAGTCTTGTGTCCGGACATTCGAGGGGGATGCCCCGACTGGGAAACCCTGCCCCACACAAGAGGAAGTTACTTCCGCTGCCAGCAACAACCGGGAATCCGCGGAGGGGGCAGTGGGATCTCACAAACTACCCTCACACCAAAATTGGTTATGTTTTGAGATGGTAAGATTATTGCCTATTTTTAGAAGTTCATGCTAAAACTAGCAAGAATTCAATAAAAGCTAGATTTGAAGCATTCATATCAGGTCTTGTACTCTAAATATATATCTTATCAAGTTTTGCTTAGTTTGGATTAGTTTTGGACCAGTTAGAACCCATTTTCGGCTTCTTTAAGAGAAAAAAGCTCAAAATTTGTTTCTCTTTCAAGTGGATTTAGGAATTGAAAGGCAATCTTGACAAGTCTATATCTTTATTCAAAGATCTGTTTCAAACAAAGCCTTATATAGTGATAGTATGTCCATTAAAGTTTGAGCCTATTAACTCACTATCTTAAGAAGAGCCTTAGAGAGCTTATGCAGACCTGGCAAAAATAGTCATCTTGAGAGGTAAGTTTCCTAAAACTGGTTGTTGGCACTCCTTAGGAATCTATTTTGAGAACTGAACATAGGGCTCAGCTCCTGACCTTAAGGAGTATCCATGCGCCAAATTTAAGCCTGTTTTGACTACTTTGAAAAACTTGCTATTTTTAGTTAGTACAATATAAAGTAAGCTAAAACTGGAAAATTGGGAAACATATTGGCTTAGAAGTGAGCCTACAAGATTGTTTCATTGAAAATTGAAAGTCTAGAGCCTTAACTAATGAACATTGCAATAGATCCGTTGTTTTCTCACATTAGTGACTTGCATCAATACAGAATGCTGCAAATTTGTGCAAAGTACATATACAGGGACTCTGAAAATAGAGTTTTCAATATCATTCATATTGAGAGGATGAGTTTCAGTCCATATCCTGAGAAACATAATATTAGCATTTCAAATAAAAACACCTGCTTGGGGATTCTACTTCTATAAGGATTTATGAGGTAATAAGTGCATTTCTTGTAATGTGCCAAAGGAAAAAGTACTCATGGGGAAAAGCTTAGGCAAGGGGAAAAGAAACCTTCTCTTGTCCCTCATCATGAGCCACGCCCATCAGGTGTTGACTCAACTTCCAATGAGGCAAATGCAAAGGTAGGGAAAGATGAAGTACAGAGGAGCTTGGGTGTAACATGCCCATCTTCAATAATAATATATACACATTTAATAAATGAATTTATGGTCTTTGTTGTGGTAAAAAAATCAACAATTTTAAAAACGAGCTGTTTCTATTTATAATCTTAAAATTTTGAGTCCAAATTTGGAATCTACGTGTGATTTTACCCTAATATAGGATTTTATAGCATCCAAAACAGACAACGGATCAAGCCTATACGTAAATTTTTAATCATTTTCAGTAAAATACAGTAAACTTAAACCTTAATAAATGCACGACCGGGTGCCCGATTGATAGACGGTCTACACCCCTACGACTAGGGAGACACCTTGGACATTTTCACCAAATTTTTTTTCGCACCATCGGGTGCTTCGGTACGCATATTGAGGCCAGTGCAACAAATTAGGAGTCGTACACACACCCAAGTGCTCGTACAACATCTGCGTAAGGACCAAAGGCCAACCGCCCTAGCGTACAGTCCACATAGACCACCACGTGGATGCCCATGTGTACCTGAGCTTTTGTCCATGCACAAGTACCATCTCTTTCCATAGGCTCATGTAAGCCACCACATGTCGGTGTACTTTCCCCGTACACCATCCTTTTTACCCCCGCTTTGCTCTCCCTTTCCCTGCACCTATACTGGTACTTGTATCTACATAAACCCCCCAACACCCCACGACTAGTACCCCGACACTCTATGCTGCCTATGGCCGTACCGACACTCTATTGTGCCAACAGTCCGTGCATACCCGGCACTTTGTGTGGGAGTGTACCCGACAGCCCTTTGCACTCCTCTTCTAGCAAGAACTTTTTGCCCATCTCCAAGTAAGCCCTTTTGCAAAATTTTGTTTTGTCTCATCTCACCCTTGTGGGTAAAGTGTCCTTAGCTACTCCCTCCCCCCTTGCCCCGTGTGAATAGACTTAAGGGAGGACTCCCCCTTATCTCCCTCTAGGTGCAGCCTTCTTCCTTGAAAATCCAGTTTAAGGACACCTTCCCCCCATTAGCGGGTGACTTTAGTAAGGGCTTTTTGGCTCTTAGAGGTGGTTCACACCTAGGAGTTTTTTGCTCATCACTTGAGCAAACAAGCTCTAATTTGTGATCCGACTAAAGCGTTGGATTCGTGGAGACATGGGCTACAAGAAGGTGAGCAGATTGTCTCCTTCACAAAAGTGCCAAAATATCACCTCGAGAGACGTGCATAACAACGAGCCAAGAGAGGTTGCTCCAAATGCGGTCCCAACTCTCCCCTTGGGAGTCCCACAAGGAATTAATGGCAATGTTATCTTGGTCATCGTTTAAAAAGAGATTTTTTATTAATCTTTAATGTTAACTTTAAGAAATTAAGAAAGAAGATGCCACTCTCCTTTATACCAAAAATTCTGTGAAATTGTTGTTTTCTCAAGAAAGTTATGTTATCTATCTTATTCTATAGTTTAGTTTAGAAATTGTTATCTTGATTAAGTTAGGAAGTACAGGTCTTCCCCCTGCCTCGATGTTAACCCCGTTTCCATACTTGTTGTACAATGGTTACACAGCCAAGCAGCAGTTACACAGTTTGACATTTCAAATGACACTCTATCTGACAATTATGTTGAGATATCGAGCTCGTCTAGTGAGGCGGTGGCCACTGATGACCCACCTGGGGGATAGGCCCCACACTTACACCACTAGCATGGTTGGTGAGATCTTGGGTGATATGCGGCCAGTGGGATGACAAGCTGTGTGACAGCCATTCTAGAGACTGGCATAGTTATAGCGCCAGCTCATTTAGTCGGGTTCACACTATAGAGAACCCGTGTATGTATTGGTTGAGTACCTTTCATATTATGTGTACTCTTATTCTTGTATATGGTGTGTTGAGTGTTAAATAGAGGAGAAGAAGATTTTCAGCCTCTCACCTTGTGTGTTCTCTATTAGGGTTTTGTGAGTGTGTGTGTGTGCTTGCAAGAGCTCAAGCTCTCTTCCCCCTTGCATCTTTTCATGGTATCAGAGCCTGGTTCGTGCTAAGGCTGAGCTGCAAGCAAGAGAACCACAGGAAGCAGTACGAGGGTAAGAGCTTCAACTACTCTTCCCTATTGTGTTGGTGACTACACCCTTGTCGGGAGCTCTACGGGAGGCACCGGCAAACGGTCTCTGATTGAGGAGCTTTCTTCGTGGGAGTAAAGCTATAGGGCAACTATACAGTCCTATTGGATTGTCCTATTGGACTGAGATTTTTGTGCCGAAAACGCGTTTCGGGCACGTCTGGACCTCCGTTTTTCAGAAAGCAGGCGATTTCGAGCACTGCGGTAAGTTATCGATTCTCTGCAGAACTCTGTTTTAAGAACTGCAGGAAGACAGATTGACTCTGCAGACACTGTGGGTGCTGCAAAGAGGTCTACAGTTGCCATTGGGTGTATGTATGCACATTGAAGTCACTGGTTGTGACATTTGAGAGTACTACAGTACCGTTGTGCAGAAAATACAGCATTTGTGCAGGAAAAACCAGAGTGCAGTTTCTGGTAAAATTGTGTGTTTGGCAAGATGTCTAATGATGGCATAACACAGATTGTGGCTGAGAAGCTGGATAAGAATAACTTCCATGCTTGGAGATTCAGGTTGACGAATTTCTTGATGGGAAAAGGCTATTGGGACTACATAGAAGGTGAGCATGAAGAGGCACCGGAGATACCAGATATAAATCCGACTGCTGCAGATGTGAAAGAGTTTAAAGACTGGAACCAAGGAGCCATGAAGGTTATGTATTGGCTATCCATTAGTATACAGGACACCATGATTGGGCACATTCAGGATGCCAAGTCCCCCAAGGAAGCGTGAGACACCTTGGTAAAGCTTTATGAAACAAATACCAAGGCACGCAAGATACAGTTGAAGAATGAACTTCATACTGTGGAGAAAAAGAGCATGTCTGTGAATGACTATGCGCTGAAGATAAAGGGTATTATGGAATCCCTTGTATCTATTGGTGTGTCAGTAGATGATGATGACAAGGTGGAAGTCTGTCTACGTGGTCTCGGGCCACAATACAAGGCGTGACGTCTATTCAGACTCGGGAAAACATTCCCAACTTTACAGATTTGGTGTCTATGCTGATTATCGAAGAGAAGAGCTTGGGTGAAGACCAACAGTCTTCACAAAGCAAAAACAGTTCAGAGCAACAGGCCTTCTACACGAGTTCAGGAAGAGGACGAGGTAGAGGAGGCCGTGGACGCGGTCAAGGAGGTGGCCGAACAGGTAATCAGAATTATGGCCAGCAGCAGCAACAACAACAACAGTCCCAAAATCAACAACAACAACAACAGCACGCAGGTGGAAGAGGCAAATTTAGAGACAGGGGGAGTCAAAGAGGCCGTGGAAATTGGCAAAGGCAATATAATGATGCACGTGAATGCTATTATTGTGGTAAGCCTGGACATGTGCAGGCAGAATGTTATAAGAAGCAGGCTGACATGCAAAATGGAAAAGTGCAGCAAAACAACTATGCATCCTCAAGCAAAAATAATGAGGATAATGAAAGGTTGTTTGTTATGCAGCATGTCGTGAATGCCATGTCTGAAAATGTGGATACAGCACAAAAAGATAATGTATGGTATGTGGATTCAGGCGCTTCGAACCACATGACGAGTCATGGGGAGTGGTTCAAGGAGATGAAAAACCTGGAAAGACCAGGTTTTGTGGAAACAGGGGATGACACTGCTCATCCCATAACAAAGAATCTGGTTTCAGTTGGCCAGATGATTGAGCAGGGTTTGCAGGTTCGGTTTAACCCTGATGGGTGTTATGTTGAAGATTTCAAAGACAAGTGCAGGTTGGTTGCAAAAGGCAACAGAGTGGGCAGAATGTTTACGTTGAATGTAGACATGCCTGAAATGAGTGCTGCGATGTTTGCAAATGGTTCAGGAATTGTTGCAGACACAGACATTTGGCATAAAAGGATTGGACATGTAAATGTGCAGAGATTGAAGTCTATGCCGACAAAAGGAATTGTGACAGGGCTGCCAAAATTTAAAGTGGAAGGTATGCAGAAAATATGTGAAGCATGCTAATTTGGAAAGCAAACAAAGCATGTGTTTCCACGTAACAGATATGTGAGCAGAAATGCACTAGATGTTGTGCATTCAGATGTATGGGGTCCTACGAAAACCATATCTATGGGAGGCTGCAGGTATTATGTGACTTTCATTGATGACCACACAAGGAAAGTGTGGGTATATTTCATGAAGGAGAAGAGTGAGGTGTTCACTCACTTTCAGAATTTCAGAGTGTGGGTATATTTCATTGATGACCACACAAGGAAAGTGTGGGTATATTTCATTGATGACCACACAACGAAAGTGTGGGTATATTTCATTGATGACCACACAAGGAAAGTGTGGGTATATTTCATGAAGGAGAAGAGTGAGGTGTTCACTCACTTTCAGAATTTCAGAGTTTTGGTTGAAAAGCAAACAGGGAAATATGTAAAGTGCCTAAGGTCAGATGGAGGGGGAGAGTACTTCTCCAATGAGTTCTTTGAATTTTTGAAGAAGAATGGTATTCGGAGACAATTTACATGCAGATACACTCCGCAGCAAAATGGAGTTGCTGAGTGGAAAAACAGGCACATTGCAGAGATTGCACGAGCATTGATGGAAGAGAAGAATATGCCGCATTGCTGTTGGATTGAGGCTATTTCTACAGCAGTATACATCATGAACAGGACTCCAACTGCAGCCATACATGATGTAACTCCACATGATGTAACTCCAGAGGAGAGGTTTACTGGCAGAAAACCAGATTTGTCTCATCTGAAAGTCTTTGGATGCATTGCATATATGCATGTGCCAGATGAGCTGAGAACTAAGCTGGATCCAAAAGCTGAAAAATGTGTGTTTATTGGATATTCCCTTGAGCAAAAGGGATACAGGTGTTATAACCCTACTACACGTGAGTTGAGGGTAAGCAGGGATGTTGTCTTTGATGAGATGAGCAGCTGGTATGCTGCTGAAAAAGAAGCTGTTGGGGCTGATGTGAGTGGAAGTGTGGTTGCACAGAATGCAGGTCAGCAATCACAGTCTTTGAGTGGACCAGGAGAGTCCTCATCTAGTGGGTCCGTTGATAGACCATGGAGTGTGGCAGGCTGCGTCATAATACCAGCCCTACAAATGTGATTACTACATCACGTAAAGGAAAAGAGAAAGTGGTTGAGCCCCTTGGTATGCCTGACATTTGTGCAGGGCATTCTCATGTTGATGGAGAGTCTAGTGGCTCTGATATGAGCCTTGATGAGGAGCTTGGGATCCTAGCTATGAGAACACCTGGTGTAAAGAAGGCTATGGAAGCCATGAATGAAAAGCTGCGAAGATCAGGGAGAGTGAAGAACCCTGTGCAGAGATTTACATATGATGGTTATGTCACACATCACTATGCATATATGGCAAAGGTTGTGCAGGTTGTAAAGCCCACATGCATTGATGAGGCTATTGGAAACGTGTGTTGGGAGAAAGCTATGGATGAGGAGATGGATGCACTATATGGAAATGAGACTTGGGATTTAGTGCAATTGCCTGAAGGCAAGAAAGCCATTGGATGCAAGTGGGTGTACAAAGTTAAACATAACAGTGATGGAAGCATAAACAGGTACAAGGCTAGATTGGTAGCAAAAGGATATGAGCAGACATATGGGATTGATTATGAGGAAACACAGTCCAGTTGCCAAGATGGCAACGGTGAGAGTTGTGATAGCAGTGGCTGCGTCAAAGCAATGGTCTTTACATCAGATGGATGTAAAGAATGCATTCTTGCATGGGGATTTGCAAGAAGAGGTGTATATGTTGCAGCCACCTGGATATGAGGATGTGAGTCACCCCGAGCATGTTTGCAGGTTGAAGAAAGCCTTGTATGGCTTAAAACAAGCACCAAGAGCATGGTCTGACAAGATTTCTGAATATCTTGTCACTATTGGCTTTCATGTAGCCAATGCAGATTTCTCATTGTATGTGAGACATGGTGATAGAGGGGTTGTGCTTGTTGTCATCTATGTAGATGACTTGATCATTTACAGGGGACCATGATGCAGAGATCTTTAATGTAAAGATCTTGCTAAGACAGAAGTTTGAGATGAAGAATCTAGGGAAGCTCAGATATTTCTTGGGCATTGAGGTGATTAGGTGACCACATGGTATTGGATTACTGCAGAGACAGTATGGCTTGGACATGTTGTCCAAGTATGGTATGACAGGCTGTAAGCCTATTTCTGTGCCATTGGATCAGAATGGCAAGTTGAGTGCAGATTCATCAAGAGAGATCTTGGAGGATCCTACTATGTACAGGAGCATAGTAGGAAGTTTGATATACATGACGATCACCAGACCAGATTTGAGCTATGCTGTTGGGTTGGTGAGTCAGTTTATGCAGGTTCCACGGAAACCGCATTTGGATGCAGTGAGACGCATACTGAGGTATGTGAAGTCTACTTTGCATTGTGGACTATTCTATGAGACTGGGACAGAGATATGTGTACATGGGTACACAGATGCTGATTGGGCTGGTAGTATCTCAGATAGAAGATCTACCAGTGGTTTCATGTTTTCTTTGGGGAGTGCTGCTGTGACTTGGAGCAGCAAGAAGCAGCCTATGGTTGCTCTATTGAGTACAAAGGCCGAGTACAGAGGAGCTGCTATGGCAGCATGTGAGGTAGCTTGGTTGAGAAAGCTACTTGCAGATTTGGGTCTATCAGTGGATAGACAAGTTGTCATTTTCTGTGACAACATTAGCAGTATACAGTTGGCCAGGAATCCAGTCTTTCATGCTCGTACGAAGCACATAGAGGTCCACTACCACTTCGTCAGAGAGAAGGTCTTAGCAAGAGACCTTGATCTTGTTTATGTCAGCACAGAGGATCAGGTAGCTGACATCTTCACCAAAGCATTGGGTACAGAGAAGCTCCGCAGATTCAGGGCTTCGCTTGGTGTACATGAGATGGAGTTGAGCTCGAGGGGGAGTGTTGAGATATCGAGCTCGTCTAGTGAGGCGGTGGCCACTGATGACCCACCTGCTGGTGGGGGATAGGCCCCACACTTACACCACTAGCATGGTTGGTGAGATCTTGGGTAATATGCGGCCAGCGGGATGACAGGCTGTGTGACAGCCATTCTAGAGACTGGCATAGTTATAGCACCAGCTCATTTAGTCGGGTTCACACTATAGAGAACCCGTGTATGTATTGGTTGAGTACCTTTCATATTATGTGTACTCTTATTCTTGTATATGGTGTGTTGAGTGTTGAATAGAGAAGAAGAAGATTTTCAGCCTCTCACCTTGTGTGTTCTCTATTAGGGTTTTGTGAGTGTGTGTGTGTGCTTGCAAGAGCTCAAGCTCTCTTCCCCCCTACATCTTTTCAAATTGAGATAATCAGAATTTACAGAACTTCATTCACACATCACAGACATTTCTCTGTCTACATCACTGCATATATACTACACTCAAGTATGAATTACACAGAAGATCTGAAACACAGAATAAGACAAACAGATTGACAAAACTACATCTGATACTCCGAAATCCACCCATAGCTACATATAAAATCTGCCAAGAACCATATTCGTGTTCCATTGAACAAAACGGCTCCAACTATATAGACTTCCCATGACTCTCTACCTTCCAAAACGGCTCCAACTATATAGACTTCCCATGACTCTCTACCTTCCAAGATCCCAAAAGTCATCAAAATAGACAAACGTCAAAAATAGACTAAAGACCATACATATGATAAAAGTAATTCCTCCTAAGGTCTAGCCTAAACACCTGGCACAACTCGGTGGCTTGAGCCAAAGGCTTACCTCGGACCCACAATCCCTTGATCCGTAAACTAGACAAGCAAAGAATCTTGCAAAGATAAAACAAATGATAAGACCATTCATATGATAAAAGTAATTCGTCCTAAGGTCTAGCCTAAACACCTGGGTGGCTTGAGCCAAAGGCTGACCTCGGACCCACAATCCCTTGATCCGTAAACTAGACAAGCAAAGAATCTTGCAAATGACTCGCATAAACGCCATCAGAACATCCTCCTCTTTGAAATTTTGCATATCTACTGACTTTCCATTTGAAACATAATGCTCTACTGATTTCTGACTAATCTGCTGCACTACTGACTTTTTGCATATCTGCTGACTTTCCATTTGAAACATAATGCTCTACTGATTTCTGACTAATCTGCTGCACTACTGACTTTTTGCTGATCTGACTTCCTATCCGTTCATTGAAATATTGCTTTCTTTGCATTTTGCAAATCGGACCATACTCCCTTGTCAATCTGAATGAAAGAAACTTGATTGGCAAATTAGACAACACTTCTGGAACACTTGAAAATTTGACCACATAATTCTGCCGATCTAATCTTCCACACCTATTGTGACATAGTCAAATTTGTAAAACTTGCTTCACATCTATCAAATATCTGCACTTGACATCCTCCAAGTTGAATGCTATCAAAACAACCTTTGCCAAATAAATCTGAACCCAAATCTGCCAAATAGTCAATTTGATCACCAACTTTCTTCACAATGAAAACATATTTAAGATTAGATTGAACCTTTGATAGCAAAATCAGAGATTGAGACACTTCAAAACCAAAACTTTGACCCTCAACAACTTTTGCAACTTCCCATTGATGAATTTGGCATTCCACTTGAATCCTCCAACCATCAAAATCAGCGTCAATCAGCTCCTGTAGGTTTATTTGGCCATCTGCTATGAAAATGTGACACCAATATGCAAGAAACCTACTGAGATGTATACAAACCAAGTTTACTCTGAAATCTGAAAATTCCATAAAAATCAGGAAAAGAATCCGCATATAAGCCTCTGGAATCATTTGAACCTGTTTAGATGTGATCTGATCCACAAACCATAAAAACTGATCACTATGCATCCTATAATGCATTCTTCGTTGCCCAGTCAGCAACTTCAAAATCTGCAACACATGAAAATCTGAATTCTAAATCCTCCTCCTTGCACTTCTTAGTCTCTGAATCTCCTTGCACTTCTTAGTCTCTGATCTGAATCTCCTTGAAAAGAAGAAGTTTCTAAATACTTCCAAAACATGGGGTGGAATTTTTTGAACACGAACACCTGGCAGAATTTTTGTCAAATCATTCGATAAAATCTTTTTTATGAAAATCCTCCTAAATCTGATTTAACACTTTTGCATGATCTAAGATTGGATTAGCAATCCTCAAACTATCCTCCACCTTTAAAATAGCATATTTCAGCTATTTTGTCCTCTACAAAACTAGGTACAAGTCCACCTTGACAATCAAAAAATCCTCCAAGATCTATTTTTTTTGTCTGAAGTGATCTGACATTAGTTCTGAACTATACAAAGTGTCATCTACACCTTTGTGCAATTTTTCTAAACCTAACGGAATTGCCTCCTCAACATCCTTTCAAATTCGACTCTGAAACAATGAAATCTGATTTGAAAACAGTAAATTTTGATCACATTGCACCTTGTAATGCATTCTTTTAAACCCAACTTGCAACCACAAAATTGGAAACACATGAAAATATAAATTCTAACAACCCGTCATCCACATCTGACAACCCATGCTGTAAGAATCTTCTTCTATTGGCTCATCAGCTTTAAAACACACATCCTCTGACAAAAGTATGTTTGGGTTGACAACAACCTGTCCCACATCTCGTTCAGAGAATGCACATCCATCGAGCTAAAGCTTGAAATTGCATCATCCTACATGTTAAACATCATATGCTGATCCTCCAAACTTGTCAAACCTGCTTTATACTCTTCAATGACTTGCTCTTGATGACAATCCCCCCTGCTCAATTTAATCGATAAGACCTTTATCTGATTGAGCCCAATTCAGTCCAAAACAAAAAGCAATCCGCTTGTTCAAATTCTCTGCAATTGAAACATCTCCTTGTTGAATATTAACCTGTGACATCAAAATATGTCCTTCAAAACATTCAAAATCAAAAATCTAATTTCTGTGATCATCGGCAACATCAGACACAATGGTCTGACTTTTGCTTGAATTCGCAAACCATCACAATCAGCATGTGTAAACTCCTGTAAGGATTGTTTAGCACATTAGGTTTCTAAGTTCAAAATCTATTTATGGGATTCATGCATCGATCCGGCAACATCTTCCAACTACAAATTCTCTTGTGTAGATATGTTTGATAGAAATTCCACAGTCATTTCTGAGCATACTCTATCTAAGGGCTCTTTGAGGCTCTCTTGGGCCAAGCTCCTTTTGCAACTCTTTCTCCACCATCTTTGGTACTCCCACTTGATGACTTTCAAAATCCATGCCAATCCAAATGTCATCATCATCACTTGACTCCCCTTCAAACTCATCCGCATATGCATCTCTCAACTTCTCACATGCTTTTTGTAACTTCCCAATGCTTTTCCTACTGGAACATGACTTTCGCCTGTCTCCTTTGTGATTAGCTAACCATTCATATGCACTCTCCAAGACATCCTCAAAGTCATCTAACCTTCCCAATGCATTCTTCATTTCCTCCCAAGTTGATGTTGTATGCACTTTATGGATAATTTTATGAAACTTTGTGCATAGGTCAACCATACACCATTTCCTACATGCATCTCCCTTTGAGCACTCATCAATTGCACACGGACAATCCTCTACCTCATGCTTCTGACTCATGCAAACCTCACATTTTTTCTTCTTCTTCTTACCCCCATGACACACTCACATAATTAAAATACAACAATCATATTCAGCCCTCAAGAAAGATGCACCACACCAATCCGAGACTCATTAAATTTGCTAAACGGAGAGCCACGAATGCTGTACCGGGATCCGCAAAGTTTATTTAATTGGCTGCTTAAAATTGATTGAAATATTTTAAATTGATAATATTATGATTTCTCCTTGAAAAAATTACCATAAAAAGTTACTTTCTCGCTGCAAAGCAGATTCAGTCTGCAAATCAAATGTCATCTGTGATTCAGATATTGTTTTTGAATTTTGACTGCAGAACTGACTACAAATCCTGACTTTTGTCTGCATATCAGGTTTGTCGACCCTCTGACTCCAATTTCGTCACCTCGTTCTTGATTCCAATCATCTTCTGCTTGCTGAAAACCTTGCCGCCTCACTGCCAATCTTGTGAAATACGGATGAACAAGCTGCTGTGAATTCTCCAGAATGAACAATCATTCAATATTTGACTTCCAAAAACCACAACTGTCAATGTAACTACCACCAAAACCACTCCTTGGAATCATTTTTATGGCACTCGTCCTTCTCACAGAAGAGAGCAAACTCGACCATGAACACCCTTCATAAGCACCGTGATCGCCAGTGTACAATGGTTACACAGCCAAGCAGCAGTTACACAGTTTGACATTTTAAATGACACTCTATCTGACAATTGAGATAATCAGAATTTACACAGAACTTCATTCACACATCACAGACATTTCTCTATCTACATCACTGCATATCTACTGCACTCAAGTATAAATTACACAGAAGATCTGAAACACAGAATAAGACAAACAGATTGACAAAACTGCATTTGATATTCCGGAATCCGCCCATAGCTACATATAAAATCCACCAAGAACCATATTCGTGTTCCACTGAACAAAACGGCTCCAACTATATAGACTTCCCACCATGACTCTCTACCTTCCAAGATCCCAAAAGTCATCAAAATAAACAAACGTCAAAAATAGACTAAAGACCATCCATATGATAAAAGTAATTCCTCCTAAGGTCTAGCCTAAACACTTGTGTAGCCGGGTGGCGACGTTAGCAAGGCCTGGAGTCGACCCAAGGTATCCTTCATACCATTGGGAGAATGAGGCTCGTCTCGTCGATGGAGGCAAGTATTGTGATGCTTCCTAGTTCTGTGGGCCCAAGCTAGTGCAGTGAATAAGCCCTCCCTAGCACGTAGACATCCCTCTAAGGGGCAAGAGGATTAAACAATGGAGCCTGAGAGGGCGATAGGCCGGCTTGAGTCCTCGTCGTATGGTCTCGCGCATAGGGATTGCCTAGTCTATAGAGGTTGGAAGGCCGAATTTCAGATCATCAGTAGGAAAAAGTAAAGAGCCTCCATTTGACTATGAATAATTTTGAACATTGTATCTATTTTTTTAATTAAATCCTTTGTCTGTAAGCATTGTTGTATCATTGATAATAACTATTTAAACGAACAATGTGTAAGGCCATTAATTAAGGAACTTGTTTATTTATGTTAAACAGTGTGGTAGGATTAATTAGAAAATAAAATGACGCATGAGTTGCGTGGAAAATGGGAGGATGGAATGCCCTGACAGCAACATCCTATGGACGGGTGGACTCGATTAGCTATTGAAATATGCAAGCGAATGGGTGTGTGCGGGAACAAGGGTGCGGGAACAAGGGTAGCGGTGAAAAGGTGAGAGGAATCTACTGATGAGAGAATCAAGGGTAGCATAAGTGAATATAGGGGTGTGGAAAGATTTTAGGAAAAGTTACTCCCAATTATAGGGGAGGTGGCACAAATCAAGGAGAAATCAGTGGGATTATATGCTTGGCATCTTGTGGCTGTACAACCTATAAATTGAGGCATTGGCCTTATGAGAATTTTCTAGTTTTTTAGTATCCATTCCTACACTAAGCTATTAGATTAATTTCTCACTAATCTTGTCTTAATAACTATCTAATCACTTGCTAATTATGCTGATTCTTGCATTTGATCCACCAGAGTTAATTACCTATAAACCATGACTCACATTAATAAAATCCACTTGCTTCTAAGGTGGGGTCGCCACTAAGAGAGATCCCTCGAATGGATCATACACATCTTTCCTGTGTCTAACTATCACATCTTTCCTATGTCTAACTATCACATCCTCATAATACTTAGCCAATGTGAGATGGTCGGGTAGCTCCAGAGGTGCATCACCAATAATTTTCTTCACAACCTACAACAACCTAGTAGCATCACCAAGTATCTGATCCATAAAAACTTCTTTTGCAAGCCATGGTATGAAAGCATGGTTACTTGAAGGCATCTCATAAGTTCTCTTCAGATTAGCATATGCACCATGAAAATATAAAATTGTTGTAAGATTCCTCCTCAGCCTAAATAATGAATAGGCTCTACTTCAATCCCCTGTAATCATTCCCTATTTTTGAATACAAGAAAATATTATTTTTCCTTGTTTTTGCCTAGAGAGATAAAAAATTCTAGAGAGTGGTAATTCAATATTGAGATATTTTTTGATAAACAAATTCTCTTAATATCAAAAATATATTTTCCTAAAATAAAAAATCAAAATAAATTTTCCAAGGTGCATTAGGAATCAATTAAAAATGATTTAAAAGACCTTAGCCTAAGGGTCAAGATATTCTGAAATTTTTGGATTATGGTCCAATTAAGGTTCCTATGGGCCAATAAGATTAATCCAAGTGTTGGGATGAGATAAATCTAATGAATAAAAGAAAATACCCAAAAATGAGTAAATACCCACATAAAATGAAGAGTTGACTAAGTACAAGGTTATTAGTTAAAAACTATGAGATATTACTAAAAAATTGAGATATTTTGGTATAATGATACATTTTTGACACCTTGGTAAAGGAGGGGGGAGAGACTTCAAGGAGGCACCTATTTCACACATGTGAATGCCTTTTAAATTCAAATATATTTGTATCTATCCTCTCTCTCTTGGATCAAACCAAATAAAAAAATGAGCTAAACTGGTCCAAATCTTGTCCAAATTCAGCAAAACTAAAGTTGGAAAATTCTCCCTCACCTATAAATAGACCCTCATTCTTTTGTATTCTCATCTGTGAACTAGACCATGCCAGTATTATATTAAAATAAGCATATTTTCTATTATCCCCTAAAAATCCTCTACATTTTGGAGAGATTGGAGCTTCTCTCTCTCTTCAACCTTTCTTGGAGCTTTCCTCTCAACATATTCTTCTAAGAATAGAGAAGCAAGCAAATCAAGAGGTAAGATGTGATTTTATGGTTTTTTCTCTACTATTCTAAATGTTTTTCACTTCTCAACCCCTCTCAAGCTTGAGAAGTATTCAAATGAATGGTTTTTCAATGCAAATGAATCTCTCTAATGAATTCTAATGATTAATTACAAAAAGATTATCTTTATGCTTAATTTAGGATGTTTTTTAAGTATATCTCTCTCCCCCCCAAATAATGGTCATTGCTATGAACAATTCTCTATTCAAATGATGCTTCTCATGGAGTAGTTCTTAATTCTAGAATCAAACTCTATGCAAGTTAAGCTAGAGGCCAAAGAAATGGCCTTTTAATGCTTTTATGTTACATAAATTATGATGAAATTATCATTTAGATCCACAAATTGGATTTAGATCTATTGATACTTAATCTATCATAATTGTATTACTAAGTTTTGCTCTTTTCAAAATTATTAAAAATTATCACTAATAGCAACGGAGCTATGGCAAAAATTTTAGAAATTAATACATAAGTCATTTTTATGCATAATGTGAAAAGAGGACTTCCTACAATATTCTAGGATTATTCATCCTATGCTAAAAGAATAATTCTCATTATATCCATGGAAAATTATTTTTTAATGTTTATGGCATAAATAGTTAATTAGAGAAAAAAGAGAAATTTTTAGTAATTTTATTTTTATGATAAAAGAGGAATTTCCATGATAATGGAGATCCATGTATTTCAATGGAGAAAGAGAAAAATAGGTATATTAAAATAATGAATATTTTTATTTAAATTTAAAGAGAAATTTTAGTTAAATTTATCTTTATGCTTGAATAAATTTAAATAATGAAAGAGGAACTCCCATCATATTTGGAATTCAATCATTTAAATGAGAAAAGTGAAATTCTTAGTATAATGGAGTTAATGGAAATTCTTAGTATAATGGAGTTAATGGATATTTTTATTAAATTTTAAGAGAAATTTTAGTTAAATTTATTTTTATGCATGAATAAATTTAAATGATGAAAGAGGAATTCCCATCATATTTAGAATTCAATCATTTAAATGAGAAAAGTGGAATTCTTAGTATAATGGAGTGAATGGATATTTTTATTTAATTTTAAGAGAAGTTTTAGTTAAATTTATTTTTATGCATAAGAAAAATTTAAATGATAAAAGAGGAATTCCCATCATATTTGGAATTCAATCATTTAAATGGTAAAAGTGAAATTCTTGGTATATTTGGAATATTGAATATTTTTATTTAATTTAAAGAGAAATTTTAGATAGATTTATTTTATGATAAAAGAGGAATTCCCATGACATTTGGATTGCACTCATTAAATGAGAAAAAGATGAATTTTAAGCTTATTCAAAAAAATAGATATTGGTATTTAGTTAAAAGAACATTTTTATGATATTTAAGAAAAGAAAGATTTGAATTAATTTTGTTGTCAAAAAAGATAAATTTTCACTATAATTCTACCTAGGGAATTAAGGTTGAGAAATTAAGTGGTAGAAAGAATATCTTTAGATATTTTATTTGGTTAAATCACTAAATTGGTATTTATCCAAAAATAGATGTTTATGTGCAACTTTTATATAAATAAAGAAATGTTTTGTGGAGAAAAATTCCCTATTGTATAAGTGATTGTTTATGGACGAACTGATAAAGAAAAATATGTTACTGGACATATGTCATAGATCTCCAATAAGATCATTTATCTTGTTAAGAAAGTATTTTTTGAACCTCTTAGGTCTTAGGATCTCGTGGACGATATGAAAATAAAAATTTAATAATACATCATTTTTGGTAGAATCATGAGGTGAGGGAACCGTGGCCATCAGCCAGACCCTCTCACTGGATGAAGAAGGGGGGGAACTTGGGTGAAGCAGTAGAGAAATGGGTTGAAGCAATGGAGGAGTATTTTGATGTCACCGTTTACAATGAGAGAAGGAAAATGGCTCTTGCCAGGCTAAAAATTGTGGAAACATCCAGGCATGGAGAAACCATTATGACACCAACCATCTAGACAGAAATACCCAATCCTGGAATGATCTTAAAACCTATTTAAGGAAGAGATTTTGTTTTCCCGGTTTTTTAGAAACCAAAATGAATGAATTCTTAGAGCTAAATTAGGGGAGCAAAACCATCAAAGAATATCACCAAGCATTTGCTCTTTTACTCAAGTATTCACCACCTCTAGACGAAGAGCAATTTATGGCCAGGTTCATTCGGGGAATGAACTCGTGAACTCTAAGACCCACTGGTCAAGAATGCCAAGCCAGTGTCCATGAGCCGAAGCTATGACAATGGCAAAGGACTTCGCCAAAGCCTTCATCGTGAAAGTCTTGCCAAAGCCAGCTCTCTCATCCTTTAAGAGATTCCAGACACAGGGAAGTTCTTCCAACCTTCCACCTCCAAAGAGACAACAAGGTCCCAACTAGAATCTGGAGACGGGAAGCTTCAGGAATGAAGGAAGACCTTTCCCTCGAAGTACTTTCTCATGAACTGCAACTCTCTCAAGAATGCAAAGGGAGAGCTTCGAAGCGAGAACAGATGCTTCGGATGTCAAGGGTTTGGGCACAGCTCAAGGATTGCCCATCTCCTTCTGTGGGCCAAGGAAGCTAGGGTCCAAGAATTCAGAGATAGACTCCTTCATATCAGTCCAATCAGGGTCCCCCGCACTAAAATCAGGGTAACCCTAGATGAGTGCCAGCTCAGTCTGCAGCCTCCATGCAAAGCAGTCTCCGAACTCCCTCCCAGAATTGGAACAACCAAAGAGAGAGAGTTCCACCTCAGACTGCAGCAGCTAGAGCTGTCACTATAGCTGATAAAGTGGAGGAAGAAAAAGGACAGATCTATGCAACAATAGAGCATCAGGGGAATAACCGTCAATTTTCAGTCCTCCAGACTTTAGCAGAGTACTAGGGTAAGCAATTCAAGCTTTTGATTGATTCAGGTAGTACTCATTCTTTTATTTCCCTAGGATGTCTGCGTAAATTAGTCCTAAATCAAAAATCAGGGAAATCTATGCAAGTGGAATTGGCAAGTGGAAAGATTCTTTTCACACACCTTGAGACAAACCTTATTCAGTTTAGTCTAGATGGGAACGTAACAAAGTGTCAGTTCAGAGTCCTACCCTTGGGAGTCTATGATGGAATCCTTGGAATGTATTGGCTCCATAAGAATCAAGCTAATATTCATTGTCACAAAGAAACTATCTCTTTCTTTCACGAGAATACAATTCAAGGAACTGGAATTTTTGGATCCCGAGTGCTACAACTAGTCAAGGCTTCCAAATTATTAAAAGGGCTCAGAAAGAGGCAAGCTGTTTATATCGTTAAGATGAATCCAGTAGACATAAAATGCAAGGCTAAAGGGTTGAGTTATAAACTCACAAATAATGAGATATTTTTATCTCTCCTCTCTCTTGCTTCAATAGATCCAAACAGTAAGCTAAAAACTGACCTAAAAATGGTAAAAATTTGACCAAACTGATGTGAAAATTTTTAGAATCAGTTTGCTTGGTTAGAGGCTCACTTTTTCCTATAAATGAAGCCTCCCTCTTTGTAAATAGTTAATAGTGTTTTATGCACTGTTAATCTACTCCTCCCCAGAGCCAAAAACAGTGAATTCATTGATAGTTCATTTGTTTTTTACCATTTCCTCTTCAAAAGAATTGGTAGCCACTCTTGTTGCAAACAAGAGTAGATCCCTCAAACCATCAAGCCAAAGGAAAGCTCACAAAACTCCTAGTAAGTTTATTCACCTAATTGCATAACATATGATTTAAATTTTTCTTGGGGCGGAAACGTCAAAAAACGACCTAGTTTGGGTAGGTTTGATGTAGAAGGTTAAATGATCCAAGGGGATTAGATAAGGAAGGAAAATGTGAATAATGAAGGAACTCTTTCAACTGTTTAAAGAAAAAGGAACATTGAAAAGGTTGGGAACCTATGGGCTATCCCACACGTCAAATCACCGGACTGTTGCTTCGACTTCTCAAGTAAACTAAAAGGAACCTAAAGTAGACTTAAAAGCCTTTCCCAAATTAATTATGAAAATCGTATAAAGGTGGTACCATCTAAGGGGGGGGTAGAGGAGACTAGTAATCTCAAACTTGATGAGGTAGGATAACTAGCAGAAGTAAATGTGACTGCATGCCTAGTGAGAAGAACTAGATACCAGTAAAATAGTATAAATATAAAGAAAAAGGAATAATTAAAATCTATTAATTAACTAGCGGGAATGGCCATATGAATGTCCCTTAACAAGGTTATGCAACAACGTGCCTGCTACTTTCCCTTGTTTGAGATCGTCTTCCCTTGTTTGGCTTGGTTTGTAGTGGTTAGTGTACTACCTTGGGAAGGACATTCATGGAGGCTTCCAGAGGGATGATAGCCGAAAGATAAACCAATATTTTCTTTTTCTCTTAAGTTCAAGTTTACAAGGACTAGGATTATAATATAGAGTGGGAAATTTTGGGAACGAGGGTTAGGTATAGATAAGTCACTATCTTCTTCTTTGGGAAAGAATACAGCACCCAGGTGATGACCGGTAACATGAGCTAACATTCCAATACTAAAGTAAGAAGTAAAGTACTCCCTCCGTTGACCCTAGAGGTTGAGTATGCCCCTAGTTTGATGATTTCAATTTACGGGAAGTTTCTTTATCTACCACGAAAGGAAGTTCAGGATCACGGGAATTCAAGGGATCCAGGAAAGTTTTTTTGAGACACCCTTGGGTTGGCATTGAATAAAGTAGGAAGAGTCCTGTCTTGATGTCAGTCCCAAGTGGGAGGGATGTCCAAAACACATATTGGGGAATATGGGAATTTCCCAATAGTTTGGGACACGTGGTCAAATCTTTGGATTAATCATAACTTGAACACCGTTACTCCAAATTGAGCGCTCTATAGCTCACTAGATTCCATTTTCCAAGCGCTTTCCAACAATAGGTCACATCATATGGTTTTAAGAAACTTATAGGCATGTTATCCAGGTCCCACCTTTTTAGTATTCAAAAAATGGGAGTTGGAAAATTCCCAAACTCACGAATATAGTGTTCCAGGGTTTAGTGAAGCTAGATATCTAGCATGGCTCTCACAAGTGGTATCAGAGCAAGTTCTATCTTAGGCCCTGTAGACTTCTTTTAAGAGAAGAAAGAGACGGAGACATGACTAAGTTTGGTTTTTGCGATCTACAGTAGATGGCCTGGAATTTGGGAGAAGAAGAAGCATTGGCCACCAAGATTGTGGATCATGTGATGGTGTCTAGAAAAGCTAAGAAGAGAGCTTTTGTGCAATTGATGTCTCGTCTCATTTTCCCTCAGGAAGGAACTACAGGTGCCCAGATAAAATGGTTAACAAGACAAAGTGTCACTCGCGTGACGGTGTGGGGACAAAACCACCTCCTTAGCAATATTTGATTGGTATAGTAAATCGAGAAGCTATGGGACTCGGTCCCCATCACTCTTGCATAATCCATTCGACAGCTCCAAATTTTGCAAGCAAAGTACTTCTACTGTTATGATATTTACCACAAGAAAAGTTGAGCATCCAACCAATCGAACGCCCATTAGGAGGACCTTTTTTGCAACCACATTGGAGGTCCCTAGAGGAAGAAATTTGCTACAGAGCTATACCAATGGGCGAACTCCCTCCCATGTGTCCAAGATGCTACTTATGGTGGTGCAGGAGAGGAATATGTCTTGCCTTACACCAACAAGACGAGGCAGATAACTAAGATTGGTTTTCCAACAGTTTTTTTTTAAAACAAATTTTGCGACCTAGCTCATATAGCAAGTGGATGTATTTACAAGGAATGTAACTTATCAACGACCATGATTGGAATGTAATTCCTTGATTGTAAGTTTTAGCAGATGAAACCACTAGCAAAAGTATCTAGATAAATAAGATCTAAGAATTGTAATTAAGTAATGTAACCATATTGATAAGAAATCAAGTGGCTTGTTCTATCTAAAGTATGGCTCTCTGGAGGATGAGGAACTAAGTCTATGGAGCATTCAACGTCAAATTTATGGAAAGGTCAAATTATCACCCACGTTGGCTCATTCACTTGCTGCACTTTTTAAATGCACAATATGCATTAGTTATTCTCAATGATGGACTTTCATTTGCTACACTTATGATGCTCTATTGCACACAATTATCTCACATATGTGTGGTGCCAATTGAATAGCAATGATTTCTTGTGTTGACTCTCATGTAAATACACAGTGCTCCCACCTTTAGTGATGAGATTCTTAGGCATACAAAAAAACGTATGGCTTGCTCAATATTACTAAGGTTGTTGATCACTAAAACTTTGCTACAGTGATAGGTGCCTCTAATCCTCTACTTATGTTGTCAAGATTAATAGTCAAATTTTTATTATTAGAATAGTACTCTACTAGGATTATTGCTTGATGTTGGCAATTGTGTCTAATTTATGAGTGATTTTCATGTACATGATCAAGGTTCTTGCTCCAACTATTTTCTTGCATGGAAGCTTTTAGTGGGTGTGCGCTCATTTATATGATGGTTTCATGATTTGGTGACATTTGCCATATCAAAGGCTTTTGTATTATTTTTACATGCTACATTTTATACTTTGCACACTCAAAATAGTGCTCTTTGAGCTTACTCTATGTTGGCCCTTGATCTGTAAACTAAAATTTTTAGCTCTTACTCTTAATTCCTAAGCATGTGGTTCTTTGATTTCTATTGCTGGGCTCATAAGTACTTGCTGACTCTTAGTAGATTTGATAATTTTTTGCTACCTATTCCATCTAAATCTTAGATTTGTTACCCCATACTCATGGTCTTTATTTTTTGTTACCCCATACTCATGGTCTTTATTTTTCGTTACCTAATCTATGCTTTTCTATGACTGGTGCTTTATATTATATACATGATTCTCTTAATATTTTTGTGTGATGGATTTTTGTTCCCCATAGAGCATTGACTTCTTATATTGGGTTTTAGCATTACATGGTGCAGTTTATCTTCCCTTATTGTAGATCTCTTATTGCTATTTGGTATTTGATTGAGACTCTTTGATTTAACTCATGGGGTGATGCATTTAGGACTTTTAGTTAAGTAGTTTGATTGTATTCTTCCACTCGTACCTTGGTATGGTTCCTCACTTTTGCCTCTTTATATTGAAATCCATTGACATCTTGCTACTTGAATGGTAGATATGGATTAAGTGCTTGTATTCCTTCTCCAACTTGCAAATGTATTTACCTAGTATACCCCTTATGGATTTGAGTGCTAATCATTCAAATTTTTTGCTACACTTTGACTCCTAACCTTGCTCTTGCTACAGTTGGACTTCTACCCTTGCTCTTGTTGCTTAGGAGCATGCTTTGATGCATATGCAAGAATTGTTGGGGTATGTATAACATACAGGATAAAGCCCAATGTGCCTGCCAGCTCATAACTCGGGTGGCCGGCTATTCTTTTAATACATAAAAGATAATAAGGACTGATCACACAACAATTGTGTGAGTCCACAAACACTGCGTGTTATCTCTTCCTCTTTCTCTTCTCTACACACAGCTCCATCCTCGCACACACTCCCCTTCAACTAGCATCAGAGCGTGCTAGTTAGTAGCAGTAGTGCAGTAGTGGTAGGTGAAGCGTGTGAGCTGGGTTGCTGATTTTCAGCAGTGCGCCTCCTCTTCTCTAGCTCACGTCACATTTGCTCAGCTCTCGCTAGCTCTCCTGCAGGCCCTAGGTGAGCGTTCTGTACACTTTTTTTCTATGTAGAGTGGATTGCAGGTGTTTCTTCTCACAAATCCGGAGCATTCAGTTGTATTTCAGTAGCTCTTCACTTCCAACCACTTTGTATACAGGCTACAGGCTTCACAGGTTGCAGCATTCTACCTGCAGGACGCAGTTTTCTGCTCGTACATGCGATTTTTTATGTATTTGACATTTTGGGTCTATTAAATCAGAAAAAATTGCCACTGGTTGCTAAAATATAGTTTTTTTGTGGTTTATGTATGTCAAACGCGGATTATGTATTGAGACAATAACTGCTTTAGCCTTTGTGAGGGTCGTGGAAGGTTTTATTGAGCTAGGGGATACTTGGATGTTGAGATCCCGTCGGTGATACAGGTACTGGAGCGTGCCATTGACATCCCCACTTTTGGCATCGACATAGGATGTATACTTATGTGGGTAGAGCAGCCGTGATGTTTATGTGTTGATTTCGCCATTGTTGGCATTGTGTCATTTTATGCGTATGCGGTTGACACAGTAGATAGAGAGAGTTTTCTGGATGAGATTCAGTGTTCAATGATGGCATTTATATTCTATTTTGCGAGTCTTTTGATAGACTATCAGCCTTTTATTGATTAGTACACATCTTTTTTGTGTTCACAGGTCAGTTTTGTGTTCACAGGTCAGTTTTACAGGGGAGACTTTGCCGAAATTTTTCCAGATTCTGGTGATTTTATTTGATTTTCTAGTAAAAAATGGCATCTTCTTCCTCTCGCAGGAGACCTTGTTCAACATAGAGAAGTTAGATGGCACCAACTACCATTTCTAGGTTGAGAACTGCTATAACGTTCTTGTTCAAAAGAAGCAAATCAAGCCCATCAAGCTAAAGGGTGTGAAGCCAGAGGAAATGGAGGCAGCCATATGAGAAGAGCAAGAAGCCTTTGAATAGGAAGATTTTTTAACCCGCTTTTGGGAACTTTTTTTTGGTAACAAAATGTATGAGGAGGGAAAATGTATAAAACTTTTTAATTCAAGCCTTATATCAATAATCTTTTGAGTATCGATAGTAAGATTTAATAATAT
The DNA here is from genome assembly GCF_041138505.1 of Cibotium barometz. NCBI lineage: Eukaryota > Viridiplantae > Streptophyta > Polypodiopsida > Cyatheales > Cibotiaceae > Cibotium > Cibotium barometz. Next base: position 2,130,013 of record NC_141079.1, read on the forward strand.
AATCTTTAAAGTATGTATAATAAAGATTTATATTATAAGCTTTAGAACACAAATCTTTAATGCTTAGGCTAATAAGCTTTTGAGTAAGTGGTGGAAAGCAAGGTGGCTAAAAGCACACAGTAAACCAAAGAAAGGGGCGACAATCAATTGGGCGCCAAAAGGGAGGAGAGAGAGAGAGAGAGAGAGAGAGAGAGAAAGTGATAAGACCGTTACTGTTGTGTGAAAAGGAGAGAGTTCACATTTGCCGTGGATTCGGCATTTCTAGTTGCTAGAGATGATAATTCTTTGCTGGAATGGGTTCTTGACTCAAGGGCATCTTTTCATGTGACTCCTCACAGGGAGTGGTTTAACACATATGATGCTGGTCGCAAAGGTCGTGTCCGTCTTGGCAATGACTTTCCATGCGAGATTCTTGGAGTCGGAGGTTATGTGCCTAGTTTTGACTTCTCAGATTTTTTTGAGTGTGAGTATTGTCTTTATGGAAAGCAAACACAGTCTTCCACACAAGCGTGGAAGCACTCGTAAAAGTGAGCCGTTAGAGTTAGTGCATAGTGATGTGTGTGGGCCTATGCCTGACGTATCTATGGGAGGTGCTAAGTATTTTGTTACTTTTATCGATGATTTCTCAAGGAAAGTGTCATCAAAATTAAAGTTTGGTGAATGTCGTACTTTATTAAGGCTTTTCTCTCTCTAGAAGTGGCCATTTGAGATAGGAAAAAGCACATGAAAGCACGTATGAAAGGACAAAGAGGCATGTATGAAAGTGGATTCAAGGCAAGAGAAGTGCCAAAAGGTTAATTCCACCTCAAAAGTGCATGGAAGATTTTCCAAGGATCTCACCAGGATTTTACGGTGCAAAAATGGGGCTTCGAAGGACCTAAAACGGCTAAATTACGGCTTACGGTGGCGGGCGGTGTCCAGAGGGGGCTCATGGGCAAGAAATAATTAAAAGAGGAAAGGGGGATCTATTTGGTCCCCCCCCATGTGCTACCTAAGCTCCACTTCTCTCTAGCCTACATGGATGCTATTTCTGGCATCAAGCTTCTTCTTAATCCCCACGAGTTTTTAAAAGTGGCTTATCTTGCTCATTAATAAGGCAATTACAGTGGGAAAAATCACAAGTGAAGGCTCTCAACAAGCTCTTCAAGCTCAAGCCCTCTAATGCTAGCCATAAGCTTATACTAGTATACTACCCAACGTATCTAAGTACATAGTCTATGGAGCACTTCCAACTCATGTTCCAAGCCCAATCCTCATCAAGTCTCTCCTTTTCTCCGTACGAACTCTTGGCTCAAGTAGCCATTGAGGCTTTGAGAAGAGGACAACGTAGCATAAGGTCCCAAGCAAGCTCACAAGCTCAAAGGTTATGGAGTTCCTAGCCTCTGTGGTCTAAGAGATGTATTAATTTAAGATTTCTCTTTTGTAAGAGTTCAAGAGCAAAGAATTAATACAAAAGCCTTTCGAGGGGGGGTCGGCCTCAAGAATTCCGGCCCTCAATCTTGTCCTTTGTTTTAAGTTTATTAATTGCATGCTTGTTTTGCATTTGCTACATGCTAGCATGTGTGTGTGAGTAGCTAAATGAGTGCATATGTAAGATGAATGAGTGAATGCATTAGCTACTAAGTTGTTTCTTTCACACGCCATCTTTACTAAGGGTGGAAATTAAAAGGAACTCACTACTAAAAGAGCTTGAGTAAATATTTAATATATTTGCTAATAAGAAGCTTAATAAGTCTAGTTATAGAAAGTATGGGTATATTTTCTCAAGAAGAAAGATGAAGTTCTTTCGAAGTTTCAAAACTTTGTGACACTTGTGGAGAATCAATCTGTCAAGACAGTGAAATGCTCGAGGTCAGATAATGGTGGAGAGTATGTCAACAAATCTTTGCAATGCTTTTGTGAGACAAAAGGCATCAAGAGGGAGTTGACTGCTTCGTATAATCCTCCACAGAATGGTGTGGCTGAGAGGATGAACTGTACCATATAGGAGAAGTTACGTAGCATGTTGTCCAATGCAGGGTTGCCTAATGGGTTTTGGGCAGAAGCTTTAGCCATTGCAGTTCATCCTATAAATAGGTCTCTTAACAAGGCATTGGATGAGAAGGTTGCTGAGCAGCTATGGTCAGGAAAACCACCTTCTTACAAGCATCTTAGAGTCTTTGGCTATGAAGCGTATATCTTTTTCTGAAGAGGAGAAAACAATTGTTTCCAAGCACACTAAGCTAACCTTTAAAATGATGCCTTTTTATCTTGGAGAATATGAGAGAAATTTGCAGACAACGAGAGTTCCATCCATAAGGAAAATTCCTATGAAAGAGAGAGACACAATGAATTTACAAGTAGTGCTTTAAGCATCACCCGATCTCATGTACATTGCCACTTATTGATCTTCTAAAACATCAACCGGAGCTCTAGGATGAGTTGGCAAGGTGTTTGACGGAGCAAGGTTTGTGGGAGAAACATGCAGTGTTCCAAAATGTACATCCAGAGAGAGTTTCACCCCTTCCTACAAAACAAATAATGCCAGTGCCACTCAATAAGGTTAGAAAATACTGTGAAGATGACCAAGGAAATGCCACCCTCCCGATGGAAGTGGGAGGTATTGTCTCTATAGCTATTTTAGATAGTGGGGGCAGGAGTGAGCATAGCAACAAAATCCATATGGATTACATGGGGAAAGCCAGCCACATAAGGGGCACTAGAATGCATTTGCAACTTGAGTAGATGGAAGCCTAAAAAGCACCATGGATTTACTTGAAGGGATTATAGTTAAATCTTGTAGAATCGAGTACGAGCATACCTTTGCTCTAGTAGAATCGAGTACGAGCATACCTTTGCTCTAGTGGATTTTGGTGATGATGCAAACTATGAAGTCATACTTGGACGACCATTCATGCATCAATATAAGATGGTCTAGGATTGGGGGGCTACAATTATTTGTATCACCGATATAACTCTATAATCACAAGGGTGAACCTAAGGAATCACTGATGCCATGACATGACTAAGTCACCAGTGGTGGATGAGTTTGATTCAGCCTCTAGTCAAGGAGCAAGGCCTACCATGTCCACTAGATGAGAGGATCTATGGATGTGTGGAGCTCCATAGAAGATCTTGAGACCTTAGAGAGAAACAGAAGTGTGTGAGATGATGCGTATCTCCCACGGCCATTTCCAGAACATTTGTTTGACCCACTAGAATGGAATCACATACTAGCGATGCTGTCAACATGTGCCTTACCAAAGCAAACAAGGTTTTGCAATCCCAATGGCTATGACCTCATCCCCATAAGGATGATATGACCTATCAAAGGGTAAAGGCTAAATGAGAACCCATTATATGAGACATGCACATCTCAGTGCTGCCTAGGTGATGTAGTGAGCATCAGGGATTTAACTCTTTCTAGAATCCTCCAAAGAAGGGATAAGATCAAACAACAATGGTATAGTCCTCAAGGAAGATTTTGAAAAAGTAAGACTACACTTGAAAGGATGAGAGGTATCATTAGAAATTCCCCGTGATACACCCAAGCATAAGTATTGCAAGAGTCACCCCAGAAATTTCAAAAACTAGAAGTCAAAGAGAGTAAAGAATGTAAACACAAAGAAGAGGAGGATGTGGACAAAGAACATTTCATACCACCTCTAGACTACATAGGCAAAACAAATATTTGTACTACGTGGTGGGAGCACAAGACTATATCAAGGATGAAATGAAATGGAGATACAGTTTCCAACAACTAGTGCAAGGCCTACACAAGAAGGGAAATAATAGTCCCCGAAAGAAGAAGAGATGTAAGGCTAAGACAAAGAATCAATCTTCTTCAAATTGTACTAAGTCTCAAAAAATCCCTATGACAAAAGTAGAAAGAAAAGTGTTATTGCAAGAACACAAAAGAGCACTCAAAGTAGCATGGTCTTCAATGAGTGACGACTCTAAAAAGGGAGGGGACATCATTAGCACTCCTTCCAACTTCAAGAAGTATACGATTCAAGATCGAAAGATAGTTTTGTAACATCAAATATGAGGGAAATTGGACGAGCCTAGAGTTTCCTACTATGATGGGCTAGAAGATGCAAAGAAACTCAACTTGGCAGAACTAGGGGAAAAGCCATGAAATGTGTGAATTGCCACTGATTTAACCCAAGCAGAGGAGGACCTACTGATCTCTACTCTCAAAAAGTATCAAGATGTGTTTTCTTGGAGTTACAAGGACTTAAAGGGAGTAGACCTGGCAATCTACCAACATATGATTCCTATTAAGGAACATGTGAAACCGACGAAATAGTGGCCATACACATACAATGGTAACTTTGCCAAGAAGATCAAGGAAGAAATAGATAAGCTTCTAAAGGTGCAATTCATCTATGAAATTGAGCACACTAAATGGGTATCACTGATTGTGATAGTGCCCAAAAAGAATGGAAAACTTTGAGTGTGTGTCAACTTCAAGAAGGTGAATGCTACAACAATGTGAGACCACTATCCTTTGCCTATAACTGACCATGTTTTAGAATAGGTAGTTGACAAGAAAGCTTACAATTTCCTTGATGGATTCTTAAGCTACAATCAGGTATCAATCGATCCCAAGGATCAAGATAGCCTTTGCCACGAATGGGGAATCTTTGCCTATAGGGTGATGCCCTTTGGGTTAATGAATGCTCCTACAACATTTTGAAGGTTGATGAGCCATGCATTCAAAGTATACCTAAGAGTGTTTCTGGAAATCTTCGTGGATGACTTATGCATTCATTCCAAGGAAATGGAAGAGCACATTGAGTTGATCTTTGAAAAGTGTCAAGAGTATCAAGTCTACTTGGACCCCGATAAATGCAAATTTAAGGTAAGGTAAGGAAAGATTCTAGGACACATAATCTCCAGGAATGGCATATCTACCGATGAGAAAAACATTAATCTCATTATGCAATTACCAAAACCACACAATGCCAAGTGAGTGCAAGGGTTCATGGGACATTGTGGCTATTGTTGGGTGTAGGTTCATCTACATGTACACCAAAATTGCTCGACCACTATAAGTTCTTCTAGTCATGTTTGAATGGACTAAAGACTGTGATATAGCTTTCATGAAGCTCAAAAAAGAAATAGTTTTAGCTCCTATCCTTTGAGCACACACCGGGACTCAATCTTTTATGTGCAGATAGATGTGCACAAACTAGGAGTCAATCTTTTATGTGCACATAGATGTTTGCCATTGGATGCATTTTTGCACAATCGGGCGAGAAATACATGGATTTTCCAGTTTCTTATGCCAACCAATTAGCTAAATGCCACCGAGAAAAACTACACAACTACTGAGTGAGAAGGCCTAGTAATGATCTTCATTGTGAAGAAGTATAGGCATTACCTTTTGGCCAACAAATTCATCTTCTTTGTGGATCACCATGCTTTGCTTTTTCTAGTGAACAAACCGTGTGTAATAGGAAGGATTGTACGATGGTTTGTCATCCTACTTGAATTTGACTTTGAGGTTGCTTAAAGAAAGGAAGCACCCACCAGAGAGCTGATCACCTTTCTAGGGTCACCTCAGGGGAAGCACCCATTGATGTAGATGATGACATTCTAGATGTGACTCTTTTCCTTATTGAAATAGCACCTAGATGGTTTGAGCTGACTCTTCAAGTTCTTACTATGGGAAAGATCACTTCTATAATGAGAGGGACCACATTGATGCTTGGAAGAACTACAATTTACTCATAGGAAGAGTTTATAGATTGGGAGCAAATAGAGTCCTAAGGATCATTACCAACCCCAACACTTATGATGAAATCCTCGAAGATGCTCATCTAAGCATAGGTGAAATCCATGCAAATTCCAAAACATGTATTTGAAGAGTGCTTCTAGAAGGCTATTGTTGGCCTACATTGCATTTTGATGCAGAAGAGTATGGATGCAATTGTGGTACATGAAAGAAAAGGAAACCCATTCCTTATGGTATGCTTTTTCAAATCACGACCACACCAAAATGGAGCAGATACCTAGTTGAGTATTTCAAGCACGGGCATAAAGATGATATATTGCCAAGGCATAGGAAAAAGGCAATAGAAGTTGAAGCATTAAGCTATCAAACTAATTGAGAACCAACTTTATCGGTGAGGCAAAGATGGAGTGCTATGAACATGTGTCTGCGAGAGGCAAACTACCTAAGCATACTAACCCATGCTCATGCAAGAGTTGGCGGAGGACATTTCTCCAACGATTGACTACACAAATCATCAGATGATTTGGTCTTAGGTGGTCTACCCTAAATCAAGATGCAATAGAATATGTTAAAAGATGCGATGTTTGCCAAAGAACAAAACCACCCATAACCAAAGAGGAGATACCTCTGAGATTGATTATGAGCGAGCACAAGAGCTTTCACCAAATGGGGCATAGACTTTGTGGGCTGATGAAACCACCTGCACACCATACGCATGCCAAATACATAATTGTTTTGCAACTAATTATTTGACCAAGTGGGTCAAGTCTAAAGCTACAATACAGAATGATGCGAGTATGACAGCCAAGTTCTTGCATGAACACGTGTTTATGTGCTATAGCTTGCCTATTGAGATCGAAGGTGTGCACTTCTTGAATGAAGTCATTGAATTCGTGTTGCAAGAGTTCATGGTCATTCATAGAAGATCAGCACCCTACCATCCTCAAACAAATGGCCAAGCGGAAAGTACGAACAAGATGCTATGCAGGGCTCATACAAAGATAGTCAAGGGTCATAGGATGGACTGGGAATAGAAGCTCCACTCAGTTCTATGGGCTTATCAAATTGCCTACAAGACTTCAATTGGCACGACACTGTTTGAACTTGTCTGCGAACTAATGGAATTTATTATCCCTACATTAGGCATCACAATGTACCTCAAAAGTCTTGGTGAGGTCAGGAAAGCACTAAAAGTGGTTATGACATAAGCTTTGCTAAGGAGATGCCTAAAATAAAGGTGCTTTTTCTTTTAAACCACACCTTTTTTTTCACACATCTCATTAAATACCTAAAAGCTCGAATCAGATAAACATTAGTCATAGAAATAAAGAGAGCCATGAAAAGAGAGAGAGAGAGAAAGATAGATAGAATTGCATGCGCTGCACTATCCCAGGGATTCTCTGCATGATGACTTCTATTAACATGCTTGTGCTTGCTGGGTTGATATGCACGCTTGATAGAGAGACTCAAGAGATTGTAGCCCTTTCTTTGGTGGAGGCAAAGCGAAGTTTGCCGCAAAGCTGCCCCCATGAGAGAGTCGACTCTTCAGAACCTATGCTTCGCTGGCAATGGTGCGTGCAATCCTTGTGTAACTACTTACATTCTGAAATAAGGTTTTCCACGGACCTTAGGTTGTCGGAGAGCTGCTGACTCTATCATTCATAATATGGCAGTGTGAAGGGAGACAAATATGCGTACAGCGCATGGCTATTATAGTGCGCCACATTGCTACCCATACTAGAGAGTACACAGAGAGAGAGAGAGAGAGAGAGAGAGAGAATATGCATAGGTGATGTGCTGCTATTGTCTCACATGATGCACTACCCATGTCTTGTTGATGCCCATGCGCAGGCACACTGGCTGTGGGCAGTTGTGATGGTGGTGCTCCCCTGTCCAGAATTAGAGAGAGGGAGAGAGAGAGAGAGAGAGAGAGATCATATGCACAAAAGATGGGCTTCATAGTGTGTATGTGTGACTGGACTTGCCCCTTACATGTCTGTCCTCCCGAACATAAGCATGGCAGTTGGTTCGTGTGTCAGCAAACAGCAAGCTTTTACATATTAAGCTTAATAATAATAAGCTTAATAAGCCTTCTAATTGGCTATTGGGCTACTTGTTGTCAAGCGCAAGAGTTACAACAGGTTTCTTGTCTTTTTGCTCTACACATCTTGCACATTCGGTAACGGTTCCATGCTTATTGGGCAAAGCTTCTCATTTAAGCTTTCATAATCTCTCATAAACTTTAGTTTAAGCTTATCTTTTAAGGTGAAGTCTAAGCTGCCCTATACTAATATACATATAGAGGCTATTTTATAAACTTCAAAGTAAACTTGATTTACTTTTGGGCCTTGTGATTAAGCCAAGGTTCTTATACTTCTCAACCCTATACTTATTCCCATATTTCTTAATCACGACTCTCTCTCAAACTTAAACCCTACTTGTACACACACTATACATGCTAGTTACCTTCTAACCAAGACCTTCGCAACTATTTTTCTTGGCATGCAACCTTGTTGGACAAGCAAAATTTAAAGTTGGGCACACTATACGACTATACACTTTTACAAGCATGTAATCATCACATAAGATTAGATTAATTGATAAATCATGCACCATAATCAAGCACTTCAAATTGCATTATAATTCTTTCAATTGCATCAATCTGTGTGTGAGTTCAAAACTTCTGGCTGATACAAAAAAGCTCAAATGAGCACTTCAAAAAAAAAGATTTATCTATGATTTGTTCACTATGTCTTCCACTACCCACACAACCACCCAAACCATTGGGCTAACTTCTGGTAATAAATCTTAAAGCAATAAGAATATCACCCATGTAAGTGTGGATGTATGTTCTGCATTCATTGTTGAAGAGAGCACATCTAGAGTAATAGCCTAGCTTTGATACCACTATTGCCAGAGTACAATCTGAACTCTCTTCAAGAACACTAATAGTCAATATTAGATAAAATGGGAAAAATCCCTCAAAATGGGAATGTATTTAAAAATTTTGTTTTGGCCATAACTTGAACATGCAAACTCCAAATTTGTCGGACAAAGTAGATCTAGATTCTACTTTTCAAGCTCTTTTCAATGATATGTCACATGAATATGTTTTTACAAACTTTTGGATGAGTTTACCATACCCCCACTTTTTTCATGGGAATAGGATTTTTCCCACTTTATCTAATATTGACAGTCTTGGTCAAACATAATTAACATAATTTGCTAGCCATGATTCAAGACAATCCACAACACACAATTTTGAATTAAAAATTTAAATGAAGGAAATCAACAAAGCTAAAAGAGCATAGACAAAGGTGAGAGATTAGCATGAACTCATAGTCCCCAAGGTGTGTGGCACTCTCCCACACCTTGAGTATCTAATAAAAAATTTTTTATAACAAAACCTTTGTGACAGAATCATACAAGTGGTTCCTAGTTTACAAGAGAGGCGGAGCTTTTATTTAGCTTTTTCTACCAATAGCATCACTTCTACTCTTTACAAAAGTGATCTACTTTTTATAAGAGTGGTGGAAATTAAGTGTGGATTTTTCCACCAATAGCATTTCAGTTACTTTACATAAATTTTTTTCTTTTTATATGTGCACTATATTTATCTACAAGATAAATATTATTTATAAAAATAAATTATTATGACTACTTCACACGTTACTAACTACTCCACACACTAAAATCATTGGCTGGACAATCTATAGGTAATAGTTTCTTTGCATAAATGCAATCTTTATCATCTTGACCATTTGTGCATACCTACTAGTTCTTCTTTTGAAGCATCAAATTTTTTGGGAATGTCATAACACACCCTTTTTTGGGTCATCATTCAATAAGACATATGCTAAAATCAAGAGTCCTTTTTTGGGAATGTCATAACACTCCCTTTTTTTGGGTCATCCTAGATTTAATAAGACATATGCTAAAATCAAGAGTTCTTTTTTGGGAATGTCATAACACTCCCTTTTTTGGGTCATCCTAGATTCAATAAGACATATGCTAAAATCAAGAGTTCTTTTTTTTGGCTGAACACAATCGCTAGATATACCAATAGCATCACTTCTACCAATAGCATCACTTCTACTCTTTACAAAAGTGATCTACTTTTTATAAGAGTGGTGGAAATTAAGTGTGGATTTTTCCACCAATAGCATTTCAGTTACTTTACATAATTTTTTTTTATATGTGCACTATATTTATCTACAAGATAAATATTATTTATAAAAATAAATTCTTATGACTACTTCACACGTTACTAACTACTCCAACCACTAAAATCATTGGCTGGACAATCTATAGGTTGGACAGCTTGTAATAGTTTTATTTGCATAAATGCAATCTTTATCATCTTGACCATTTGTGCATACCTACTAGTTCTTCTTTGAAGCATCAAAGTTTTTGGGAATGTCATAACACTCCCTTTTTTGGGTCATCCTAGATTCAATAAGAATATTCTAAAATCGAGAGTTTTTTTTTGGCTGAACACAGATATACCATATAAGAAGTGGGAATCTATATCCATGGATTTCATCACTAAGATACCTATGACGAGAGGGAGTTATGATACTATCTTTTATTGGCATGTAAAGCCCCAATGTGCTAGTCCATCCATACGAGGCAGCCGAACACTAACATTGACTTATTCTTTGTATTATTTAATAATAAGGAGTCACAAACCCTAGCCATAACATTGTGGGCCAGGAGTCCATACATCATGTGTTTCTCTTCTTCTTCTTCTTCTTCTTCTCCATCTCTTGCACACACACACATGCTCTGCTTGTGCACTTTAGGTGGTATTAGAGAAGGTGGAGCTTCCAGCTAGTGCCGCACACATGCAAGGTCAAAATCTTAGATTCGGTTGAGATCTGTTGGGTGTGTAGAGGAGTGCAAATACTACAAAATAGGACCGTAGGACTTGTGTGCTATTATTTTTGCCATTCGGGACCATTTCGGCCTCTGTTTGGGCTCAGCAAGGCCTACACATGCACTTTTGTCAAGTTTTGCATTTTTGGCATTTTGGTGGTCTTTCCCATTGTGCCAAGGGCCAATCTAAAGGATTGAGATCTACAGGTGGTAGACCACTACCTTAGATCAACATTCTTGTAGATTGTAGAATTTGTGGTGTAGATTTTTGACATTCAGGCATGTTTGCAAGTTGTAGCTAAAAGTACAAGTTATTGTGAGCTTCTAAGCACTCACAAGTGTTCTATGTATTGCAGACATTTGCCATTAGAGACATGATTTTGGTGTGCAGGGAGTGTTATCTTGTGCATATTCACAATATATGTATGAGATCGTGTGGATCCGCTTAGTTTAGACAAACTGCAGTAGCACTTTTGATTGTAGCACTTTTGATGACAAAGAGACTTTTATTGTGGATATATATTGAATGTGGTGGATGTCTTTGGCAGTTGCATTGCCTTTTATTGAGGGTCATTGTAAGGTTTTGTGAAGCTACCATAATTTGAGCATGGAGTAGGAGTATGGTGGTGGATTAGGTACTAGAGCAATCCCTTGACATCCCCATCATCTACATCAACAATCGAATGTATGGTTATACGGTTAGATCAGTGATTGGATTGCATATTGCTTTCTAGATACTATATCATTATTTCTTCTCCATAAGCACATGCCATTTTATGTCATAGTCAGAGTTTGACACATTGGTTGACAGACAATGATAGAGTTAGCCATTCAGAGTGAGCTTTTTTTTGTGTTGAAATCAGTTTTTTGGTTGACAGATCACTCCTATTACAGGGGAGGCTTTATCGAGGGTAGTCAATGAACTACTCTTTTCTTTGGTCTGTGAAGCATGGCATCTTTACCAAAAAGCACATTCAATATCGAGAAGTTAGATGGTACTAACTTTCCCTTTTGGAAGGAGATGATCTTCAATATGCTTGTGCAAAGAAAGCAGATCACACCTATTATAAAGCTACAAGGTGTTAAGCCACTAGAGGATATGATTGATCTTGAATGGATAGAGATGGATGAACTCGCTAGGTCTACAATTATGCTCATGCTATCCAAGAGTGTTTACTTTAATGTCAAGAACCAAACGACATGTTATGGGTTATGGCAGAAGTTGTGTAACTTGTATGACAAGTAGAGTGCAGCCTCGTAGGTTTATTAGCTAAAGCGATTGGTGGAGCTTAGGATGAAGGAGGGGACATCTATGTTGCATCATCTTAATGATTTCAATACAATATTCAGCTAGCTATCTGCAAAGCGAATCAATTTCAATGATTCTATGAAGGCTATTTTTCTGTTGATGGCTCTCCCAGAGAGTTAGATGCATTTTGTACAACTACAAGCACTTTTGTGCTTGTGATTGGTTTAATCGATGCTGATGTTGAAGGCCACCTATTAAAAAAGGAGGTCAACAAGATGAAAATGGAAGGCTCAAAGTTTAGTAATGCTTTCATTGTCAGAGTTCTGGCTGTGGCCACAAGGCAAGGAGAAGAATGTTGAAAGGTCACAGTCTAGGAGTAAGTCGTGTACTCCTAAGAAGGAACTTGAGTGCTACTATTGCCATAAAAAGGGGCATATGAAGAAGGATTGTCACAAGTGGCAAAGGTAAAGAAAAGAAGCAGGAAGGAGGCAAAAGTAATTGCCAGGGATAAACCGATGAGGCCAACACCGTGTATATAGAAGAAAAGGATGGTGATTTTCTTTTCATATCAGCTATGCATCATGCTAATCTAGTTGCCGTAGATGGCTATGCCTTGCATGACTGGATTTTATATTCAGTGGAATCATTTCATGTTACTCCAAATAGGGAGTGGTTCAGTACATATGATGCATCTCACAGGGGTAATGTTCCGACTTGGCAATGACTATGCATGTGAGATCATCGGCATTGGTGATGTGTAGCTAAAATTTTAGAATGGCTCGTCTTTCACACTTCAAATATGAGGCATATCCCCAAACTCACCAAGAGTTTGATTAGCATAGGGCAATTAGATGACACAAGCTATCATTCTTTATTTGGTGATCATACATGGAAAATCACCAAAGGTTCCCTTGTTATAGCTCGTGGGTCAAAGTGTGGTACACTTTATTTGCTACATGTTTCCAATGTTAAAAACCATGTAATCTATGTAACTGAGTAGCCAAGTGTTTCTTTGTGGCATCGCTGGAGGGCTAGGACATATGTCTAAAAAGGGAATGGAAATATTATCTTGTTTTAGTTATGTTCCTAGCTTCAACTTGTCTGATTTTGATGTGTGTGAACATTGTCTTTATGGCTGTAAACAGACTCAATCACCGCACAAAATGGGTAGTACTCATAAAAGGGAGCCTCTTTAATTGTTACATAGTGATGTGTGTGGGCCTATGCCTACATTGTCTTTGGGTGGTGCTAGCTATTTTGTCACTTTTATAGATGACTGCTCATGGAAAGTGTGGGTGTATCCTCTCAAGAGAAAGGATGATGTTCTTTCTGTGTTTCAGAAATTTGTGACACTAGTGGAGAATCGGTTTGGCAAAGAAGGTTAAGAGCTTGCATTTAGACAATGGTGGGGAATATGTCTCAAAAGCCTTTTGAGAATTTTGTGATTCTAAACGTATTAGAAGAGAGTTGATTGCTCCATATAACCCTGCACAAAATGGTGTTGCTAAGAGGATGAATTGTACAATTCAAGAAAAAGAATGAAGCATGTTGTCTAATGCTAGTTTGTCCAATCAATTTTGGGCACAAGCAATTGCTAATGGCTCTCCATTTAATTAACCGTTCTCCAAATAAGGCAATAGAAGAGAAGGTACCTAAAGTGCTTTGGTCTAGAAAGCCACCTCATACAAGCATCTTAAAGTCTTTCATCTTGTGAGGCGTTTTGCCATGTTCCTAAGTGAAGGGACCGTGCATGTGCGCCAGGAGCTGTGCTGTACGAGAGAGGAGATGAAGGAGAAGAGGAACACACAGAATGTGGGTGGGGAGACCTGAAAGTGGCAACCCCCTATACACACTATAAGTATATATATGGGTATCAACAGTGGGCGCCCGCTGCCCAAGGCATGGGCGATCGAGCGAGGCAATTAGCCTCTGACCCCAACAACCTCCCACTGAGAGGCGAACGTGCCTCTGAATAAGAGCACCTAGTCTAATGACTAATGTACAAGACTGATGAGTGAGAACCACACTCATCCAATGCCCACAGATGGTCTATGATCGTGTGCATCCGGCTGTCCTGCTCCCGTGTAAGTCCATACACCACAAGACATACCACACACGTCCTGCAACAAGTATGTATTCAATACCTGCATAACTCCCCCATGTGCTATGCTAGTATCAGTCACACCGAAAGACTGATGTAGCAAATGCTCTCATTACAACTGCTATATCTGGTCTCGAGATCAACATCTTGTACATGAGACCACACCAAATGCTGACACAACACTAGCTAAACCTGCTAGCCATACTAAACATGCATCAACATGAATGCCCCTGGCAATAGGCATCTCTGGCCTAGGCATGTCAACCCCATGCGCATCTCCTAAGTGTCCACAAAAGATGCATCAACCTACTGTGCAAACTCAGAGCAAGCCTGCTGCTCTAGGTGTCTAGTCAAAGACGAATTCTGCACAACAAAATCCCCATTCTCACTATCAAGCATAGTGAGGAATGGCTGCATAATAGCTGACTCCGGGATGGTCGTCACTTCCCTGACATCCATAAGGACTGAATCCACATGTCTTGAGATAACCATATCAGCCTCTAGCATGAGCATATCAAAGTCAGACTGTGTCACAGAAGCCGCATCAACATCTATACTAGCAGTCAAGTCAATCCTGTCAATCTGTGTCTGTAGAGAGGAGATCCGCTCTACCTATGTATGCACAAACTCTGACAACTGCTATGTCTCACTAGAGCAATCCCGCTCTACCTCTGCACCTACAGATATATCCTGCACAACATCATGCTCAATCTCGAGCATCTCAAGAAATGACTGCATCACAACTAATGTCTCGGCATCCGTGTCTGACGTCTCATCCTGCTGTGACTCACTAGAGCTAACCTGCTCTAACTCTCCATGCATAGACTCCTGCACAACTATCTCCTATCGTGTCTCACTAGAGCAAAATTGCTCTACCTATCTATCGGGCATAGGAGTATCATGCACAACAAACTCACTGCTCTGCACAGTGACTAGCAAAGCGTCTAAATCTGTCACAACTACCTGTGTGACTGCTCTAACTGTGCAACCATAGAGCTATCATACTCTATCTGTCTGTCTAAAGATCTACGTACATTCGACCTCGTGAACGCTCGTCTGCCACCACCCATCCGACTTTGGCTTGACTCGACGGGCCGATTTCTCCTGCGTATGGCCCCAAAAGGGTAGATCTGATGTGCGGGGTGCGCCGGGGCAGACCGGCGGGGGGGGGTAGGGGGCGGTGGTTGCGCCATGGACCCTGTGCGCCACCACGGAGCGACTTTTGCCTCTTTGACCAGGTCAAAGAGGCAAAAGTTGCTCCGTGGCGCACAAGGTCCACGACGCGACCACCGCCCCCCCTGGTCGGCCCCGACGCACCCCGCACATCAGATCTACCCTTTTGGGGCCATACGCATGGGAAATTGGCCCGTCGAGTGGAGCCAAAGTCGGACGAGTGGTGGCAGACGAGTGATCATAAAAATTGATTGAAACATCATGACACGACACGACAACAACATATAAACACATCAAAAAGATAATTAAAACTTAAAATCAGCTTGACAAACATCGTGGGTAGTGAAAGCCTCGTGGGTAGTGAGAGTCTTTACCGATGGTTTGTCACCAATGCGTTTGGCTATCTCTTTGGCATCAGTGATGCCTTGTCCAAGGCTAAGACCACAAAATCCTAGGAAAGACCCCGCACTTTTATCACCAAAGCTATAGATAGCTGCTTCCCTATTTACAAGAATACATTTTGGGCATTTTGGGCTATAGGGGCTTCAGACAGGATGGCGCTTAGGGCTCTGCACTTCAAAAATTTAGCTTGCGCGTCATTTGAAAAGTCATTGTGAATCACGCGAAGCATCTCAGCATTGAAGCTCGGGATGTAGTGCCATAGCGCAGCATCTTTCCCCTCCACCTCCTTTTGTGCTCCACCCTTTCGGCTTGTGAACTAGTCCATTTCTCTTGCGGTCTACAAATTAGATAGAAGAATGAGTTGACTTCAAAAAATTACAAATTAAGAGGGAAGTAATTGGGTGTACTACCTCAGTGGCATCATCATGATCCGCAAGGTCTGCATCACTAATATTGATGCTCCCGAGGCTGACGGAATCCGAAATGGCAAGCGGCTTATGAGGGGCAAAGCTAGTTTCTGGCACACTTTCGTAGAAATCCTTGCACTGGGATATTTGTACAAGAGTCTCTGCCACAAGGGACTCTATTGAGGCATGATTTTCTGGGAACGCAAGCACATTTGTGACATCTGCGGAACTGAAGTCAATGCCAATGTCATCATCTTTGGACGGTTGTTGTGTGTCTCGCATGCCCAGCAATGACTGAGAGAGTTTCATCCTGGTGCAGCCCGAGGACATGGGCGATGTCATCCAAAAATAAGAACTCTACACCTTCTACTATGATGGGGTGTAGAGTTTGCACTTCGAGCTCTGGAACTTCATCCATGACATCGTCCCCTTCGATGTCCCAGTCCACAGCCTCAGCTTGCGGCTCTTCCGCCAGAGGCACAAGTGCAAGAGATGCTTCTTGCACTGGGGTGACAATCTCCTCCATTGGGTCAGCTTCCTTGATCAAGAGATAAGGTGTGGCTTTCTTTGGAGGAGCGGCCTTCCTCTTTCCCTTGCTTTTCTCTATTCCCTCGAAGATCAGGAGGGCAAGAGTCATGTCCCACCTCAAAAAACTTGCGCCGATGTTGCCCATTCCAAGATCTACCAGGTTATCTTCTTCCTCCTCCCTTAGATATGTGCTACTAAGGCCTTTGAGGAATCTTGCAAGCCTGAACCTGAAATTTTTGTCCGCTTTGTAGGTATGCTTGATAAGATCCACAGGCACCCAAGTCCCCTCCTCATCTTCAAAGTTGACACAATATTCAGCCATGTATGTGTCCATGTAGCTAGTGAACGCCCCAAACACGTCATTATGGAGTTCGGCGGTGCCTTCCATGTCAGTAGTAGATGTCTGAAAGATGGGTGCAAGCTTCTTAATCAAGTGACCGAGGTCAAGCTTGTGCAATTGAGATAGGAGAGCTTGGGCGGGGTTGGCCATGCTTGAGTAGCGAAGAAGGCGAGGGGACCGCAAAGATGCAGAGAGTGAGGAGAGGAGAGCTTCAAATTTGAAAATGAACTCAAAGTGGCCAAAAGTGACTTATAAAGAGGTCTTTAAAACTTTTTTTATGTTTAAAAATTCACTTAAAACCTCCAAAAAAATAAAAACACGCGACAAAACTTAAAAGTGCACAAAATTGAACGCAAATTGTGAGTAGCCAAAATTGTTTTGAATTAATCTCTCAAAATCTGTTACATAGCTTGCTTGATATGGATACATCTAGGGAAGGGAATGCTTTTACAAACAAAGATCTCAAATCAAGGTATTACCAAATCAGGATTAATGATCAATATATCTCGAAAAGACAGCCACCATCAATACTCGCTATGGCTACATTCAATCGCCAAATGCAAGACATTCTTAGAGAATACTTGGATGATTTTTTTCTTCTTTTCTTTGATGATATTTTGATTTACTCAAAGAATACAGCTGACCATGTAGCTCACATCCATAAAGTTCTTGAGATTCTAAGGAAGCACCACCTCTTTGCAAAAAAGAGCAAATGCACTTTCTTTGTCGACCATGTTGAATAGTTGGGTTTTATGATATCCAAAGATAGAACTTTTCCAGATTCTGCAAAAGTCTAAGCAGTCATAGATTGGCCTAAACCAAAGACAGTGAAAGAAGTTAGGGGATTCTTGGGATTAACTGGTTGGTATAGAATTTTTACACCTAAGTATGCTCTCATAGCTTCCCCCCTAACTAATCTTCTCAAGAAGAATACCCGGTTTCAATGGTCTGCTAGGTGTCAGAGTGCTTTTGATAAGCTGAAGACCGCCTTGGTAACTAATCCCGTTCTAAAGTTACCAAATTTCTCTCTACCCTTTGAGGTAGTAACTGATGCCAATGGTTTTGCCCTGGGAGGTGCGCTCATGCAAGAAGGTCATGCAGTGGCCTATGAATCCCGAAAACTCAGAACACATGATTGAATTTATGCTGTCCCCACGACCTGGAGCTACTTTCAGTAGTCTATGCCCTGAAGTTGTGAAGACATTACCTAGTGTGTCAAAGATTCACTTTGATGATAGATCATAAGAGTTTAAAGTGGATCTGCACTCAGAAGGATCTCAACATGCGCCAAATATCCCAAATTCACGTCAACATTTTGGACTACATTCTTTGAAGCAGTAGGAACTTTCTTGGATATCTCAGCACAGCTTACCACCCCGAGACCGATGGTCAATCAACAAGGGTGGACCAAGTAATCAAAGATATACTTTGGTCATGCTGTGGAGGGAACCCAAGAAGTGGCAAAGCTATCTGCACCTAGTCGAATTTGCCTACAATGCTTCTTATCACCAAAGTATCGGGATGAGCCCTTTCAAAGCTCTGTATGGACAAGACTGCCTAACACCATTAACTTGGTCTGACCCATTGATTAGGGTCAAGATGTCCAGATAGATGCTTGACAACATGGAGTAGCAGATGCAGTCAATCCGCAAGGATATAAAAGCTCCCGAGGATAGACAAAAGAAGTATGTAGATAAGATGAGGTCAGGTAGAAAATTCGAAGAAGCAGATATGGTCTTCATTCGAGTATGCCCCAAAAGAAGTTCTCTATCTCTTGGGACGTACAAGAAGTTATCCCCCAGATACTGTGGGCCATATTTGATTACAAATAAAGTAGGTGACTTAGCCTATGAACTTCTTCTGCCTCCTCATCTCAAAGTACATAATGTATTTCATGTCAGCCTACTTAAGAAGTATGTACCGAGCCCGAATCATGTGCTTAATGATGAACTCTTAACTTCTTCAACCCAAGGGCAGATGGAACTCCAACGTGAAGAAATCCATGATGTTCAAGAGAAGGTTCTTAGGAACAGAATTTTAAGAGAATTATTAGTCAAATGGAAGTTCTATCCTTTTGAAGATGCCACCTGGGAGAAAGAAGTCGAACTGATGCGGGATTACCCCCAGTTTGCAAGATGAGGACATCTCGTGTTTTTCAAGTGGGAGAGGATGTAAGACTCCTCCCCAGCCCCTCAAGATGTCTAATTTCTTCCCCCGTAATCAATCCTCTTTTCAGATTAATAAAAGATCTTATTTTTACCTGTTTTAACCTAGAGAGAGAAAATATTCTAGAGAGAGATAATTCAATTTTTAGATATCTTTGGATGGAAAAATATCCCTTCTTATTAAAATAAATTCTCCCGAAATAGAAGTTTAAAAAGAAATTCCTAAGGTGTATTAGAAATAAATTATAATGTGCACAAAAGACCTTAGCCTAAGGGTCCCTGCTTTCAGAAAATTTTGGATTAAGGTCCAAACAAAGGTTTGACAAGCCAATGAGATTAATCCAAATGTAGGGAGGAGATAAATTAAAGAATAAAAGAAAAACCCCGCAAAAATGAGTAAATACTCACATAAGATGAAGAGTGGACTAAGGACCAAAGAAAAGAATAAAAAATAATAATTTTGACACCTCAGTGTGGGGATCTCCCCTCATGAAGTAGGCACCTTTTTCTCATCATTACTCCCAATTTTTAATCAATAAAATGAGATATTTTCATCTCTCCTCTCTCCTATTTCAAATCTAGATCCAAAAAGTAAGCTTAACTGACCCAAAAATGGTCAAAATTGACCAAACTGATCTGGAAAATTCTAGAATCAGTTTGCTTGGTTAGAGGCTCACTTTTTTCTATCAATAGAATCCTCCCCCTTTTGTAAAAGCTTAACGATGTTTATATACTGTTACTCTAAACCTGTCCTAAGCCATCTACATTGAATTTTTTAATAATTCAATTGTTTTTGGCCTAATCCTCTCCAAAGTGAATTTGTGGCCACTATTGCTTCAAACAAGAGTAGAACCCAACATGCATCTTTCTATGCATAGAATTTAAATTTTAATGGAAATAAAACTTTTATAATAAAAATATTTCTACTACGCCTGCGCAGCGACGAGCGAAGTGTCACACTGCTCATTTGCAAAGTATACTCGCCTAAACTGCGAATGTCTGCATAGCAACGGACTCACAGAGACTACGACATCTCTAACACCAAGAACATGAAGAAGGGTCAAACGAGATGGCTCTTTTATATGGATCTGTTGGTTGATCTTGCTGATCTTCAACGAGAGTCCATCTTGATAAGTGATTATATTGCCGAGTATTATGGGCTAGGAACTATTGAAAAGGCCCCTGTGTGGACAGGTGGTGAGCGTTCTAGTTGCCAATGATGCCATAGATACTCTGATGAAGGAATGATGGGAAATTATGAATCAACTGGATAATTTGGGAGATTGTGATCAGTGGTACTATGGTTTCATTAAAGGATTGTTTTAAAGTTAGCTGATGCTAAGAAAAAGGCAATTTTCATATTGGGTGTGTAAGTGGTGTGGCTAGTTTTACGTTTGCATGAAATTCCGGCTAGGGGGCCTTGGAACTCTTTTCCTTGGTACCCGGGACAAAACCTAACCAAATTCCAAATTGGATCCCATCACTACAGTGGTTGGGCGGTTGGCTAACCCATGGGATCGGATGGGGTTAGGCTGGACTGATGGATCCGTAAATCGAGACTCAATTTCTGTTATTACGATAGATAAAGTAAATCCCGGATAGTAATTATTCTATGGATAGGAATCAACGGCTGTGCCTCCTTGGTGGGGAAAAAAGCGTTGATCCCAATGATCCAAGTGCAAGTTTCTTCCTTGATCTGACCAAGTATCTTTATAGATGCAATCGGTTCTGTTTGATCAGTAAGAGTTTTGACTACGTTAGAGTAAAAATTATCCTGGTGGAATCGCCCGTGCTTTCCGGATAAGGGAAGTTTTTCCGGGTCTGGTTTTGGAAAAACCGACGGATTAGTCTTTTGTCCGGATATCCGTGGACGAGGCCCCGAGTGTGGGACCCTGCCTCGCGCAAGAAGTGCTACTTCCGCTGCTAGTACCCCGAATCCGTTGCGCGGTGGGAACAGGGATCTCACAAAGAGGGCTCCTGGTAAGACCTCCAAAAGGGAAATCCCTATGGCAGAGAGAGAATTAGCCCATTCTCTACCTCATGAGCAAAGAGGCAATGAAGTCTCCCAAGAGAGGCAAGAGAATGTGCAACTAAAAGAAGCTCCAATGGAGGATAGGAGTGATGCTTCTTCTCCCAACGATGATGAAGAAGTAGCTCCTAGACTACGCCTATCAAAGAAGTCTTCCACTCCTCCAAACAGAAGAAGGTCTCCTTCTTCTCATCAAGAAGAAAAGGCTAGGAGACAAAAGAGGAGAAGGAAGAGGTCACCATCTTCTCTTTCCTCTTCATCTTCATCCGAAAGCAGTGGCCATTTCTCTAGCTCCATTGGTGAGCTACAAAGGAGAGGACATAGAAGAAGCCATGCTGCTTGGAAGCGCTCCAATAAGCTCAAGAAGTTCAAGGAAGGAGGTAAGAATATTACCTTCTTAACTTATGATGGTGCTTTTGGGGCCACTGTTGAAAAAGTCTTGGCCTTCATATAACAATTTGACGCTGCCTTTGGAGATGAGGGCTTCACTAAGTCCTCTAAGCAACGACATGTCTCAATGCATTTCCAAAAATCGGTACGTCAATGGTGGGCGAGTTTACGCTCAAATGGAGAAGCCCCTAAGACTTGGAAAGCTATGAGAATTGCTATCATGACGCAATTCTTAGCTACCAATGCTGAAGACAAAGCATTCACTACCTAGCGAAGCTTGAAGATGGTACCCAATGAATCTATTCAAAAGTATGTGGACATGTTTTGGGACTTACATCTCAAAGCCACTGTCTATAAAAGAATAGACTTTATTGAGCAAAAGCAACAATTTTGTGCGGGCTTGCCAGAGGAGATGAGTGAGTTTATCAATGCTCAATTGCCCAAAACTATTTCGGAGGTCATCCACCATGCGATAGTTACCTCGAAAATCAACTTCCAACAACGTAACAAGAGGAACTATCGGGCCAATGAAAATAAAGAATGTAATGATGGGAAAGAAAGAAATTTCAATGCTCCCGGCTTCTTCAAAAATTCAAATCCAGTGGGCGTCTATCAAGGTAAAAATCGTCTCTCTCCCGAAGAACTTGAGAAGTTTAGGAGAGAAAATAAGTGTAGAGCCTGCCCTAAGAAAAACACTCGCAGTGACCCTCCTAGAGCTACAACGATTGAAGCCCAAAAAGAGGATGGCCATTGCAAAGGATCCCCACTTTCTTATGCTTGGGGAAAAGTAAGAGAGCATGATGCTCTCATTCTCTTTAATCCTGGCTCAACTCACAATTTCATATCCACTGAGTTGGCCACAAAGCTAGGAATCCACCCTCTCATGAGATGGGGAAAACGGTGGATGCGGATGGGCCTTTCAAAGGGCAAGAAGCTCCAGTGACTCCTCTCATTGGAAAATTAAGGCTCCACATCCAAGGTTATGTGGATAAGGAGGATTTCTATATTTCCCCTCTCAAGAGAGAAGATGTGTTGCTTGGAACACCATGGTTTGATCGCATGGCTGTTTCCATGAAATTTCCCGAAAGGAAAATCACTTTCAAATGTCGGGAAAAAGATATGTATATACAAGCTTGTGAAGAAGGGCATACTATACCCCTTGTAAATAGTCAAGCTTTAGATAGATCGATGAAAAGTTCTATTTTTGTTTACATGATTTTTCTCAAAAATCTTGAAAATGATGATTGTGTTTCCTATGGTGAGAGCCAAAGCTCTAAGGAGGGATTAGAGTTATCTCAATTCCTCAAAGAAAATGAAGATATTTTCATAGATGACATTCCCAGTGAGTTACCTCCAAAAAGAGGGGATGAAGATCATTTCATAGAACTCTTTCCAGGGAGTTCTCCACCTAATAGACCTCCTTATAGAGTTTCTCAAGCTCAACAAGAGGAGATCCTAAAGCGGGTAAATGAGCTAGTTGAGAAAGGCATGGTAAGGCCTAGCTCATCTCCTTTTTGTTGACTGGTCTTATTAGTGCAAAAGAAGGATGGTACATACCGCATGTGTGTGGACTATCGTGCACTTAATAGGATTACAGTTAAGAATAGGTTTCTAGTGCCATGAATTGATGATTTGTTGGATAAGCTACAAGGTTCTACTTATTTTAGTAGAATAGACCTTAAAAGTGGCTATTATCAAATCAGTTAAGAATAGGTTTCTAGTGCCATGAATTGATGATTTGTTGGATAAGCTACAAGGTTCTACTTATTTTAGTAGAATAGACCTTAAAAGTGGCTATCATCAAATCAGAATTGTGCATGAAAATATATACCAAAGATGGCCTTTAGAATTAATTTTGGCCTATATGAATATCTAGTTATGCCTTTTGGTCTAACTAACGCTCCTGCTACCTTCAACTGCATGATGGAACAAATTTTCAGGCCTCATAGGAGATTTACTGGTGTGTTCTTTAACGACATTATCGTCTATTCCAAATCCTTGAAAGAACACAAGGAGCACCTCCAGGTAATATTTCAAGTTTTGAGAGAAAATAAACTTTATATTAATCAAAAGAAAAGTGAGTTCTTAAAGGAGATTAGATATTTAGGTCACATAATCTCCAAAGATGGGATCCAAATGGACCCTGGAAAGTTGGAAGTAATTAATGGGTGGCCTGAACCAAAGAATCTCGATGAATTAAGAAGTTTCATTGGAATGTGTGCATATTATAGACATTTTATAGAGAGATTTTCCTTTATAGCTGGTCGATTGCATGACTTAACAAAGAAACATATTAAGTATGTATGGACCTCAAAGGAAAAGGAAGCCTTTGAAACTTTGAAACAAAAACTCACTACACAACCTGTCTTGATTTTGCCTGATCTCTCAAAACCTTTTGAAGTGCAATGCGATGCTTGTGGTGATTGCCTTGGGGCTGTATTGCTCCAAGAAGGGCAGGCCATAGCATATGAAAGTAGAAGGTTGCACAATGAGGAAAAGACTTTAGGCATTTATGAAAAATAACTCTTAGCTGTTTTACATGCTTTAGAGTCCTGGAAGCACTATCTTTTGGGCACACCCTTTACTCTTAGGACTGACCATCAAAGTCTTAAGTATTTTATGACCCAAACTAAAATTTCAGATAAACAAATGAGGTGGGCAAACTTCCTATCACAATTTAATTTTCATATTGCTCACATTCTTGGGAAACACAATCTAGTGGCCGATGCCCTCTCTAGGAGGAGACCTCAAGTTAATGCAGTATCAATAGCCACTCACAATGATCTATCTTCAATGATAGAGGACTATGCTACTGATTCTGACTTTAGAGATGTCATGTCTGCCATTGCTCTAGGGAAGAAAGAAGAACCATATGTGCTTCAAGATGGTTATCTTCTCTATGGCAATAGGCTATGTGTAACTAAGGCTCTTAGAGAA